>NC_086115.1:53832706-54481206 GCF_963921235.1 Mobula hypostoma
CCGGATTAGTGAAGGTTAACCCGTACTTGGAAAGATTGATACTTGGCTTGGTTTTTAGTAAGTTAGTCATGACTTTTAGTATTTTGATAGTTATACAGCATTCAGTTAATACTTAACTCCAAGCTCTTAAATAGGTGTTAATATATTGTCAAATTAATGAAAGGCTAAATAACATCTAATCCATTCCGTCGCTTAGTTTCATTTAATGATGCTGTATACCTCAACAATATTTTCCACCATGTTTTCATACTCCTTGATACCTTTATCCAAAAAATATATATATTTTGGCTTTGAGCTGGGTGGTATAGTGCCACAGCTAGTTCAAAAGTTGAAAGTAAACTTATTATCAAAGTACATGTATATCACCATATACAACAATTGAGATTAATTTTCTTGCAGGCATTCACAGTAAATATAAGGAACATGATAGAGTCAGTGAAAGTCCACCCCCAACCAATGTGCAAAAGACGACGAACTCTGCAAATACAAAAAGAAATGATAATAAATATTCTCCTACTATCCCCTACTATCAATATCCTGGGGGTTACCATCGACAAGAAACTGAACTGGTCTAGCCATATAAACACTGTAGCTACCAGAGCAGATCAAAGGCTAGGAATCCTGCAGCATGTAACTCACCTCTTGACTCCCCAAAGCCTGTCCACCATCTACAAGGCTCGGATCCAGAGTGTAATGGAATACTTGTCACTCACCTGGATGAGTGCAGCTCCATCAACATTCAAGAAGCTTGACAAGGCAGCCCATTTGATTGGTACCTCTTCCACAATTATCCAGTCCCTGTACCATCAACGAACAGTTGCAGCAGTGTGTACTATCTGCAAGATGCACTGCAACAACACACCAAAGTTGCTAAGGCAACACCATCCAGGCCTATGACCACTACCATCTAGAAGGATAAGAACAACAGATACCTGGGAACACCACCACTTGGAAATCTCCCTCCAAGTCACTCACCAGAATTCACCGTCCTGACTTGGAAACATATCGCCGTTCCTTCACTGTCGCTGGGTCAAAATCATGGAATTCCCACCATAACAGCACTGTGGGTGAACCTACACCTCAGGGACTGCAGTAGTTCAAGAAGGCAACTCGACTCCACTTTCTCAAGGGCAACTAGGAATGGGCAATAAATGCGGCTTAGTTGGCGACACCCACATTCTGTAAATGAATAAATACATAAAAATAATAAATAAGCAATGAATTCAACATGAGATGAAGAGTCCGTGAAAGTGAATCACTTGGGGTATGGTGTTACGTTCTGGTCACTTCATTATAGAAAGATGTGAAAGCTTCAGAGAGTGTGCAGAGGAGATTTATCAAGATGCTGACAGGATTAGAGAGCATATACTTCATTAGGAGTTTGAAGAGATTTGGTATGTCAACAAAAACACTCAAAAACTTATGTTGATGTAACATGGAGAGCATTCTGACAGGCTGCATCATTGTCTGATATGGGGGGAGGCTACTGCACAGGACTGGAAGAAGCTGCAGAGGGCGAGGTTTAGTCGGCTCCATCTTGGGTACTAGCCTACAAAGTACCCAGGAAATCTTTAGGGAGCAGTGTCTCAGAAAGGTAGCGTCCATTATTAAGGACCTCCAGCACCCAGGGCATGCCTTTTTTGCACCGTTACCGTCAGGTAGGAGGTACAGAAGCCTGAAGGCACACACTCGGTGATTCAGGAATAGTTTCTTCCCCTCTGCCATCCGATTCCTAAATGGATATTGAACCCTTGAACACTATCTCACTTTTTTAAAATATATGTTATTTTGGTTTTTAGATTAGATTATTAAGACACGTAGTACTCTTTTATTGTCATTTAGTAATGCATGCATTAAGAAATGATACAATATTTCCTCCGGTGTGATATCACAAAACACAGGACAGACCAAGACTGAAAAAACTGACAATACCACATAATTATAATATATAGTTACAACAGTGCAACAATACCATAACTTGATGAAGAAGTCCATGAACACAGTAAAAGTTCAAAGTCTCTCAAATGTCCCACATCTCACGCAGACGGGAGAAGGAAGAAAAACTCTCCCTGCCATGCCGACCACAGTCCTACTCTGAGTCATCCGAAAACTTTGAGCTCTGATCAGCTCTCCGACACCGAGTACTGAGCACCATCTCTGTCCGAACGATTCGATCTCAACCTCAGTCGCCCAACAGCAGGCAAAGCCGGGGATTTTGAGGCCTACCCTTCGAAAGCCCCGACCACAGAGTAACGACAGCAGCGAACGAGTGTTTCAGAAACTTCTCCAGATGTTCCTCTGTGCTTTCACGACCATTCTCCATCAAATCAGAATTGTCCATGGCCCCTATTTAACAGATACGATATCATTTTCACTGGAGGGCTGCGCACGCGCAGGCACGCTGCTCTCTCTCCTCCCGTTTTTGCATGACTTTATCTATTCAATATACGTATACTGTGATTGATTACTTTTTTTACTTCTATAAATGTATTGCATTGAACTGCTACTGCTAAGTTAACAAATTTCACGACACATGCTGGTGATAATAAACCTGATTCTGATGTCTTATGAGGATAGTCTGAGCGAGTTAGGATTTTTCTCTTTGGAGCAAAGGAAGCTGAAAGGTGACGTGATAGAGGTGTACTAGATGGTAAGAGGCATAGATTGAGAAGATAGCAGTGCCTTTTTCCCAGGATGGGAATGGCCTTACAGTCAGCCCTCCGTATCCGCGGGTTCTGCATCCGCGGATTCAACCAACCGCGGATCGGGATCAAGAAAAAAACCTGAAAGTTCTCTCTCCAGTGCTCGTTGTTTGAGCACAGATTCTGACATTAGTATTATTGAGCCTCCTCCAAAGCGTCTTTATTCCCTAAACAATACAGTGTAACAACTATTTACATAGCATTTCCATTGTATTAGGTATTATAAGTACCGTGATCTAGAGATGATTAAGAGTATTACTCGTTGTTTGAGCATTGTTCGCCTCGCGTCTTGTTCGTTTGCTACTTGTGTTGTGAGTGAGAGGAAGGAGTTTAAGGCTAGTAAGGGATGGCTGGCTAGCTATGTAAAGCGCTACAGCCTCAAGATCACGGGAGGATCGGCATCGGCTGATGCCGAGGCTGCATCAGCGTTTCCAGAAGAGCTACGATGGTTGCGTCTGTACTGAACATGTACAGACTTTTTTTCTTGCCATTATTCCCTAAACAATACAGTGTAACAACTATTTACATTAGGTAATATAAGTATTCTAGAGATGATTTGAAGTACACAGGAGGATGTGCACAGGTTATATGCAAATACGGGACTTGAGCATCCGCGGAATTTGGTATCCACGGGGGGTCCTGGAACCAAACCCCTGCAGATACAGAGGGCCGACTGTACTTTATTGTGCTTTCTTTTTGCACTACCTATTTAATTTACTTTTCATATCTGTGTTTCTTATTGTAATTTATAGTTTATGTTATGTATTATACTGCTGCTCTAAAACATCAAATTTCACAACATCTGCCAGTGATATTAAACCTGATTCTGATTTGGAAAGGGTATAATTTTAAGGTGATTGGAGGAAAGTATAAAGGGGGAAGGGTGTCATAAGTAGTATAGTTGCTACCTGACAATGCCAGAGACCCCCAAGCTTTACCCTGACCCTCAGGAGTCTGGAGCTTGCATGTTCTCCCTATAACTGTGTTGGGTTTCCTTTGTGTTCGGATTTCATCCCACATTCCGAAGGTGTACAGGTTAATTGACTGTAGAAAGTTGTCCTTCATGTGTTGGTGGCTGATGGAATCTGGGAAGTATAAAAACAGGGTAAATACAAGTTTAACGTAAATGAGAGGTTGGTAGTTGGCTTGATTTGGTGAACCGAATGGCTGGGACGGTGCTGTGTTTTCCTATATGATATTGATATGAAGGATGATGTTGTGAGTAATGCAGACAGTTGTTGTAGTTTACAACAGGGCATAGACGGGATGCAGAGCTGGCTGAGAAGTGGCAGATGGCAGTTCCTTTCTTATGGTTAGTCTCACTCCCAATGTACACGGCCCTCAAGATGGTGTGATGAGGCTGAGATGATTATTCACATCTTTGTGAACTGTGACTGCAAAGAAGATCCGGGAAAGAATGCAAGAGCCCTTATTGAGGTCCCTTTGGGCTGTTCCCTGGGATGCATATCAAGAGCTGCTAGTCTAAGTCTCACCTCAGTCCGGCTGAAAATTTTTTTTCAGTACAAGGTACCCATAAATGAATGTTGTCATCTGGCACAATTTAGTGTGCAGGAGTATGTGCTAAGGGAGCCAACACAAATGCTTTGTTGGAAAGGACTGCAGTCTAAGGTGCTATCTCTCCTGAATGCTTCGAGGCTGCAACAGTCCCACAGACACTTGAAGGGTCTGTTGTTCAAAGAGGCCACATGAGTGGCATTGGTGCTTTATACATAGTAAATATTAACTTGATGCTGCAAATGTATTGCCTTTATTATACTATGAATATACTGATTGGATATTACCATGAATGTAAAGAAAACAATCTACAGTTGTATTTCTTGTATAAACTTTATACATAAAAATAGACAGTACTGTGCAAAAGTCATAAGCATATATACCACATTAATAGCTAGGATGCCTCAGACTTTTGTACAGCACTGTAGTAATTTTATGTATTATACTGTACAGCTGCCACAAAAAAATTTCATGGTATGTGAGTGATGATAAACCTGATTCTGATATGGGTCTCTATTGTGGAAGGGAGAAGGGAAGAAATGGGAAGCACCAGAGATACATTCTGTAATAAACCAATTGTATGGAATCAAATGAGCTTTCCTAGTGTCTCAGGGCTGGGTATGTCTGCACCCCCACACCACCATCTCCCCATCCCTGTTACTTTTCTTCTACCTGTCCCACACCCCTCCCGCGGCGCTCCAGCCTTGCCATTCACAACATCCTGCCGGATTCACAAACTCACTCTCCGCTCCACCTTGACAAATACAATACTGTGAAAAAGTCTTGGGCACAATACTGTATTTTTGTAGTGCAAACTTTTTATTTCATTTCATCCATTAAGAACCAAGCATTTTTCTGGTGGATTGGCATCATTGCTATTGACTAGATTTTGTTGTTTTGAATGTTTCACTGTTTTTAGGAAACATGTTTTCATCATAAAATAAATATTAAGGGGGCTCGTCTGTGAAATTACCTATAAATTTATCCAAGATTTTGCTGACGAACCAGAACTACAAACAAAGAAGCCGAAACACCATCTTAATACTCAAAATTATAATTTATAATTCACAACTGCTTTGGGTTTGAAATATTAAAATTCATTTCATTTGTTTGACTCACTACTTTCAACAACTGGTGTCATTGAATGTCCGTCTGCATCAAGTCTGATGTCAGAATGATCATTAAAACAAATGGGAATTTTTGTATTTTTGGTTGCCTATTTCCTGAATGTGAATACCATTGATTAACATTTTTTAAGAGTGTGACTTTATAATATCACTTTATAATATAATGCCACCTTTGTTATTGCTGGTCTAATGTTGGAGAAGATTGCATTATAACTTTGTCGTTTTATGTATGAGGTTAAGTGATCAGATTAATTAAATCAAAAGTTGCATCATGTTGGTGTTGGGTTTCGGACCTAATCTGTTACTTCGGTGTGAACTGTTCCAAAAAATGCACAGCAAATGTTTGTCTATCATTAAGGCCATTGGTTTTGTGATTAAATAATGCGCTATGGTTCATGTCAATTTCAGTAACTGTTCAAGGAAGTTTCATAAATTCACATTGAGTGTTTGTTAAATTCATTGCCAACAACGTTCCTCAGTACAGATGTGTATTCAGGTATATAAAGACAGTTAAGTATAGTCGTATTAGTACTTCGAAGCTTAAATAAGAAAGAATTGTAAATCTGAACTCCATATTTAACAACTCTACAAAAAAATCAGAAAAATTGTTATAGAAAAGGTGGTGCTCAGGTGACTGTCGAAATGGCATTATAAATGACTCAATAAAGCAATGTCTGTGCACAAACAGTCTTCTGGTCTTCTAATATTTCAGTTAAATGAAAACAGTTGTGAATCATTAATCAAACACAGAATGGCATGATTTGAACTGTGTGTTTCATCATAAAGGTGGAGAGCTGAATTTTATATACATGAGCATGCAAAATCTCTTCTATAATGTTATGAAAGTTATGGACAATAATTTTGAAATAATTGCAGGGCAGGGGGAAAAGTCAATAATAGAAATTATTGAGGTGCACTGTTTGATTTTGCATGAAATTTAAATAGGTTATAAACCGTTCGTGAGCTGTGTCCATACCACAAAAACCTTAGCCCTCCCTGACAAACTCATTAAGATCATGAGAAAATCTTATCTTTCCATTTGCTATATGCTTCCCTCCAATACTGCATAGAATTGACTTTTCGTTGTTGTTGCTTTGATAAACAAATGCTAAATGCTTCCGAAATTTAAAAAAAAACATCTAGGGGATTCGTAATCATTTGTCTGTTAGTTTTTGTCACTTCCATTCAGTTCATTTGATCGAAGGATAATTGAGTTCTGTGCCAGATCTGTGGTCCTGATCTTCAAGTACCTTTCTCAATTGACCAATGGCTGTGCTAGTACTTTAAAAGCACCAGCTTTCATCAGCTTCTGTCTTAGCTCCCATACAAGGATATAGTAAACACCCTCACCAAGTGCCAGGAAGTTCAGGACCATGAGTGCACAAGGAAGTGATAGGGCATTCTGGATGCTATTGAGAGCAAGAATTCCATCTTTGGTCATATTATCCACCCACAACATTAGTGTGGGCAGGAAGGAGTGTATGAGCTGATGGTGTTCTGGCATTGGCTGCAACCAGCTTCAGGAATTATCTGACTCAAGCAAAATGCATATAGATCAGTGTTAGATAGAGAACTAGAATCAGAATCGGGTTTAATATCACTGTTATATGTCATGAAACTTGTTTTGCAACAGCAGTATATTGCAATAGATAGTCATAGTCATGCTTCATTGATCCCGAGGGAAATTGGTATTCGTTACAGTTGCACCATAAATAGTAGTAATAAAACCATACATAATTAAATAGTAATATGTAAATTACGCCAGGAAATAAGTCCAGAACCAGCCTATTGGCTCAGGGTGTCTGACCCTCCAAGGGAGGAGTTGTAAAGTTTGATGACCACAGGCAGGAATGACTTCCTATGACGCTCAGTGTTGCATCTCGGTGGAATGAGTCTCTGGCTGAATGTACTCCTGTGCCCAACTATATATATACACACACACACCAAATGTATAATAAAAGATCTAGCAATTGCAATAATAAATGTATTTTTAAAAATTAAATCATTAGTGCAGTGCAAAAAAGGAGCAAAGAAGAATGTAATGAGATAGTGTATAAGGGTTGATTGTCCATTCAGAAATCTGATGGAGGAGGGATAGAAACTGTTCCTGAAGTATTGAGTGTGTGTCTTCAGGCTCCTTCACCACTTCTTTGGTAGCATTGAAAAGAGGGCATGTCCTGGGTGATGTATACAACCTTTTTGAAGCATCGCCATTTGAAGGTGTCCTCGATGCTGGGGAGGCTAGTGCTCATGTTGGAGCTGGCTGAATTCTTATATAAGTCCTTTTATGAAAGACCTGTATTGGTTTGACACACTTGATTGCTTTCTTTTTATACGGTGCATCTCACCTAAGTCGGATTGAGGGTGTAGCAATGAATGTGTTTGATTCTGTCTCTAGGGATATGGCATTCAGTCCTAGGGTCAAAAGACTTTAGAAATGTAATAAATGGAATGTATATGTTTTTTTTAAATAGGCAAGTTATAATACTTTGAATAGGGGCAGGGCATGAATGTGGAAGCTGTTCTCACTTGTACTAAACAGTTCAAGTCTGCTTTTTTAAATAATAACATAAGAAATAGGAGCAAGAATAGGCAATCTAGCTTGTCGAGCTTGCACCACCATTTAATATTATGGCTGATCTGCCTGTGGACTCAGCTCCACCTACCTGCCTTTCTCCCATAACCCAGATGGAGTTCAACCCAGATAAGTGTGAGGTGATTCATTTTGGTAGGTCAAACATGATGGCAGAATATACATTACTGGTATGACTCTTGGCAGTGTGGAGGATCAGAAGGATCTTGGGGTCTGAGTCGATAGGACACTCAAAGCTGCTACACAGGTGGGCTTTGTGGTTAGGAAGGCATACGGTGCATTGGCCTTCATCAACCATGGGATTGAGTTTAACCACCGAGAGGTAATGTTGCAGCTATGTAGGACCCTGGTCAGACCCCACTTGGAGTACTGTGCTCGATTCTGGTCGCCTTACTACAGGAAGGATGTGGAAACCATAGAAAGGTGCAGAGGAGACTTACAAGGACGTTGCCTGGATTGGGGAGCATGCCTTATGAGGTTGAGTGAACTCGGTCTTTTCTCCTTGGAGCGGCGGAGGATGAGAGGTGACCTAGTAGAGGTGTACAAGATAATGAGAGGCGTTGATCGTGTGGATAGTCAGAGGCTTTTTCCCAGGGCTGAAATGGCTAGAACTAGAGGGTGTAGTTTTAAGGTGCTCGGAAGTAGGTACAGAAGAGATGTCAGGGGTAAGTTTTTTATGCAGAGAGTGGTGAGTGCATGGAATGGGCTGTCAGCAACAGTGGTGGAGGCAGATATGATAGGGTCTTTTAAGAGACTCCTGGATAGGATCGTGGAGCTTAGAAAAATAGAGGGCTATGAGTAACCCTAGGCAGTTCTAAGGTAGGGACATGTTCGGCACAGCTTTGTGGACCGAAGGCCCTGTATTGTGCTGTAGGTTTTCTATGTTCAGATTAGGTTAGGTTTAACTTTATTGTCATTGTGCCGAGTATAGATACAAAGCCAATGAAATGCATTTAGCATCTGACCAGAAATGCAAAGAATAGTGGTATTTACAAAATAACTGCAAATAAAAAAAGTGCTACAGCACACGAATATAAAAGTATTGAGACAGTACAATACGGATGCAATACTGCTTAGCGCTGTGATGTGAGGTTCAGCAGGGTCACAGCCTCAGGGAAGAAGCTCTTCCTGTGCCTGCTGGTGCGGGAGCAGAGGATCCTGTGGCACCTACCGGATGGGAGGAGAGTAAAAAGTCCATGGTTAGGGTGAGATGCATCCCTGATAATGTTTTTTGCCCTGCCCAGGCAGCGTTTATGGTAGATGTTCTCTATGCTTATATAGTTATCAGTCAGCTGATTGGTTTCACTTCTCATTCTGCCTGGTGATAGATCATGCCATTGGGTGGTAGACGACCAGTCAGCTGATTGATAAGTATATAAAGGCCAAGCATTTGGAGGACGCACTGCAATCAACAGCGCACTGATGATGTCTCCCTGTACAGTGACAAAACGTTTGCAAGTAAATTGCCAAGATCACAGAACCATTCAACCCAACTATTTACCATCTATTTTTACATTTTATGCAAGTTTACTTTCATAATCTAGATTCCATTTCCTTATCGCTTGCTTAGTAATTCTTTGTTGCTTTTTATGGTTTCCCCAATCTTACAATTTCCCTGTACTCTTGGCAACTTTGTGTGCACAAGCTTTTTACTTTGTATGCAGAAATTAACCTTCTATTTGCCCAATGATTTGACATTAGTGATTTCCTTGTGACATACTTTTCTGTAATGTTTGTGTTGTGTATATATGGATCTCATAGTCAGAGAACACAAACACACTAGTTATCAACCTTATTGTTCATATACAGTAAATCATGTCCTTGCATTAGGACTGTATCTTTCTATACCATGACTTTCTGTGTATCTATCTAAATGTCTTTTAGATATAGAAATTGTATCTGATCCTACCACCTCCCATTTCAACCACTATCTGTGTAAAAGGACAAGAGTTATTCATTAGATTGTTCTTTCCTTCCTCTCATCTTAAACCAATGGAGTCTTGTTTTTGATACCCCTGCCACAGGGAGGACTGATTCTAGCTATTTACCCTATCTGTGCCTTTCATAATATAATATAATGTACTTTAGTCAGATCACTCCTCAGCCTCCTTTGCTCCAGGCCATTCTAAGTCCAGCCTATGTAACCTCTCCCCCATAACTCAAGTCCATCATTCCAGGCAACATCCTGGTGAATTTCCTTTGTACTCTAGTGCAATCGTAATCTCTAAACTTTGTTAAAATATTTTTAGTTGGAATTAAGGAAACAATTTATTTGCTTAATCTGCTTTCTGAATATGGGTTGTTAGATTTTGATGTTTTAACGTATCCATAACAGTTAAAAGGGTTGTTGTTAAGCCCCATCATCCTTACTGGACCATAGGCTGCAGACAGTTATCTGTCCTGATCCAGTCTTTCATTTTGTCTTTAGGTGTAGCCCATCTTCTTACTCTCCTAGGGGTGAGGTCTTTGGAGCTTTTGTTGGCATTTCTGTAGCACTGGGTTTTTCAGGATGGAGGTGCTATCCCCATACCCAAACCACCTCCTTTGACAGCTGGGCTTGGGACCATCCATTACAGAGTTGTCAAAGGGTTGTGACTCATTTTGAAACTTCATCGAGCAGTGAACTTCTCTACATTTCTGTACTCTACATTGTTCTAAGGTCAAGACAAATCCTCTTAGCCATTACTCAAGAAATATTTTCCCTGGCTCCATTGAATAGTGACTTTCATACCTCTTACAGTCTGCTGACCTGTTCTTTAAATTTCAGGGTAAACAAATAGTAAAGTCTAATGCATTTCAGCTTCTATAAACCTGTCACTGCTTTTCATCAATTGTCTGAGTTGCAGCTCTTAAAAAGTAACTGGGAATACAAGTAGACTAAATAATTTGTGTTATTTATAATTCCTTATGGGTTGGATTTGAGTTTCAACTCTATCAGAGCTAAATCCTTTTAGATTCATTTCTGAAATGATAAAATGGATTTTAGAAAGAGTTCATTATGTTAGAAATAAATGAAACCATTGTAGTGTAAACATGTGGAGACATGATTAATATTGATATTTTAGTTTTAATAAAATGTAAAAGATTTTCCATTTGTCCTTTGTGTAATATTTTAAATCCAAGAGTCATATTGTTTGGACAAAAATATTAAACAGTTTTAAAATATTTACTGAAGCTTAGTAATGTTTTCAGTGTTTAGACTTGACTTTGGTTTCTTTATTTTAGGGTATATTCTAAATTTCTTCAACAATACAATGAGTTATGAGTAAATTGTATTAGTACTCCAGGAAACCTGTATCATAACTCTTCATTTGAGACTTTTCTCTGCTTGTGTAACAGCAGAATTTACTCCTAAAATAATTGGATCGTTATCCACCAAAATAGCAGTGGTGAATTTGAATGCAAGTTGTAAGCAAATACACTAGATTTGCGTGTTGTGGTTTCAGGATATTTTGTGTTTTCTTCTTGAATTGCATACCTTGTTGGGAAATTAATGTTACCAATAATACATTGATTCTATTATGGTTATTAATCTATTATGGATTTGTATGCCCATAAGAAAATTAATTTTTGTTGGGAATTGAAGGTGGTATTTCCAAGTGCTGAGAAAAGGAGTTCATTGCCCTCAGTAAGAGAGCCAGAAGTTCATACCGGATAAGAATAAAAATAGAGCTCTTTTTGTGTTTTCTTGCAGGTATCTTTTTGTAAATATTGCATTTTTTCACTATTTTCACTAATTTTTGACGCACCTAATAAACACCCTTGAACTAAAGTGCTAAGCAACTCCAGCCATCTTTTCTTTGGTAAAATTAAAGGTCATAGTCCACGTTTGTAATGTATTGTATATGATGACATATATGTACTTTAATAATAAAATTACTTAGTGATGGGAATACCGCGTAGGATAAATGCTTCAATTCTACCCTCTGATCAAAGTTATTTGGATTGAATAGGATTTTAGAAGCTATTAATAAGTTTCTAGAAATCCGATTGAACATTAAAGTTTATATTAGTATTAGTAGATCGTTGCATATTGTTTCAGACATGAAGGAAGTTTGGATCACATATCAGAATCCGGATTATTGTCACTGACTTGTGTTGTGAAATTTGCTTTTTTGGCAGCAGTACAGTGCGATAAAATTACTATAAATTACAAATTAAATAATGCAAAATAAAATGTTTATAGGTTCAAAACTCTGAGGGCGGAGGGGAAGAATCCTATGTTTGAGTCTTCAGGTTCTCATATCACCTCCCCGATGATAGTAACAAGAAGAGGGCATGTCCTCTTGAAGATGTCTTCAATGATAGGGACATTTGTGCCTATGACCAAGCTAGCTGAGTTCATGATGTTCTTCAGCTTCCTTCCTTCCAGTGGATTGGAGCTTTCATTCAGGCTGTGATGCAACCAGTCAAAATGATCCCCACTGTACATCTGTAGAAATTTGAAAGAGTCTTTGGTGACATACCAAGTTCCCTCAAGCTTTTAATGAAGTAGAACCACTGGTGTGCCTTTTTTTGTGATTGGTTCAATGTGTAGGTCCTCCAAGATGTTAACACCTATGACCTTGAAGCTGATCACCCTTTCCACCACTGACCCCTCATGGAAGACTACAGCGTCTTTTCCCCACATTGCTTTCCTGACGTCCACAAACATATGCTTGGTCTCGTTGGTGTTAATTGTGAATTTGTTGCAATACCATTCAACTAGCCAATTTAGCTCACTCCTGTATGAACCAAAAGTCTACCGGAACATGGCATGATCAGCAAATTTATGGTGTTTGAGCTGTGCTTCTGAATTTTGAGAGAATAGAGCAAGCAGTAGGCTAAGCATGCATTTGTGGGGTGCACCTGTGTTGATTGATAGTCAGCAAGGAGATATTATCAATAATCAGCACCCAACATGGTCTCTTGACAAGGCGTCAAAGTTTCAGTTGCAAAGAGAGGTACAAAGGCCCGTGGTTTGAAGCTTGTTGATTAATATTGAATGGTGTTGAACACTAAGATATAATTGATAAACAACAGCCTGGTGAATGTATTACTGTGACCATTATTGATGAATATTTCAGAGATATAATTAAGACTATTAAAATTACACAAAAAAATAAATCTGGAAAGAAATAAATGATAAAATGCCACTGCCTTAGAATGAAAAAAATATGCAAGTACCTTCATACAAGTTGGATATTTGCTGGCTGCTCTTAGTTAGAGTGCTGCTAGGGGAATGCATGTCATAGCCCTATATATTTCACTTGACATTGGAGGGCTTTGGAAAACAGCCTCATTAATTTCAAGGTGGACGTCATGAAGTATTCAGGTAAATATTTACTCAGCATTCAATAAGGTTTGATTGGCTGTATTATGTTATTTCTGTACAAAGGGAAATGTTTCTGGAAATGCTCTGATATTTAAATAGGCTTGTGTCTATTTTTAATATATACTGGAGTGGTAGAGAATTGTAGCCGCATTTCAATTTTTATTAACTTGTAAAGAACAAATTATAGGAGAAAGTTAAATGGTTATTAGTGAGAAGGAAGGTGGTTTATTGGGCAATGTACTTAAAACAAATCTTAGCTGCTTGCATAAAGTATATAACCTCAGTCAAGACCCATCGAAAGATGTAACCTTTAGGCCAGTGGATAATTAGTTTTAGATCTTCATTCTAAAATCAGCCAGTCAGACCTCATTTGAGCTGCGGGCTAACGTGGCAGAACTTAATCCTGTGTGTGTCTCTTACTAACTCTACTTAATCCTTTCTTGCGTTGTTTCAAAGGCAAAAAAATGATAAAAGAGCAGCTTCCAAATTTTGACTTCAAAATTGTTTTGTGTTTAAAAATTCCTGACTATTGTCTATACAATGCCATTGTGGGTCTGTGTTTCTACATGTAATATAGGAAAAACGATTCTAATAGTTGGTTGTGATGTGAAATTGGAGTTTTAAGCTTCTGTTGCTTTTGTAACTACGAGAGTATGTTAGGGGATGGATATCCTGATTCAAGTAACATATCGTGATATCCCAAAGACTTTACAACATTTACAAAGTGCAAGACTAGAATGTTGGGGAATTCCTTTTACTTTCTTGGACGAATGCAGCTCCCAACAGCATTCAGGAAGCATGACAGCATCAAGGGCTTGACTGGCACCTCATCTACCACCTTAATCTCTCCACCATTAACACACTTTGGGTCCAGTGAGTGCTCACTACAGTAAGTATTGCAGTTGCTTATATATGCCACTTAGACATGACTCACATATCTTCAACTTCTCATGAAAGTCAAAGATAGCAGCTGATTAGAACAGTGTTGCTTACAGGTATCCCTCCAAACTGACTTCAAATTACAGTATATCATGGTTCATTTGTCATCAGTGGGTCTAAATGCTGGGATCCCCTTGCCAACAACATTCTGGAAATACCTTCAAAATTACAGCAGTTCAAAAAAATGTAGGTAATCATTGCCACTTCAAGTTTTTGGAAATGATTTTCAAAGTTCACCTTGTTCTCTTTCCATCCTGGCCAGTGATAGTTCTTCTTTTAATATTATTGAGCAAGTTGACCAGAAACTTTGTGACCATTCATGCATTCATCCAGAAGCTTTGGTTAAGTGACAGATGTATTCAATGTTGGGCAAAACACTTTTGGAAGGATTTTAAAGTAGTAGAAATGCTGCAGGAACAATTCACTAAGAAAAGTTTGAGATATTTCAGCTTCAAGGCTGGACTGGTATAAACATTGGTATTGTGCTCCTTAGAACCAAGAAAGTTGAAAGAAGATTTGATAGAGCCTATTAAGAGAACTCTATATTCTGAAACTCTCACCTGTGAGGGGTAGAATCAGTCAGGCTTTTGGAGGGAATTAGGAGGCCAGTTGTGGGAAAATATCTTTCAGAGCTAAGAGGAAAGACAATGGGAATAGGACTGATGGGATTACATGAATAGCCATAATTATAGACTGGGTCCGGTGGCCTCCAGTGCCATGATGATTCAATGCAAAAGCCTTTCAGTATAAGTGAAATGAAGGACATATACATATATTTAGACAGAGTAGAATTTAGACAGGTTTAATTCTTGCTAACTGCAAGATGGGAACTACATTGCCATTATCCTTCTCTTGCCCAAGGCAATCTCATTGACTTCATTTTTAGAGCATGTTTAGAGAATCAATTGATTACGCCTTTCCTCCCTTGATCTAAATAATGAGTCATGGTTTCAGGGTACAACGTGAATTATTTAGAACCAAGATGAGGAGAAATCTTTATACTTAAAGTGTTGTGAACCTTTCCAGTGCTCTACTCACAAGGCTGTGTTTATTCAGCCAATGCGTACACTTAAGACTGAGATCAACAGATTTTTGGGCACTTAAAGAATTGATATAGATATTTTACTCAGCACTTTATTAAATAGGAGAGCAGATTCAATAGGCTACAAGGCCTATTCTTTTTCTACTTTTTTCCTCTCTTTTTTAACTTTGGGTCAGCTTCAATAGCCCCACTGTCCTCATCTTTCCTGTACCTAGGCTTCACTGCAGTTACGTTTCCACTATCTTTTTCGGGAAAAAATATTTTGTGAACACATTCATTTTTGCCAAAAAAAACACTTAATTTCAGTGCTGTATGGCTTTGAAACTGAATTTCCAGAAAAAGAAGGAATCATTCAGAAGTTGCACTGAATATTAAACTTGAGAAGAAAGATACTAAAGGAAAACAGCTGACCTCTGATATCAAAAGAATAAGGAAGCAACTATTTAGCTGAATGGCAGAGAAATTTACTGGAGAGGTGAAAGCTAAAGCTAAATTAAATGTAAGCTAAGAATGAGAAGGGAGAGTCTGCACTGACACATGCCACATAGCTGATTCAGAATCACAACAGAAGCAGTTTATTAGACAAATTATTAAAACATTACAGGTTTGTTTACCACAGAATTATACACTAAATAGATGTTTTTATGTTTTGCAGTAATGAGTTGAAACTGCTTTGCTCATCTTTGAGCAACATTGAGATTAGTTCTGCCAATATTTCGCTGTTTTTCAAATTACAAATAAAATATTGATATTGTTAGCCTGTAAAACATCTACAAGTAGCAGAAATCTATCAAACACACTATATTTGGATTATGGAGGTTTTTGAACTCTTATCTGAGTCAACTCATTTCAAACGGGTTTTCTTTAGTAAGCATTTTTTGCAAAAATAAATTTATTTTCTCATGGGTTAGCGTGGTCTGGATTTGGTGTTCTGAATTGTTTGCTTTCTGCTGTTATTCTCCTAGCACTGAATTGCCCCACAATGTTAGTCAAAACAGGCAAGCTTGGGTTACTTGTGAATGGAGGCAAAGTATTCATCTAAAATACAATTAAATTAATCTATGTTTGTGTAAAGAAATCAGTAAGTGGGGCCACTAAATTCTTGACCAAATTTATTAAAGAGAAACTATGGGTGTCTTCTTTCACAGAAGACAAGAATTTAATAATCCTAATCACTACCTTTCCTCCAGCTGAATTCTTCTGGACTTTAATGAAATACTGCTGCTTCATTTTGCAGTGTATTCGGGTCAATGGAAACCACATTGAGACAGTATTATTCATAATTAAGGGGAGAAAAAGAAAGTTTCAGAAATAACAAGTAGAGTCTAGCAGTTAACTAGATCGTCTCATACTGTAGCTTAGTTGTACATTTTTTGCTGTCTTATTCACCTTTTTAATTTTGCAAGTTCCCTATAGTTCAGTAGGATTCTGTTAATTTTGGGTCTGGAATTTCCATTCCTTGTTAATTCTTATTTTTAAATGTCTGTCTTTGAAATTTTGATTAGTACAAATAGATTTGTTATTTCTTAATGTTGGTTATCTGGACAAGCAGCTTGACATGTAAATAGAATCTGATGAGTTCAATTATGGTTTTCATTTACTCTCCCGCTCAAAGAAAATTCAAATTCCACAGATTATTGTCTGGAAATTCAATTGCATACCACTTTCAGTTTAAGCAATTGAAAATCAGTTCTTTTCTCCCCATTCATTATCCCACCGCCCAAAGAGCAAAAGGTGATATCGTTGGTTCTTAGATTTTTTTCTGTTAATTCTAGACCTGTAACTAGGCTCTTTCTGGTATTATCCATCTGTGTGGAGTAGTTTCTGCATCAGAGATTATATTATCTCCCATCTAATACATTTTTCAGAACACTGTGTTGATCTCAGCTGGTTGTACCAGCCTTGCACTGATCTAGTAAACTTATTGGATGAGTGAAAATTGACCCAACTCCTGAAATTACTCTCATTGAAAATGCTAGCTTCTGGCCCCCGTCCCTCCTCTTCCTCGGTGTCCAAAGACTGCTTTGATTTCCACTCTCACCCCTTCCCATTGCAAAACAGGTTGTTAAATTTTCCTTCTATCCATCCTCCATTGACTATCCAACCAATACTATGGTGAAAGCTTCCAGCATCTAAATTCATCTATTTGTTTATCGACACCCCTCCCTCAACCCATTTGCTATTGCAACTCTTTGCTGTGCTTTTGCTTCCTTCAGTTGCAGACTTCCAGCTGTCATTTGAGTTGTTGATCACCTTTCATTGTTTTATTCAGATAGGTAACCGTTTCTGCAAATCCATTCAAGGTGGGAACTTTGCTCAAAATGTGTGTCTCTGTGTTACAATGATAATTTTGTAAAGGAGTCAAGATGGGTGGTGTGTATGAATTAATTAATTGGAACAAAGTGAGGAAGACAAATGAAAAGCCAAGGAAAATGTTTTGATGGATCTGGCTTTAACTTCTGGTGAAGAGTCATCAGTTTTAAGGGCCGCCTTTGTGTGCTATTTTCAGACGATTACACTAGTTCTTTTCGAAGACTTCAAGAATGAATAAAGTTATTAAAACTGAACACTGCTGTAATCTGGCGCCACTGTAGCATGGCGGTTTGCATGACTAATACAGCTTGGGGCATCGGACTTCAATTCTGAAGACATCTCTAAGAAATCTGTACGTCCGTCTCTTGGAATGCATGGGTTTTCTCAAGGTGCTCTAGTTTGCTCCCACAGTCCAAGGACAGTAACGGTCATTGTAAATTGGGTTCTGGTTAAATCGGCAGTTGCTGGGCGGCGCAGCTCAAAGATTCAAAGTACATTTATTATTAAAGTTTATATGCAGTATATGACCCTGAGATTCATCTTCCCCACAGACAGCCATGAAACAAAGAAAACTATGGAACCCGTTCAAAGAAAAACATTAACACCCCCCCCCAGCCCCATGCAAAAAAAAAATTTGTGCAAATGGCAACAAAAAAAGGAGCGTAAAAAACATGGAATGTAAAACACAAAATCAAAAAAGTCCAGGCATATTAAGTTCAACTGCAAAAAAAAGGCTTATTCTTTGCTGTATCCCAAATAAAAAATAAAATAATTTCAGGCAATGTGTTACTTTTTTCTAACTAAATCTTCAGGTGCCAATGTGATAAAATGACTTACTCCTCATTGCTTCTCTGCACATCCTGTATCAAAATACTAATGATACAAACTGAAGATTTATCAAAAATGATTTTAACATCAAAACATATCCAAAGAAGCTATTTTATTGAGTTTAATAATAGCAAGTTTAACGTTGCATTACTTTAATGTCTTATACTTAGGCAGTCCCTCAGTATCAAGATTAGGTGTTTTCTCCTTTGGTCTGGGAGTTCTGAGATGACATATAAGACCAATGCTAGGCTGATAGATGCTTCCATGGCTAAGGTAGATAGTGTCAAATAGGTTGGGAGTTTTGCACTGATCTTTTCTTCGCTCCTGACAAATGGACTTGAGGTGCTCAGTGCTATCTGAAAAGGTCTTTTGCTTTGAGTAAGGGATTCTTAGGAGTCAGAGCAGATTTTGTACTTTGTCTCTTTTAGTGACAGAGTTCAGATATGGAAGAATAAGCAACTCAGTGTAACTGAAGGAAAAAAATTAAATCCCTTGAAACTAATCACAGATTTAACTATTTGCCATGAGATATAACTTACATGAAATTACATTGTAAATCAATAGGTTGTGTGTGATTCAATTACCTGTTGCTTGGAACTCTTACTGGTTACTTCACATGGAAGTGTATTCTGAAATGTCCTGCTGCAAAATTTATTTGTTGAGTTCATAATTATATAATGACAGTAAATATCAAACCAGCAATTTGAGCAGCCAGCAAAAGGCATCCAAACTATCCTTTCTGAGAGAATTCCAGCATAAAACCACTTCTGCCTTTCCCCACTTCCTTAACTTTTGTTTGCAAAGATATGGTATCGTATCAGACATCAACATGCCAAAAGCTGTATTTAATATTATATAATTGCAGAATTTTTACTGGTTGCAAGATAAAAATTGTCTTATTAATAATTGAGATTTGGGATGTACTATGATTTAAATTGCATTAAATTAACTTAAAGTAAAAGGTTTATTTTGTAATTGCTCAAGTTTTTTGGACTATAAAAATAATTTCAAAACACAAGGTTTGAATATTATTTAAACTTGGGTATCAAGTTGAAAGTGTTCAGATACCTGAGGTATCAAATGCTTAGTGCTATACTGATATAGCATGCCATTCAATAACAAGTTACTTCATCACCACTTCAATGGCCTCTGGTCTGTCATTAATTAATTATGTAAATATCTTTTACTTAAAAAAATGCTTCAAGACTGTGGATATAAGAGGTCATTCAAGGAAGTATGCTGTAAGAAAGCATTAAAACTATGTTTTGTGGAGTGTCCACTGTAAATACTCCACAAGGCAAATATGACAAATGCTGGATATGTATCTGACCCACTGTGTGTTGATGGTACTTTTGTCTTTATTTGTCAGCATTCCACTGTTTGCTGCTCAAACCTTTGTCTCATCTGTATTAAATAAAAAGCTCATATTCTGAGACAGTTTCTCCAATTTCTAGAATCTCCAATGAGAGGAAACCTTCTTTCCACATCTGTGCAATTAAGATCCTTGAGGATATTATATATTTTACTTAGACCATAAAACAGAGGAGGAGAATTAGGCCATTTTGCCCATTAAGTCTGCTCCACCATTTCATCATGGCTGATCCAATTTTTCTCTCAGCTGCAACCTCCTGCCTTCTCCCCAAATCCCTTCATGCCCTGACCAATCAAGAATCTATCAAACACTGCCTTCAATATATATACATACAGACTTGGCCACCACAGCTGCCTGTGGCAATGAATTCCACAGATTCACCACTTTCTGGCTGAAGAAATTCTTCCTCATTTCCATTCTGAAAGGACACCCCTCTATTCTGAAGCCGTGTCCTCTGGTCTTAGACTCTCCCACCATAGAAAACACCCTATCCACATTCATTCTATCAAGGCTATTCAACATTCAATATGTTTCAATGAGGTCACCTAGTGAATACACGCCTAGAGCCATCAAACATTCTTCATATGACAAGCCTTTCAAACCTGGAATCATGTTCATGAACCTCCTTTGAACCCTCTCCAATTTGATTACATCCTTTCTTGCTTGAATTTCCAGCATCTGCAGAATTCCTGTTGTCAACATTACAGCCTTGCTTTTATCTTCTAGTCCTCTTGAAATGAATGCTAACATCGCATTTGCCTTCCTCACAGCAGACTTAACCTGCAGATTAACCTTTAGGGGATCTTGCACAAGGACTCCCAAGTCCCTTTGCACCTCTGATTTCTGAATTTCTGTTTTTTGTATTTTCTCTCCATTTAGAAAATAGTCAACCTTTTTATTTCTTCTACCAAATTGCATGATCATAGACTTTCTGACACTGTATTCAGAATCAGAATCAAGTTTATTATACCAGCAAGTGACGTGAAATGTCTTAACTTAGCAGCAGCAGTTCAATGCGATACATAATCTAGCAGAGAAAATAATAATAAATAAACAAGTAAATCAATTATGTATATTGAATAGATATTTTAAAAACATGCAAAAACAGAAATACTGTATATTTTTTTAAAAAGTGAGGTGGTGTCCAAAGATTCAATGTCCATTTAGGAATTGGATGGCTTAGGGGAAGAGGCTGTTCCTGAGTCATTGAGTGTGTGCCTTCAGGCTTTTCTACCTCCTACCTGATGGTAACAGTGAGAAAAGGACATGTTCTGGGTGCTGGAGGTCCTCAATAATGGACGCTGCCTTTCTGAGACACTGCTCCCTGAAGATGTCCTGGGTACTTTGTAGGTTAGTACACAAGATGGAGCTGACTAGATTTCCAACCTTCTGCAGCTTCTTTCGGTCCTATGCAGTAGCCCCTCCATACCAGATAGTGATGCAGCCTTTCAGAGTGCTCTCCACAGTACAACTATAGTTTTTGAGTGTATTTGTTGACATGCCAAATCTCTTCAAACTCCTAATAAAGTATAGCCGCTGTCTTGCCTTCTTTATAACTACATCGAAATGTTGGGACCAGGTTAGATCCCAGGAACTTGAAGCTGCTCACTCCCTCCACTTCTGATCCCTCTATGAGGATTGGTATGTGTTCCTTCTTCTTACTCTTCCTGAAGTCCACAATCAGTTCTTTCGTCTTACTGGCTGCGGCACCATTCTACTAGTTGGCATATCTCACTCCTATATGCCCTCTCGTCACCACCTGAGATTCTACCAACAAATTTATAAATGATATTTGAGCTATGCCTAGCCTCATAGTCATGTGTATATAGAGAGTAGAGCAGTGGACTAACCACACGCCCCTGAGGTGCGCCAGTGTTGATCGTCAGTGAGGAGGATATGTTATCACCAATCCACACAGATTGTGGTCTTCCAGTTAGGAAGTCGAGGATCCAATTACAGAGGGAGGTACAGAGGCCCAGGTTCTACAACTTCTCAATCAGGATTGTTGGAATGATGGTATTAAATGCTAGGCTATAGTCAAGGAACTGCATCCTGACATAGGTGTTTGTGTTGTCCAGGTGGTCTAAAGCCGTGTGGAGAGCCATTGAGATTGCGTGTGCCATTGACCTATTGTGGCAATAGGCAAATTGCAATGGGTCCAGGTCCTGCTGAGGCAGGAGTTCAGTCTAGTCATGACCAATCTCTCAAAACATTTAGTCACTGTCGATGTGAGTGCGTCCAGGCGATAGTCATTAAGGCAGCCCACGTTATTCTTCTTCGGCACTGGTATAATCGTTGCCTTTTTGGAGCAAGTGGGAACTTCCGCCTGTAGCAGTGAAAGGTTCCATCTGTCACTTCTTTGCCCACTCTCCTAATCTGTCCAAATCCATCAGTAGCTGCTCTACTTCAAACAAACCTGCCCCACTTTCACTTTGTATTGTCTGCAAACTTCGCAACAAAGCTGTCAATTCCATCATTCAAATCGTTAATATATAATGTAAAAAATACCAGTTCCAACTGAGACCCCTGTAGAACACCACTAGTCACCACCAGCCAACCAGAAAAGGCTCCCTTTATTCCCTTTATTCCCACTCCTTGCCTCCTGCCAATCAGCCACTGCTTTATCCATGCTAGAATCTTTCCTGGAATACCATGGGCTCAGTTTGTTAAGCAGCTTCATGTGTGGCACCTTGTCAAAGGCCTTCTGAAAATCTAAATACACAACATCAACTGATTCTCTTTTGTCTGTCCTACTTGTTATTTTTTCAAAGAATTTCAACAGATTTATCAGGCAAAATTTTCCCTTAAAGGAAACTATGCTGACTATGCTGTATTTTACCATGTGCCTCTAGGTACCCCGAAACCACATCCTTAACAATTAACTCCAACATCTTCCCAGCCACTGAGGTCAGACTAACTGGCCTATAATTTCTTTTCTTGAAGTGTGGAGCGGAGTGACATTTGCAGTTTTCCAGTCTTCCAGAACCATTTTAGAATCTTGAAAATCATTCCTAATGCCTCCATAATCTCTTCAGCCATCTCTTTCGGAGTTCTGGGGTGTACACCATCTGGTTCAGGTGACTTAACTACATTCAGACCTTTCAGTTCCTCAGGATCCTTCTCCCTAGTAATGGGAATTTCACATACTTCATGACCCGACACCTGTAACTTCCACCATAAGGCTAGTGTCTTCCACAGTGAAAACTGATGAAAAATACTTATTCAGTTCATCCACCATTTATTGTTCCCCATTACTACCTCTCCAGCATCATTTTCCAGTGGTTCAATATCCACTCTCACCTCTCTTTCACACTTTATGCATTTGAAGAAGCTTTTGGTATCATCTTTAATATTATTGGCTTGCTTACTTATGCATTCCATCTTTACCTTCTTAATGACTTTTTTAGTTGCCTTCTGCTGGTATTTGAAAACTTACCAATCCTCTTAACTTCCCACTATTATATGCCCTCTCTTTGGTTTTTATGATGGCTTTGACTTCTCTTGTTAGCCTTGGTTGTGTCACCTTGCATTTGGGATACTTCTTCTTTGGGCTGTATATACTCTGTGGTTTCTGAATTGCTTCCAGAAATTCCAGCCATTGCTGCTCTGTTGTCATCCCTGCCAGTGTTCTTTTCCAATCAATTCTGGTCAACTCCTCTCATACCTCGGTAATTCCCTTTACTCCACTGTAATACTGATACATCCAACTTTAGCTTCTCCTTCTCAAAATTGAGGATGATTTTGATGATATTATGATCTCTTGCCCTTAGGGTTCTTTTACCTTGTTTTCTAGTCAATTCCAGTTCATTGCACAACACCCAATCTAGAGTAGCTGATCCCCTAGTGGGCTTAACCAAGAGCTGCTCGAAAAAGCCATCTCGTAGGCATTCTAGAAATTTCCCCTCTTGGAATACTGCACAAGCCCTGATTTTCCCAATCTATTTGCATATTGCAATCCCCTATGACTATTGTAATGGTGAAAAATACTTATGCCTTTTGGCATGCATTTTCCATCTCCCGTTGTTATTTGTAGACCATATCCTTACTACTGTTTGGGTATGTAACTTCCATCAGGGTCTTTTTACCCTTACAGTTTCTTAGCTCACTCCACAATGATTCAACACCTTCCCACCATATGTCACCTCTTTCTAATGATTTGATTTCATTTTTTACCAACAGAGAAATGCCACCCCGTCTGCCTTCCTGTGTGTCCTTTCGATACAATGTGTATCCTTGGACATTAAGCTCCCAGCTATAATCTTCTTTCAGCCTGCAACATCATACATGCCAATCTGTGACTGTGCTACAAGTTCATCTACTTTATTCCGTATACTACACACATTCAAATGTAGCACCTTCAGTCCTGTGTTCATCCTTCTTGATTTTGTCCACCTTTTACATTACAACTCATTCTGTTGACTGTAATTTTGCCCTAACAAAAGCCTCTCCTGGCTTGGAGTCTCACTACACATTGATTCTGTTTGTAAACCAACTTGGTGGGTATCCCGAAATTATACATTACATTTGGTTGTATAATCTTGATTTAAGATTTAATAGATTTTTATTTTATTGTAAAAGTTTGTGCAGATGCATTTTTAAGTGTGTATTTTGTTTTTGACTGAGGCCCTGGACCTCCAGAGAACAGCCAAAAGCATTTCATTGAAAGAAATGTGTAAAGCCTTGGTGAAACATTTTTCAAGAATTCCCTTTTGGAATCAATAAAATTCTGTAACAGTGAAAATGACTAGCTTTATTCAATAAATTTGCATGTGATTATAGTAATTGTTTCACTTTTACCTATAGGTTAAAAATATATTAAAAAGTGTACACTCCACCTTATTTTGTATTGATATTTTGAATATAAGTGGTCAGGCAAGTTAAAACTACCGCTGTTTTGAAATGGAGATGATATCATTTCCAGAGGACTAGACTATAGAAGAATATGCTGAGGCCTTATAATCCTCGGATGGAGTATTGTGAGCAGTTTTGGGCCCTTTATTTAAGAATGGATGTGCTGACATAGGATAGGTTCATGAAAATTATTCCAGTAGGTGCGTTTGATGGCTCTGGGCCTCTACTCACTGTAATTCAGAAGAATGAGGGGTGACCTCATTGAAACTTATTGAATGTTGAAAGGCCTTGATAGAGAGGATGCAGGGATGTTCCCTATGGTCAGGGAGACTAAGACCAGAGGACATAGTCTCAAAATAGAGGCACGTCCATTTAGAATGGAGATGAAGAGGAATTTCTTCAGCCAGAGTGGTGAATCTGTGAAATTCGTTGCCACAGGCAGCTGTGAAGACCAAGTCATTCCGTATATTTAATGCAGAGGTTGATAGATTCTTGAAGGGATGAAGGGATTTTGGGGAGAAGGCAGGAGATTGGCGCTGAGAGGGAAATGGATCGGCCATGATGAAATGGTGGAGCAGACTCCATGTGCAAAATGGACTAATTCTGCTCCTATATCTTACGCTCTTATACAACATGTTCCCTTGCTGCTTCTGATATCTTCTTCTATTTGCAAACACATTGTAAAGGAGTTTACAGGCAAGGACCTTGTGCATTAAATTAAATAAGTTGTATTTGTTCAGCACAGTCCCATTAGGGCTCAAAAGTGAGGCAAATGTTCTATTGTTTTAGCATAGGTGATATTTAAGAATAGGATGACTTTCCACCAAGTACTGACTTCAGTCTTGTATCAGGAAATGTTATGATAAAGAAAGGAGTTCTGCTGCAGCTGGGTTTATTCTGGTTATGTCCCTTCAGGACTAGTTTTGAGAACTCAGATGGAAGTCTGCTGGATCAATAGGAGATTATTGAAAAGGCTGGCGAATAGATACACTCCTATTTGGTGGGGTGGGTTGGTGTATAGAGCATACAAGCTTCAGGTACCATTTTGCAAGAAATGTTCACATTCATGCCATAGCCTAGAGTAGGGATGGCGAACCTGTGGCCAGAATGAAGTCCTGAGGGAAGGGTCTTGGCTCAAGACATTGACTATTTATTCCTCTCCATAGATCTGTCTGATCTGCTCAGTTCTTCCAGCATTTGGTGTGCGTTTATCACAATGGGCTAAACTATCAAATGAAATGCCTTGCTTTTTTTTCTACAGTGATTGAAATTTTCAAACAAAATCTTCAAAAGTATATTATGTTCAGTGGTTCAACAGATGACATTCTTACATACTTCATAATTGCTCTATTTATTTAGAGGCTTAATTTGGTGAACTGAACTGTGTATTATCAAGGAAAAGAAGCGATAAGTAATCCTTATTATTCTAGGGGCGTTGGTGAATTAACTGATCCAAGACAGAAATGTTAACATGCTTAGATAGGAATTTCTGTTGTAATTTGTTGGCATTATAAAGAATTAATATTATGAATCATATTGCATATACGTATAGCACATGCTATACCCATAGCATCGTCTCCAGAGGAATGCCTTGCAGCAGTTTATTTGTTAGCAGAAAACTAATTGCTGCTAGTTAGTTGTATTTATCAGATATATCCAACTAAACTTGCCTTTCCATGTTCGTTAGCATATTTAAAAATGCAAACACGAAGAAATCTGCAGATGCTGGAATTTCAAGCAACACACATAAAAGTTGCTGGTGAACGTAGCAGGCCAGGCAGCATCTCTAGGAAGAGGTACAGTCGACATTTCTGGCCGAGACCCTTCGTCAGGACTAACTGAAAGAAGAGTTAGTAAGAGATTTAAAGTGGGAGAGGGAGGGGGAGATCCAAAATGATAGGAGAAGACAGGATGGGGAGGGATGGAGCCAAGAGCTGGACAGGTGATTGGCAAAAGGGATGCAAGGCTGGAGAAGGGAGGGGATCATGGGATGGGAGGCCTAGAGAGAAAGAAAGGGGGAGGGGAGAGAGGAGTTCCAGAGGAAGATGGAGAGCAGGCAAAGAGTTATAGTGAGAGGGACAGAGGGAGAAAAAAGAGAGAGAGAATTCTCTCTTTAGCATGTGGTTAGCATATTGATTACATTAACATCTTGAAATTGTAAACATTTAAATTATACTGTATAGACACTAATCAGCAGAAAAAGGCACTTCTGTGTCACAGTAAAAACAGTTCTCTACAAAGTGATCTAAATTAATTACAAATATAAAACAAAAAATAATTGATTGCCTAAGTATTCACACCCTTCGAGTCAGAATTTAGTAGATGCACCTATGGCAGCAATTACAGCCTTGAGACTGTGTGGATAGGTCTCTATTGTTACATACTTCATGGATATATTGTGACTGTCTTGTTAGGATGATGTAATGGTCTTGCAGAGGTCACATGATGTAATTTTCCCGCCAGTGAGGTCACATGATGACCTGTTTGTCAACAGGTATATAAAAGGGAGACCCCTCGTGGCATAGTTTAGTTTTTCAGTTTAGTTTTGTGTTAGATATTCTGTTTTGCTGCGTATTTGGCTTATGACGCAGTTTTGTTTTAAAGTGGAGTTCTACTTTCTATTGAAAGAAGTATTGGAGAGTGAAGACCTTACCAAAGTACAGGAATTCGCCAAGTCGAGTAAAGCTGATATTGTTTGGCGGTTTTGGAGAAGATCTACCTTTATTGAATCTTCGTTCAAGTAAAAGTGACCTGCAACTGAGATATCTCCTGCTAAAGTAGAAAGGATAGTGCAGTGTCTATTCGCTAGAGGAAAAGGTCAGTTCCTTTAAACTGTTTTATTTCCGTCGTCGTGAATCCTGCGAACAAGGCAGGTTCCGGCTGGGATCAGCAGTAACGACACATCTTTGAGGAATTCTTTACTTCAGGAAAGTCTGTCCTAATTGACTGTATAAATCTCTTGGACTTTCGAATTTACCATTCTAAGAACTGTGTTCGAATTTACCACTTTAAGAACTGTTTTCGCACTTACCCTTTTAAGAACTGTTCCAGAGTTGCCGTATAGCGGTTAACTTCCGGTTAAGTTAATCGTTTAAATACATTTCACTATTTTTGAGCAAAGTTTAATAAATGTTTGTTTTTATAAAACCTGACTCAATTCTATATTCATTGTTGCCAGTCACGTGACACTATCAGCTTTGCACATCTGGATGCTGAAATTTTTCCCCATTCTTCTTTACAAAACTGCTCAAGCTCTGTCAGATTGCATGGGGATCATGAGTGAACAGCCCTTTTCAAGTCCATCCACAAATTCTCTATTGGATTGAGGTCTAGACTCTGACTTGGCCACTCCAGGACATTAACTGTGTTGTCTTTAAGCCATTCCAGTGTAGTTTTGGCTTTATGCTTGGGGTCATTGTCTTGCTGGAAAACAAATCTTATCCCAAGTCACAGTTCTCGTGCAGACTGCATCAGGTTTTCTTCCAAGAATTTCTTGTGAAGCATCCCTACAGCATAATGCAGCCACCACCATGCTTCAGGTAGGGATGATGTGTTTTTGATTATGTGCAGTGTTTGGCTTATGCCAAAAATGGCATTTAGTCTAAGCAACACATGCACAAAATGCTGAAGGAGCTCAGCAGGCCAGGCAGCTTCGATCGAAAAGAGTGTAGTCGATGTTTCGGGCCAAGACCCTTCAGCACGACTGGAGAAAAAAAGATGAAGGTGGGGAGAGGAGAGGGAGAAACACAAGGTGATAAGTGAAACCTGGGGGTGGGTGTTGAGGTAGAAGCTGGGAAGTTGATAGGTGAAGGAGATACAGGGTTGAAAAGGGGAATCTAATAGGAGAGAACAGAAGGCCATAGAAAAAAGAAAAGGGGGAGGAGCACCAGAGGGAAGCGATGGGTAGATAAGAAGATAATTTGAGAGAGGGAAAAGAGGAAGGCGAATGGTGGGGGGGGGGGGGAGGATCTGGAAATTTGAGAAATCAATATTTATGCCATCAAGTTGGAAGCTACCCAGATAGAGCATATGGTGTGTTTGTCCAACCTGAGTTTGGCCTGCTCATGACAGTAGAGGATGCTGTGGATTGACATGTTGGAATGGGAATGGGAAGTGGAATTAAAATGAGTGGCTATGGAGACGAAGGGTCTCGGCCTGAAACGTCGACTGCACCTCTTCCTAGAGATGCTGCCTGGCCTGCTGCATTCACCAGCAACTTTTATTTCCAGCATCTTGAATTTCCAGCATCTGCAGAATTCCTGTTGTTTTCCTGATTTTTCTGGCGTTTCTGGTCTGATGGCTAAAAAGCTCAATTTTGGTTTCATCAAACCATAGAACCTTCTTCCGGCTGCCTTCACCGTCTGTCAAGTGCTTCTGGCAAATTCTAGCTGAGATTTCATGTGAGTTTTTTTCAACAGTGACTTTCTCTTTGCCACTCTCCCATACAGCTGCGACTGGTGAAGTACCTGAGCAACAGCTGTATGCGCAGTCTCTCCCATCTCAGCCACTGAAGCTTGTAACTCCTCCAGAGTTGTCACAGGTCCCTTGGTGACCTCCCTCACTAGTCCCCTTCTTGCATGTTCACTTAGTTTTTGAGGACAGCCTGCTCTAGGCAGATTTACAGCTGTGCCATATTCTTTCCATTTACCGACGAGTGAGTTCACTTTGCTCCAAGGGATGTTCAATGACTTGGAAATTTTCTGGTAACCAGCTCCAGACTTGTGCTTTTCAATAACTTTTTCATGGAGTTCTTTGGAGTGTTCTTTTGTCTTCATGGTGTAGTTTTTGCCAGGATACTGACTCACCAGCAGTTGGACCTTCCAGACACAGGCGTATTTAGAAACATAGAAAACCTACAGCACGTTACAAGCCCTTCAGCCCACAAAGCTGTGCCAAACATGTCTTTACCTTAAATTACCTAGGGTTACCCATAGCCCTCTATTTCTCTGAGCTCCATGTACCAGTCCAGGTGTCTCTTAAAAGACCCTATCATATCCGCCTCCACCACCGTCAATGGCAGCCCATGCCACACGCTTCCCACTCTCTGCATAAAAAACTTACCCCTGACATCCCCTCTGCACCTACTTCCAAGCACCTTAAAACTGTGCCCTCTCGTGTTTATTTTTACTACAATCAATTGAAACACCTTGACTGCACACGGTGATCTCCATTTAAATAATTATGTGACTTCATAAACCAATTGGCTGCACCAGTGATAATTTGGCATGTCAAATGGGGGTTAGTACTTAGGTAATCAATTTTATTGTGATCAATAATGCAGTTACCATAATTAATGTAGTCCACAAAAAAGTTCAGCATTGTTTATTTTTCTAGTGGTTATAAACATTGTTAACTTTGTAGTTTTATTAATCTTCCTTATTTTCTGATTAGACTCTACTTTGCACTTTCTATTTGCTAAATACTGTCAGTGGCTCTAGAATCTAGAGGGAGACATTACTCCCAGAGCTTTACCCATTCAATGTAGGTGTGTTTACTGCAAGAATATAGAATGTGGTGCTAGTTCTTCAGACATTCCTTTCATCACTGAAAAAGTGTTTGACTTTACAGAGCTTTATTTAAATGTGGTAGTTTGATATGTTTTGATTCTTGTACATTTAAGATTATGTAGGATCAATTCTCCCCACATTTTCAACAGCTCCCTCCAAATTCTTCCACTCAGTTACACACCAGAGGCAACTTACAATGGCCCATTAACCTAGCAACCTAACCAGCTCTATGATGTGAGAGGAAACCCGATCGTCCAAGGGAAACCCATTCAGTCACGTGGAGAATGTGCAAACTCCACACAGACAGAACCTGCCCTTGTTTTATTGAAGCAAAATCACATAGTGAATGTACATTTATGGGTGTTATCCAGTTGTCTGTGGCTGCCTTATTTAAAATAAAAACATCATGCTATGGATCGTCGCACAAGATGTTTACTACTTTGGCTTGTGTGCTTTCTCAGGAATAATGTACTCTTGTTACATTTACAACCTTTCACACAGTTGCTTTGTATATTTTTAAAGTTTCATTGAATTTCCCCTCATTTTGCTTCTGTTTTTCAAGGTTTGTTAATTTACAATAAAGAGACATTCACACGGTAACTGTACAACTTATATCCAGCGTTTCTTTTGTTTCCTAGGGTCAGTACCATCCATCCGATTTGTTGTGTCCAGAGACATATAGCTGGGTACCCATTGAGATGTGTCGGGCAAAGTTAGACCAGTCTAAGTATAGCCGGCTAAATGAAGATTCAAATGCAGGTTAGTTTACAGACTGACGAATTAGGCTGCTTTTGCCTACTAGCTAACTAACTGATTGTGCCGCTATGAAACCTTGTTAATGTTCAGAAGAATATAATCAATTCTTATGAAGGAAATCACTCTATATTTTATTTACCTCTACTTAATGTTATTTTTCTATTTGGATGAAGTGTTTGCGATCAGTCTGTTTAGTTAAGGTATCTATGATATTGTATCTTGCTGCTGAGGACATATCCTTCACTTATTTCACCATTTTGTTTTGAGCGTAACAATTCTGTTTTGTTTTATTGATTTTTCTTGGCGGGGGGGGATCTGAGAATTGCATTTATTCACCATCCCTAATTGCCCTTGAGAAGGTGGTGGCCAGTCACTGGATTTCTTCTGGTGAAGTGACTCCCATAATGTCTCAGGGAGGGAATACCAGGATATAGACCCAGCAGCAATGAAAAAAACATTTCAAAATCAGGACTGAGGGGATTTGGTTAAAGATAGTAGAAAGGCTCTGGGGTGACTCGCTGCAGAAGACATGGACAGCTTTGTCTGTTGAGGAGTTGTGACAAGAACTGAACATTGTGCCTTTATCAGGAAGTATCACTACTTCAGACCTAATGAAGGTCGTTTGTGATAAATTGAAGACAAGTGTGTCAACGAAACAGCCCTAAGGACTCCTGCCATGATATTTTGGGGCTGAGATAATTGACTTGCAACAATCACTCTCATCTTTCTTCTCACAAAGGCCCAACTCTGACCATTTGGCATATTTGTCCTTAATTGCACTGATTTCAGTTTTACCAGGCCTGTTGATGCACCACTCAGTCAATGCTGCCTTGATCTGAAGTGCAATTGCTCTAATTTTATGGTGGAATTCTACTGTTTTGGTCAACGTTGTGATGAGATCCTTTAGGAACCAATGAGAAAAAATGGGCAATCTGTGCTTGGAGCCGAGAAGTATGGTTAAAATCCTAAATTAATGCTTTCCATCATTATTCATAAAGGGAATAGACATTGTAGTTGAAAAATTCAGTGAAGAATTAGATGAGTATCTAGTACAGATCTCCATAAGTAAAGGGAAAGTAGTGCTTTCAAAAGCTTCAGATGGGATTTGTCCTGTGCTATTATAGGAACAACGGAAGAGTTTGCCAAGGTTCTGGCCAAAATTTTTAAATCTTCACGAGAAGCAAGTGAGATATTAGAGAGCTGGAGGACAGTAAATTTGCACCACCCCATCCATTGAGAAAAGAGCAGAGTAAAGCCTGATAACCTTTGACCTATGGAACCTATCATCAATGGTAGGGAAGATGCGAAAAACTTTCTGATTAATAACCACTTGGAAAGGGATGGTCTCATTGAAGAAGGCCTAACTTTGGCAAGGAGAGATCCTGCCTGACCAATCTGACTGAATTCTGTAAAGTGGTAACAAGGAGTATCAATGTAGACTTAGGTAATAGATGAGATTTTAAATGGATTTCAATAAAACCTTTGACAAGGCCTTCATGGGAGACTGGTCACAAGGTTAGGGCTCATGGAATCCAAGGTAACTTCAAAGGTTCAAAGTAAATTTATTATCAAAGTACATGTATGTCGCCATATATGAGGGGTGATTGATAAGTTAGTGGGCAAAGGTAGAGGAGTCAATTTTAGAAAACCTAGTACATTTATTTTTCAACATAGTCTCCTCCTACATTTACACACTTAGTCCAGCGGTCGTGGAGCAAATGGATCTTGGACCTCCAGAAAGTGTTCACAGCAGGGGTGATTGATAAGTTTGTGACCTAAGATAGAGGGAGATGAGTTATACAGCTCTCTTTACGTGCACATGCAGTTCAACTCTTGAGTGATTATGCAGAAAGTCTGAAGTTAATAACTCATCTCCTACCTTAGGCCACAAACTTATCAATCACCCCGATGAGTTGTTAACCTCAAACTTTCTGCATAATCATTCAGAGTTGAACTGCTTGTGCATGTAAAGAGAGCTGTTAACTCATCTCCTTCTACCTTCGGCCACAAACTTATCAATCACCCCAGCTGTGGACACTTTCTGGAGGTCCAAGATCCGTATGCTCCACGACCGCTGGACTAAGTGTTTAAATGTAGGAGTGGACTATGTTGAAAAATAAATGTGCTAGGTTTTCTAAAATTGACTCCTTCTACCTTAGGCCACGAACTTATCAATCACCCCTCATATAACCCTGAGTATTTTTGTGGGCATACTCAGTAAATCCAAGAACTATAATAGAATCATTGAAAGACCACACCCAACAGGGCTGACAAACAATCAATGTGCAAAAGAAAACAAACGTGCAAATACAAAAAAAAATAGGCAATAAATACTGAGAACATGAGCAGAAGAGTCCTTGAAAGTGACTCCATAGATTATGGGAACAGTTTAGTGATAGATTGAGTGAAGATATCCCTACTAGTTCAAGAGTCTGATGGTTGATGAATAGTAACTGTTCCTGAACCTTGTGGTGAGAGTCTTGAGGCTCCTGTACCTCCTTCCTGATGGCAGCAGCAGGAAGAGAGCATGACCTGGCTGGTGGGAGTTCCTGATGGTGGACAGCACTCCACATAGGTGTGCTCAATGCCGCGGAAGGCTTTATCTGTGACGGACTGGGCCAGATCCACTACATTTTTCTAGGCTGTTCCTACAAGGGCACTGGCGTTTCCATGCTAGGCTGTGATGCAACCAGTAAATATACTCTCCGCCATACATCTATAGAAGTTTGTCAAAGTTTTAGATGTCATGCCGAATATTCAGAAGCTTCTAAGGAAGTAGAGGGATGCTTTCTTCTGAACTGCAGTCGCGTGCTGGGCCCCGGACAGGTCCTCTGAAATGATAACACTGAGGAACTTAAAGTTACTGGTTCTCTCCTCTTCCTGAAGTTAATAATCTGAAGTCCTGAATTAGCTTGGCAACAGGAGACAGAGGGTAATGGTAGAGGGTTGGTTTTACGATTGGATGGTCATGACTAGTGGTATTCCACAAAGATCAGTACTGGGGACTTTGCTATTTGTATTATATGTGAATGACTTGGATATGATTCTGAGAGGCAAGAGAGAGGAGCAGTGGGTGGGAAAAGGTGGGAGGGTTACAAAGTGGTGCTTACGCATGCAGCTGTGCTTTTAATTTCAAAGCTGGTTACTGCTTGTAGTTTATATTTTGAAATAGTTTACGGAGGCTCTTTCTCATTTGTTTTATTGGCTATATATTAAACAGTTAAGTAAAACAAGTAGCCCAAGATGGTGCCGTGTACGGAGGCCATGTTATGTACTCTGAATTGACATTGTAATTTTCTGCTTATCGCTCTACTTCTTTCTGCACTTCTCTTACAAGAAGCTGAAAGTCACATCAGGTATGATCAATTGACTCTTTTGCACTTGAAAAGATGGCACTCAATCGTAACGTGCTGCCTTTCTACCACCGGGACCCCCTGCTCGCACAAACCACGTGAGGTTCATTCGCCACACCGGCTTTACTGAGGAAGTGTCGCAAGAGATGAGGAAGAAGAGCCAGTGTCTTGGTTAAGTTAAGACAGCGCGCAAATTGGCCATTGCTCCCTAGCATACTCCTGGCCAACGTACAGTCCCTGGACAACAAGATGCGTGAGCTGAGAGCCAGAATATCCTACCAACAGGAAACAAAGCACTGTAACATCTTATGCTTTACTGAAACCTGATTGTTGGAGGAAATACCAGACCAAGCCATCGAACCCATCGGGCTCTCTGTGTTCCAGGTGGACAGGTCTAAAGACCTCTCTGGGAAAAGTAAAGATGGGGGAGTATATTTCATGGTGAACAATCCTTGGTGCGACCCAGGTAGCCTGCACACCCTGAAATCCTTTTACTCCCCGGATCTGGAGTACCTTGTGCTGTTATGTCGACCTTTCTGGCTGCCTGGAGAATTCACGCCTGTTATTATTATAGCTGTGTACATCCCACCACAAGCTGTTACCAACATAACTTGCAATGAATGTTGCAAAATCATCAATATCCATGAAACCACACACCCAGAGGCTGCTTTCATCATTGCTGGAGACCTTAACCAAGTGTCGCTGACCAGAGCTTGATTGAAGTTCTGCCAACATATCAAAGTGAGCATATGGGGAGGAAACATACACAACCACTGCTACTCTGCTTTCCACAATGCCAACAAAGCACTTCTCCGCCCTCCGTTTGGAAAGTCTGACCATTCCTCCATCTTGCTTTTACCCACCTACAGAAGAAATTAAAGCAGGAAGCAGCCATAGTGGAAATTACCCACTGCTGGTCCAACCAATCAGTCTCAATGTTACAAGACTGCTTTGATAGCGTCACCTGGGAGGTATTTCGAGCTGAGAATATCTTTGACTACACAGAGATGGTCACAAGCTTCATTCGGAAGTGCATTGAAGACATTGTTTCCCAAAAATCACCACCTAAGATTCTACCAATAATAGTTGTGTCATCACCCTTGGACACTACCTCACTTTTTAAATTTATATTATTTCTGTTTTTTGCACGATTTTAATCTATTCAATTTATGTATATTGTATTTGATTTACTTATTTATCTATTTCTATTATTTTAGTTTGGTTTTTTTCTTCTATATTATGTACTGCATTGAACTGCTGCTGCTAGGTTAACAAATTTCACGTCACATGCCGGTGATAATAAACCTGATTCTGATTCTGAATAGTTCAGTGCGTGTTGCTCTTAGCACAAGGGATAAAACCCTCGCCTCTGGATACCACAGGAGCTCGAGATGCCACTATGATTTACGTAGAGTCATCAAGGTGACAAAACGGCAATACAGGGACAAAATCCGGTCACAACTTTGCAACAATGTCGCACGCAGCGTACGGCAAGGACTGCACACCATGGCAGACTTCAAGAGGAAATGCAGCAGTGCAGCCCACTTGGCCGCCTCATTCTTGGATGAGCTAAATGTTTTTTTACACTCGATTCGAGGTTGATAGGACTGAAGCCTCGAGGAGAGTTGCTGACGAGACCTGCACCTTGGTCATTTCTGAGGCTGAGGTACGTAGAACTTTTCAACGTGTCAAGAGCTGCAAGGCAACGGGGCCAGACAGTATCCCAGGGCACGTCCTCAAAGTGTGTGCAGAACAGCTGGCTGGTGTGATTACGGATATTTTTAATCTCTCCTTCTTCCAGTGTGTAGTGCCTCCTGTTTCAAATCGTCGATCATTGTCCCTGTACCTAAGAAAACAAAGGTAGCATGGCCGAACAATTGGTACCCTGTCACACTCACCTCAATTATAAGCAAGTGCTTTGAGAGGCTGGTTAAAGACTATGTTTGCAGCATGCTACCACCCACACTGCATCCCCTACAATTGGCCTACCAATGGAACCGGTCTACCGATAACACCATAGCTGCAGCACTACACACCGTCCTCACTCACCTGGAGAAGAGGGATGCATATGTTAGAATGCTGTTCCTGGATTACAGTTCAGCATTTAACACCATAATTCACTCCAGACTTGACAGGAAGCTCAGAGACCTCAGCCTCCCCACCTTGTGCAGCTGGATCCTAGGCTTCCTATCGAATCGTCGACAGGAGGTAAGGATAGGCTCCCTCACCTCTGACCCGCAACACATATGCCCCTCCCCCCCGTTGTGTTCCGAATCCCCTCCTCTACTCCCTTTACACTCATGACTGTACTGCCACACACAGCTCCAATCTGATGATCAAATTCGCAGATGACATGACTTTGATTGGCCTTACTTCTAGTGGTAATGAGACAGACTACAGAGGAGAAGTTGACACTCTGACACAGTGGTGCCAAGATAACAATTTCTCTCTCTCTCTCTCTCAATGTCCAAAAAACAAAAGAGCTGATTGTGGATTACAGGAGGAATGGAGACAGGCTCAGCCCGATCAACATCAATGGGTCTGCAGGTGAGAGAGTGAGTACAGTAGTTTCAAGTTCCTCGGTATACACATCACCAATGATCTCACCTAGAATGTACACATGAGCTATGTGGCAAAAAAAGCACAACAGCATTTCTTCCACCTTAGGCAACTGAAGAAGTTCGGCATGAGCCCCCAAATCCTCAAGACCTTCTACAGGGGCACTACTGAGAGTATACTGACTGGCTGTATCACCGCCTGGTACAGAAACTGCGCAAACCTTGGTCACTGGGCATTGCAGAGAGTGGTACAGACAGCCCAGCACATCTGTGGATGTGAACTTCCCTCCATTGAGGACATTTATAGCAGCATGTGTAGAAAGAAGGCCTGGAAGATCAACGGGGACACCAGTTACCCCAACTATAAACTGTTTCAGCTGCTTCCGTCTGGCAAACGCTACCGCAGCATTAAAGCCAGGTGCAATAGCCTAGAAAGAGAGCTTCTTTCTACAAGCCGTTAGACTTTTAAATTCACATGTCCGTACATTGAAACAGAGTCATAACACAAAGATTTTTACTCTCTCATGTTGTGGGATGGATGTAAGATTTAAATAAATTCTACAATTCTAAAAAATTCTAGGTCAAGAAAGTAGTGAGGTGGTGTTCATGGCAGAGGGAAAGAGGCTGTTCTTGAATCACTGTATGTGTGCCTTCAGACTCCTGCACCTCCACCCTGATGATAGCACTGAGAAGAGGGCATGTCCTGAGTGATGGGGGTCCTTAATAATGGATGCTGCCTTTTTGAGGCATTACTTCTTAAAGATGTCCAAGATGCTGGTGAGGCTAGTGCCCATGATGGAGCTGACTGAGTTGATAACTTTCTGCAGCTTATTTTGATTCAGTGCAGTGTAACACAAGTGATAACCACATTTGTTATTTTGATAATGATGTCAAGATGTAAAGAAAGTAAATGAAAAATTTCTAAGGTGTAGATAAGCAACTTTGATTATAAAGAGTAACTTGGAAAACTGGATTTCTCTTAATTAGAGCAGAACGAATAAGATTGTCTCTGATTAAGCTGTTCAAAATTGTGAAGGATTTAGATTTAGTGAACAGGACAAACTTTTTTTCCCCTCCAGGCTTTAAGATAGTTATCAGAAAAATTAAATTTATCATCACCCACAAGTGGAAGGGAGGCTACTAGAAAGGTAAAAAAGAGAGCCCAGCTAGAAACAGTAACTGAAAACTATACCAGATAAGTAATTGAAAAGAAAAAATTGGTTTAAGAAATAAACAGAGAGAGGCAATAAATTGATGGCTTTATGGAAGAGCTAAATAAGAAACCTCAGAGCTGTGAACTTTGCTTCCCCTTTTGTCAGTGATGCATTGTATTGAGTTTTGTTTCCATTTCATTTTGAATTCATTCACCCAAGTTATCTCTGATACATATGTGGGAATTAAATAATATGAAGTCAGAATTACTAAATCTGAATTTGATGATCAAACTTTTTCTGTCTTGACAGTCTGTGAGTATAGTGTTCCACATACAGCGTTACCACTGATCTGGAGGCTGCAAATGAAATTCAAAGATGACCTCAGGCCCAGAAATCTCAGCTTTGAAGTATGTAAATTAAGATTGTGCACAGTAGCCTGGGTTTGCTGCTTGGCACATTACAGCAAGGATACCAAACAGTGGCAAGTATTTGAGCACCAATGTTGTTCTGAAAGAGGCCAACAGATTCTTGCACCATTTGGCCATTGCCATACTGGCAAGGGACCACTCAACCATTTAAAAAGAGGACATATTGCTATTATGGTACACATCACTGCTTCTTCTGCGACACTCAGCATTTGAACTTTTACTTGTGCTGCAGTAGAGACAACACCTATCAAAGGCAAGGTTGTTGAGTCCACAAGTATTGTAATGAAATCCTCTATCAAATTAATATCAGGAAAAAGTAGGCTCAAAATTTACACAAACCCTTTTGCAAGGTTGGAATTGCTCTCATACTCCTGTAGTTGTCATGCATTCTTTTCTGGTAACCTGGTGCTTTGCCAAGCATTTCATTGTCTACATTTAACTTTGCAATCTGCCTCATCAAAGTTCTGGCTTGAACTCTATACACAGCACTTGTTTGTGCCCTCACCCTCCAATGAACTGGAGTACCCTTTACATGTCACAGATGCAGACCACTATTGCCTGTTGACCAACTGTATTGAGATCATCAGTTAATGTCCAGAAGAAGAGCTGGTATTTCAGTTGGTGACTTCTGAGATCAATTAGGGAGCTGTCTCCATTATTATGCTATTGTTGCTCAGCCATAGGTTTTTAGAATAATCCAGAATTAATTAACCATAGATAGTGGTAGCTTTAATTCCAGGTTTACTTAATTTCTTCAATACAAATTCTATAATAAGATTTTAACTTGCACTTTGGTTCAGTAGTCCAAAAATGTAATTGTTAGCCAATAACCTGTTAGAGTAGATGGAAGTATTATATTACAAAGATATTAACAGATTATGCAAATAGTAAAATTGTGCCAAAGGCATTTCATATAATTGCTTTTATATTGTCATCCATATCAAGCCTAAAAAGGATGGGTTAGGAGCACTGTTAAAAAGTTAAATCTAATTCTAGTGCTGCTTCTTTTAAATCATCTCCATGTTGCTGATTTCAGACAAGTAATTCCATAATAAGCAGAGGTTCCATCTATCACCAACCTCAGTGCAGCAACTGGTAAAATTCCTCAGTTAATTCAACTCTGCATTTTGAAAATATTATGCATACAGTATATATTTAATTGTGATCAGCAGCATTTATTTAATAATCAGGTTGAAGCATTTGCACTTGTATTTTTCTTATTTAACTAATTAAATAAAGCAATACTGGAATGACTTCAGTATGCTTTTCACATCCTCCTATATAACTTTGTGTCATTTTTACCGGATCAAATATGAAGCTTTTAAATATTTCACTGCTGGATGCTGAGATTCTCTTGAGTTATGGGCTTATTCATCATTATTCTGCATGAGTTCAATTTGTCAGTTTGGTAGTTATTTACTTTTCCCCACCTGAAAATACTGAGAAAATTGACTTCAAATGATGCTTCAATGGAGTGCAGAGAGGTCGTACTTGATAGATCAATGCACAAGACTGAAGAGCTTTAGTGAGAGCACTATAATTTATTGTTTCCAGGAACTTTAAACTTTTCTTCACATGTCTGTGAATTCTGAAATTAGCAAATTTTATGAAAGGTCTTTTGAGCTTTACTACAACATTCTGCAAAGATAGTCATGTTTTGCTACCAATTTGGTTATATTCTTGTCATTGATCTATCTGTCAAAGTGAGTTGCTTGTAGCAGAATTTAAAGTCAAAGTGGAGTTTATGATCCAAAAGTACATAAATGCCATTTAAAAAAACTTGCACCAGCATCACAGGCACATAGAATCACATAAGCAACACTCACAAGAAAAACAAAAATTAAACAATTATTACAAAGAAGAACACAACTTGAATATACAATAAATAGTCAGCCTTTATAATTTAACAGAAGAAATTAAATTTGAGATTTATTAGAAACAGTCTGCAAACACTGCAACGATCAAATGCAAAGCATTGTGAATGCTGAGAATTTAAAATTAAATCAAAAATTGTATTCCAGGCAGCTGAACTTATTACAGTTAAGAATACTCTATAATTCCAAAATAGCTTCAACAGATTGCAAATTTTCACAATATAGTATCTACATTCGGCAATACGTAAATCTAAACGCATTACCAATCTGGGATCAAATTTGTTTTCAGACACAAAAGTACACAAAATAGCAACAATTTGTAATCAACACTACTAAAATACTAACGGAATAACTGACTCTCCTCTAAGTAACTACAGTAACTCCTTTCAAGGCTATATACTTATTGTTTACAGATTTTATTATCTTTTCTTCCCTTTTAATACAGTGGCATGCAAAAGTTTGGGCACCCCAGTCAAAATTTCTGTTACTGTGAATAGCTAAGCGAGTAAAAGATTATCTGATTTCCAAAAGGCATACAGTTAAAGATGACACATTTCTTTAATATTTTAAGCAAGATTACTTTTTTATTTCCATCTTATACAGTTTCAAAATAACAAAAAAGGAAAAGGGCCCGAAGCAAAAGTTTAGGCACCCTGCATGGTCAGTACTTAGTAACAACCCCTTTGGCAAGTATCACAGCTTGTAAATGCTTTTTGTAGCCAGCTAAGAGTCTTTCAATTCTTGTTTGGGGGATTTTCGCCCATTCTTCCTTGCAAAAGGCTTCTAGTTCTGTGAGATTCTTGGGCCGTCTTGCATGCACTGCTCTTTTGAGGTCTATCCACAGATTCTCAATGATGGTGAGGGTCATGGCAAAATCTTCAGCCTGCGCCTCTTGAGGTAGTCCATTGTGGATTTTGAGGTGTGCTTAGGATCATTATCCTGTTGGAGAAGCCATCCTCGTTTCATCTTCGGCTTTTTCACAGACTGTGTGATGTTTGCTTCCAGAATTTGCTGGTATTTAATTGAATTCATTCTTCGCTCTACCAGTGAAATGTTCCCTGTGCCACTAGCTGCAACACAAGTCTAAAGCATGATCGATCCACCCCCGTGCTTAACAGTTGGAGAGGTGTTCCTTTCATGAAATTCTGCACCCTTTTTTCTCCAAACATACCTTTGCTCATTGCGGCCAAAAAAGTTCTATTTTAACTTCATCAGTCCACAGGACTTGTTTCCAAACTGCATCAGGCTTGTTTAGATGTTCCTTTGCAAACTTCTGATGCTGAATTTTGTGGTGAGGACTCTTCTATGAAGGTCACATTTGTGCAGTTGTCGCTGCATAGTAGAACAGTGCACCACCACTCCAGAGTCTGCTAAATCTTCTTGATGGTCTTTTGAAGTCAAACGGCGGTTTTGAATGCCTTTCTAGCAATCCTACAAGCAGTTCTCTCAGAAATATTTCTTGGTCTTCCAGACCTCAACTTGACCTCCACTGTTCCTGTTAACTGCCATTTCTGAATTACATTACAAACTGAGGAAATGGCTACCTGAAAACACTTTGCTATCTTCTTATAGCCTTCTCCTGCTTTGTGGGCATCATTTATTTTAATTTTCAGAGTGCTAGGCAGCTGCTTAGAGGAGCTCATGGCTGCTGATTGTTGGGACAAGGTTTAAGGAGTCAAGGTATTTATAAAGCTTTGAAATTTGCATCACCTGGCCTTTCCTAATGATGACTGTGAACAAGCCATAGCCCTAACAAACAAGTTAATTAAGGTCTGAGACCTTGGTAAAAGTTATCTGAGAGCTCAAGTCTCTTGGGGTGCCCAAACTTTTGCATGGTGCTGCTTTACTTTTTTCACCCTAAAAGTGTGCAAAACAAAAATAATACACTAATCTTGCTTAAAATGTTGAAAAGAATGTTTCATCTCTAACTTTATTACTTTTGGAGATCAGTTCATCTTCTACTCACTTAACTATTCACAGTAACAGAAATTTTGACCGGGGTGCCCAAACTTTTGCATGCCACTGTAGATTCTTCCCCAAAACAAAACAGGAATTGGTTTATTATTGTCACCTAATGATGTACAGTGAAGAGCTGTCTTGTTTACTGTTCATCCAGACCAATTCATTCCATGGTGCATTGAGAGGGCACAAGGTAAAACAATAACAGAATGAAGAATAAGTACAGCAACGGAGTAAGTGCATTGCAGTTTGACATAAGGTCTAAGACCATAACGAGGTAGATAGTGAGGTCAAGAGTGGAAGGGAATTATTCAATAATCTTGAACCTAGTGGTATGTGCTTTTATTGGAAAATGCATTATATTCTGTATGTATTGCAGTATTTACTCAGCAGTATTTACGCAAATGTACACATTGTAACAGTATTTACTCAAAGGGACATTGTACTTTCTATATTCACTATGTAACTGCTGCTAGCTCAATGGAAAGTATTCACTATGTAGCCATGACTTTTGACCTACTTATTGTTGATTCATGAAGAGAACTGGAATGAAACCAAACTGGAAGATAATGGTGGCGAGTAAAGGGATGAAATATGCGGCAGTATGCCAACACAAGACTAATAAAGAAATAACTGTGGACACCTGGTCTAAGACGTAAGCTAGGACATGATTAAATTGGTGAGAAAAAACAATAGTGGAAGGTCGAGAGCGGATGTATTGATGATATGTGATCACAGGCCAACTGGATATGATAATGTAGCTAAGATAGGAAATTGCTATAAAAAATGTTGTATACAAGCGTCAATGGGCAGTCAGCTACTAGCTTTCTGATTGTCTCAGCTTTGATTTGCAAATTAAAGTTTAAAACGTCTTGAAGGATTTTCTGCGTCTCCTTGTTGTTTGTAAGAAACGAGAAACCACGACACTTTCAGGCTTTTGTACCTTCTGCCTGATGGGAGAGAGAAGAGTGTCTGGGGTGAGTGGGGTCTTTACTTATACTTGTTACTTTGCTGGGGCAACAAGAAGTATAGACAGAGTCCATAGAATGGAAGTTGGTTTCTGTGATGTGCTGAGCCCTGTCCACAGCTCAATGTAGTTTCTTGCCGTCATGGACAGAGAGGAAAATAGTGAGATAGTGTTCTTGTGTTCATTGTTCATTCAGAAATCTGATGGCTGAGGTGATGAAGCTGTTCCTGAAATGTTGAATGTGTGTCTTCAGGCTCCTGTACCACCTCCTTGATGGTAGCAATGAGAAGAAATGAGGATTCTTGACAATGTTCCCTCTAATTTTTTTACTGTGCCCATGGTCTGTTATTTATCAAATTACGGTATTGCTTTGCACTGTTGTAACTATATGTTATAATTATGTGGTTTTTGTCAGTTTTCCAGTCTTGGTTTGTCTTGTGTTTCTGTGATATCGTTCTGGAGGAACATTGTATCATTTCTTAATACATGCATTAGTAAATGACAATAAAAGAGGACTGCGTGTTCTCTTAATCTAATCTAATTTAATCTAATTTGTAATGACCAGTGTGTGCAAAAAATATTGTGCTGTGCAAATTTTTGCCCGGTGACAACAACATGTGCGCACTGAATTTTATATATATAGGTATTCATTTTAACATCTAGCAAAACTGTGTCAGTAAGAACTGTGATCTCCTCTGGGTTTGATCATTTTCGCTCTCGTTCATCTGCACTGTTACAAAACATACGTAGCAGGTAATGAAGGATTTCCTTGCCAGAGCCTTTGCACACCGTCCATATGTGATTTGCTTGCTAAATGACATTTTAAAAAGTCAAGTTTCCAAACATCACTCCACTTCTTCCCACTGCAAATTCTCCAGCAACTTTTGCAACAGAAACAAGTAACACCAATTTCTGTATTATACATAAATACTGTATTTCTCATTGTTGCATGTTCCTGACGTCATGAGCTTTTGGTGTAGCAGTTTCTACTGTTTCATTAAGCTATTCCACTTTAAATGAACTAGCAGTTCTTTTGCACTTCACGCCCTTGCTTCTTTGGAATTCAACATTGTGAATCAATAATTTCTTCAATAACAATATAAACAAGGCAGTTCTAAAATCTGCAGACAAATCATCGCCAACTCCGCGCCAGCAACCGGAAAAGGAAATGTGATTGTGTATGATTGTGAAATATACTTAACATGCTAATGAGGTAGAGGGTGACAACGTCTTTTGCGCAGATTAAATTCCTTTGTGCACTAGTAGCAAAAGAAATGTGCGCATGCACACCTTTGAGGGAACATTGGTCTTTAATGACAAATGTTGCACCAACAAAAATTGGTAAAGGTCGCTAGGAACATGCTGAATTTCTTCAGCCTCCTGGGGAAGTAGAGGCATTAGTGACTTTTCTTGACCATGACATCTACGTGTTTGAACCAGGTCTATCTATTGGTGATATTCACTCCTATGACCTTTAAGCTCTCAACCTCAGTGTCGTTGATGTACACAAGTATATGTGCACTAACTGAAGTCCTGAAGATGAGGAAGAATTTCTTTAGCCAGAGAGTGGTGAATTTGTGAAATTTGTTGCCACAGGTAGCTGTGGAGGCCAAGTCTTTATGTATATTTAAGACAGAGGTTGATAGATTCTTGATTGGTTAGGGCATGAAGGATATGGGGGTGGGGGTGGAGGCAGGAGATGTGAACTGAGGGAAAAAATGGATCAGCCATGAGGAAATAAAGGAGCAGACTCAATGGGCCAAATGGCCTAATTCTGCCCCTATATCTTGTGGTCTTATGATCTAAGTCAGTGGCCAGCCCTTTTATTATTCTGCCTGTGAAGTTAACATTGTTGTCATGACACTGCCTTTAACGGAATTTGTATTTTTATCTGTCCAGTCATCTCATTAAGATCAGTTCCAGTGTCTCCTTGCTAGTGTGAATAACCACTTATTTGTCGTTTCTTGTACTCAAATCTTTAAGATAGGCTACCTAACTATATTTTTATTTGGAGCTTGGCTATTTCTTCTATGTCCTGTTGATCAACGCTGAGTACAGCGGTTTGGGCATAGATTTTGGTGGCTTTGATCTACCTGCTGCTTCTTGTGCATACCCATAAGGAAAAATCAGTTGAATACAGTTACATTTGCATAATCTAGTTTGGTCACATGGGCAGGTCAGAAACCGTCCCTGTGAAATTATCAGAAACTTTGACAAATGTCAAAGCCTTGTCCTCAGCTTTTCCATCTATTAAATCTGTTGTTATTGCATTGCTTCTAAAAGTCGTTTACAATCAGAAACATTTGAAGTGAGTAGCAGTCATGCTATTGTTAAAGTTATTAATTTTTTAAAGAAATGATAACAATGAAAACTCTACCACTACTGCATTCTTAACTTTCATTCTTGCCTTCAAAATCATCATTCAAATAGATGGTAGATCAGATGAACCTGGCACAGATCCATGAGCAGACTTCCTGGTGTAAATCCTTGAGAATTCCAGGAATTTTGCACTCTGCCATCACACTCTGCAAGAGAGTATAGTGACAGATTTACTGTATAGAATGAAGTTTGAGACTAATGCTCTTTGATAAGAATAATGCCATACTCAGACGCTTGCTAGTATATGCAAGCATCTTCTGGGCCAAATATAATCTGACCAGAACACTGTTCAATTCTGGCATGAACTCTGTCCTCTACCTTCTTAATCTACTGTTTAGTATTCTTGCTGTGGTGGACATTGTTCTTCAGTGGTTGAACACTCCTATGACTGCAGCCTTGATCTCTTCTGCAGGATGACATGGAATTGTGTACTGTTTGATATATGTGGTTCCTTATTTGGGCTCTCACGAACTGGTCTTGGCAGATTCTACAGCATTGATTGGAGAGTCTTGTTTCTCCCTTCCTATGTAATCATTCATATTTCTTTAATGTTTGTTAAGTTGTTTTATCTTACCTCTCTACGTTTGAAAACAAATTTTATCCCAAGCTCATAATATGTTTAGGTCTGCTGCCAAATTTAGATTTATGCAAAGTAAATTTGATTCCATTGTTTTTTTTAAAAAGTCTTTGTTTGCTTTAGATGTTTACATTCTATGGTTTGCTTGGCAGAGAGTAGATAACACTATAGGCCACCAAATAAGGATATGGAGAAAATTTACAAGCAAATTTCAGAAAAGTAATAATTTTAAGTAGGTAATGAGCTATTTCACACAACCTAATATGGACAACGAACACAAGAGTGTAAATGATGAAGATTCCAAGGGAGTCTCTTAGATGCATACAAGATAATTGTCCCGTTCAATATCTTTCTAGACTAACCACAATGGATACAGTGCTGTGGTTGTCTTTGGGGACCAGATAAGGAATGTTTCTCTGGGAGAACATTGAGAGAGCGCTGTATTCAGTATCAGTGGGTAGAACATGATTATGGAAAAGGGCAGGGAAGATTCAGAGATGAAAATAAATGAAGGATGGTCAATATCAGTGATTTCTAAAGTGAACTACTCCATGTTGATTAGAATCAAAGAATATCAAGTAAATGAATACACAGCAAGAGAAATGCTTCACGGAGAAGTTATTTTAATTACAGCATGGAGGCCTCACATCATTGAAGGGAAGGGAACTGAAATATGGGTAATTAGAAAAATGCAGATATTGGGTTAGAATAATTGAAAGAATAATAGAATTTGTAATGGAATTAAACTGCAATCGAATTGTTTCTGTGTTGTGTTCCTCTGCAAATTCTGTCCTTGCCCCTTTGTCTGACGTGCATACTTATGGTAGCCTCTAAATATTCTTGGTGACATCGATCAATGCAATTTCATACATTGAAATATTTCAAGTTCATTGCATTTGATTAGCTCTGCTGCATTCTTTGACAGCATAGTGGTGAAGGTAGGTGAAGGAAAGTGCTAGTGTTGTTTGCAGTATATGGACCGTCATAAACCATTTGTTAAATCTTTTAGCAAAGCTAAAGACTGTGCGGCAAAAGTAGCAGTGATGCGTTGTATATAAAATTCAATAAGATGGTGAAACCAGAGTTATGAAGGATTATTTTGTTGATTTGTTTGGAGTGGTTTCTCTGGGTGTCTGGTTTTGATGGTACTGTTAATGTATATTAATAACCTCACCAAAGTATGATTTTAAAGCCTTTATATGTGGCAAAATATAAAGGTAATAAGCATGTAAGAAATAGTATTAGTCTTCAAGGTGTAGATTTACTGATAAATGAGGCAAATGCATCACAGTTGTTTAATGCAGAAAAGTGTGTGGTAGGAGATGAACTCGATAGAGATGGAGTAGAGTGGTGGAGTTTTACATGCTGGTCTCTGAAGGTGACAGGAGAAGATATAAAGGGGTTCAAAGGTTCAATTTAATGTCAAAGAAATGTACAAAGACTGCAGGTGCTGGTACATAGAAACTACAGCACAGAAACAGGCCTTTTGGCCCTTCTTGGCTGTGCTGAACCATTTTCTGCCTAGTCCCACTGACCTGCACACAGACCATATCCCTCCATACACCTCCCATCCATGTATCTGTCCAATTTATTCTTAAATGTTAATAAAGAACCCGCATTTACCACCTCATCCGGCAGCTCATCCCATACTCCCACCACTCTCTGTGTGAAGAAGCACCCCCTAATGTTCCCTTTAAACTTTTGCCCCCTCACCCTTAACCCATGTCCTCTGTTTTTTTTCTCCCCTTGCCTCAGTGGAAAAAGCCTGCTTGCATTCACTCTATCTATACCCATCATAATTTTATATACTTCTATCAAATCTCCCCTCATTCTTCTACACTCCAGGGAATAAAGTCCTAACCTATTCAACCTTTCTATGTAACTGAGTTTTTCAAGTCCTGGCAACATCCTTGCAAACCTTCTCTGCACTCTTTCAATCTTATTTATATCCTTCCTGTAATTTGGTGACCAAAACTGAACACAATACTCCAGATTCGGCCTCACCAATGCCTTATACAACCTCATCATAACATTCCAGCTCTTATACTCAATACTTTGATTAATAAAGGCCAATGTACCAAAAGCTCTCTTTACGACCCTATCTACTTGTGACGCCACTTTTAGGGAATTTTATATCTGTAGTCCCAGACCCCTCTGTTCTACTGCACTCCTCAGTGCCTTACCATTAATCCTGTATGTTCTACCTTGGTTTGTCCTTCCAACGTGCAATACCTCACACTTGTCTGTATTAAACTCCATCTGCCATTTTTCAGCCCATTTTTCCGGCTGGTCCAAGTCCCTCTGCAGGCTCTGAAAACCTTCCTCACTGTCTACTACACCTCCAATTTTTGTATCATCAGCAAATTTGCTGATCCAATTTACCACATTATCATCCAGATCATTGATATCGATGACAAATAACAATGGACCCAGCACTGATCCCTGTGGCACACTACTAGTCACAGGCCTCCACTCAGAGAAGCAATTCTCTACCACCACTCTTTGGCTTCTTCCATTGAGCCAATGTCTAATCCAATTTACCATCTCTCCATGTATACCTAGCGACTGAATTTTCCTAACTAACCTCCCATGCGGGACCTTGTCAAAGGCCTTACTGAAATCCATGTAGACAACATCCACTGCCTTCCCTTCATCCACTTTCTTGGTAACCTCCTCGAAAAACTCCAGTAGATTGGTCAAACATGACCTACCACGCACAAAGCCATGTTGACTCTCCCTAATAAGTCCCTGTCTATCCAAATGCTTGTAGATTCTGTCTCTTAGTACTCCCTCCAATAACTTACCTACTACTGACGTTAAACTCACCGGCCTATAATTTCCCGGATTACTTTTCGATCCTTTTTTAAACAACGGAACAACATGAGCCACTGGCCAATCCTCCGGCACCTCACCTGTAGACAGCGACATTTTAAATATTTCTGCCAGGGCCCCTGCAATTTCAACACTAGTCTCCTTCAAGGTCCGAGGGAACACCCTGTCAGGTCCCGGGGATTTATCCACTTTATACAATATACATCCTGAAATGTTTTTTCTTTGCAAAACATCCACGAGAACAGAGAAGTGCCCCAAAGAATGAACGACAGTTAAACGTGAGAACCACAAAGTCCCCAGCTCCCCCCTCCCACGCGTAAGCGGCAGTGAACAACAATCCCTCCTCCCCCCCTACTGACAAAACTAAAAGCCCACTGGCTACCAAGCACGAGTGTGAGCTAAGCAATAACAAAGACACAGACCTCGCAGTTACCCCAAAAACTATCGCAATTCATCCGGTATTCGGCAACCCACAGGTTCTCTCTCTTCCCAATAAGGGAGAGAGAGGTGCCCCCATTTTTACAGCGAGCAGGAGACATAACAACAACCCGCTGGTTGTTGTTAAGAAGACCGTTGTCTCGCTTTTTACGAGCTCTGTGCCCAAAGATTGGAAAGATCTTGGGTCTTTGGGCCCACAGCGAAAGATTTTCCTGCCTCCCCGACAACACACGTGTCTCCTGCTCCTCGATCTGCCCGCCTCCAGAGTCCTGAGATCTTAGGCTTCCAAACTCTAGGCCACCTCTCAGGCCTACCCTTTGGTGTGCTGATAAACGGCCGGTCCTGAAACTCCAAGAACAGGTCCCATTCCCACAAAGAACTGAAGTCAGCGTGTAACTCCAGGTCAGGGTCTTCAAAAGAACCCTGAAAGGGAAAAATAAAGATATTAAAGATGGAAATAGAGCTGTTTCCAAAGATGCAAACAAAGGAGTCGCTGTTTAGTGCCATCTTAATGCCACCTCCGTCTAGTTATCACTACCTTTAAATAAAGTATGAAAACAGGCAAGTTTTTCCAAATCTTTTAATGCAGTCTCACTGTGTATTGTAGCTAATTCTAGATGCCATTTCTTGGGAAAGTTCAGTGGAAATTTCCCGAAGTGTTATCAGGGATGAAAACTAGAGTGACTGTAGAAACTGATGTTTTCATTTTAGAGCAGAGCAGATTTGCAGAGGTGTTGAAAATCATCATGTGTTAGTTGCAGAAACATCAGTAACAACAGGACATAAATTTAAGGCCATTGGCAAAAGAATGTTCAATTTTTTGGGGCAGGTAGGATATGGAGTTGGTAATTTCCACAACTATTTCTTCTGATCTGTAATGCCACAGGGGGTGTTGGAGGTAAATTCACTAATTACTACAAAAAGAGAATTAGACATATATTTGAAGGTAATAACTTACCATCATTAGCATCATTATGGTTTACCATTGCTGCCTTCTGGGTAGTGTTTTCACAAGACAGGTGACCCCAGCCATTATCAATACCCTTCAGAGATTGTCTGCCTGGTGTCAATGGTCAGTTAACCGGGACTTGCGATGTACACCAACTCACCAGCGACTCATACAACCATCCTCCACCTGCTTCCATGGCTTCACATGACCCTGATTGGTGGGGGGGGGGGGTGCTAAGCAGGTGCTACACCTTGCCCAAGGGTGACCTGCAGGTTAGCGGAGGGAAGGAGCACCTTACACCTATGGTGGAGACGTATCTCCACTCCATCACCCCAGATAGCTTATTGGATCCTGAAAAATGTACTGTAGGATGGGAGTTCAAGAGCTGGCAGAGAATGAAAGTGCCAAGTGACATCTGTCTAGTATCTTGTTAAATAATTCTCATCTGGGTGAAGTGATACTTCTTGGTCGTTTACTTAAAGACATGATGAAGCTTTTATTTAAAAAGGAGACAACATTAGAAATCAATAATATAGCTTTTATCAAGTTTACTGATACTTTAGCATAACAGATTTGAAGCTTAATTTGCATCCTGGAGTTATTGTGGTAGAAAGGGAAAAGAAAATACAAGTGATAATAGTTTTGGGATTTACAAGAAAATGCATATTATCTTGCCAGAAGATAATGTGGGCCCATGTCCACTAGATATACCAATGACCTCAGCTTCCAAGTTAGCTGTCAATCTTTCCAGCCCCCTTAGAGTAGCTATAGGAGGGAAAATTTATAACAAGTGGCTGTCATAAATTGTAAGAAGAACCAGTTTTAACATTTTGGCTTAGCATATAAGCTAGAATCTTTGAGACAACATGAAGTTTCTATGTCCTGCCAAAGGGTCTCTGCCTGAAACATCGACTGTACTCTTTTCCATAGATGCTGCCTGGCCTGCTGAGTTTCTCTGGCATTTTGTGTGTGTTGCTTGGATTTCCAGTATCTGCAGATTTCCTCTTGTTTGTGAAGTTTCTATGTACTGGCTGTAGAGGACAATAAGATGTATGTATTGAAGGGACATTTGATTTCAAAAGTACACTATATCTCGTGGACGCAGCCTAGTGTTTATGGTAATATTATAATGCAATTAGAAGTTATTTTCATGGTGTTCCCAAGAGTTAGGTAAAAAGAGTGGGTTTATCCCTGTCTATTATTAGTTAACTTTATAACATCTTTGAAAATGGTAAACATGATGGATGCTTTTATGGATGAGGATACGAACTCTATCACATCAGCAGCGATGAATGAATAAGAGGTTGTTTTCGCTGATTACCAGAGGCTGTATTTTGCGAAAGTAGGAATTTGTGGGGATGAAGCATAAGAAAACAGATGGATTATCTCAGCTCGGCCCAAGCAGGTTTAAACAAGTGGCATGCATCATGATAAATAAGACTGAAAATGAAAATAAATTGTGTTGGTGTAGAATAGGATGTGAAGTTTAAAAGTTCACCATAGGACAGCGCTTTGCAATTCAGCTGCTTCATCCTCAGAGAATTTCATGAGGGATGGAGTCAGGAGGAAGAGTTTATTGGCTGGGTTAACAAATTGTGACTCAAGAAAGTTGTGGCTCATCTAAAAATCGGTGCTGAGCAAGCTGTCTGGCATCAGAGAGATAAAGGATTTAAAGATATGGTGAGATGAAATGTAGTGCTGAGTTCTGTCAATCTAAAATGAAAGATCTGCCTGAGACTATCACTGATGGACTGTAATTAGATAAAGTGGGAGAGGAGTGTCCTCTTTGGGATACCTTTGAAGCGATCATCATGATCAAGAAAGAGGAACAAGAAGAAAATATTAAAGATGTATAATTAAATAGAAATAGAACCATTCAGTAGCAGTGATATGTTCATTAATTTATTGTTTTATAAAGAAGTGATATTATTAAGACGAAATGCTCCAAATGTTTTTCTGATTTTCAGTTTGGATATTTCAGTACACTTGGAATGACTGTATTTAGCAAGTTAAGCAGAGATGGTCATTGAGTGGAAAGTTGATTATCTGTTTAATGGGTTATGTGGGAGACTGGAAATAGAGTGGTAACAAGACAGAATAAATCAGGCAGGGGATGATCCTCGAGAGGATAGGTAAAAAAAGACGGGATCAAGCTTAGATAATGTAGATGTGTTCTGCAAATAAGCTTTCAGTTACAGTGGTGCAACTAGTAGAGACGCTAGCTCAAAGGCACCAGACATCAGGTTTCAGTCCTGACTTTGTGTGCTGTTTGTGTGGAGTTTGCACATTCTCCCTGTGATCACATGAGTTTCCTCTGGATATCTGATTTCCTCCCACATACCAAGGACGTTCACATTGGTGGATTAAATGGCCACTATAAATTGGCCTTATTGTGTAGGTGAGTGGTAGAACCTGAGGGGAGTTGAGGTGAATGAAATATGGGATCAACGTAAGTTTAATAGGGAATGTGAAGGAATATAAATATGGGTTTAACGTAGGTTACTTAAGTTAATGGGTATTTATGGATTTTTGATGGTTAGCATATACTTGAAGGGCCGAAGGCCTGCTTCCCTCTCACATCTCTGTATGACTATGAAAAATAAAATGATACAAGAAATCAAGCCATAGTACAGAATATATGAGGTTTTGAAATTGTATAGAGTTTCCACAATTATCTTCCTGTTTTCATTCCTTTCACATGCTGGCATGAACATGCCATCAAATTTACTGCACACACTGATGCCTTTCATTTTTCATGTAATGAGGTCAGAAATTCAATAAAAAGAATTATAATGTAAGAAAGAGCATAAATCTTCTTAAATTGGACAAAATTATGGATGTTATACTGAGAGGAAATGTTGGAACAATGGATGACGTTAAAAAGCGGGTCCATGTTTCAATACTGATGAAGCAAACGTGGCACGATGTTCATTTTACATATGCTTTATATTATGTAAGCCATAGTTATATACATGTACATACTTCAAAACTAGTGGAGAAGCCTTAACAGACTTTTAAAATGGCATGAATATTCTCCAAAATGTTTTAATTAACAATTATTTTTCAATTAATTACTTAATCCCTTGAATATCCTCAAGCTGGTGTTTATGTTTATTAGATACCTACTGTTAACTTGGGGGGGTGGCCATTATTCAGAGTTTAAAAACTTCAAATCTGACAGTCCACATTAGTGATCATTATTGCATGGTTCAGAGAACAGCATAACATTATTCTGTCTCCCAGTCTTTCCCTCTCTGCTCCTTATTGAAAAATTGTTACTATGGTCCTTATATTCTTGTGGCAGATCTGTAAATTTGATGAACTGCAATCTTGTAGATACTGTACATGCTGTTAAGCAGCTGCTCCTAATATATTGCCCTTTATTAGAGTTGATTTGTTTACTTGAACAGTCAATTAGTCAGGAAATTGGAGCAGGAGGAGGGATTCTGGTATAGAAAATTAATGGTCATATAATGAACTTGAGTTAAAAGCAGTAGATCTTAAATTTTTATGACTATCATTGTGGTGGAGCGATTAAATTATTGGGTAGTAATCCAGAGGCTTGAATCATCAGTCCAGAGACCCCAATTCAAATCCTACTTTGTCAGCAGTAAATTCAGAATTTAAATAGTAATGATAACTACAAAACTATTAAAGTGTCATAAAAACCAGTCTGGTTCACATATATTCTTCAGGGAATTTAAATCTGCCATCCTCACCCAGTCAGCCTACCTGTAACACCAAACCTTGTCTTTTAAATTACCTTTAAAATGACCTATTAAGCCACTCAGTTGTTCCATTACTGCTGTGTTGAAGCAATAAGGATGATACCAGACAGACCACCCAGCATCAAACTTGGCATTGACCCAGACAAAGTAGTTCCCAGCCCATTTGCCTTTGTAACGTTCTCTTCGCAATACTGTGACATATCTAATTTTGGAGATTTATCTCTTGGGTTCTGTTTGTGTAGAGCCGGTCCATTGTCTCTGTGATCAGAAGGGTCTCCTCTCATGACCCAGAGATTTGGAAGGAGCACAAAAAGTAGCAAGGGCACACTTGTATTTGGGTTATGGGACATCGATGGCTACGTCCAAGAGTGAACAATGAATGAGTTAGGCTCAGTCAAGAACATATTGAGCATATTAGATCTGTAGCAAATAATGAATGATGAGGTTTTAAATTGACCTGATACCATCCTCATAAATAATTTTTATTATTCATTCAAGGGGCATGGGTATCACAGGTTGAGCCAGTTTCTATTGTCCATCCCTAACTGTCTTGAGAAGGCAATGGTAAGCTGCTGCCTTCAATTGCTGAACTTCTGAAGTAATGGATATGTACACAATGCTGTTAGGGAGAGCATTCCAGGATGTAATTCAGCAACAGTAAGGAGCAGGGGCATGTTTCCAAGTCAGGGTGGTGTGTGGCTTGGAGAGCAACTTCCCTGTTTTACTGCCTGTGTCCTTTAAGCTGATGGAAGCTGAGGGTTTGGAAAATGCTATCTGAAGAGTATTGGGGATTTGCCATTGTGCATCTTGTAGATGGTACAAGTCTCTGTAAGAACATCATAGAATCACTTTCATTTTATAATCCTGCTCAAGCTCTCAGGTTTTCTTCAAAGATTCAAGATTTAAAGTGCATTTATTATCTAAAAATGTATAAATTATACAACGTTGATTTGTTTGCTTAACAGGCGGTGGGCAAAGCAAGGAATCCAAAAGAACCAATTTAAAAAAGGCCAACCCCCAGTACCGACAGAGAAAGAGAAACAAAATATCAAAACAAGTCATGCAAACAATAGAAGCAAGCAACAACAGCAGCATTCCGAACAAACTGATTCCTTAGATCCAAATCCCCATAGCAGCCCAGAGTAGGCCCAAAGCCTCGGTATTCAGTTCATCATATTAGTGGGGGAATTACCCCAAAGTTCACAGACTTCAAAGCACAGCAACCGCGGGCAATCTCACAGCCTTAGCATCGTGGGGAGAGGAGCCCCCAGACTACCTGAGCTGGTGTTTAAATGGTCTCAACCTCACACTAGGACCCAGGCCCCGCCCATGACGAAGCATTCCAGGCATAGATTTTGCTGTCAGAGAAGCTGTTCTCATCCTCTCCAAACTGGCTCGGCGCTTATAGCGACCCAACCTTATTCGACTCTCGACACCCTGCCTTTCCAGGCTACCTGGGCTGGTGTTTAGATTGTCCAAACAGCGTATTGTACCTCGCATTAGGACCCGGACCTTGCTGCAATGAATTGCTCCGGGTCTAGAACGTGCTGCCCAGCGACTGGCTTTGGACCTGGATTCGCTGCTGAAGAAGCTGTCCTTGATCTCACCAAATCAGCTCGGTGCTTAGAGCGATTCATCCTCACACCCAGGTTAGTTGGACGGGCGTCAGAACTCCTCCATCCCATCTTCTCCCCTCCGAATCGTCCACTCCAACCAGCATGGCTCCAACTCCAAGTGCGTCGATTTTTGGAGGGCACATCTCTCGAGTTCGCTTTGCCATCACTCGCCTCTTCATTGCTTGCGGTGATAGTTTATCACAATTTACTTTTTTTTAAAAAAGCGTTATTAATAATGTTTTAATCAATTTTTTTTGCTTTTGAACCACCAATAAGCTGTTGCAGTAATGCATCAGTAATGCCATCTTAAACCAGTAGACTCTGCCAGTAGCTTAAATTTAAACGATCTCCCTCGTAAGATAATTGGCAAGTCAGCTTTTTTGAACTACGCTTCTACTCTGTAGAATCCAATACCTAAAACAACAGGAGATGCAGACTCAGTTGACACTTTTAAACACCAGCTCAACCCTATTTATTCAGTCTTTCTTTTAATTAACATCATTTTGTCTTATGTTTTCATGTTTGCACCTCATTCCATTGTAAAGCAATTTGAACTACATCGTCTGAATGAAAAGTGGTCTATAAATAAGTAGTTATTCATATTATTACTGTGTAGTTGTGGTGCAGTGAGTGAATGAATGGTTGTGGGTGGAGTGCCTATCAAGCGGACTGCTACATCCTGCATGGTATAAAGCTGCTTGAGTGCTTTTGAAGCTGCGTTTATCCAGGTAAGTGGAGAGTACTCCATTACACTCCTAACTCTGTAGGCAGTGGACAGGCTTTTGGGTGTTAGAAGGTGGGTTGCTCACTGTAGGATTCCTAGTCTCTGACCTGCTCTTATAGCTACTGTACATTGTCCACACCAGTTCAGTTTCTGGTCAGTGGTAATCCTTACAGTATTGATAATGCGGGAATTCAGTGGTGGTAATGTTGGAGGTGGTAGCTGTATTTTCTTTTGTTGTTTATTGTCACTGCCTGGTGCAAACGTGCAAAGCTACTGTGATAGTTTTGTAGTGTAACACAGGTAAGAAAAACAACAACAACTCCTGTACGTTCATTTGGAACATCCCATAAATAGCCAGTGATGAGAAAGGTAAATCATGATTTCGATGTTGATGATTCCGTAAGTAATTTTAAGCTGATTACTTGGAATGCTTCCTGCTCATAGACCATGCAAGCAAAGAAACTACTTCCCATGGAGATTAAAAGCAATAAAGATGGACCTGGTTTGCAACAGATAGTTGTTAATCAGTCTTAAAGATGTGGCAGATTCTGGGTTATTTTAGTTACGAATTCAACAAACGTGACTATCTTAGATTTGTGCAAGAAAGGATATCATTCCATTCGTGCTTCAGTTGCAATGACAATATCTAGCACATAACAGCTGTTTTCAAATTTATCAAACAAGGTGTATTCAAGGACTGTTTCTTGATCAAACTACAGAAATACTGTATAGAGCTGATAGTTTTGATTTGAAGAAAAATGAAAATAAATGTGTTTTCCATTTACATAGAACTGTCCAGTTATAATACCAGCTGCTAACCAGATGGTTTATATTTATACAGGATGCTCTGGAATGCACTATCACACTCTGTTTCTTAAACTATGTACATATATTACCAAGTCACAGATATTAGGCAACAAGTGTTTTCTCTCTTGGGTTTACAATATTTTCAGCATTGAAAACATTTGCAAAATATTTATTCACCATTATCTGGCATTAGTAAATCTGATACATGGAACAATATTGTCTGTCCGATACCTTTTAAATTTCTCAAAGCCTCACTATGGAAGATTTACTGTAGCAAATGAAACATTCTTTGAAGCAAGAAATCTGAAACTCAATTTTTAATGAGCAAAATGGCTACTTTACTAGAGTAAAAAATAACTTACTGCTCATTGGATTAGCGTGCTTTCTGAACACCAGCTTAAAAATCTACTGTGCTGTTACTGTCTGGAAATGCAATCTGACAATACAGGCTTACGTGGATGACTGGGTTTACCATGCTTCAACATGAAGCTGTGAGATTTATAAATTTTCAAACAAAGATTATGTAAGAGTGTGGATTAGATTCATTAGATTTCAATACAGATAGGAAGTAAGAAAATATAAATAATTAAAATTCTGAACTTCTTAAGTATGATACTGTTGCTTTCCTAGATGGATGATTATTCAAGTTGAATTGAAACCAAAGTTTGTAAATAATGCAGTGCAGTGTTCATAATAAAATACTTAAAATGCTTGATTTTGTTGTATTAATCTTATCTTTCATGCTTGCTATCAAATTCAAAGATGAGCTTACAGTATTTTTACAGTGGAGGAGCAGCATGTTGTTTTCACCTGTGCTGTGGAAATAGTTTCACCTAACTGCAGATATGAATGTTGATATTGAATAATCAATAGTTGTTTAGAAAATTACTGACTAAATATGGTCCCTCAAGTATGGGAGTTCCTTGCAATTCTGTTCATTGTTTATTCTTTCCAATCCTGGTCAATCTAAGATGAATAAATATATCTCATGATTTTTGAAGATCATTCGTTGACTGTTTTGCAAGCTGAACTTCTTTTTCACAATCCCTTGAAAACTTCAAAGATAAAGGATGAAATTTCAGTTTGCACAGATGAAACAAATAACAGTGAGTTTCTCAAGAAGCTATAAAAGCTATATGCTCTGAATACTAGATTTCAATGCACAGCATGCAACATTCATTTTTAAAAAATGCCCTATATAGTACTTGAATGTAAAGGGTGAGATTTTTGGCAGAAAAGTTGTTTCTGCAAATGTTTTGTCCCAACTATCACCCCACCCTAAATCCACCCATATTCAATTAACTGTTAGCATCAGTATTTTTTATTAAGTTCTTACATGTGTTCTGTGATGAATTTGGACTGCATGCCATGGTTTAGTTGCATCACAACTGCAAAATAGATTATATTAGTGGCCTCAGTACATGTACGCCCTGGAGAAAAGCTAAGAAGGGATCACACAGATGACATGGTGCATTATATCTAGACAGGTGGACACTAGTTTTTAAGGAACAAACTGCTCCCATATGTCTGTCCTGTCACATAATCTCCTTTCTCTGTTATGTCCTGGCATGGCTGTCTCAATGGGCTTTCTTTGGCAAGAACCTTAATGAGTAGGTTATTTTTGTAATCACCCTCCCTATTTGGGGGAGCAAAATGGCTCAGAACTGGGGGCCATAGGAGCTCGGTTGGTCAGAAAATTGCTGTGCTAAACAGACATCATTGAGTTAAAATGAACATTTCTTAGTTTAATCTTTACCATATATCCATACTAATAATTAGCAGTCTGCCGTCTCATACTCAATAGTAAGTGCTGCAGTCCAGAGGTTTGTAATATCTACACACAAGAAACCTGCTTGCTAGCTGTAATTGGTTCTTGTAATTGGTTCATTATTGCTGTGTACCTACATTACATGCAGTGAAACGTTTTGTTCAATGCCATCCAAGCAAATCATTCCATATATATGTATACTAAGATAGCACAAAAGAAAAAAATAACAATACAGAATATATTGTTACAGAGAAAAAATGCAGCACAGGAAAATTGTTAATGTGCAAGGGCCATGATATGTCAGACTGGGAGGTCAAGCGTTCACCTTTAGCATACAAGAGGTCGATCAATAATCTTGTAAGAACACGATAGAAACTATCTTCAACCCAGAGAGAAACACTAACATGATGAAACATCCGCATCCTAATTGCCAAGCTCAGTGAACAACGTAACATCAATGGATTTATGAGCACTTGGAGAATCATATCATTAGGTTTAGTTAGTTCAGCTTTGTGAGGGTCATGTCTCATGAGTCTGATTTCAGTTTTGGCAAAACAAATTGATGAAAGAGGAGTGGATGTTGTGGAACAATTGATTTCAGTAAGATGTTTGACAAGGTTCCCCATGGTAGACTCAACCAGCAAGTTCAACCTGGAAAAGTGTGAAATGATGCACTTTGCAAGATCAAACATGAAGGTGGAGTACAAAGTTAATGGCAAGATTCTTAGCAATGTGGAAGAACAGAGGAATCTTGGGATCCACATCCGCAGATCCTTCTAAGTTGCCATGCAAGTTGATTAAGATGATGTATGGTGTGCTGCCTTCTTTCGTTAGGGGATTGAGGTCAAGTGATAATGTTACAGCTCTATAAAACTCTGGGCCACAATGTATAGTATTATATTTAGTTCTGATCACCCCATTGTAGAAAGTTTGTAGATGTTTTAGAGAGAATGCAGAGATTTATCAGGACGCCATCTGGATTAGAGATAGTGTCGAATGTGGGAAAGATGGGGCTAGGGCTTTTCTCATTGGAACGAAGGATGATGAAAGATAACTTGAGCAAGGTGCTATAAGATTATGAGAGGTATAGGTAGACTGGTCAGATAGAACCTGTATCCCTTTGAGATGGGGATAGTGGCCAATAGCAGAAGACATCCATATAGGCTGAGTGGAAAAAACAGGAGGTATCTAGCAAAGTGACCTCTGAGTGTAATGTTGAACTATTCTGAACTATTAATTTTATCAAACAAAGCTTATGTAAAATAAAATAAAATAAAATAAAATATTTCAGCAAAATCAATGTTTTAAGGAATTATTAATAGGAAATGAATTAAATTTGATGCATATTAGGAAGTGATAAATTTTACAAATCTTCCCTTTGAAAGAATAACCAAAAAACACACTATTGGCCTTGCAGCTCAATCTTCTGTATATAAATTTTCACTTACCCTCGATTTTATTCAGTTCAAAAGTGCTCCACCAACACAAGAAATTAGCTTTCAATTTGGTCTACATAGAGGGCATATATAATCATCCCAAGTTATTCTCATGGACTATTTGCACTAAACAACTTTTACCCAGTTTGTTTAAAAAAAACTAGTAATGTGGAGGGTTAAAAAAGCATACATGGCTAAAATCTGTAATCCTTCAAAAATAAGTTTATTGGATATGTTTTGCTAAAATACTTAGTGAATCAAGATAAGATTCAATTTTCACTTGATTTTAAACTATTTTGAATACTTTATTTGGTTCTTTCAAGTGAAGTCTCACTCCTACCCCAAAGAGATATTGCATTTATAAGTTTAAATTGCTAACAATTTTAATTAAGGAATACTTAATAATGACTTTAAGCGTATTCAAAATTGTATGGACATTGTTGAGTAAAATGTGATTGCTTATTGTATTTCAGTTTTAATTAAGCAACTATTATTGATTTTTTTCAGAAGATGAAAATAGTCTCCAAAACCTGAATAAAGTTCGGATTCTTTACAAAAATACAGTTATGCCTTATAACATCTATCGGAAACGGCAAAAGAGGATTAATGATGAAGCTGTAGTACAACAATATGCAAGCCTGGTTGGGCAGGCCTGTGCAGAACGGATGGTACTTTATCGAAGCTAAATACGATATTTTTAAATGTTAAAGATGTACAATTAAAATAACATGGTATAATGAGATAATGCTGTGTAATAGTATAAGAATGCATAGTGTATTAAATACGATTTGCACATGTAAATGTCTTATACAAAATTTGCTATAGTATATTCATATATTCTCAAATTTTTCCAGACTTATATCAGATTATTTGAATTTTCTTTGAGTAGAATCATATCATTAGCATCTATTTACCCCCTCACTCCACTTTCTTTATTCATTTCACTTACCTTGTCATTTCTTTTCTCTTTATTTCCATTCTTCTTTTGTCACCTCCGTGAAGGGACAGCTGAACAATAGCCTTAAGAATTGCTCACGATGGCACTTGTCCTTTGGATATAAGATTGCTTTCACAGAAGCACATTTTCTTTGCTTATAGTGCAATCTTTAAATTAATGATTCAGAATATTGCAGTTTTGAACAGAGTAGAAAATTTCGTGATAGTCGGAGGTGGGTCCTTTAGGTGTTGTGGTGTGCTAAAAAGTTGTTGCAGCCAACTTTTCTGGTTAATTTTTTTTAATATTCTGTAGTTTGGAAGTTGTACACAATATAATGCCTCTGTGGCAGTTCAAAATAAAACAGAAAATAACAGATTGGCTTTTATTATCTTAGCTCAAATAGAAAAAGTGATTTATAAAAGATTATATATTGTGGCAAAAGGGAGCAGCCTTTGCAAAGGATGTATTTAATTTCTGCTGTAAACTATTTTGAGAAATTAACATTGGGGTAAAAAATTCCTATAATTTGATTGATGAATAATGGTGTTGAAAACTGAGGAGTTAGAAGGAGAACACAGACCTATCTACAGAACAAACAATGGAAAAATAAAGCAATTATTACAATATGCATAGTTAATATTGTTATAGAAATATTGTATTTACATGACAATTCAAAATAAATGCAAGTGCTTCTCTGGGGTGTATTTTATTTTGTTTTTTTGTTTTTATATATAAAGTTTTGGGGTGGGTTGGACTTTCATTTTAGAAATGCTATATAAGCAAATTTTCAATTTTATAAACCGCTGTGATTTTTGTATCTTAATTCAAAAATTTATTGATAGAATGCCCCAATGACACAGTAAGCTCATTTCACCTGTCTATATCATAGGCAACCAGCTACATAGCAAAGTACTTCTCATGTTCGAGTTCAAAGTGCATTTATCATCAAAGTATGTATAAGTTATACAACCTCGAGGTTCATCTGCTTACAGGCAGCCACAAAGCAAGAAACCTGGAAGAACCTAATTTTTAAAAAAGACCAACACCCAATGCATAGAGAGAGGAAAAAAAAACAAATCATGCAAACAATAAAAGAAGCAACTACATTCATAACAAAAGTGAGTCCATAGAACCAAAACCCGTAGCAGGCCCATAGCCTCAGCCTCAGTCCATCACACAGTGGGGTAAATCGTAGTGGAGCAGGCAGACACGAAACCCACAGCCTCAGCCTCAGTGTTGAGAGTGGAGCAGCAAGCAAAACCAGTCCATCTGGCCAGGTGTTTAAATTATCCAAACACTGGATCATGCCCTGCACTAGGACCTGAGCCCCACTGCATCGATACACTCTGGGCCTGGACCCTGCCACCACATTCTCATCCAAACCCAACCTTTCCAAATCGGCCCAGGGCTAAGATCAATCCAAACTTGCTCCATTTTAAACCAAATGAATCTAAGAGTTATATATGGTAACATGTATGTGCTTTGATAATAAAATTTACTTCAAACTTTGAGCCATAAATCATGTTGAACTATCCTCAAAGCCGTTCATGAAAAAATGTTCGAAATGGTGCATGTGTTATTATGAGACCATCTCCAGCTATATTGTTTTATGTTTAGATTAAGCAGAGAATATGTGTTGTATTCACCAAGCCTTTTGATGTAACAGGTGAACTGCTGTCTTAAATGATTTGAATACGTGCCCAGGTGGCAAAAGGGCATCAACTGTGGTAATAAAGAGAATAAAGAACAGGAGATCCTATGCTTTGAAAATGCATCTTTTGCTATTTCAAATCCTTGAGTATTTTGCTAAATTATATTCTCAGTCTTATTGTAAAGGTAAACATTGATGTCTTCAGAGCATCCAAACAGCTGTATTGATTATATTGTATTTTTTTCAGTGAGATAATGGGTTTTCCATTTTATTTCATGAGGGAATTGTGGAGAACTTTCCAACGAACAAAACATAATAGAGTATCCATTATACCATTGCCAATTCTGTTTGTAGAGAGTATTCAATTAAAAAATGTGAAGTTTACAGAGACTTATTTTCTTTTTCAATAGATCACAGTATTTTTTCTGCATTGTGTAGAAATGTGCTATTACAGTCACAGAGAAAAAGAAACAAATCATTATAGCTGTAGAGCCTTATTAAATGTTTCAGGCCAGATCATATTACTTTGTTTCATGTCAGTTGCTTTGAATACCACTAATTGAATATTTGTCAAGTCAAATTTAAAAGCCATTCTGCTCACAGCAAGGTGTTGTGTGTAACGTTTGGTTAAGACCTGGAAAAATGTGTTTCCTGTTACCTTTCTACACTTAATTTCTACAGAAACAGAACAGGCATTTCCAATAATGTAAACCTCCCTTACTATTAAAACATGTAATATTAAAATATTAAATTGCATGATACAGATTTGAAGAAAGGATTATATTTGCATATATCTCAAGGCAAATTCCTACAATTGGGGTGCCACAGTGTAGCGGGTAGCAGAATGCTATTACGGCCTGTATGTTGAAGTTCAGAATTCAATCCCAATGTCCTCTGTAAGGAGTCCGTTTGTCCTCCCTGTGGAATGCATGGGTTTTTTCAGGCACTCTGGTTTCCTCCTACAGTCCTAAGATGTACTAGATAATAGGTTAATTGGTCCTTGTAAATTGTACCGTGATTAGGTTTGGGTTAAATCAGTGGTTGTCAGGGGTTTCTGGGGTGGCACAGCTCGAAGGGTCAGAAAGCCCTACTCCACGTTGTATCTCTAAACATCATCAATATATTGTCTAATTAACAGAATTATTAAGTGATACAAGAGCAGCTGGCTGTATAGAGGAACCAAATGGTAATAGAGTATGTCTCTGGAAGATTTGTTTGTCCTTTTTTTTTGTGATTTTGTTGTCCAGAATCAGTTTTGATTGAAACTGTGAATCTGAATTAAGGTGCTATTTTACCGCCTCAAAGGCTTTTTGCTTTAAAGTGCTACATCCAATATTTATACAAGTTGGATTGAAAAATTAGGGGCGCATCACCATTTAAATATAATTGTGAAATTAATTTGGAAGAAATTGGGATAATTTTACAAGTGCTTTAAATTTTACACTTATATTTTGTAAAATAAAATTAATGTGGGCGTAAGAGATTTTTAACCCCTTTTAAAAGGAAATTGGTAATGCATATGTAGTTTTCAATATGGTCAAATTTGATGAACAAATGCCTGCTCACTTGATCTGGAACTGTCCTGACTTGTATGGCAGACTATACATTTAATCCAAAATCTTTATTATTTAAACTTTTAGATTTTTTGTAATTTTAAAACTTTTCCATGAGATTTTTAAAAATCTGTAAATAAACATCTTTTGAAATGCTTCAACATGACAATGTTGACCTCAAATTTGCTTTGACCATGAGTAGGAATGGAAGGAATCCTAAACTCTCTATATGGCTGTCCCCAAATAGAGAAAGCTCGACTTGTGGACATGCCCACAAATGAATAGGGTGTAATATTAAATTCAAAAGTCTATCATACATTCACTCTATGAACAGCAAAACTGGTGTCCATCTCCACTTTTAGTAATTGTTCTTTCTCATCAATCTTGTGTTTTTAATGTCATTCATTACAATACTGTAGATGTATGGTTACCATATCAAGTGATTATTGCACATTTTCTAACCTAACGACAAATCAACTCACGGACATCTAGAAACGGGGCAAGTTTGTTACCAGGGATGGCCTGTAAATTACAGCTCCAATTTCACCCAAGGTCATGGTTTGCCTCAGAGCAGAGGTAAACATTATTAATTTCTTTCCATGGTACAGATGATGGATTTGCATTCCTAACAGAGAATAGTCAGTTTCATAATTACAAAGATGTGTAGCTTATATCTTATCCACATAATGTCAGGTATCTGGTTAAATTTGTGAAAAGGCTTTAAGTAACCTTCTTTTAGAAATGAGAGTTTGCTTATGGTTTAAAAAGCTTCATCCCCAGTAGCATATACTGTAGGTGCATGGTCACGTAGCAACAGACTAAATGAGAGAAGTTTGAAAATGCAAGATGGTTGTTGATATACTGAGGTACCATATTTTGTTATAGATTCACCACAAAATTTTTGTTAAAATACTTAGGATAATTCTTGCATCTGTGATTCTCTGTAAGGTTTAGATAATTGCTTCAGTCACTAGTTCAGGAGAAAGGTCAACTGAGAATGATCTGACTCATTCATTTAAAAGCAGAGATAATTTTTTCCCGATTTGCATGCTGTTTATGAATAAAAGAACTGCATTTTCTTCTGCTGAGAGACCAGCACTAAGTGGTCTCTCTGGTGGTCCACATGGAAGTGGTTTTAATTAATAACCTCCTGCTCAGTTGAATGTATTTTTGTAAGATTCTTCAAACATTGATATTATTCCTACAAATCAGCAATGTATGATTCTCCATTTACTGTACTTGCACATTTTAAATGGTAAGCATGTTGTCCTGGTTTTCGGAGTTGAAAATAATCCAGTGTATCCTTTTTATCAAAGCTAAATGATTGTTTCCATCTGTTTATTTTGTTGTAAAAGTGCCTCTAAAAAAGTGATTACATTGTCAGTGATTTTTTTTCTGAAACAAGAAATATCCAATGTCTTTATACCTAAAATTGACTATTTAGAAATCCATTACAAATGAAATATACATGTTCCTGGTAATACTTCAGATCAAAATGATGCATCTTTTGTATTGTATTTTTGATATTTTTTGATAAATAGTACAAATCAAAGCAGTTATTTGTCCATGTAATCAGTAATTAGATTTTGTGAATTTCTGTACTTTAATCAGTTAATATTAATTTGAATAAGATCATAAGAAATAAGAGGAGTATGCCATTTGGCTTCTTGATCCTGATCTGCCATTCAATAAGCCCATAACTGGCCTTGATCCTATAGTCTCCACAATGTCTGATCTCTTCACCTTTAAATAAATATCCATCTTCCCGAATTTAGTTAATGACTTGGCATCCACGTGTTCACCTCCCACTGGGTGAAGAAGATAGGAATGGAAGGAATCCCCCCCCCCCCCGGTTTCTATCCTCTATAGTCACATTCATCTTGGAATTTTGTAGGGTTCTGAGAATCCCCTCTTATTTGTCTGAACTCTAGTGGAAAAGACACAATTGGCCAAATTTTTCCTAATGCTTCAATTCTGCCATCTCAGGAATCCATCTCATATATCTTTGTTAGTGTTCCATAACAAGAACGTCCTACTTGAATGCTACAGATCCTACAAACGAAGGCCAATATTACACCATATACTGTTGTACTTAGATGCTTGATTTCAGTGATTGGTGCACAGACCCACTTAGTCTTTGTTGCACCCTTCCTTTTCCAAGTCTGTTTTCCATTCATATAAAAATGTTGTTCTGATTTTAGAATCAAAGTGGACCTCATATTTCCCTACTTACTCAAATTGCCTACATCACATTGGAGTCTCTACAAGCTTTGAAATGTTGTTTTAATTCTCTCATCCAAATTATTGATATTTATTTTGATTTCCCGGGCATTGATCCTGTAGCACCTGATAGTCACTCCCTACCACCCAAATGGTTTATGCATTATTTTGAGGCTTTGTTTTCCCTGACTAAAAATATCTTAAACTTTCTCCACATAGTTACATCAAGCCCTCTAAAAAAAAAATAAGGTCACTTCTCACTTATCTGAATATTGAAATGACTAGGCCGCTGATGTTTAATCTTTTTTTAACAATGGATCTGTGTCCAATAGCAAATATATTCAATTTTGGATATGCAGACCAAAAATTGTACTCCTATTGTGGCCTAAATAAGGTCCTATATAACTGTTGTAAGACATTTTTACTCTTACATTCAAATCCACTTGAAAGAAAGGCCAACGTACTATATGCCTTCCTAATTGAATGCTGTAGAGGTATGCTATCTTTCAATCTACAGTGCTAACCAAGTCTTCAACATCAACATTTCCAGATTGCACACCAATTAAAATTAATCAATATTTTTGCTTTCTACCAAAGTTCCTATGGTATCCCACTGGTCACAGGATGTCGTCATTCGATCCCCACACTTAGCTTACTATCCTTACCTGTGTATTACTGTCAATTCTGTATTCTCTAACTTTGTCCAACACGTCCTGTGTGTGATCTCATTGAAAACCTTACAAAAATCTAAATACACATCCACTGGGCTCTCTCTCTCTCTCATGTACCAGATAGAGAGAACCCCAACATTTAATTAAACATGTCTTGTTTTTCATAATGCCACATTGACTCTGTTCAATCATATTATTTTCTGTGACTTCACGTGCTTTTATAAAAAGTACAATACATAATTATGGTATGCAGAAATAAAACATAACTAATTTAATTGTCATTCTTCAGAAAGTGTAATATGCAAGATTGTTTAAAAGAGACTATGAGTTGAATTATTTAAGGATATCAAACACAAATGTGCATTGATGGCTCACAAACAAGAGAAAGTCTGCAGATGCTGGAAATCCAAGCAACACACAAAATGCTGGAGGAACACAGCCGGCCAGGCAGCATCTATGGGGGAAAAAAAACAGCTGACATTTCGAGCCGAAACCCTTTGGCAGGACTGGAGAAAAAAGCTGAAGAGTAGATTTGAAAGGTTGTGGGGAAAGGGCAGAGCGAAATGCCGGGTGATAGGTGAAACTTGGAGGGGGAGGGATGAAGCAAAGAGCTAGAAAGTTTACTGGTGAAAGAGACAGAAGGCCATGGATAGAAGAAGAAGGTGGGGGGAGGAGTGCCAGAGGGAGGTGATGGACGGGCAAGGGGATAACATGAGAGATGGACAAGGGGATAGGAAATGGTGAAGGGGACAATGGGTGGAGGCATTACTAGAAGTTTTGAGAGATCGATGTTCATGCCATCAGGTTGGAGGCTACCCAAAGGGAATATAAGGTGTTGTTCCTCCAACCTAAGGGTGGCCTATCCTGGCAGTGGAGGAGGCCATGGATGGACATATCGGAATAGGAGACACCGCTTGTTCTGGCGGATGGAGCGTAGATGCTCAGCGAAGCAGTCTCCCAATCCAAGTTGGGTCTCACCAATATACAAGAGGCCACACAGGGAGCACCGAACACAGTATATGACCCCAACAGACTCACAGGTGAAGTGTCACCTCACCTGTTTGGGGCCCTGAATGGTAGTGAGGGAATAGGTGTAGGGGCAGGTGAAGCACTTGTTCTGTTTACAAGGCTAAATGTGAGGAGGGAGATCAGTGGAGAGGGATGAATGGACAAGGGAGTCACGTAGGCTTGTTTCCTTGGGATGGTAGCTTGACAAGACATTCATCACCGCGCTTAACAAGGTCAATTTTTGAAAACAGAGTTCTTTTCCCTCTTGAATTTCTTAAATATATTCAATAGGTCCTTATTACTCATGTTAAACTCAGACAAGGGTAATTTCTTTGGTGGATTATGAAGAAAGATGCGTGGACAAGAACAAACTGGACATTGCATTTATGAATCCATCTCAAGAATTTTGTTGTGGCAATGATAAAATTGTATACTTTTGATTATGAATTCATAATATTCACTGAAGAAAATATTCACAGTGTGTTCCAATGAGTATTGTACCCCCAGTTGATGAACCAGAGTTTCAATCCATATTAATGATTGTATTCAGTCCAATAACTTGAGCTTCCAGCCTCATTTCTGGCTGTTAAGACTCAAAGGACATTGATAACCTGCTTAGTGACTACCGGCAGGTGGGATTCTTGTGGGTCATGAGGAGCATTCATTCATATTTACCTGATTGTTTTCCAGGTAGTCCATTAAGGATAGTTCGTATTGCCAACTGTGAAACTAAATTTAAACATTGAAGTAAAACATGTTGGTAATTTTTTCTCACCAAGACCTTGGCTGCCCATATCAAAACTTGCTCAAAATAGACATAGCATAGAGGGAATATCTTTAAAAAAACGTGTGACTGCCAATTTTTTTTAAATGCCTGAATTATATCTAATTGATACTCTCTGCGTACCATGGAAACCTTGGAACATATTATAATATAGAAAATTATAGTTTGCAGAATCTTAAATTACTTCTGTCATCAACATCTATTACATTTGCAGTGTTATTATCAATGAGAAATTTTCTGTGACAAAGTACGTCTATCCATGCTTTTACTGGAAAAAAGTATTAGGTTCCAATATAAACATTACAGACACCTATCTGAAGCCTTTGGTCATGAACCTTGTTTCTGGTGTCCTTGCACAGATTATATCTGGTTTGCATTTGGAAATCAAAAATTGCAAGGAAACATTGATTACCCAATAGGAGTTAACTGTCTTACACCCATAAGATGAAAAAAGAAACCTCAGAATAGTGATCATGAAAGAGTTGCTTCCCTGGTACAACCAGCATGCAAAAATCCAAGCACCGCAAGCAGAATCTGCCCTCTATTTGAGTTGAGATAATCTGCATAACAGATCTTTTTAAAATGACAAGAATGCTAGTTAGGGCAGGTACAACCATAATCATTTAAAGGATATTTGGATAAATACATGGAGAGGAAATATTTAGAGGGATATGGTCAAATAAGAGCAAATGGGACTAGGTTGGCCAGCGAGTTGGACTGTAGGGCCTTGTTTCTGTATTGTATTGTTCTATGAATGGAAAACTGTAAATACAAGATGGCTTAGATCTTCCATTTTAAGAATGTCAGGTGGCTCCAATTACCAAGATCCCCAAGCACACTGGTCTGAAATCTGAACATTCCTCTGCTATTTTCCTAGCTTTCTGATTGGGAATAAATGTGGACATGTGCCTGTGGTCTGAAAGATAAGTTAACCTTTTTATTTGATTAGTCGTTAAGTTTAAAAGTATATAATATTTTAAAATGTGTATGCATCTTTGTATTTGAATATTTTAAAACAAATATTTTCTTAACTTTATTTTTATTCCTGAGTGTTTTTGCATGTTTACTTTCTATATCAGTGAAGCTTTGAGAGTGTTTGAGCCTGGGGGCACAGCCTCACCAGATATCAATATCACTCTGGGCATGCAGCTGATCACTTAAGAAAAGAGCTTCTGCACTGTAGTAGAGTGCTGAATGTCTTCAGTCATCTGGGAGCCAGGTTTTCAGCAGGAGACTGAGTCCAGGACCACACTAGAGGAAATTGTGTGTTCCAAAGACGGATGATGATGATTTGGGATCAGTGGAAGATTTGCTGTATTGTTTGAAAGTTGATGAGAGTCCCGGGTAGTATAACAGTTCCTTGTTCCATTGCTGGTTATTATGGCAATCACAAGAGCAGTGTATTTCCTCAATGTTAGATATTTGTATCTGATGCTGACTGAAGTTTTGTAACTTAATAAAAACAGTAATGGCATGAAGTAATTCCATGTGGATACTTGAGCACTACACTACTGATATGGATTGTTCAAAAAAAAACATTATGAAGTCGTCTTTGCCTTCTGCCAGCTGGTTTCAATGAAACTTATCTTCAAAGAAATAAATTTCAAAATACAGTGTCAATAATAATTTCACCATTAAAAAAACATTTATACAGAGATTCTCCTGCACACCCTATCAAAACACTTACAGCAGCAGAAATATGGTCTTGCAGCAGTGGAAAATGGGAGATATTTGATGACTACTCATTCTATAATGTTTAAGAAAGGATATAGGATATTTGCCTTCATTGTCATGGCTGCAGAGCGTAATAGCAGAGGTTGTGGTCTTTCATTAGACCACAGTTGAAGAAGATGATGCTAGTGAACCACATGACCAAAGGTGGCGTCCTTCATACGGTTTTCAAAACTACTACTTTTACTATTTTGTTTTCAAATTTTCAAAGATTGGAGACTGCTAATATTGGAACCTATGATTTACATTTTAATTGTGTGATTTTGGGCTGATTGAGTGATCTGACGCTTTGCTGGTTCTGAAGGAGCCTGGTGGGTTTTTGAGCAGAATGTGCAGCCTGCAGGCCGAGAAGCCTGGAAATGGGGTGTGAGCCCATGATCGACTCCATTTCTTGCTGATTAAAGCGTCAAGCAAGATTGAGATCAATGAGGACAAGAACGCACGTACAGTGCTGCGCGCTCTCTCTCTCTCTCTCTCTCTCTCTCTCTCTCTCTCCCTCTTGCTCACTGGTGCAGGAGTCTTGGGTCTTGGGCAAGGTTTAAGTGACACAGATTGTGGATTGGACTGTTTAGTTCATGTTATGGTGTGTTTCTGTTTTCTAGTTACTCCTTTTTTTTTGCTATTTTGTGCGATTTTGATCAGGGTGGACTAGCTCTGCGGCCTGCAGTCAACGAACAACACAGCACTAAGTTGAACCGAACAGAACTACACTGAACATTCCTAGACTTCCAATTACGCTGTGATGTATACTCTGTGTTTCTCGTTTGTTTTTTGGCATTTGTGCGACTGGTTTATTTTTGCGCGTTGGGTGTTTGATGTTTTCTTTGAACTGGTTCCATGGTGTTTCTTTGTTTCATGGCTGCCTATGGGAAGATGAATCTCAAGGCTGTATACTACATACGTACTCTGATCACCGCACTAATAGTGCAATGATTTAGGAGGATGAAGTCCCAAACAACAATTGTCTGCTCCCTGGTGGTCGATGATTGTTTCTAGGGGACAGAAAGAAGAGCTCTAAGAGCAGATTGAGACCCCATTGATGCCTGTAGTCTTTGGCTACCTCCAACTGCATGATAATGGAAACAGAAATTTGCCCAATAATCACGGCACAATGAAATACGTATCACCGTCTGCGGCACTGAATTGCCTATCTCTTTCCTTTTGGGAAGGATGTTTACCCACATTACCTAACATCATTTGAAGGCTGCCAGCCAGGCTGTACCTTACAATAAACCTCTCAATGTAAATCCTTAGCAATACACATGAAACGCTGGAGGAACTCAGCAGGTCAGGCAGCATCTATGGAGATGAATGAACAGTCGACATTTCGGGTGTATAGGGAATGAACGTCCATGGTGAAAATGAGACAATCGGGGCCAGGAAACTTGAAGACATTGAAAAAATCCAGAGTGTGTGATGTGTCATTGATGTAGGTAGGAAAGGTCTGAACCAGGAGGGGTAAAAGAGAATTGAGGCATGCAGATATAAGTTCAGTGGGGCAAGAACAAGCAGAAACAAGGGTCTACCTGGAGAGGTAGGTTTGTGGATCTTGGGTGGGAGGTGCCGGGTAAGGGAACTTTAAAGTTGGTGGCAGTGGATGGGAGATCCCCAGAGTAAAGAAGGTCAAAGATAGTGCGGGAGACAATGGCCTGGTGCTCCTTAGCATCCGGTAAGGAGGGGTAAGTAAGAGGAGGTGTCTAGAGTCGTCGCCTGGCCTCAGCAAGGTAGACATTAGTTGGCCAGACTACAGCACCCTCTTATATGTGGATTTGATGGTGAAGTTAGGATTAGTGAGGAGACAGTGGAGAGCGGTGCTTTTGGAAGGAGTGAGTTTCGAATTGGAGAGAGGAGTGGTGAAGTCAAATTGGTTAATGTCTCATCAGCAGTTGGTAATGAAAAGATCCAGTGCAGGCAGATGGCCAGGAAGAGGAAGGTTGAAGATGGGAGAAGGGATCACCAGTGCGGGCTGGAGAGTCTTTGCCAAAGAAGTAATATAAGGTGTTGCTCCACCAGCCTGCGGGTGGCCTCACCTTGTCACAAGAGGAAGCCATGGATCGACACATCGGAACAGGAATGGAAAGGTGAATTGGTATTTAAATGTTTGGCGACCAGGAAGGCCCTCTTGTGGTGGATGGTGCAGAGGTGCTCAACGAATTGGTCCCCCAATTTATGGCAGATCTCACCAATACAGAGGAGGTCGCATTGGGAGCAACAGACACAGTAGACAACCCCAGCAGATTCGCAGATGAAATGTTGCCTCGCCTGGAAGCACTGTTTGGGGCCCCGAATGGAGGAGAGGGAGGAGGTGTATGCTTGCAGGGTTAAGTGCCTGGAGGGAGATCAGTGGGGAAGCATGAATGAACAAGGGAATTGATGAGGGAATGATTCCAGCAGAGAGCACAGGGGAGGGGGACAGGTAAAGATATGTTTAGTGGTAGTGTCCCTTTGGAGATGGCAGAAATCGCAGAGGATAATGTGTTGGATGTGGAGGCTAATAGGGTGGTAGGTAAGAACAAAAGGAACTCTATCAATATTACAAGTGGATGGGGTGAGCACAGATGCACAGTAAATAGAGGAGGCTCTTTGGAAATGGAGGAACATAGAACTTAGAATAGTACAGCACAGTACAGGCCCTTCGGCCCACAATGTTGTGCCAACCCTCAAACCCTGCCTCCCATATAAGCCCCCACCTTAAATTCCTCCATGAACCTGTCTAGTAGTCTCTTAAACTTCACTAGTGTATCTGCCTCCACCACTGACTCAGGCAGTGCATTCCACACACCAACCACTCTCTGAGTAAAAAAACCTTCCTCTAATATCCCCCTTGAACTTCCCAACCCTTACCTTAAAGCCATGTCCTCTTGTATTGAGCAGTGGTGCCCTGGGGAAGAGGCGCTGGCTATCCACTCTATCTATTCCTCTTATTATCTTGTACACCTCTATCATGTCTCCTCTCATCCTCCTTCTCTCCAAAGAGTAAAGCCCTAGCTCCCTTAATCTCTGATCATAATGCATAATCTCCAAACCAGGCAGCAACCTGGTAAATCTCCTCTGTACCCTTTCCAATGCTTCCACATCCTTCCTATAGTGAGGCAACCAGAACTGGACACAGTACTCCAAGTGTGGCCTAACCAGAGTTTTATAGAGCTGCATCATTACATTGAAGTCACGGAGGATAATGATTCTCCATTTCCACAGGCATAGCTCCCTCTGCAATTCCCTTGTCCGTTCATCTCTCCCCACCAATCTCCCTTCTCCAGCCCTTGATCTATCCCACCCACCTGTCTACACTTATGTCCTTCCAGCTAGCTTCTTCCTCCGTTCCTGCCTTTTAATTCAGGCATCTCTCCACTTACCTCTCAGTCCAGAAGAAGGGACTCAGCCTGAAACATCCACTGTTTACTCTTTTCCATAGACACTGCCTGATCCAATGAATTCCTCCAGCATTTCATGTGTGTTGCTTTGGATTTCCAGCATCTGCAGATTTTCTGATGCTTGTAATGTAAATCCTTAATGGCCTTTTCATGTATTGCTTGGGTAGCTTAGTATTCATCCAAGTCCTGATGTGATTTGGGAGCTGGAATAATTCCTTAATGAACCTTTGCTCTAGCCATAGCCTGTTATTAACAGATGTCTCATTATCTCAGCACACATTTCTCCTAATCTTTTATTCTAGGAGCAATCAGAAACGGAATTAACAGGTTAGATGGTCAAGTGCAGATTAACAAATCCTTTCTGGTTATCTAAGGGAAAATCATATCCAACCGCGTGAAGTTAATTTATATGAAATTACAGAGAGGGGATGAGGATACTGTGGTTGAAGTGATACATACAGTATAAACTTCTAAAAGGTGTTAAATAAAATGCCACATACTGGATTTATCATCAAGATTAATGCTCATGCAAATGGGTTATAGCAACATGGACAGAAAAATGGCCAAGTAGCAGGAAACACAGGTCTTGAAAGATTGTTTTCAAAGTGGTGGAAAAGGTATATTAGTGTTCTCAGGTTCAATGCTAGGAATACTAATATACATTGAAGACTTGGACACCATTTCAAAGTTGCAGATGACACACAAACCAGAATCAGATTTGAATCATACTGTCATATGTCGTATTGCAGCAGCTGCATATTTGAATACATAATAATAAAAAACTCTAAATTACAATAAGAAATATACTTTTGAAAATTAAATAAATAGTGCAAAAAAGAGAGCAAAAAATAAATAAGTACTGAGGTAGTGTATATGGCATCATTGTCCATTCAGAAATCTGATGGCGGATGGAACGAAGCTGTTCCTAAAATATTGCGTGTGTGTCTTCAGGCTCCTGTACCTCCTCCCTGATGGTAGCAATGAGAAGAGGGCACATCCTGGGTAATGAGGGTCCTTAATGATGGAGGCCACCTTTCTGAGGCATCGGAGATGTCCTCGATACTGGGTAGTATAGAGCCTATGCTGGAGCTGACTGAGTTTGTAACTTTCTGCAGCTTTTTCTGAAACTGTGCAGTGGCCCCTCCATACCAGATGGTGATGCAACCAGTTAGAATGCTCTCTACGGTACATCTGTAAAAATTTTCAAGAGTCTTTGGTGATATACCAAATCTCCTCAAACTCCTAATGAAATATAGCTGCTGCCGTGCCTTTTTTGTAATTGTATCAATATGTTGGGCCCTGGATAGATTTTCAGGGATCCAGGAACTTGAAACTACTGTGAGGACAGTAATGAACCAAAGATACAGAGACAGGCCAGTGGACATTATGAAAGCCACACTTGAAGAAGGATGTAAAGGATCTGGAGAGAGTACTGACGAGATTTAGTAAAATGATAAATGAGCTGAAGGAATTCATTAATGTGGATGGATTGTAAAAGCTGACTATGTATTTCATTGAACAGAATAGTCAAAGTACCTTGCAGAGGTAATTAAAATAATGAAAGTACAAAAAGCAAAACAATTGCTTTAATGAAAGACACAACAGCAGTGACACAGAATGAAGGTGATTGATAAGATAATTAAAAGTGAATGCTTTGGGTCCAGAACGCCATGCTTGGGCAGTGGAGGTGAATTCACTCATAGCATTCCTAAGAACGCTGAATAATAATTTGAAAGAAATACTCCCAGGACTTTGAGAAGAGGGCAAGGAACAGGGCTAACTACATAGCTATTATGTCAAGATGGTCCCAAGTATTTCACATGGCCTCCTTTAATGCTGAAACCATTGTGATCCAGACTCTCATTGTGCCAGTATCACAGTAGCATAGTGGTTAGCACAATGCTTTAAAATACAGGAGAACTGGGTTCAATTCCCACCATTGCCTTTCAGGACTTCTGTACTTTCTCCTGGTGACCATGTGGATTTCCTCCAGGTGCTCTGGTTTCCTCCCACAGTCCAAAGACCTACTGGTTGGTAGGTTAATTGATCTCTGTAAATTGTCCCGTGATTAGGCCGGGTTGCTGAGCAGTGTAGCTTGAAGGGCTGTAAGGGCCTATTCCATGATGTACCTCAATCAATAAGTAAATAAATATCGACGCTGCAGCTTGATAATATGAGGAGCAATCATTCCGCACCCTTCACCTCCTTAGTATTGCGGCTAGTGTGTAGTGTATTTCTCCTATAGGAAAGGGGTTTGGAGAAAAGTGGAAGTAAATTAGGCCATGAAGGGGCTGGGTCTCTATCCGGGGAGGTTTCACCAAAGTAAGAATTTTAACAGTCTCATCTGAGACAAAAGGCTCAGCAGTTAAGAACTGAAATGAATAAATGTTTCAAGCAATACAGGTATGATTATTGCATCAGAGCCTTGAGGCTTAGTACCATGAATAAGTAAAGGATGAGGTACAAAGATAGTTGAATGGCTGTGAAGCGCAGTCATATTACATGAGGAATGAATGTAACAATGTAACAATTATTAGAGTTACATACAAGAGAAATGGATGGGCTGAATAGCCACCTATATCCTCTTGCACGAACAATTGTAACTCATTGTTCTTGCTTCTAGCTGCATAAAACTGGGTGTATTGAAACCCCCCGAGCCACTCCCATCAGTGTGATTCCTGCAGATCTCTCCCCTGCATGCTTGCATCTGTCAAATTAAAGGCTCACTGCATCCACAGTTCGGTACTCCATATCGTACTTAATTCACAACTTTGCCATGGAGTGCACAATTGTCTAAATTGATATGTATCACTCCTAAAATAACATGTTGTTAAAATGCGCAACTATTTGATATTGCAAATCATAGGGTTTTTTAAGCTCAACAGTTGAAAATCATCATACAAAGCGATTTTAGTATGTTTTCAAGTGAAAGTGAATTTCTAGACCTATGCACATAATGTGTTGAAGGAGCTCAGCAGGTCAGGTAGCATCTATGGATGAGAATAAACAGTTGACACTTTGGCCAGAGACCCTTCATCAGGATTATTACCATCTATAGATGCTGCCTGACCTGTTGAGCTCCTCCAGCACATTGTGTGTATTGCTCTAGATTTCCAGCATCTGCAGTCCCTCTTGGGTCTTGTTTCTGGACCTGTTTTCTTCTGCACTGACAATCTCAAAATACAGAATATGCTGTCATTAGAATTGCTCACCCAATGTCACAAAATTTATAAAACCCATTGTAAATGGAGAATTGTTAGCTCTAGTCTAAAACTGCTGAATACCAAATTATTCACATTTCATTCGTTTATTGAAGAATATTTAGCTCCATTTTTCTTTAGAATTGAATTGACTTTATTACTTACATCCATCGTATACATAGGATCTTTACGTTACGTCTCTGTCTAAATGTGCAATGTGCAATTTATAATAAGTAGTATGTACAACAGGACAGTCAATATAAAATAGAAATACAGTTGTGTCAGCATGAATTAAGCAGTCTGATGGCCTGGTGGAAGAAGCTGTCCTGGAGCCTGTTGGTCCTGGCTTTTATGCTGCGGTACCACTTCCCAGCGCGTGGCCAAGTGCTTAAGGCATCGGTCAAGTGATCTGAAGGTCACAAGTTCGAGCCTCAACTGAGGCAGCATGTTGTGTCCTTGAGCAAGGCACTTAACCACACATTGCTCTGTGACGACATCGGTGCCAAGCTGTATCGGCCTTAGTGCCCTTCCCTTGAACAACATCAGTGGCGTGGAGAGGGAAGACTTGCAGCATGGGCAACTGCCGGTCTTCCATATAACCTTGCCCAGGCCTGCGCCCTGGAAACATTGCAAGGTGCAGATCCATGGTCTCGCAAGACTAACGGATGCCTATATACTATTTCCCGGATGGTAGCAGCTGAAACAGTTTGTGGTTGGGGTGACTCGGGCCCCCAGTGATCCTTCGGGCCCTTTTTACACACCTGTCTTTGTAAATGTCCTGAATAGTGGGAAGTTCACATCTCCAGATGTGCTGGGCTGTCCGTACCACTCTCTGCAGAATCCTGTGATTGAAGGATGTACAGTTCCCACACCAGGCAGTAATGCAGCCAGTCAGGATGCTCTCAATTGTGCCCCTATAGAAAGTTCTTAGGATCTGGGGGCTCATACCAAACTTCCTAAACCGCCTGAGGTGAAAGGGGTGCTTTTGTGCCTTTTTCACCACACAGCCGGTACGTACAGACCACATGAGATCCTCACTGATGTTTGTGCCGAGGAATTTAAAGCTGTTCACCCTCTCAACCCCAGATCCATTGATGTCAATAGTGGCTAGCCTTTCTCCATTCCTCCTGTAGTCCACAACCAGCTCTTTTGTTTTAGTGACAGTGAGGGAGAGGTTGTTTTCTTGACACCACTGTGTCAGGGTGATGACTTATTCTCTATAGGCTGCCTAATTATTATTTGAGATTAGGCCAATCAGTGTAGTGTCATCAGCAAATTTAATTAGCATATTGGAGCTGTGAGTAGCGACAGAGTCATGGGTATACAGAGAGTAAAGGAGGGGGCTTAAGACACAGCCCTGAGGGCCACCTGTGTTGAGGGTCAGAGGGGCAGAGGTGAGGGAGCCCACTCTTACCACCTGCTGGTGATCTGATAGGAAATCCAGGTTCCAGCTATACAAGGCAGGGTAAAGGCCAAGGTATCTGAGCTTTTTGTCGAGCCTCGAAGGAATTATGGTGTTGAATGCTGAACTGTAGTCCAAGAACAGCATTCTCACATAAGCATCCTTCTTCTCCAGATGTGTAAGGACAGTGGGTAGAGCTGTGGCTATTGCGTCATCTGTCGATCAATTACGAAAGGTAGGTGAATTTTAGGGGGCCCAGTGTGGGTGGTAGCGTGCTACAGATGTAGTCTTTGACCAGCCTCTCAAAGTGTTTGCTTATTATTGAGTTGAGTGCGAAAAGATGCCAGTCATTCAGACATGTTACCTTGGTCTTTTTAGGTACCAGAACAATGGTGGATGTTTTGAAGCAGGTGAGCACTCTACACTAGGAGAGGGAGAGATTAAAGATGTCTGTAAATACACCTCCCAGTGTTGCCGTGCACACTCTGAGTACCCGCCCTGGGATGCAGTCTGGTCCCGCAGCCTTGCAACTGTCCAAAGAAATTGGACAGTATTTGCAAAGAAATTTAGATAACCTGACCACCTTTTGTAATAATTTCTGATGACTTCTAAGATTCTTATCCAAGTTTAATTCACAATTTTAGATCATTATATTGGATGTCTAACACTGAACAACGTTTAAACATTCTTTTAAATATTAGTGTTGTTATTTTCTTAATTCTCTGCTTTATCACCCAGGAGGAAAAATATGTAGTCATGAACAAATTTTGTCAACCTGTCATTTCTTTTCAAATAATGGGGTTGTATCTTTTGAACAATGGAGTTAATTGTTTCCAATGTATTTAGATTAGATTAAGCAACACACATCAAAGTTGCTGGTGAATGCAGCAGGCCAGGCAGCATCTCTAGGAAGAGGTACAGTCGGCGTTTCAGGCCGAGACCCTTCGTCAGGACTAACTGAAGGAAGAGATAGTGAGAGATTTGAAAGTGGGAGGGGGAGGGGGAGATCCAAAATGATAGGAGAAGACAGGAGGGGGAGGGATGGAGCCAAGAGCTGGACAGGTGATTGGCAAAGGGGATATGAGAGGATCATGGGACAGGAGGTCCGGGGAGAAAGAATCAGAGGATAGGCAAGGGGTATAGTCAGAGGGACAGAGGGAGAAGAAGGAGAGTGAGAGAAAGAATGTGTGTTTAAAAATAAATAACGGATGGGGTACGAGGGGGAGGTGGGGCATTAGCGGAAGTTAGAGAAGTCGATGTTCATGCCATCAGGTTGGAGGCTACCCAGACGGAATATAAGGTGTTGTTCCTCCAACCTGAGTGTGTCTTCACCTTTACAATAGAGGAGGCCATGGATAGACATTACAGTAGAGGAGGCCGTAACCTGTCCAGCTCTTGGCTCCATCCCTCCCCCTCCTGTCTTCACCTATCATTTTGGATCTCTCCCTCCCCCTCCCACTTTCAAATCTCTTACTAACTCTTCCTTCAGTTAGTCCTGACGAAGGGTCTCGGCCTGAAACGTCGACTGTACCTCTTCCTAGAGATGCTGCCTGGCCTGCTGCGTTCACCAGCAACTTTGATGTGTGTTGCTTGAATTTCCAGCATCTGCAGAATTCCTGTTGTTTAGATTAGATTAAATTAGTTTTATTGTTATTCACACCAGGATGCAATGGAATTCCTTGTCAGCATGAAGCTCGCAGTGTAAAGCATACATGGTAATAAATAGTACCACAATAAAAACAACATGCACAAAACAACAGATTAGTACTTAGATTGCAGTGCAATTTGATCTTGTACAAAAATAAACATTTTACAGTGGAAACTTAATGTCAGATGGGCAGCTGCAAGTAAAAATGATGCCAGGCTGACCTGATTTCATGGAGAAATTGCTGAATGACATTCAGTACTACATTAGCAAGAGAGAATACTTCCATTTTAAGTTTGATCATTCACTGGCATTGAGGAGATATTTAATTCCAAATTATTATATGCAGATTGGAGTTGGGAAAAAGAAATCCCATACAATGAAAGCACTTCAGGTCAACAAATTCCTCACAAGAAAAGTTCATTCTGCCTGCCTGCATTTCTTTAGTGAAATGACTAGAACATGATAGATACATATAACCAGATAAGAGCCCCAAATCAATGGAGATATTTCCTCAATAATAACAGTTCTCTGATATTCTCTTTTCCCCCTTGTTTTCTTATCTCTCTTTTCCAGAAACAGGCATCTCATGAGTTGTCAGACCTTGAGTATCAATGGGCTTCCTATATCATACCTAAATGACCAATCTACACTCAAATAGCTAATTGGTTAGGAAAGGCATATTTAAAACCAGGGATTCACTACCAGGGCTGGTTATTCCTTAGAAGTTTTCATTCACGCACAAGTAGTAGTTAGCACGGGATGAAAACCTTCCGAACAGAAATGTTTACAGAATTGCCTTCTTAGTCCTCGTTCATGGCCACAGCAACATTAGCTTTAGACTGTTTCTGCTTGTAAGGAATATTTTCTGCGTTAGAACATGTTGGCTTAACTGAAGCTTTATAGAACATCAGACCTTGAGAGTAGGCCATGAGCAAGCCTTAAAGTCTATGGGGGTGGTACAGTGAAAGAGAAAAAGATTAATTGGTTGACCAAGACAGGCTTCAGGGGAGGAGTGGAAGACAGGGTGGCATAGACTAGTACTTTAATCTGGAAAAGTGAGGAGGGATAGTAGGGCTGTTGAGTGCAGGACGTAGGTGATAACTGGCAATAGCTTATACTTATAGTGCCAAGGGAAACACAATTTTTTTAGATGTCTTATTAATACACTTCTCAACAGTGGCTTGAACAGGTTCCTTCATGGACCTTTCTGTTAGTCATATTTAAATCTGTTTTTTTTTTACTCAACTCTGCCAAACTGACACTAAGTATGTTCAGGGAAATCCAAATTTATAGAAGATGCCTCAAATAGGCATTCATCCCCTTACATAAGCAAAGTCTCTTAGAGCTAGGCTTAGGAGCTCACCAAATGGAGCACTGTGGACTCCAGCCCACATTCTACCATTTGTTATCCAATACTTTGGGCTGTCACACTGCCAACACACACACACACACACATCTATATTTGTATTATCACATTTGATTGTGCTTGAACTCCTTCCAAGTCTTATTCCATCAACACTCTGCGGGGGATTGCTTTTAGAATACTCTTCACTTGTCTAGACAAGTACCTAATTCTTTGCAATAGTCAACCTTCTTGGTTTTAATTTAACAAAAATGCATTCCCATGGCAACCACTTTATTTCTAAATTATCTCTTTTCTGTATATTCCAAGAATTTATTGCTTGGAGTTGGCATATTCAAAAGTATCATTAAAAAAGATATGTACAGCGGATGTTTTCAGAAGATTATTCTACATTTTAATGGATATTACTTGTACTTTGAGCTATAATTCATATAGTTATATGTTAATTTACACATTTTGTTGATTTCATCAGGAATAATGTTTTATTTAAAACTTAACATTGCAATTGATCAATACCTAATTTTTTCTGTTTTGTATCTTCTCACACTATGTCATTTTCACTTATTTTACCACCAATATTATCAACCCTAGATGCTTTTGTGAGCAATCAAAGTAAACTGTAAAGTGTATATCATATGACAAGAATACAAGAATCTTACACAATTTTATAATCAATGATGTGTTTGCAATGAGATGCTGGTACAAGCAGGCCATAATAACCAATGACCTCTAAGTCTGATTTAAATATATGGCACAGGATGCATTGAAAACAATTGCAAGGAACTCATTATATTCAACTTTTGGACCAGGTTTCCAGCCTGGCAGTACAACTCACTGAACATGCCAATATACTGCAATACACTAAGTTTGATGCCCATAAGTTCCTGATTTTAGTTAGGCTGAAGAAGAGGAAATATGTAAAAGAAGGCAAATTAGAAGAGAGTTTGTGTTCTTACTCCAAATACCTCATAGCCATAAGAAAAGCTGTTGATGCCAGGGAACGTGACACTGCTTGCCCTACCTACTACAATGTGTTTTCCTGACTTTCCCTTCATAAAGTCAACAATTAATTCCTTGGTCTTGCAGATGTTGAGCACAAAGTCCATTGGATATTTCCATTTTAACATGGACCATCTTTGTTCTAAACCTGCTATTTCCTAACTTTTTTCATAATTTTTCTCTCACTTCTCATCAACAGATGGGAACAGGTGCAGCAGGCTAACAGGAAGGTAAATGAAGTGTTGGCCTTCATTGACAGAGAGACTGAATTTAAGAGCAGGGAGGTCATGCGGCCACTTGCAAGGATACTGGTGAGGCTCTACCAGGAGTACTGCGTGCATTTCTGGTCTCCTTACTTGAGGAAGGATTTGGAGGCGGGGCAGAGGAGGTTCACCAGGTTGATTCCAGAGATGAAGGGGTTAGATTATAGGGACAGATTGAGTTGCCTGGGACTGTACTCACTGGAATTCAGGAGAATGAGAGGAGATCTTGCAGAAACATATAAAATTATAAAAGGGGTAGATAAGATAGTGGCAGGGAAGTTATTTTCACTGGTAGGTGAGACTAGAACTAGGGGACATAGCCTCAAGATTTGGGGGAGTAGATTTAGGATGGAGATGAGGAGAACTGCTTTTCCCAGAGAGTGATGAATTTGTGGAATTCTATGCCCAGTGAAGCAGTGGAAGCTACCTCAGTAAATATATTTAAGACAAATCTGGTTAGATTTTTGTAAGTAGGGGAATTAAGAGTTACAGCCATGATCTTATTGAATGGTGCAGCAGGCTCAACGGCCACATGGCCTACTCCTGCTCCTATCTGTTATGAACATAGCCTATACAGAGTGAGCACCAGTAGGTTCCAGCTTTCACATGGAACGTTTATAATCCTCTCTGAGCCCTTAGTCATCCTTCACAGAGGGAAATGTCAATGGCCATCATTGAAGGAATATCAGAATGTGACGGGGGAATTTGGCCATGATCTACTGTTGTCCCAGTTTCATTCACCTAAACTAGATTTTTGGTTGTGAAAACGGAGCATATCCTTGTTCAAAACGAATGTTAGAGATAGATTTTCTTTACACAGAGAGTGGTGAGTGCCTGGTATACGTTGCCAGGGTTGGTGGTAGAAGCTGACACATTATGGAAATTTAGGAGGTTCTTAGATAGCAAATTGGATAAAAGAAAAATGGAGGATTGTGGGTTAGGAAGGAGGGGAGGGTTAGATTGATCGTGGAGTAGATTAAAAGATCAGCACAACATTGAGGACCATTGGACGCACACTATGCTGTACTATTCTATGCTCTGTGCGTCTCATTTTTAAAAAAGTATATGAAGGTTTTATAAAAAGTTCTGGAAAAGATTGACCGAAAAGGTTCTGGGAATGTCGGTAATCACCCAGAAACCAGAATTGTTTTCCACAAGCATGAAGGCTGAAAAACAATTCGCTGGTATTCAAAATCATCCAGATTTTAAACAAGACAAATTAGATTTTTTCTTCCCATTGGAAGAATTGTTAAGTGTCGAAGGGTGCTGACTTGAGGGATTGGTAAAATAACCAAAGCCGATTATTAGGGAAAAAAAATTCCAAGCAGCACGTAATTATGATCAGCAATTCATTGACTGAAACTATAGTGGAAGCAGCTACATTAGTGCTTTTCAAAAAGGATTTAAATAAATTAAAATGTACAGGGCTATAGAAAAAGAATGAGGAATGAAACTAACAGGTGTTCTCTATCACAAACAAAAGAAAATCTGCAGAAGTCCAAGCAACACCTACGAAATGCTGGAGGAACCCAGCAGGCCAAGCAGCATCTATGGAAAAGAGTATACAGTCAATGTTTCAGGCCAAGACCCTTCATCAGTTGACTGTTTACTCTTTTCCACAGATGCTGCCTAGCCTGCTGATTTCCCCAAACTTTTTGTAGGTGTTGCTTAGGTTTTCTCTGTGCTGAATGTGCTGTAATGATTCTAATATTCCATGGTGTTGGCAATAGCTACCAATTTTCACTGTCCTTGTATCTTCTGACAAAGTACAGCAGAACACATTACACACAATCAGGAAAGCTCACTAAGGCCTCTACTTTCTGAAGAGGCTGAAGAGAGCTGGACTATGCACATCTATACTCACATCATTCTACAGATGTGCATTTGAGAACATCCCAACAAGCTGCATCACTGCATGATTTGGACACTGCACTGTGGTGGACAGGAAGGCTCCACAATGGGTAGTCATAACTGCCCAACATATCAACAGCACCAGCCTACCTGCCATCAAGGATGTATATAGAGAAAGGTGTTGGAAAAGGTCCAGTAACATCATGAAGGATCCTACCCACTCTACTCATGTACTGTTTGTTCACTCCCATCAGGGTGGAGGCTATGTAGCATGCACACCAGGACCACCAGACTCAAAAACAGTTATTTTAGCCAATGTAAGGCTGATCAACACCTCTAGCCACTAACCCTCTCCTTCCCTCAAAGGAACTGTACTTCCCTCAAGTGCAGGACTCTGCAGAGAGTGGTGCAAACAGCCCAGCGCATCTGTAGATGTGAACTTCCCACTATTCAGGGCATTTACAAAAACGGGAAGGTAAAAAGGGCCTGAAGGATCATTGGAGACCCGAATCACCTCAAGCACCAACTGTTCCAGCTGCTACCATCCGGGAAATGGTACTTCAGCATAAAAACTAGGGCGACAGTCTCTAGGACAGCCTCTTCCACCAGGCCATCAGACTGTTTAATTCATGCTGACGCAACTGTATTTCTATGTTACATTGACTATCCTGTTGTACATAATATTTATTATAAATTACCATTATTGCACTTTTCATATTTAGATGGAGAGGTAATGTAAAGATGTTTACTCTTCATGTATGTGAAAGATGTAACAAAGTCAATTCAATTCAATTCACACTGCTCAACCACACTACTTTGTCATCTCCCGTCAGAACCCCTGTGCCTAGCATCACTTTATGGACATACAATCTATGTATATAGCTATCTTGCATATTTATATTCATTGTGTGTTTTAATATTATTATTATGTTCTTTATCTTATTGTTTTTTCTGTGCTGCATCTGATCTGGGAGCAACAATGTCTTAATTTTTCTCTGCACTTGCGCACTTGAAATGACCTTTAACAATGTTGAGTCTCAAATAACTAAAATCAAATGATTTCAAACTGATACATCTGCTGGTGAGTGGCTTTAAGATGTTCATAAGCCCCAGAATTCAACACAACATCGTGAAGTTGAAGGAATGTGACCAACTGTACCTGTGTATGTAAATGAGTATGTAGGCACACAAAAATTCATTTCTTCATACAAACACACATAAATATAATTTACCAAAAATAACGGAAAGGTTTAATTTTATTAATCAAAAATTAATTCCTCATTTATTGGGAACGTTTTATTTTAGTTTTCACTTTGGAAGTTAAAATGTTTTTTTCTCTCTCTACATCCGTTGGTGCCATTGTCAGTTTTCTACCAGGGTAGACAATCAGTACCTACTGGCATTGCTAGCCTAGAAATCCCTCTGTTGTTGGAAGATTAATTAGGCCAATACATATTTGTGTGAGAGCCATCCACATCAGTTCTAGGTTGCAAGAGACCCATGCATTATGTGCAATAAGACAAGCCTAGCACACAAAGGCCTATTCTTTCACCCATTCTGTGCAGTGAGAGGAACGTAGAGAGGTCACACATTATGTTCTCTGTCGGAAACAAGAGAAAATCTGCAGATGCTGGAAATCCAAGCAACACCCACAAAATGCTGGAGGAACTCAGCAGGCCGAGCGGCATCTATGGAAAAGAGTAAACAGTTGATGTTTTAGGATCATGAGTTCAGGGTGGGTTGGAGTGGGAAGAGAGCTGTGGGATATAGATTCGGCATTGGGAGACAGATTTTTGGCCAGTCCATAACTTGGAAGAGGACGCATCATGTTATTTAAGTCCCATGCCAACATGTTCAGGAACAGTTATTACGCTTCGACCATTAGGCTCCTGAACATGTGTGGATAACTTCACTCATTACAACAGTGAATGGATCACTGAATACACCTGTGGACTCACTTTCAAGGACTCTACAACTCACTTTTTGTATTATCTATCTATCTATCTATCTATCTATCTATCTATCTATCTATCTATTTATTATTGTATTGTATTGTTTGTCTTGCACATTGTTTGCTTGTCAGTATTTGTGTGTATTTTTGCATTGATTCTATTGTATTTCTTTATTCTACTATGATGTCTGCAGGAAAATGAATCTCAGGGCAGTATATTGTGACATACACACAGTAGCTGCTTCATTAAGTACACCTGCTCATTAGTGCAAATATTTAATCAGCCAATCATGTGGCAGCAACTCACTGCATAAAAGCATGCAGACATTGTCAAGAGGTACAGTTGTTGTTCAGACCAAACATCAAAATGGGGAAAAAATGTGATCTAAATGACTTTGACTGTGGAATGATTGTTGGTGCCAGGTGGTTTGAGTGTCTCAGAAACTGCTAATTTCCTGGGAATTTCATCCACAACAGTCTCTAGAGTTTACTGAGGCTACGTCCACACTAGACCGGATAATTTTGAAAACGCCAGTTTCGCGTAAAAACAACAGGCGTCCACACTAGGCGTTTTTGAAAATACCACTGTCAACATTAAAAAGGATATTTGGGCAAATCTCCTCCTACTGGGCATGCGCAGGACACATCTACAGAAAACAAGCGAAGAGGAAACGGTATACTTGGTGCACGTTTGTCCAGATACAGACTAGAAAAACTTAAAAGGAAATTAAAAGAAATGTGGATGGGGGGTCAAAACGAAGGGAAAAAGCTTCGGTTACAGATTTATCCAGTCTAGTATGGACGTAGCCTCAGAATGGTACAAAAAACAAAGAAACATCCAGTGAGTGGCAGTTCTGTGGGGGGAAATGAATGGGTTATAGCAGCAGAAGATCACACTGGTTTCCACTCCTGTACCTAATAAAGTGGCCACTATGATAATAAATTTTGATTTGAGAGAAGGCCACAATCAGATGCTAAGGTCATGAATAAGGTGTCAAAGTCACAATGCAGCTACGCAAAAGAGAGCCACAGATTGGGCTCAGTTTGTTAATATGAGACCACATAGCTAGCGATGGTTCTGAGAATTACCAAAGTAAATCTCATTGTGGAGACCTGCTTTTGCATGTGTTGCAAGTACTGAATGTGAATCAAGCAATTACTATTGCATTTTCCGGAAATAGTGCCCAAATGAGGTTTTCATGCTGTAAAAATTCAATCACAAATTACATACAGTATAAACATGCAATCTAACACATTTCTGACATTAGGTACCCTGGCATTAAAAAAAAATGGCTTGGAATGTTACCTGTCTTATAAGTTTGGGGCAGTATCTATTAGCCCTATTCCCCCACCTGACAACCTCACTAAGGCAGTAACTTGATTTGTCAGTTATCATAAGTGCAACATCGTATTTCACTTTTCTACTACTATGCCAGAACATATTAGGCAATGAACTGCTGAATCGCTAACTTTTTATCTGGCATGATTATTAAATGATTATATGTTTTGACATTTTGTTGCATACTGTTATAATTTTTCATCAGCTTGCATAATTCATTTTGCTTTTTCAATCACTTGCAAGAGTTTGGGATCATAATTCTATTATCTTATGAACACTTCAAGACTGAAAAACATTTAAAGATTGCTTTTAAAGCAAAGTGCATTCATGCATTTTATTAATTTAAAGGTATTCAGATGCAGCGCATCAAAGTTTAATTGGGCTGTAAGTGAAAAGAATAAGCAACTTGTTAACCTGTCTTAGTGTTTTATAATTACTATAGTGTTTTATAATTATAAAACACCAATACCCTTCCTTTATGACTTTCCCAGTGCCTAGTGTCTGGAGTGGTTGTCCAGCAAATAATAACTTGTGTGGTACCTTTACTACAGCGATATAGCACACTAGAGTTCACAGCACCCATATCAAACTAAATGTAACACCAAACCACAACAGTTCAAGAACTAAAAGCCAAAAGCTTAAAGTGGTAGAACTTAATTTGTGTCTTCAAGAAAGAAAGAGTGGTAGTGAACATTATGGACTAAATTCTAACAATGAAAGTCTTAGCAGCTGGAAGGTATAGCTGCTAATGGTAGAATGATAAATAACCCTCTTTCTGACAGCTTTAATCATGAAAAATACTGCAGAAAATGTTCAAAATGCTGGCTGGAGATGGGTGCCTTTTGGGGTGGAATTGATAGGTAGATGTCATGGTTTTCATTGGGTGCTGTGGGGTTAGAGAATCTAGGGAATCAAACAATTGGGGAATTAACATATATCATTGCAAAGAGAAGTATTGTTTTGATATGAGTTGGAATAATTTGTATCATGCTCTCTGATAGTCTGATGGAATCAGATTTCATTATAATTTTAAAGACGAATTAGATATATGATAAAATAAAGAAAAAGGGCGGGGGGGGGGAAACCAGATTGGAAATGGAAAAAGAGATAACGGGAAGACAGAGAAATTTTGAGAAACTAATTTTTCATGCCATCAGGTTAGAAGCTACCCAGACAGAATATGTGTTGCTCGTCCAGCCTGAGTGTGACCTCATCATGGCAGTACCGGAAGCCATGGACCCACTCTGGTTCCCCTTCTCTTCTCATCTCCTCACCTATCCATCACCTCCCTCTGGTGCCCCTTCTCCTTCCCTTTATTCCATGGTCCACTATCCTCTTCTATCAGATATCTTCTTCTTCAGCCTTCACCTCTTCCACCTATTACACCCCAGCTATTTAATACATCCCCCTTCCCCTCCTACCACATTTTATTCTGGCCTCTACCCCCCCCCCCACTTACTTTCCAGTCTCAATGAAGGGCTTCGACCTGAAATGTTGTTTATTATTCTTCTCTATCGATGCTGCCTGACGTACTGCGCTTCTCCAGCATTTCCAGTATGTTGCTCAGGAAAAAGCTGTTAGTACTTTACAAGGTTTGGCACATACAAGATAGGCCAAATGATGGATAGGCCTGATTTTCTATGGAAATGAGTAGAAAATAGCAAAATTTCATAACATTAGATACCTACTTTGTGATCTAATGTTTAAGAGAAAACACCTCAAAATTGCAAGTTCAGCTTCCACTAATTATTTATTAAATAAAAAAACTTAATTTTCTCTAAGGCTTAAATAAATATTTCATCCTTATGCCAAAGTAGGACATTAGACTAGATCCTCACAGTCTCTGTTCAATAATTAAGGACCAGAATAGAATATACCTACAAGGAACCCTCTAAACCAATAAGGCATATCATTACAAGGGTTTCTCAACATGATTGACTTCAGCAAAGCCTTTGACTAGGTCCTGCATGGGAGGTTGGTCAAGAAAGTTCAGTTGCTTGGCATTCAAGATGAGATAGACATTGGCTTTGTGGGAGGAGCCAGAGTTTGATAGTAGATGGGTGCCTCTCTGAATGGAGACCTGTGACTAGTAGTGTGCTGCAGGGATCGGTGCTGGGTCCATTGTTCGTCATCTATGTCAATGATATGGATGATAATGTGGTAAACTGCATCAGCAAATTTGTGGATGACATGAAGATTGGGGGTGTAGTGGACAGCGAGGAAGACAATCAAAGCTTGCAGCAGGATCTGCACCAGTTGGAATTCAATGCAGACAAGTGCGTCGGGTTGCACTTTGGGAGACCACCCAGGGTATGTCTTACGTGCTGAGCAATAAGGCACTGAAGAGTGTGGTAGAACAGTTCCATAATTCCTTGAAGGTGGCATCACAGGTACAGTACTGTGTAAAAGTCTTAGGCACATATATATAGCTAGGGTGCATAAGACTTTTGCACAGTACTTTAGTAATTTTATGTAATACACTGTACTGCTGCTGCTGCAAAAAAGACACATTTCATGACATATGTGAGTGATGATAAATCTGACTCTGATATGGGTCTCTAATGTGGACTGAGAATAGGAAGGGAGCAGGGAGAGGGGAATCATGGTTGGGAGAGGGGAAAGGAGATGGGAGAGAGCGGGAAGCACAAGAGAGACATTCTGTAATGATCAATAATCCAATAGTTTGGAATCAAATGACCTTGCCTCGTGTTTCAGGGCTGAGTATGTCTGCACCTGCGCCAACCCCTTTCCCTGGCACTCCTTCTTTGCCACCTGTCCCACACTCTTCAGGTGGTGCTCTACCCTCACCATTCCCAACATCTTTTGTTCCCACCAGATTTACAAACTTGCTCTCTGTTCCATGTTGACAAATATAGTACTATGCAAATGTCTTAGGCTATATAAGCTATATATATGCGCCCAAGACTTTTGCACAGTACCGCAGATAAGAGTAATAAAGAAAGGTTTTGGCTCATTGGCGTTCATAAATCGAAGTATTGAGAACAGAGGTTGGGATGTTATTTTGAAGTTGTATAAGACATTGGTGAGGCCTAATTTGGAGTATTGTGCAGTTTTGGTCACCTTGCTACTGGAAAGATGTCAATAAATTTGAAATAGTGCAGAGAAAATTTACAAGGACGTTGCCAGCACTTGAGGACCTGAGTTATAGGGAAAGGTTGTATAGATCAATACTTCATTTGCTAGAGTGTAGAAGAACGATGGACGATTTGATAGAGGTATGCAAAATTATGAGGGGCTTTTTCCACTGAAGTTGGGTGAGACTAGAACTGGAGGTTATGGGTTAAAGTTGAAAGGTGAAATGTTTAAAAGGAAAATGAGGGGGAACTTCATTCAGAGGGTGGTGAGAGTTTGGAATGAGCTGCCAGCAAAAGTGGTGGAATCAGGTTTGATTTCAGTATTTGAAAGAAATTTGGATAGGTACATGAATGGTATAGAGGGCTATAATCTGGGTACAAGTCGATGGGACTCGGCAGATCAGTAGTTCGGCATGGACTAGATGGACCGAAGGGCCTGTTTCTGTGCTGTAGTGTTCTATGACTTTGACTCAAGGAAGTAACCTTGGTTCAAGTGACAATGGCTGATTTATCAAGGAGTATTTCTTCAGCATAAAGTTATAACCAGCTGTTTTTGTTACTTATTCTACAGTGTTCATTCACAGATATTTTGGTAATGAATCAAACCATTGCAGTAACTGGAAATCAGCAAAGTCCATGCTGGTAGGTTGTAGGTAACATTTTCATCATGTCACTACCAACCACAGACAAGCAAACAAACAAAAAATTTAGCTATCCTCCCTTGAACTTCAATGATCGCACCATTGTCAAGTCCACTGAAATTAAAGTATTGATCAACTGGCATAGGCATACCAGTATCATGGCTGAAGCTAGAAAAAGTTTGGGTACTCTAAACAAGGGGGCCATTTCATATTTCATTAAGGTTCAATTAGGCATAAAGATATTTATTGTTGCCAGGTTTCAAAATTTGCACTAAAGTGCTTTCATATAGATTGTTATCCAATCTAATATTTCAAAGTTCGAAGTAAATTTATTATTAAAGTACATATATGTCACTATATACAGCCCTGAGATTCATTTTCTTGCAGGCTTACTCAATAAATCTACAACAGAACAATAACCATAACAGAAGCAATGAAATACTGCACCAACTTGGGCATTCAACCTGTTTGCAAAAGACAACAAACTGTACAAATTCAAAAAGAAAGAAATAGTAATAATAAATAAATAAGCAATAAATGTCGAGAACATGAGATGAAGAGTCCTTGAAAGTGAGTCCATAGGTTGTGGGAACATTTCAGTGATGGGGCGAGTGAAGTTGAGTGAAGTTATCCCCTTTGGTTCAGGAGTCTGGTGGTTGAGCAGTAATAATCGTTCCTGAATCTGAGGGTGTGAGTCTTGAGGCTCCTGTACCTTCTTACCTCCTATACCTGTACCATCTAATATTTGTTCTTTATCTTAATGCCAAGACCTAATGCTTGAACCAATATTCTATTAACAACAAACTACTCAATAAAATAAATATCGTAGAACTTTATTTCCTGAAAATATTCCAAATAACTACCCAGTTGTGCAAGTTAGGTACTATAACCTGCATAACATTTTCCAATCCCTTCATTATTATTCATGGCAAAATCAGCATCTATATTTCCCATTGCCTGATTCTCTCTTTCTTATATAGTGGGACCAAATCACCACTCTTCAGCTTTGAAGAACAACCAATCAGTTAGTCACACTTCACTCCCATTTTCTTGGCCAGTATTCGGAATAAATGACATTGAACCCTGTTTCCAATTGTGGGAGAACCATGGTGTGTAGCTACAAAATAAGACATTCATTTCAAACTGAAGTGAGGACATTTCTTCTCTCAGATGGTAATGAATCTCTGAAATCCCCTGCCCTTGAGGGTGTGGAGGCCAGATTATTAGATATTGTTAACTCAGAAGTGAATAAATCAGTATGGGGAACTGATACAGAAGAGGAAATGAAGTCAGCCATCATCATATTGAATAATAAGGCAAGCTTGAGGAGCTGAATGACCTACTCTTCTACTTTTTTGTATGTTCCTGTGATCTGCAAGGCTATGAAATCAGTGTGGGAAGTTGGCATTAGGCTGGAACGTTGTATTTTTTGGGACATATACGATAAACCAAGTAGTCTCCTCCAGTAGATTATCCTAACAATATTAATCACATTATAGCTACATATCCAACTAATAATACTGGTTCTGAGGTATTGTCCTTATAAATAAAATTAAAAAGAGTAACATCAAAATTCTTTGTTTTTGTAAATAATCTGCAAAAGCAAATTCCTCAAAGGTCAGCTGAGACTTTTATTATTGACTGGTTGCAAACACTCTTGGGAGAAAAGCCTTGCCATCTAATGCCATCTCAAAACTTCATTCATTTTTAATATTTTGTGTCAGCTTTCGCACATTGCTAAAAGTGAAGTATAACATCTAGGCTGCCTCTTTAGGTCAGCAGAGGGAACCCTGCACAGTTGGTGACTTCATCTTCCAACTGGGATATTAAGCCCTGATGCCCTGTCCATGCTCTCAGATGCACATAAAAGACATAACAATACATTTTTGAAGAAAAGCATAGCCAGACCAGGATACACAGAAGGCCCATGTTTTTCTTCAATTTTTTCTCATGTATGTAGCCAACATTACTAAAACCATCTGTTTGGTTATTATCACACTGCTCTTTATGGAACCTTGCTGTTTGCAAATTGGCTGTTGAACTTTCATCATCACAACCTGTGGAATTTGTTGTCAGGAATGGCTGTGAAGGCCAAGTCATTGGGTGTATTTAAGGCAGAGATAGATGGGTTCTCTGATTAGCCACAGCATCAAAGGGTATCGGGTGAAGGGAGGGGAGTGGGGATGACTGGAAGAATTAGATCAGCCCATGATTGAATGGCGGAGCAGACTCAATGGGCTGAATGGCCTACCTCTGCTCCTATATCTTATAGTCTTATGGTCTCACAACCTTATTGATTCTTCAATGGAACTCAAATGGTTGTAAATCATTTTTGAAACTTTAGAACACCTTTAAAGGCATAGAGTCAACACAATCATACAGGGATGAACAGAGCCCTTCGGCCTATCATGTCCACAGTATCCTTTGCTCCAATCTTTACTAGTTCTATTCACCTACATTAGGTGATGACCTTCTAGGCCTTGGTGGTTCAAATGCTTGTCCAGGTGTTTCTTAAATATTGTAAACTTATAAACCTCCACCAGTTCCTCAGGCAAGGCATTCTAAATTGTAACCAAATACTATGTGCAAGTTTTTCTCCTTCATGTTTTAATCTTAGTTCTTTGGTGATCAAACATTTTAAATTATAGAAAAATTATAACATCTCCCTTAAGCTAATAAAACTCCAATATCCGCCATAGTCAGGAAGATGATGGTACCGGAAAACTAATTTTCCAAACCAGTAGATGTTATTAACCCAACACATTTTTATTTCACTTGTTTTAGATATTATGCTGTATTAGACTAAAATTTTCAATGAATCTGATAAAAACGGGAACCAGGTCTTGGTCAGTTTAAAGAGAGCTCATGAAACAGAGCTCTGGTGAATTGAAGGGGAGCATGCAAAACCTGGCCCAGTGAATTAAATGGCATGGGTAACTGGGGCCCAGTGGTTTGGAAGGGAGCATGGCAAACATCACCTGATCCAGTTGCCAAACAATTGGTATTTCTAAATACACATACAAAATGCTGGAAAAACTCAGCAGGTCAGGTAGCATCTATGGAAAGGAATAAACACACACAGTCATCATTTTGGGCTGAGACCCTTCATCAGGATTGGAGAGGAATGGGGATGATGCAAGTAGAAAAAGGTGGGGAGAGGGAAAGGAATACAAGCTAGATGGTGATATGTAAAGCCAGATGAGGGGAGAGGTAGATGGGTGGAGAGCAGGTGATGCAGTGAAAAACTGGGAAGTGATAGGTAAAATGAGACCGACAAAGAAGGAATTTGACAGAAGAAGAGGGTAGACCAAGGGAGAAAAAGGAGGGATACCGGGGGAGGTGGTAGACAGGTGAGGAGAAGTGAAGAGGTAAGAGGGGAGCTAGAGTGGGGAATGGAAGAAGAGAGAAGAGGGAGGTGGAAAAATAATCAGAAGTTAGAAAAATCAATGTTCATGCCATCAGTTTGGAGGCTACTCAGTCAGAATATGAGGGGTTGCTCCTCAAACCTGAGAGGGGCTCATTGTTGCAGGAGAGAAGGCCATGGCCCAACATGTTGGAAGGGGAATGGGGACTAGAATTAAAATTGTTAGGCACCAGGAAATTACATTTATTGTGGACAGAGCGGCGGTGCTTGACAAAGCATTCCCCCAAATTGTGTCAGGTCTCAAAATGCAGAGGAGGTCACGCTCCTTCCCCTCTCCCAACCTTCTTATTCTGGCACTTTCCCCTTTGCTTTTCAATCCCGATGAAGGGTCTCGGCCTAAAACATCGACTCTTTATTCCTTTCCATAGATGCTGCTTGACCTGCCGAGTTACTCCAGCATTTTGTATGTTACTTGCATTTCTACCATCTGCAGAATCTCTTGTGCTTATACCTAAATAGTCAGGAGTGGATTATCAGAGGCTTCCAGTACACTGAATCCTTTAATCTTGCGGCACCCTTAAACTTCAACAACGTTTTAAACTTTTTCTTCTACGAGACTATTCTAAAAACTTTATTTGCCAGTGTATTGTTAATTTGCGAAGTTCTGTAAAAATTATTATGATTTCATTTGTGTAGCAAAGGAACAGGAGCTTAGTAAGTTCAATAAAAATATTGTAAAATAAAAGTTAAAATTACTTTCCCATCAAATTCAGACATTAACTTATAAAGTAACATGAAGAAAAGACTATTAGGAATGATCTATTGAATGTTGAGGCAGGCTAAATAAACGAGATCGCTACTCCTACTCTTTTTTTTATGTTCTGCTCTGCACTGCCTTGAAGGAAATGAAGAGATATAAGTTAGGAAATTAAAACGTTAGAAATGACAAGTCACGTTTATTCAGGATAAAAACAGTATCTTGCAGGGGGAAATATTTAGCGATTAATTAGTCCCGATCAAAATGCCAAACCGGGTCAGACGCAAATTATGTCCGTTATTATATTTCATAACAGTCCAGAGGTGAGAAATATATTTCAAATTTGATCACCTGTTATTTCACTATTTAGACTCGACAAGTAATTAATTATAAATAAGAGATCATTTAAGAGTAATAACTGATGTTACAACGTGCTCCTTAAATTGTAACATGAACCAGTGAAAGCAAATCGGAGAAAATAAATTAATACTTTTTAAAGTTATGGTATCCTATTAAACGTGCGTGTTTGTATTAAAATAATAGGAAAGGTTATTAAAGAATGTAGTTGTGTTCAGTGCCTGTGGAAAACCCAGTGCGCGTCTCAGTTCTGCTGGGTTGTGATCACGTGAGCGGAGTAGAGCTGGAATTCAGGATAGTTGTAAGAAAACAAGCTGAAAGTTTAGTGATCGCTCTACGCTGCTGTCAGTGTTTCACTTGGGTGAGTGCAAATAATCTCTTGCCATTCTGTATGCTTCTGCTCTTATGCAAAGTGCAATGGTGAAATGAGTCTCGCAGATGTCAAGTAAAGAACTTTTAAGCACATTGTAAAAGGGCTGCTGCCAATATAATCAAGACAGGAAAGGGCAGATATTTCTGAAAGCAGCGGAAGATGGCGACTCGAGCATCTTTCATTGCTCCAAGTTGCCGTGGAATGTTTCGTTTGCGGTATCAACGGAGTTCCGAGAGCTTTCTGCGAACCCTTCCAGCGCAGCCTCCTTGTGCTTGGCGTAAAATGAATGAGCCAGAGTAGATGAAGGTTCCCGAGTTTCTATGTAAACATTGCTAATTAAAATACAGGAGCAGAAACCTTCAACTGCGTGAAAACGACTTTGATGTGTGAGATCACCTTGTAAAAAAGAAATGCGCCAGTGATCAGTGGAATAGCAAACTAAAAAAAAGGTTAAGGAGTAAAATGAGATTAAATGGGGGGGGGGGGCGTATCGTGTATTGATGTGAGTCCTGGTTAGAAAAAGAATAGTGCGAGTGGGGAGACAGTGAGTACAAATCTGGCGCTGAGTCCCAGTAAAGAAATTTTCTGTCCAAGACTGTTCATTTCGCCAACTTCGCAGTGACATTGCGACAGGAAAGATGTGGTGGATTTGGGAAGGGATCCTCTGTGAGAATTTTTTTTTGTTATTCACTGATTTTCTGTTCTTTTAAGAGGGGGGCTATGGGCCAGGGCTATGAACGTGGGCCGAGAAGTCTGGACCTTGTAATGTAACCGCGGATTCCAGCCAACTAACTGTCGGAATTTATTCAATTTCCCCACAAGACATGAGTTTATATACTAAAAGAAGCTGCCCCGCCAGTATTGAATTAAGTTAAACAGCATCGAAACTTCCCTTCGGCTTTTTTTTTGCTATTCAATATCCTGCGTTGTTTACTTAGAATGAAACGATTTTACGGCAAGACTAGCATTCTGCCATATTTCAGAGGATTTTTTTAAAGTACATATTCAGAAGTAAAATGTTACTTTGAGTGCACGTATGGTATGCCCTTTGCTTTGCTGGCGGCGAAGCCCCTCGGCCTAAGCCGCGGGTGTGATGAAGCCGTTGCCGGAGAGGGGCGGCCGGGCAGGGGGCTTTCTCTGCCCCCGTTGCAAAGCCGAACCGAGCCGCTGGCCGTTGCCACGGTAACGGGGCCTGGCGCCCGGTCCACCCTGCTCTGACAGCTGGGAGACTGATAGCGCTGCCATTGTTTGAATGGCTCTCTCATTGTACTCGGTGGGTAAGCACCCCGATGCGATTTAAATGTTAATGGCACAGATGCAGGAATGCAGCAGTTTATTCTGTGCCGTCAAGTACTTTTCTTTGAGAGGAGTTTACGTTACGGGGTGGTGGGGGCTGCAAACGGAGTTTTGAGAAATTTGCAACTTGCTGCTCTTTAGTTCTGGAAAACACTTCGCATGTTTTTGCATCTTAAATTAGCTATTGAAATATAAGCTGTCAGTCAACTTTATACTTGATGCAAAGGGGTGAGGGGCTGACATGTTGTTACAGTTATCAGGAGGTCCATAATATTAGACACATGTTTAATATAATTTTCTATGACATCATTTTCCTCAAGGATTTCTTGATTGAAGAAATATTGGAATTCTTTTTTAAAGCAGTAATTGATGTTCACACAAAATGGTTTCTTTCAATCTTTTTCCTCCTTTTCAGTGATGATATAAAATGCAAAGCAACAGTTGTGCCTTCTATGATTTGTTTTCTGAAATTTTGAGTCTTCTTACACGTTGATCTTTTTGGATAGTTTCACAGTTCAAAATAAATTATTATCAAAGTGCATATATGTCACCATATATAACCCTGAGATTTTTTTTGTGTGGGCATTCACAGTTAATACAAGCAAAATAATAAATAAATAAATAAGCAAGCAATAACTATCAAAAACATGATATGAAGAGGCCTTGAAAGTGAGCCCATAGGTTGTGGGAACAGTTCAGTGTTGGGGTGAGTAAAGTTGAGATGTTATCCCCTCTAGTTTGTTGTGTTCTTTATACATACTGTGTAAGAACAAACAATATTCTGGAAGAATTAAAACTGGAACTTTTATTTACAACAGCAAACAGCAAGCACGTTTTCACCATACAAGTTTCTCGATCATTCTGTCATTTCTGCGCATGCTCTGAACACTGTCCAATCACGTTCATACATGTGACTCGTGATATCACCACATCTTCCTTCCCTTAAAAAGAAAAACAATTAGCAACATTAACCACAACAAATGCATAATTTAACATGTCTCTATCTGTCTCCCTGGGGGTTTACGAACACGAGTAGACCTTCTGAGTGGTTCACACAGTTCTTGTGTTTCGTTGTTATTTTCATGTGTTGTCTGGTCTGCAGCAGTTAACTGAAACTCTGAAGTTGGCTTTGTCTTTGAGATTTCTCGTTAACACTGCTCCTTCTTCTGTTTGGACCATGTATGATCTGGGTTGTACTTCTTCAAGTACTGTAGCTTTCTTACTTCTTCCACTTCCATTTGTAATGAAATACGGATCATCTTTTCTTCATCTAATTCATTCATTAACTGTGTAATCTCTTTTTTTATGCTGAGACTTCATTTCAATAAAACTTCTCAATTCCTTCACTTGTGCTTTCAATTCTTCAATTGGATCCTGATTCTTGTCACTCTTTGACTTCAGATCAGTATTGTACTGTACCGGCAAGTTTGGTCTCTGTATGACTTCATACTCTTTCATCAAGTCACTGTATTCTGACTCTGTGTCACTGTCCAGGACCAAGACTCTTTTCACCAAATTCAGTCTCTCACAGGCAGATAAACCAAGTATTGACTGTACATTCTTTGGCACCACCACAAATGAAAGGGTATGCACCATATTTTTGTGTGATACTTTTGCCACTCATGTTCCTTTAACTGGAATGTCTGCACCTAAATACCCAACCACTTTTATATTTGTCTGATGTAACTTTGGTCTAGGCTTTAATGCATTAAACTCAGGTTCTGCAAGAACATTTACTTGTGCTCCAGTATCCAATTTAAATAGAATAGTGTTTTGGTTCACTTGCAATGGCATAGTTCAGTCATTCTAACTTTGTTTTCACAAAGTACATCTATATAAAACTCCTCGTGTTCATTTTTAAGCACTGCATTTACGTGTTTTATTTCCTTTCTATTTCTGCAACAGCGTGAAAAATGATCACTCTTACCGCAGGTGTTGCACATTTTCTGATACGCTGGACAGTTTTTTAGATGATGTTGCTGCCCACAGTGATCACAAAGTTTTTTTCTTTCAGATGACATCTTGTCCTCTGTGGGTTTCGTTGTCGCTGCATTACTTTTTCTAATATGTTTGTGCTTTACAGCGTCTACACAGCCGTTCTTGATAAAAATTTCTTTAGCCTGCGACATCACGGTCTCAGAAGCTTTGCAGAGTGCCACAGCTTTTTTCAAATTCAAGTCTTGTTCTGACAGTCTTTCTCTCAGACCATTATCCAGAATGCCACAAACAATTGTCTTTAATGAGAGGGTCTGTAAGCTCTGCAAACTCGCATCTTTTACTGTGGTTTCTCAACTCCCTAACAAATTGATCAATCGTTTGACCAGGTCTCTGCCGACATTTGAAAAATTTATAGCGCTCATACGTCACATTACACTTCGGTATACAAAATATGTCAAATTTGTTGATTATCACTTTTAGATTCAAATTATCTCCATTTTCAAAAGTAAAATGGTTATATACCTCAATTGCATCGTCCCCTATTACGTGGAGTAGAATTGCGGCTTTTGTTTTTTCCGTTTTATTATCTGCTCCGATCACCGATAAATAAATTTCAAAACACTGTTTAATTCTTTTCCAGTTTTCAGCTACATTTCCAGTCAGTTGAAGCGTCAATGGGGGTTGCAAAACTTCCATTTTTAAAACTGTTAGCAAACAACGAAAAAGTTTGAGTTCTTTTTTCTCAATTATCTTTGCTTCTCCTGCGTTAGCGAAACGTATTATTCTTCCAGACTGAGTTCTGACACCATGTTGTGTCCTTTATACGTACCGTGGGTTACTAAGAACAAACCATATTCTGGAAGAATTAAAACTGGAACTTTTATTTACAATAGCAAACAGCAACCACCATACAAGTTTCTCGATCATTTTGTCATTTCTGCACATGCTCCAAACTCTGTCCAATCACGTTCTTACATGTGACACGTGATATCACCACATAGTTCAAGAGCCGTAATAACTGTTCCTGAATCTAGTGGTTGTGAGAACTAGGATCCTGTACCTCCTTCCTGACAGCAATAACAAGAAGAGAGCATGGCTTGTTGTATAACAGTGGTAGAGTGTGTTGGGACCCCTTCTACTGCAGGTGATATGTTTGTTTGTTTATTCATTTATTTATTGAGATACAGTGTGGGATAGCCTCTTCCAGCCCTTTGAGCCACACCCCTCGATTTAATCCTAGCCTATCGGTATATCTTTAGATTGTGGGAGGAAGCTGGAGCACCTGGAGGAAACCCACACGGTCAAGGGGAGAACATACAAACTCTTTATAGGCAGTGTTGCACCTGTACTGTAAAGCATTGTGTTAACCATAATGCTACTGTTCTGCCCTTTGCATGATGAATTTGGCAGAGATTTCTTTAAACAAGCCTGACTGAACTCCCTGACAATGATTTGAAAGATGTTGGCATAGGCCATTTTTCATTTGCTAATCATTTTACGATGTCCCCAACATTAAAGCCCTAATTTCACTTATTTAAGTCAACTGGACAGGCCACTTCATTCTTGTAACAAACTCCCGAAATAGTCGGGAGAAAGTGGAGAGTAATTGAGTTTTAGTGACTTGGAGGATTGTGTGCATTGAGGCTCCACAGGGTTCAGGACTAGATGCTTTGATTTTGGTGATATTTTTATTTTATTCAATGTGAAAATTATGATTAAGTACTTTTGGAATTCAGGAAGGTAATGATTTGGTTTCACAAGCACTGACAAATAGAATTAAACAGAGAAATGTGAAGTAATGTTTTGGCGACGGAAACTGAGCAAGAAAATATACATCAACAAGGTAGATTAATAGGAAGTGATTGTTGTTAGGAAGGTGTGTGGGATACTTGCCTTTACTAGTCAAGGCATTGTATGTAAGAGCTGGGTTAAACAATAGTTAGGCCTCAGAGAAAATACTGTGTATAGTTCTGGTCGCTACACTACTGACAGGATTCAATATTACTAGAGGGCACAAGGAAATTTTTGAAGATGTTGCTAAGGATTGAAATTTAAGTTACTTATTGAAAGGACAGCAGACAGCACAATTAGGGGAAAAAATGTGAAAGGATGGTTGGGACAAAAAGCCTCTTCCCATTTAGAGGTCCTGGATGAGCATTAACATAGCTGTACTGAAAGTTGGGGACTTGAAGTAACTTAAGCAAGATTCTGGATGGTGTGCCTCCTGCGCTATGAGTTTCTGATGTTCCTTGAGGATATCATTGTTGCGTTTCCTGTAATACAATTTTATTTGGTAGATAAGTGGTTGAATCACAAAATACTTGATGGCACCTCTCATTGCATGTTTTGTTCAATAAATGTTCAATAGAAATCACAGAAATCTAGGGATACTAATTTGTAATTTGTTGGGAAGATTGCATGCCTCTGAAATTTTTAAGGAGGAACATTACAAGTATTTTTATATATCAAAGTATTTTCGTTACCCCATTTCTTAAAGACATCTGAACTTATCAACATCAGAATACAAAAGACATTTAGTTGTAATTGTCTTTATGATGTTGATGTGAAGTCTAAAAAAAAGTAACCTTGTTTTGTCCTAAGTGTGTAGTGTTAGTCATCTTTTTATCCCACATGTCTTTCAACTGTTTCTAATTTTGTTAGATCATTCTGAAACAGGTTTTTTTTCTTTCTCTTGAATCATGTGCTGTCCACCAATCAAGCTGCATTATAAACACTACTCATTTCTTACACTTTTTTTTTGTATAAGGACTAATTAGCCAGCGCATTTCCTATGAATTCTTGAGGACTTTAGATAGCTCCCTTGAATACTTCTACTTTGGAATGTAGTGTAATTGCAGTTCTGATTATAGTGGATTCTGGTGAATTGGGTCATCAGTTAATCAGGGTAGCTGCTTATTTGGGACAACTCTTAAAGAACAAATACTAATTGAGAAAACAGCCGGGATCCCTTTCATTTATTCGGGGCACTATGCCACTTAATTGGGGCAAGAAGCTGTTGCCCAACAGGTTCTAACTAGTGTCAGTCACGTGCATTGAGTAGCTGTTTGACTCTGTGCTGTGCTTAGAGCAAACAGTTTTTAAATAACTTCAGTTATGTGCATTTGTGTTCAAAAGGCAGTGATTTTTGTCACTGATAGTTGATGAGAAATAAGCAGAAAGACAATTCAGAACTGCTTTGCTCACTGCGGTTTCAAGCAAACAGGCTTGGAGATGCCAGAAATAGCCGGGAGTGAAAATGAAATGATTTCACTGCTTCAACAAGTGGGGAATAATGAAGGTGTTGACAATTATCTTAAATGTTACAATGAAGATGAAGTCATCGACAGCATTAAATGAAGGTGGTCCATTATCTGCATTAGGTGTGTGCAGTAATTTTGTTCATTTACAGTCGAAAGAACCCAATGTGGATGAAGTCCTCCATCAATATGCATTAGGAACTAATACACAGGTTCCTAGTACTGCAGTAGTATTGATATTTTTTTTGTTCCATATTTCATTTAAATACGTAATTTGCTACTCAGTTTGTTTTCTTTATACCTTTTTAACTATTTCCATGAAACTTCAGCTAATTGGGGCAGCCACTTAATGGGGCCAAAATGTACTGGTCCCAAAGTGTCCCAATTATCCGGAATCCACTGTATTTGATTCTCCATTATAAAATTTTACTCTCTCCTGTTTGAAAACATGGCTGCCCTAATTACTCTGATCAGTAACAGAATCCGAATTCTGTCACTACAGCAAATTAAGGAAATTTCTATCACCGTTGGAGTTATTCTTGGCAGTATTTATAGTTTTAAGGTATGGTGATGTTGAATACTGTAAGATGGACAGCTGGAATGTGAGCTCCTGAATTAAATGCCTCAGTCATGCAAAGTTTAGAGTGGAAATAAAGAGAAGGCTAACACAGCAACCTGGGCCCCTGTACCTCCTTCTGTAATTGGATCCTCGACTTCCTAACCAGAAGACCACAGTCTGTGTGGATTGGTGATAACATATTCTCTTTGCTGACGATCAACACTGGCACACCTCAGGGGTGTGTGCTTAGCCCACTGCTCTGCTTTCTATATACACATGACTGTGTGGCTAGGCACAGCTCAAACACCACCTACAAATTTGCTGATGATACAACCATTGTTGGTAGAATCTCAGGTGGTGACGAGAGGGCGTACAGGAGTGAGATATGCCAACTAGTGGAATGGTACCGCAACAACAACCTGGCACTCGACGTCAGTAAGGCGAAAGAGCTAATTGTGGACTTCAGGAAGGGTAAGATGAGGGAACACGTACCAATCCTCATAGAGTGATCAGAAGTAGAGAGAGTGAGCACCTTCAAGTTCCTGGGTGTCAAGGTCATATTGATGCAGTCATAAAGAAGGCAAGACAGCGGCTATACTTTATTAGGTGTTTGAAGCGATTTGTCAGGTCAACAAATAGGCTCAAAAACTTCTATAGTTGCACCGTGGAGAGCATTCTGACAGGTTGCATCGCTGTCTGGTATGGAGGGGCTACTGCACAGGACTGATAGAAGCTGCAGAAGGTTGTAAATCTAGTCAGCTCCATCTTGGGTACTAGCCTACAAAGTACCCAGGACATCTTTTGGAAGCGGTGTCTCAGAAAGGCAGCGTCCATTATTAAGGACCTCCAGCACCCAGGGCATGCACTTTTCTCACTGTTACCATCAGGTAGGAGATACAGAAGCCTGAAGCTACACACTCAGCGATTCAGGAACAGCTTCTTCCCCTCTGCTATCCAATTCCTAAATGGACTTTGAAGCTTTGGACACTACCTCACTATTTTTAATATACAGTATTTCTGTGTTTGCACATTTTTTAAATAATCTATTCAATATATATAATTGGTTTTAAAAATGCAAACAGATGCTGGAGATGCTGGAAATTCAAGCAACACACATCAAAGTTGCTGGTGAACGCAGCAGGCCAGGCAGCATCTCTAGGAAGAGGTACAGTCGTCGTTTCAGGCCGAGACCCTTCGTCGACTGTACCTCTTCCTAGAGATGCTGCCTGGCCTGCTGCGTTCACCAGCAACCTTGATGTGTGTTGTTATATAATTGGTTTACTTGTTTATTATGTTTTACTTTATTTATTATTTTTTTCTCTCTCTCTACTTAGATTATGTATTGCATTGAACTGCTGCTGCTAAGTTAACAAATTTCAGGTCATGTGCTGGTGATAATAAACCTGATTCTGATTCTGATTCTGATTAAAAAAGAAATATGCAGTTTTAATACATTTCAATTAATTTTTTTAAGAGAGGAAACATTTAGAAATTTTAATATGCTTTGTTCAAGTGATTACAATCACATATTTAAATTAGGTAGATGCTTAAAGTAAATGTAAAAACATGAGTGTTAGTAACTGGGGAAAATGTATTTGAATAAACAGAAGCAAAGCAGGACATTACCACCGTAGGAGTAATAGAACACAGAAACTTTGAAACCAAGTCTTACACAGTGAACAGTAGGGCACTGCGGTGTGTGGTAGAACAAAGGGATCTGGGAATAAGGGTCCATAATTTGTTAAAAGTGGTGTCACAGGTAATAAGAAAGCTTTTGGAACATTGGCCTTCACAAATAAGTATTGCGCACAGGAGATGGGATGTTCTGTTGAAGTTGTATAAGACATTGGTGAGGCCTAATTTGGAGTATTTTGTTTAGTTTTGGTCACCTACTTAAAGGAAAGATGTAAACAAGGTTGAAAGAGAACAGAGAAAATTTCCGAGGATGTTGCTGGATCTGGAGGACCTGAGTTATAAGGAAAGATTGAATAGGTTAGGACTTTATTCCTTAGAATGTGGGAGATTGAGAGGAGATTTGTTAGAGAAATTATGTCCGGTATAGATAGGGTAAATGCATGCAAGAAGGCTTTTTTCACTGAGGTTGGGTGGGACTACAACCAGAGGTCATAGATTAAGGGTGAAAGGTGAAAAGTTTAAGGAGAACATGAGGGAAAACTTCTTCACTCACCTTGCGAGAGTTTGGAATGAGCTGACAACACAAGTGGTGCACGCGAGATTGATTTCAACATTTAAGCAAAGCTTAGATAGGTACCTGGATGGTAGGGGTAGGGGTATGGAGGGCTATGGTTCTGGTGCAGGGTGATGGGAATAGGCAGCTTAAATGGTTTTGGCATGGACTAGATGGGCCAATGGACTTGCTTCTATTACTCTATGACTATCATCATCAGCACCAGCATCTGCCTACAATAGCAAGTATCACCACAGCAAAGTCACAAGCAATATAGTCTCCAGAGATGATAACTGCTGCATCACTCACTCAGTCACCTTTCAGTCGATGTCAAAAAGACCAAGGAGATGATTATTAACTTTAGCTGGAGGAGACAGGAGGTTCATAAGGTTCATCAGGGAGGGATTAGAGGTAAAGAGGGCCAGCAACTTTAAATTCCTCAGTGTTATCATTTCAGAGGATCTGTTCTGGGACCAGCATGTAAATGCAGTTATGAAGAAAGTACAGCAACACCTCTACTTTCTTAGCAATTTGTGAAGATTTGGCATGTAATCAAAAAATATGACACTTCTATAGTTGTGTGTTGGAGAGTGTATTGACTGGTTGTATCATAGCCTGGTATGGAAACACCAGTGCCCTTCTATGGAAAGCTTACAAAAAGTGGTGGTTACAGCCCAATCTGTCACGGGTAAAGTCCTCCCCACTATTGAATACACTGTGTGCTGTCGCAAGAAAGCAGCATTTATCATCAAGAAGTCCCACAAACCTTGCCATGCTCTCTTCACTGCTGCCATCAAGAAGAAGGTACAGGAGCCTCAGGGCTCATACCATCAGATTCAGGAACAGTTATTACCTCTCAATCATCAGGCTCTTGAACCAGAGAGGGTAACTTCACTCATCTTCACCCCATCTCTGAACAGTTCCCATGAAATATGAACTCACTTTCAAGGACTTTTCATCTCATTGTCTTGATATTTATTGCTTAATTATTTATTATTATTATTTCTTTTTTTTCTCTTTTTTATCTGCATAGTTTGTTGCTTTTTTTGCACATTGCTTGTTGTTTATCCTGTTAGGTGCGGTCTTTCATTGATTCTATTGTCTTTCTTGACATGAAATTGCAAAAGTTCTTTGATAATAAATTAACTTTGAACTTTGAATCAATCCAAGTCTCAAATTTACAAGGCCATTATGCACTTTTGATAAAGTCATCACATTGTCTCTAATCAGCCTTGTTGACCAATAGCACTATGCATGGCACACCTCTGTATATGAAATGGATTCCTCTATAGAGGTTAAAAATACAACCTGTTAAGTGAAACTTTGCTCACAAACAACGAAGTATCAACTGTTGCAAACTTTATGTGGACCATCCATCTGAACTTTTGTTTTACACAGTTCTAATTTACTCCCTTTTGACTTAATTATTTTATAGTCAAAAGCAAGAAATAATGCGCTCAATTCTGGTTAATTGCACCATCAGTTAATCAGGGCAGCTACTAAATTGAGACAATACTTAAAGATTAAAACTAAATGAAAAAAATAGCTAGGTTTCTTTTGTTTATTTGGGCTCACAATGCCACCTAATTAGGACAGGAAACTGTTGCCAAATGGGTTCTAACTAGTGTCAGTCATGTGCACTTGTGTAGCTGTTAGACACTACACTGTGCTTGGAGTGAACAGTTTTTAAGAAGTGTCAGTCGCATGTGTTTGTGTTCAAAAAACAGCCATTTTTGTCACTGATATTTGGTGAGAAATAAGCAGTAAGACAATTCAGAACTGTTTTGCTCACTGCAGTTTCAAGCATTCAGGCTTGGAGATGCCATAAATGGCATGAAGTGAAAGTGAAACGATTTCACCTCTTTAACAGGTTAGGAATTATGAAGATATTGACAATTATCTTAAATGTTTCAATGAAAATAAAGATTTGGAGAATGCAGTCATCGACAGCATTGTATAAAGACAGTCCATTATCTGCACTAGGTGTTCATTTACAGTCAATCAAAAGAACACAGCACTTGAATCTATTAGGAACTAATATTTTTATGGTATTGTAGTGGTATAAGTGATCTAATTTGTTCTGTTTTTCATTTAAGTACATAAATTGTTCCTCAGTTAAACAGTAGTTTGTCTTTTTTATACCTTTTAACTATTTCCATGAAACTTTGGCTAAATGGGGCAGCTGCTTAATTAAGCCAAAATGCACCGGGCCTGATGTATCCCAATTAACTGGAATCCACTGTGTTTATGAAACACAAGATCTAGTTGTACTCATTTCTCTTTTGCTCTTGTGAAATTACTTTACCTTCTTCACTTGATCCTCTAAACCCTAGTTTACAATTCTCTTCACAACCCTGTTTTTGCTGTCGGCCAGCTGGTTGAAGTGGAGCCTGTGTTAATAGCATAGTCTCTTTTAGTCTTCGTACTGATGCAGGTGTCCATGGAAATTGATTTATTTACCAACTTCACCCCTTTAACCACATTGTCAATATATATTTCAAATGCGTAATATAGAAGTGCTTTTGTTTAGCACCATTCTCCCCATACGATTCAAATAAGATTTTTCCATTCATATAAGACATCCAGTTATGCTTATAAGAGGGGATGTCTCTTTAATGGACTACACAGTGATTTGTTATTTAATTAAAAGCTGTCAACCTAAGTCTCAAACCTGCTGAGTATTTCCACAATTTTCTGTTTTTATTTCAGATTACCAGCATCTTCAGTTTTATTTCTTATAATGACCAAAATGTTTTTTTTTATTTCTATAAATATGTGACAAAAATATGTTTTTAAATTTGACTTGTGGAAAAATCAGCCTAAATAATATCAACCTAGATGAGTAATAAGCTTTTACTCAGAGCTCATTGTACAAACATGGCGTTGGTTACTTGATCCACTCTGAGGTATACTTAATTATATTTACATGCATAAGGAATGCAGTGACTGATACTGTGGGTTCTCAGAGTGTGAAAATTTGAGTCATCTTTGAAGAAAGAGCTGCTTTTTCCGTGGAAAGGTTAAAAGGAAAGATTGTATTATATGAAAAGTTCATATATTTTACAAATTTCACGACACATGCTGATGATAATAAATCTGATTCTGATATATTTAATTATATTTTGTTTAAAATTAATGGCGAAATAGTATTAAATGAGTATACTTCATCACTACCATATTTTCATTAATATAAGAGTACAATAAGGTAATTACTTTCCAGCTGAGAACTAATGTTTCCTGAGTCTGTGAAATCGTGTAGTCATTCTATTTCTCCTAATTAGTTTCTCAATTTCATCACAGTATTAATTGCATTCAGGAAGCCTACAAGCGGTTAATCCAACTTCTATTAATATGTAGAGATCATCTGAACATCTAGATATTTCGATAGGATTAGGAATGTGACTCCTTTAGACAGATTTGCCACTCAATAAGATTATAACTGATCTAAATTTATTTCCCCTCTTGATCACCATATCATTTAATTCAATTAGTATTCAAATATCTATGGAATATACTCAGTGATGATTATCCAGATTCCTCTGGAGAGAATTCCAAAGATTTTCAACTCTCTAAAGGAGAATCTTTCTTCATCTCAGCTCTAAGATGAGGCAAGGGAATTTCTTACTGTAAGACATTTTACAATTCCCTATTCCTTTGACTTCTCTTTATCTCTTTTCCAGACTCCTTGTATTTTCCTTACAGATTAATTTCCCAGTTGGCTTTGTAGAATCATCAAACATGAATGTATTATACTCGCAGTTAAGTAGATTGTAAATGATGTAAATCCCAGGACTGAGTGCCTTGATAAAGTATTCAGCCTCCACAAATATTTTTACATTTTACTGTCTCATTTTCTAAATTTAAAATATGTTGAAGTAGGATTTTTTGAGCTTATCTACAAAACATTGTGCATCATGTCAATTCAAAAGAAAAATTCAGAAACCTGTCAACAATTTACTAAAAATTGGAAAACAAAATTGTGAGGCTGAGAAAGTATTCAGTCCCCTTGTAATTACAATGTTAACTTTCCTACATTACGAACTCACCCAATTTGTTGATGGAGAAAATTGGAGGATTACCTGTTTTCAATGAATTCATAAGAATAAATACTCCCTCTCTCTGTAAGGTCCAATAGTATGGTAGATTTTTAACAGACCAAACCAAAATGAAGTTGAAAAAGCATTCAAGTCAAGTCCGGGAAATGACAATAGAGAAGCTCAAATCTAGGGAAGGGTACAAGGCCATTTTAAAAGCATTGAACATACCTCGGAGCTCAGTGCAGTCCATCATGAAAAAGTGGAAAAATGTGAAACCACAGAAACACTGTCTAAGTCAGGCCGTCTCTCTAAGCTTAATCACTGGAGAAAAATTGCACTTGTAAGAGGGGCTACTGTGACGCCAACAGTTGATCTGAGTGAACAGCAGAAGACAGTGGCTACAAATGGAGATGAAGTTCATGACTCCACAATATCCAAGGCTTTGTACAAAAAGGGTATTTAAGCAAGAGTGACAAGGAAGAAGCTTGGCTTAAAAAAAAGCACGTACTTGCCCAGAAAGACTTTGCAAAGTGTTACTTAGAAGATATTGTAAAGATGTGGAAGAAGCTCTTGTGGTCAGATGAGACTAAAGTGGAAACTTTTTGGCCTCAACACCCTGAACGGTACATGTTGCGTAAATCTACTACTGCACATCTGCTAGATAACACCATTCCTACTGTAAAGTATGCTATGAAGGTAGCATCATGTAATGGGGATGCTTTTCAGCAACGTGGACTGGAAATCTGGTCAAGATTGATGGAAAGATAAATGCTGTAAATATAGTGAGATCCCAGATAAAAACCTGCTAGCCTCTGCCAGAAAACTTAAACTATATATATATAATATGTGTGTGTTATTTTTTTTCTCTCACCCCTTATGGGTGGTGTGTATATGTATTTTTCTCTCAGCCTCGGGTCCTCTGCCAGAGGCCTGGGAGCTTGAAGTTTGGTGTAGTATCCTTGCTGTTCTGAGCAGTGCACTCTTCTGCACCAAGATCTCAGATGTTGTTCCAGGGTTTTGTTGGAGCTTCTCTCCCAGTCCAGGTGTCACAGTTCCAAGTGCTCCTATCACCACCGGGATTACTCTGGCTTTAACTTTCCACATCCTTTCTATCTACTTCCAAGGTCTGGTATTTCTCTAGCTTCTCATACTCTTTCTTCCTGATGTTACTGTCATTCGGGATTGCCACATCTATTACTATTGCTTTCTTCTGTTCCTTGTCCAGTATTACTATGTCTGTTTGGTTGGCCACTACCTGCTTATCAGTCTGTATTTGGAGTCCCACAGGATCTTAGCTCTGTCATTTTCCACTAACTTCTTGGGTGATTCCTATTTGGATTTGGGAGTGTCCAATCCATACTTAGCGCTGAAATTCCTGCGCACAATTTCTGCTACTTGGTTGTGCCATTCAGTGCATGCTGTCTCTGCCTGCATCTTGCACCCTGCTACTATATGCTGGATGATTTTAGCAGATTTCTTACACAGTCTGTATCTTGGGTCTTGTCTGGTGTGATAGGCCCCTGCTTCTATTGTTCTTGTGCTCAGCACCTGTTCTTGTGCAGCCATGAGCAGCACCTCTGTGCTGTCCCTCAGCCCTGCCATTTCCAGCCATTGGTAGGATTTTCTTATGCCAGCCACATCTGATGTCTGGGGGTGGTACATCCCATGCAGTGGCTTGCCTTGCCACGGCCTCTGATCCTCTGGCTCTGCTTCACCCACTTCCATTTCCATGTCCCCTGCTTGCTGGTGGAGGTATTCTCCTAGCAGGTCATCCTTTGGGGCCATCTTCCTGATATACTCATGGGTGTTTCACATCTCTTCCAGGACTGTGGCTTTCATACTTCCAAGTCCCCATCCTTCTGTATTCTGGCGGGTATACATTTGCTCGACGGGTGGAATCCTCCATGTATTGTTAGTAGTTTCCAGGTCTTGATGCCAGCTGCTTCCAGTTTGTTCCTTGGCCAGCTGCAATAGGGTGACTGGTAAGGTGAATCTGTTGATGGCTCTAATTTTGTTCTTCCCATTCAGCTGGCTTTTTAGGAGCTGTCTCACTCTTTGGAGGTATTTAGATGTTTCAGCCTTCCTTGAGTTCTCATCGTTATTTCCATGCACCTGCAGGATCCCCAGGTATTTGTAGCTGTCCTGTATATCTGTTATGTGGCCTTCAGGTAACTCGACTCCTTCAGTCTTGATGAGTTTGCCTCTTTTCACCACCATCCAGCTGCATTTCTCCAGTCCAATGATAACCTATTGTCCCTGCTGTACACTCGTATCAGGCGGATTAGTCTCTTTTGTTTCTGGCATACAGCTTGATTCCATCCATGTACAGGAGGTGGCTGATGGTCACTCCACTCTTGAATCTGTACCCATATCCACTCTTTGAGATGGTCTGGCTGAGGGGCTTCGAGCCTATACAGAACAGCAATGGGGATAGTGCATCACCCTGGTATATTTTGCACCTGATTGTCACTTCTGCTATTTGTGTTAACTTCTTGCATTGTCCTCTAACAGCCCATTGAGTTTTTGATAAAGGTCCTTAGTTGATCTTGTACAGAGACGGGCATTTCAGGATCCCTGTGTGAAGCATTGAGTTGTGTGCTTTCTGGTAGTCGATCGGGGCTGTATATGTATAAGTAGTGCAAAAAGAGAAAAAAAAATAGGGAGGTAGTGTACATTGTTCATTCAGAAATCTCCTAACTCCATGAGTCATTTAATGTAATAATGTTCATGTCATATCAAATAACCTTTGGAAATTCAAATAAACTCTTGCCACGGTTTGCCTCATATCTGTACTCATAGTTACAACTTCAGAAAACTCTTATTAAATTTGTTAAACACAGTCTACATGGAATGTTGTTGATTCTCCTTTTATATTATGATTTTCTATGTTACCATAGTCTGAATCTTTTTCCTGACAACTGGTGTAAGACTAACTGCCTACAATTTCCCAACTGCCTCTTTTTTTTAACATTAAGCATTTACATGTGCTACCATCTACACAAAATACTCTGCAGATGCTGGGATCAAAGCAACAGTCACAACACGCTGGAGGAACTCAGCAGGTCGGGCAGCATCCGTGGAAACGATGAGTCGATGTTTTGGGCTGGAACCCTTCGTCAGGACTGTAGGGGGAAGGGGCAGAGGCCCTATAAAGAAGGTGGGGGAGGGTGGGAAGCAGAAGGCTGGTAGGTTCCAGGTGAAAAACCAGTAAGGGGAAAGACAAAGGGGTGGGGGAAGGGAGGCAGGGAGGTGATAGCTCATATACTGTCTAGGTAGTCTCTAGCCCCTTGGTATGAACATAGAATTCTCCAACTTCTGGTAATTCCCTCCCCCTTCCTGCCTCTATCCCTATTTCACTCTGTCCCCTCCCCCAGCTGCCTATCACCTCCCTCATGGTTCTGCCTCCTTCTCCTACCCATTGTGTTTTCCCCATCACTTCTTCACCTTTCCTGCCTATCACTTCCCTGCTTCCCCTCCCCCACCCATTTGTCTTTCCCCTTACTGGTTTTTCACCTGGAACCTACCAGCCTTCTCCTTCCCACCCTCCCCCCACCTTCTTTATAGGGCCTCTGCCCCTTCCCTCTACAGTCCTGACGAAGGGTTCCGGCCCGAAATGTCGACCGCTCTTTTCCACGGATGGTGCCCGACCTGCTGAGTTCCTCCAGCATGTTGTGAGTGTGCTACCATCTAATTTGCTGAAACTGCTTCACAATTGAGGGAATTGAGGGCGGCATGCAGTTCTGCAGCCTCCTTTTGTAGTACGCTATAATGGTGGCTGTTGGGTCCAATGGATTTTTCTCCTTTGTTAATAACTCCTTAAGTAATTACTTTTGTGGTGATCGCTTGAGGACAAACTAAAAGTCACTGCGAGGCTGAGTGAGGGAATATCGCACTGTATGATGTGCTTCCAACCAACTGAATTCCAAGTCAAAAAGTACATTTAATCCTTTATTACAAACCAACAATAAAATCATTTGACTCTTCTGTAACTCATGTAAAACAAAAACGAGCGAGACGACTGTAACTGTGTCAAATTCAAACAAAAACGAGCGTAATTGGATCAAAAACAAGGACGAGCGGTCAAAGACGTGCGTAATTGAATCAATTTCAAACATGTACGAGCAATTTTATTGTTGGTTTGTAATGAAAGATTAAACGTACCTTTTCGTCTTGGAAGTCAGTCAGTTGGAAGCACATTGTACAGTGCGATACTCCCTCATTTAACCTCTCAGTGACTTTTAGTTTGTCAACAAAAAATATGCACTCCCTACTGTATGCTGCCAAGCAGGTCAGCAGGTGAGTACATTGATTTATTTCTACCGCCACCCAGTGCTGCATGCTACCCAAACCCATGTGACAAACTACCTTAACCCAGAGTGAGGGTGCACAACACAAATACACTACAGACAGACAATAAGTACATGGCTCCTGCAACTTTATTCTATTTTTCCATGCTTAGGTATACTTATGTCAAATATAATGAATTATATTTACCTTAAGACAGAGAATTGGGAAGTCTTTAAAACCTTACAAAAGGAAACCAAGAAGGTCATTAAGAGAGAAAAGATTAACTATGAAAGGAAACTAGCAAATAATATCGAAGAGGATACTAAAAGCTTTTTCAAGTATATAAAGAGTAAAAGACAGGTGAGAGTAGATATAGGACCAATAGAAAATGATACTGGAGAAATTGTAATGGGAGATGAGGAGATGGCAGAGGAACTGAACAAGTATTTTGCATCAGTCTTCATTGAGGAAGACAGCAGGATACCGGACACTCAAGGGTGGCAGGGAAGAGAAGTGTGCGCAGTCACAATTACGACAGAGAAAGTACTCAGGAAGCTGAATTGGCTAAAGGTCGATAAATCTCCTGGACCAGATGGAATGCACCCTCGTGTTCTGAAGGAAGTAGCTGTGGAGATTGCGGAGGCATTAGCGATGATCTTTCAAAAGTCGATAGATTCTGGCATGGTTCCAGAGGACTGGAAGATTGCAAATGTCACTCCGCTATTTAAGAAGGGGGCAAGGAAGCAAAAAGGAAATTATAGACCTGTTAGCTTGACGTCGGTGGTTGGGAAGTTGTTGGAGTCAATTGTCAAGGATGAGGTTACAGAGTACCTGGAGGCATATGACAAGATAGGCAGAACTCAGCATGGATTCCTTAAAGGAAAATCCTGCATGACAAACCTATTACAATTTTTTGAGGAAATTACCAGTAGGCTAGACAAGTGAGATGCAGTGGATGTTGTATATTTGGATTTTCAGAAGGCCTTTGACAAGGTGCCACACTTGAGGCTGCTTAACAAGATAAGAGCCCATGGAATTACAGGAAAGTTACATACGTGGATAGAGCGTTGGCTGATTGGCAGGAAACAGAGAGTGGGAATAAAGGGATCCTATTCTGGTTGGCTGCCGGTTACCAGTGGTGTTCCACAGGGATCAGTGTTGGGACCGCTTCTTTTTACATTGTACATCAACGATTTGGATTATGGAATAGATGGCTTTGTGGCTAAGTTTGCTGACGATACGAAGATAGGTGGAGGGGCCGGTAGTGCTGAGGAAACGGAGAGTCTGCAGAGAGACTTGGATAGATTGGAAGAATGGGCAGAGAAGTGGCAAATGAAGTACAATGTTGGAAAGTGTATGGTTATGCACTTTGGCAGAAAAAATAAACGGGCAGACTATTATTTAAATGGGGAAAGAATTCAAAGTTCTGAGATGCAACGGGACTTGGGAGTCCTCGTACAGGATTCCCTTAAAGTTAACCTCCAGGTTGAGTCGGTAGTGAAGAAGGCGAATGCAATGTTGGCATTCATTTCTAGAGGAATAGAGTATAGGAGCAGGGATGTGATGTTGAGGCTCTATAAGGCGCTGGTGAGACCTCACTTGGAGTACCGTGGGCAGTTTTGGTCTCCTTATTTAAGAAAGGATGTGCTGACGTTGGAGAGGGTACAGAGAAGATTCACTAGAATGATTCTGGGAATGAGAGGGTTAACATATGAGGAACGTTTGTCCGCTCTTGGAATGTATTCCTTGGAGTTTAGAAGAATGAGGGGAGACCTCATAGAAACATTTCGAATGTTAAAAGGCATTGTCAGAGTGGATGTGGCAAAGTTGTTTCCCATGATGGGGGAGTCTAGTACGAGAGGGCATGACTTCAGGATTGAAGGGCGCCCTTTCAGAACAAAAATGCGAAAAAATTTTTTTAGTCAGAGGGTGGTGAATCTATGGAATTTGTTGCCACGGGCAGCAGTGGAGGCCAAGTCATTGGGTGTCTTTAAGGCAGAGATTGATAGGTATCTGAGTAGCCAGGGCATCAAAGGTTATGGTGAGAAGGCGGGGCAGTGGGACTAAATAGGATAAAATGGATCAGCTCATGATAAAATGGCGGAGCAGACTCGATGGGCCGAATGGCCTACTTCTGCTCCTTTGTCTTATGGTCTTATGGAATGAGATGTTTAATCCTTTAGCCATTACTTCCTGATATACTGTAACTTTACCTTCTGCCTCCATGGGAAACGTGTTTATTGTAGCAGCCCTTTTTTTTACATATTTATAGAAGTTTCTATTTTGGTTTTATTTCATGGAAGTTTGCCTTCGTATTCTATCTTCTGTATTAATTTTTTTGAGGATGTGATTCTAAAACTCGAAATCCTCGGGCTTATAACTCTCCTTGAGAGCATTGGAAACGTTTTATTTTAATCTAATATGTGTTAATTAGGTTACAGATGCATCAATTTTCCCAAGGGATTTTTTTCTAATAGTCCATCTGAGTGTACATTTTTTTCATGTTGCAGTTGCTTATTGACTGGAAAAATCTTTTAATCTAATTTTCCAGCCCATTTTAGTCAATTCAGCTCTATATCCATGGTTCAGGACTAATTTAAGGCTGAATCGTATTTCCCTTGCACATAAATATTTGTAATGTTACAGCCCTTTTTATGTTAAGGATATCTTAGTTACACTAATTAGCCCTGTCAAGTTGCACAATATTCACCCTCCAAACAATTTTTGCCAATTTGATTTGTCCAATCAGTAGGAAAATAGTCTCAACCAATAATTCATGATATTTGTTAATATTTTCTAATTAATACATAAGTAATACCTCTCTTACTGTGGTTAGAGTGTGAAGTGAGGAAGGAGCTGTAAACCACTCAATAGTATTTGTTTCTGTTATTTTTTGTTTCCACTCACATTGGTGATGCTTACTATTCTTTTGGACCAAGGTCATTCTTTCATTTTAATCCCCTATTGTTAGAGCTGCCCCATCTTTTCTCTTTTCAGCTTATCTATCCTTTCTGAATATATTGTATTCCTGTTTTTGGTTACTAAACCAACGTACTACACTGATGGTTATTAGATCAATTTGATTATTTTATTGGCTTTGAGCATTTTAGCAATTTGCTATTTAAACTATTCTGGTTATTCAAATGGTAACTGGAGATGAGGAGGAATTTCTTTAGCCAGAGAGTGGTGAATCAGTGGAATCCATATCCACAAGTGGTTGTAGAGGTCAAGTCATTTGGTATATTTAAGGTAGAGGTTGACAGATTCTTGATTAGTCAGGGTATGAAGGGATATAGGGAGAAGGCAAGAGCAGACATCCCATATCGATAGCGGCTCCCTGATGCCTGCAGATTATATACAATATCCTGGAAATTGATTTTTTGGAGAGGGAGAGGGAAAAAAAGGAAGAAAGAAAATGAATGAATCCTGATTGATCTCTCTTTGTGTTAAGTAGACCTATCAGTTTTCTCTGTGGGTGGGCTTTACAGTCGACCTCTCTCTCTCTTCCATATTCCATCAGTTCAGTTACTGCCTTCTGTAATGACGCTGAAATCATCCGGACAACCATCGGTGATGAAGTACAAAAGCCTGGCGAAGAAATTCCCAAGGCTGGCAGTGACAACCTGACTACGTGAGGCTGTCCTATACGGGCGGAGCGCGTTGGCGTCTTAAAGGGGATTAGAGCGGGGTTTAAATTGGAGCGAAATTCGAAAATCGTCCGCTAAGACATCTTTAAAAACGCGCTCGTAGCAAGCAAATTTTTCGGGTTTTTTTTTGCTGAAACACTTCCACTTACAGGTACGTCGAAGCCCACAATGGGCTGGGTTTAAGCGCAGCTGTTTTCAGAAGAAAACCCCATTTTAATAAATACCTAGCCCCCTCCGAGGTCTCGCCATTAGGACAGCCAGCGAACTGTTTACCTGTGCTGCGCACTTTATATGCATTTTGAATTACACTTAATTAAATAATATGGTAATATATTGTTTTATGTGGTGTGCATGATATATGTATTGTGGCTACACCGTGGTCTGGACAGGGTTGTTTTGTTTGTGGACAATCAGCCAGATGACAATAAAGTTGCACTTGAAGATACAGAACTTCTAAATCACTCATTTAAAATCCCCCATTTCGATGTAAAAAAGTAAGTTCTGATCCCGACTATCGCAGGCAATGTGTGTGTGTGTGACTACGGATATATGTGTGATCAGACGTTGTCTGAATGGACGTTAAACGGCGCACACCTGTAATAAGGATACACCTTTTGCTTTTATTTCTTTTAGGGACCACAACATATCAGGGAGGCTAAGCGCAGGGAAGGCTGCTCAAGTATTTCACAGTTCTTTTCAGCAGAAAACCAAAGTCTGACAGAGAAGGTCAGTAGAGCTGAGGTGTACTTTACATCTTTTATCGTTGGGTATAACCTGCCATTCCAGGTGTTTAAGCACACAGGCAAGCTATTCAGGAAAATGTTTCCTGATTCAGAAATAGAAAAAAACTATGCCTGCTCATCAACCAAGACAGCAGCTATTGTGAATATGGCACATTAAGACAGAATTCAGAAGTCAGCTGTCTCACAAAACACTTGTGAATCTGATGTCTTGCAAAATTAACAAATTCATTGACACAGACTGCTTTGAGGTTGAGACTTCCGGTTGAGACCTCCCTGAAATGAGTTTTTGCAGGGTGGGATGTCTGCAAGAGATTAGGGCTGAGAGGGAGAATGGATCAGCCATGATGAATGGCAAAGCAGACTTGATGAGCCAAATGGCCTAATTCTCCTCCTATATCTTATGGTCTTTTGGTAACCTTGTTTTCATAGTAGTGACCTGACCCTTTTTTTAACCTTCACCTATAACCTTCACCTTCCTTGTAAGGATTAAACCCTTAGCTAAAGCCTGAATTCACTATCACTACTATAGTGATAGCTTATTTTAAACTGACTCTGCCCTGACTTTCCTCTTGATTGGCTCCTATGTGCTGTGAAGTAAAACCTCGATTCTACTGTTTGAGCTGTGCTTTCAATTCCCTGATCTATTCAGCTCCATACCAAGGAACAATCAAAACATAACTACTCTTGATGTTCTTCTTTTAACTTCATTCGCAGCTCCTCAAACTCTCAGCAGAACGTAACTGCTAATTCTCCACTTCCTATATAGAACAAGACAACTTGGCTCTTCTTTCGCGCAGCCCCAGATTCTCTAGACACAGCCCTTCCCATTATGGCAACATAGAGCATCCTGTCCCACCCTTCGCTGAATTTTGTACCCATGTTCCAACAATATCACATGCTCACAACTTTACCTGGCATCCATTGGGCAAAGGATAAAGGATGAAGTTCCTGCACTGCTAAATAATGGCCTAATGTGGTCAGACTTTCTTTCAAGCTACTGCCTAAGACAAATGGTGGGACTGCTTTTGGGATCAAAATGTGCATATTCTTTTCTCCGCCCCTGATTATTGTGTTCAGGATTAAGTAGTAAATTTCAGAATGAAGTAGTAAGTTATATTCAATGTTGGTGTAGCAGGTGATGTCAGAGAGTGGCAGTAGATGGTTGCCTCTCTGACTGGAGGCCTGTGACTAGTGGTGTACCGCAGGCAACATTGCTGAGTCAATTGTTGTTTATCATCTATATTACTGATTTGGATGATAATGTGGTAAACTAGATCAGCAAATTTACAGATGACAACCAGATTGGGAGTGAGAAAGGCTACCAAAGCTTTCAGCAGGATCTGGCACATACTAGATGGACTTCTTGAAGATACCCTTAATGTTGAGGAGACTAGTGCCCCTGATGGAGCTGTCTGAGTTTACAACTTCCTTCAGCTTTTTTTCTGATCCTGTGCTTCCATGCCAGTTGGTGATACAATCAATTAGGGTGCTGTCCACGGAACATGTGTAGGAATTTTTGGAAGCCTTTGGTGACATATTAAGTCTCCCCATACTCCTCATGAAATTTAGCCGCCATTGTGCTTTCTTTGCAGTTGCATCAATATGTTGGGACCTGGATAGATCTTCAGAGATGTTGTCACCCAGGAATTTGAAACTGCTCACCTTTTCCACTCATCACATAAATTTATTTAGGTACCCTTGGAGCTGCAAGGCCCATTCTTGATTCTTTTAAAAATTTATTTGAAGAAAATACTGTGTTCATTTTTAGGCATGTTTATTCACTGAATATATTGTCACTGTGAACTCTGCTCAGTCTTTCACACATTCCACTATTGGAAAGCCTTATTACATGAAAGCTTCAATCACAGTTTATCATACCTTATCAACCAGATAGACAAACTGCATGCCATTATATGCTAAGTGAACTAGAATCAACAACTTATACATTGGTGAATAGGTTCGATGTTAGTAAGTATCTATACCTACTTTTTTTAAGTATATGGATTCTGATTATAGCATTTGCTTTGTTTTTCTTTAGTGTGCTTTTATTAACTGTAGCAGGTTAACAAATTATTGCATTAATGAGGCTACTTTTTTTTAAAGTTTTAGCAATACGGTGTAGAATAGACCCTTTTGGCCCTTTGAGCTACGCCGTCCCAGCAACCCCCGACAAACCCCACTAACCTTAACCCAATGACAGGACAATTTACAATGACCAATTAACCTTCCTACTATGCCTTTGGACTGTGGAAGAAACTGGAGGACCCAGAGAAAACCCATGCATTCCACGGGGAAGACGTACAGAGTCTGCTTATAGAATGATGTTGAGAAACAGTCCTTCCAGCCCACTGAGTCCAGCTATCAAGCATCCATTTACATTAACCCTACATTAATCTCACTTTTTATTCTTCCCACATTCTTATCAATATCCTGGTCAGCACAGACATTGTGGGCTGAAGGGCTGGTTCCCATGTTGTACTGTATGTTTAATTTTCCCCATATTCCTTTACTTAGGGACAAATTACAGTGTCCAATTAACATACTAATCCACATATCTTTTAGGATATACAAGGAAACCCAAACCTTCACAGGGAGAACATGCAAACTCGACACATCCAGCAGCCGAGGTCAGGATCTCTAGTGCTGTGAAGTGATGGTTTAACTGGTTGCGCTACTGTGCCTATATGTAACATCAAGCCTGCTCCTTTCCCCTCACTTTTTTGAATTGTCTTCTCTGAGATATTCAGCCCTATTTTGAACAATACAATTGAATTAGATTTTGGATCCTTCATGATTTTAATTACCTCTGTTAAGCCTTCACTTCCCCAATCTGTAAATGTTATTGATGTCCCTCAACCATGGAATCTTTTGGACCCTTTTGCACCTTCTACACTCTCATCAATGCCTTCATATTTTGCCTAAAGCGTAGCTTCCAGAACTAGTCACAGTACTTCCATGTTACAACTCTTTTTTTAATATAAAGTTTATCAGGATTTCTTTTTCATGTATGCAACGTCTTTATGAAGGCTAGGATTCAATCTTAATTTTTGAAAGTTTCTTAATTCCTGTGCCACATAGAAATAGAACAGCAATTATTGAACAATTGACATATCTAAACAAATCGCTCTGTTCATCTTTAACAGGTTTTGCAACTAATAAGCAGTTGTAGAGCACATACTGTGTAACCATTCAACATCAGTAAAACCAAAGAACTTTTTAAAATCACTTTCAAGGACTCTTCACAAATCATGCTCTCAGTATTATTTTTATTTACACAGTTTGTCTTTGGCCAGTCTTTGAATGGTTATACATAGTTTTTTGTAAAATTCTATGGTATTTTTTCATATAAATGTCTACAAGGAAATGAAGTACGGTAATATATACTGTGTGTATTTTAATGATAAATTTAGTTTGAACTTTTATATCTCTCTGTTCTTATACCATGTAACAAATTGTGTCTTCTAGTTTATATTGACTTTTATTCTTCCTATCAAAATCTAACATCTCATTTCTCAGCAATAAAATTTGTCTAACATCCAATCATTCATCACACCAGCCTTTCTACACGACCCTCCTCATATTTCAGTACACTCCTCCTTACACTTGTAAGTTTCATGTCATCTGCATATTTTTGAAATTGTGTCCTATATATGCAAGTCATTAATATATAGTATATTCATTTCAGTATGCATGAAGTTGCATGATTGTTGCAAGAAAAACGTGGAAACTAATCGTTTTAACTTTTATTTTCATAGCATCTTTTTGAATGGACTTATAACCAAGTGCTTTGCTGAACATTTCTTTTGGTCTCAATGATGAGTTCCTGTGAAATGCCTTGATGAAAAGAGAAACCAAATGTGAGTTGCAAATTAATTTTCAGGAGATTTTAATTGCTTAAAATGTTTGCCCAAATGACTAGTTATGTTGGTTCAATTGAAAGTACATTTATTATCAATGTATTTATACAGAATACAACTCTTGAGGTTCATCCTCCTGTATTTTTGCTTTTTGGTACAGTACCAATTATTTAAACTTTTACATAGAAATATTTCCTATAGATGGCTAATACTTACACCTAAAAACTGCCTGTTTCAGGTGAAAAATTTGTTCGAACTTTGGGTGTAGTAAATTCTGAATTTCAATCAGAATGCTTGAAGTTGTAGTTAATTGATTCTGCTGTGTTGTTGAGATATAACCAAGCCATGAGTTACAACATCAGAGGAACAACATAAAATATTTAAGGAATACTAATCAAACTAACTCTTCATAAATAGAAATTACATATAAAATAATGGGTTTCTTTTTCCAAGAGAGTGGATTCACTAAACTTACATTCTGAATGCAACACTGATTCAACAACTCCTCTTCACTTTAGAGGTGGGTGCTATCAGCTGAACCATACAGAATAGCATCTTTGCAGATCAGTGTGAACAGGATACGGAATTTCAGAATTGAATCAGTAGCAAAGGCAGCTACCTGATCTGCCTAAGAGCATAATAGCAGTTCTGAAAAACTTCATTTTGGGCAAGAGTAAGCAGTGTGTTAAGAGCCAAATGTTTGTTAAGAAAAGAAAGAAAAACAACTACTAAATACATCACCCTTGCTAGAATGATGGAGCACATGGGCTGATCGGCCTAATTCTGTTTCTATCTCTTATGGCCTAACTCAATAGATCAAGCAGCATCTGTGCTAAGTGATGTTTGACCTATTGGGTTGAGACTCTACATCTGGACTGAGGCTTTAGGGGAAAGATAGCCAATAGGCAAGAGGAAGGAGTAAGATGGACTGGTAAGTGATAGGTGGGCAAATTAAATCAAGTAGTGGAGGAGGAGACAGACTAATGGTTGATAGGTGAGGACAGATAGGGAAAAGATGGGCAGATAATGGGCGAGGGGGTGAGAAGGGCGAGACAGAGACTGTAAGCTGATAAGAGAACCAGATGAGGGAGGGATAAAGGATAAATGGAAGGAAATCGCAGGTAGGGTAGTAAAGAAAAATTAGGGCAAGGAAGAAGAAGCCCAACTGGATATGTTTGTGGGAGATGCATAAATGGAACAAGCTGGGGAAGAGTAACAAATCTTGGTCACATTTGGTAAGGGGGAATGAAAAAGAAGAACAAACTGAGAGAGAGCTTAGGTTTTCTCTAGGAGTGGGAAAGGAACATAGTACGATACTTGAAACTGGAAAACTCATTCTACATACCATCGGGTTTTTGGCTACTCAAGTGGAATATGAGGTGTTATTTCTCTAGTTTGCATTTTCCTCATTGTGGCAATAGAAAAGACCAAGGACAAGCAAATCAGTGTGGGAATGGGAAGGAAGTGGTGTGTCTTCTCCACATCTTTTCCAATGCAATCAGGTCCTTTCTATAGTGTCCCAACCAGAACTCTACACAATACTTGAGTTGGGTCTATCCAATGTTTTACTAAGTTGTAACCTGATGTCTCTGCTGTTACATTCTGTGCCATGTCTGATGAAGGCAAACATCCCAGATTGATCTGTTCTGCCACTTTTAAGAATCTCTGGACTTGTATCAAAAAGGTCCCTTTGGTCATGACCTCTGATAGCTGTGTATTACCTACACATATTGAACCTTCCAAAATACATCATTTCACACTTGACAGGAATAAATTCCTTCTGCCGTTGCTGTGCAGTTGATCAATATCAGGTTGTAACCTAAGACAATCCTCTTTGTTCTTTGGAGTACCATTAAATGTTTGTGTCTTCTTCATACTTATAGATCATATCTCATATATTCAAATGCAAGTTGTTAGTATTTATTGCAAATTTCAAGAGTATCAGCATTAATCGTTGTGAAAGTCTACTGACGGTGGATTGCTAATTGGAAAAACAAGCTTCCAGTACCACCCACTGCCTCCTATTACCTAACTAATCTTGTATCCAGTTGGCCAGCTTGCCTTACATCCCACGAATAAGAGAAGCAATTTTTTATGATTCCCATTTAATGTCATGATTTGTTTGTGCCCTATTTCTGGTGAAGACCATGATCATAAGACATAGGAGCAGAATTAGGCCATTGAGTCTACTCCACCATTCCATCATGGCTGATCCCGGATCCCCTCAACCATGAACTTGGTGAACTTGAATCTATCTGAAAATATGCCATTCACTTCCTCCTTGGGTGAGGATATGGCATTTCTTCCAGGAACTTTAAAAATATCCTTTAATCTTTTCCTTGTCATCTGACAATGGTTTCCCATAACAGAATTCAGAATATGATGACTGTATTAAAAGAACATGGTAGACATTGGTAATTCTTATTGGGTAGTTTCATAACTCATTAGATTATGAGGACACTCAGTCCTCGTTTATTGTCATTTAGAAATGCATGCATTAAAAAATGATACAATGTTCCTCCAGTGATATCACAGAAAAAACAGGACAAACCATAGACTAACACTGACAAAACCACATAATTTTAACATATAGTTACAGCAGTGCAAAACAATACCATAATTTGATGAAGAGCAGACCATGGGCGCGGTAAAAAATAATCTCAAGTCCCGATCGACTCCGTTAGTCCCCGGTAGCAGGCAGCAAAAGGGAGAAACTCTCCCTACCATAAACCTCCAGGCACCGACAACTGCCGATGCATTGGAAGCACCCGACGGCTGACGCTTGAGTCCGTCCAAAAACTTTGAGCCTCCGACCAGCCCCTCTGATACAGCCTCCCGAGCGCCATTCTCTGCCAAGCCCCTTCAACTTCGTCCTGGCCGCCGAAACAAGCAAAGCCAAGGATTCGGAGGCTTTCTGCTCCAGAGATTCCAGACCACTCAGTAGCAGCAGCAGCGAAACAGGCATTTCAGAAGCTTCTCCAGATGTTCCTCTGTACTCTCACGTCTGTCTCCATCAAATCAGAATTGTGCACGGTGCCCTACTTAACAAATACAGATATCATTTCTGGAGTGGCCGCGTGCGCTGCGTCACGCCGCCATCTTCTCCTCCTCCATTATTGCCTGCTTAAATTTATCCTAACGGTAAGAGGCTTCACCAGCATAATACTGACATAATACTCGATGGATTATCAGAGTACATACATGTCACCGCATACAACTCTGATTCTTTTTCTGTGGGCATACTTAGCAAATCTATAGAACAGTAATTAAACTGTAAACATTAGGAACTATAGACTGTAAACAAACTGTGCAAACGCAGATATAAATCAATAGCAATAAATAATAGGCATGACATAACAATACAACAGAGTCCTTAAATGAGTGTAGTCATTCCCTTCTGTTCAAGAGCCTGATGGTTGAGGGGTACCTGATGGCAGTGGTGAGAAAAGAACCCTGCTTGGGTGGTGAGGATCTTTGATGATGGATGTTGCTTTTCTACAGCAACATTTCATGTAGATGTGCTCAATGGTTGGGAGGGTATTACCCATGATGTACTGGGCCAAATCTATTACCTTTTGTAGGATTTTCACTCAAAGTCATTGGTGTTCCCATACCATACCGTAATGTAGCCAGTCAGCACACTTTCCACCACACATCTATAGACGTTTGCCAAGGTTTTTGATGACATAGCAAACCTCTGCAGGCTCCTGAGGAAGTAGAGGCGCTGTCGTGCTTTCTTTGCAATAATATTTATATAATGGGTCCTCCGAGATAGTGACACCCAGGAATTTAAAGTTACAGACTCTCTCAACCTCTGGTCCTCTGATGAGTACTGGCTCATGGACCTCTGGTATCCCTCTTCTGAAGTCTACAATCAGTTCCTTGGTCTTATTGACATTGAGAGAGAGGTTGTTGTTATTACACCACTCAGGCAGGTTTTCAGTCTCCCTCCTGTGTGCTGATTCATCTCCAGCTTTGATCTGGCTCACAACACTGATGTCATCAGCAAACTTGAATATGATGTTGGAGCTGTACCGAGCCACACAGTCATAGGTGCAAAAGAAGGAGAGCGGGGCCTGAGTACACATCCCTGCGGTACTATGTGATCTGAGCAGGGCACTAGTGCAATGCATGTCTTTGCTCCTGAAGAAGGCAGGTATTTCTGCTCCTGCAAGAGACCTGGGGCGGCACAGTTATGTGCAGTTAGTGTAATGGCTTACAGCGCCAGCAACCCAACTCCCATCACCGCCTATAAGAAGTTTGTACGTGCTCTACATGACCACATAGGTTTCCTCCAGTCTCCGGTTTCCTTCCACTTTCCAAAGGTATAAGGTTTAGTAGGTTAATTGGCCACATGAGGGTAATTGGGCAGTGCTGACTCGTTGGGTCAGGAGGGCCTGTTACCATCCTGTACCTCTAAATAAAAAGAAAATGAACAAACTTCCAGCAAATTTGTATTAATGAAGAAAGAATGGCTGCACGTGTATACTGTAGTATCCTTTGCTCCTGTGAGATTGTGAGCTACACACAGATAGTAATGTTTTCATCCATTGATAGCAGCAATCTGCTCACACAAGACATTTTATTGGTTGATGTGAAAAGTAACCAGCTTACAGGTGGCATCTTTCTTAGTATCATATCTGTAATTTTGGATAACATATGGCAGAGACTGTACCTCCAGGTGAACTATAGTGAGATAACATTTAAAAACCTTGGATCAATAGAAGTAATTTTTTTCATTCTAATTCCTTTTCCTTCCCTTGCATACATTTATTTATAATTTCTAAATGGGTAGGTCCTATGTAGTGTTGAGCACGTGGCCAAGTGGTTAAGGCGTTCGTCCAGTGATCTCAAGGTCGCTAGTTCAAGCCTCAGCTGTGGCAGCGTGTTTGTGCCCTTGAGTAAGGCACTTAATCACACATTGCTCTAGTCTGTGCAAGGAGTGGCGCCCCACACAGACTTACAGTCTGCGCCTTGTAAGGCATGAAAATGCCCGACGCAGGGCTCTCATGGTCTGAGTCGACGTTTCCTCCCTATGTGAAGAGATTAATGTCACTGCTCAGCAAAGAAGGGCATGTCAGCTCTAGGGTGGAAGTCACGGTCATCTTTTCCATTAAGACCTTGGAAGGAGCATTTTCTTTGCTCCTTGTTACCCTACTGCATTTGGTGAGGGGCTTACTACTCACCTCAGTGTGCAATTGCCTTAGCCTTGCATGAAACCATTTCAAATGTGGCCTTCTTTTAGCCTCCCTGTGTAGTATAGATGCACTGAACCTTCCACTAACCAGCTTCCTTCCCAGCACATTGTCTACAAGGGATGGCAGACTGTGGCTGGTTGGATCCCAGTTTAACTCTGTGCTATGTACACCCTTTTAACTATACAGTCGGCCCTCCTTATCCGCGAGTTCCGCATGCGTGAATTCAACCAACCGCGAATCGAGAAATCCCGGAAGTGCTCTTCCAGCACTTGCTGTTCGAGCATGTACAGACTTCTTTTTCTTGTCATTATTCCCTAAACAATGCAGTATAACAACTATTTTACACAGTATTTACATTGTATTAGGTATTACAAGAATCTAGAGATGATTTAAAGTATACAGGAGGATGTGCGTAGATTATCGTGGATCGGGATTGAAAAAAACCGGAAGTTCTCTTACTACGTAAGTCGGAACAGGTACATCCGGTATTATTTAGTGTCAGTTAGTCAAACATTTGTTTTAGTATATAGTATATATTTTACCTTTCTATGCATATAAAATACTTAAGAAACATATGTTTCAGTGCTGGGCTAGGCAATGGAAGTTCCCGAGTTCGATCCAGTGACAGATCGTTCCCGAGTTCGATCCAGTGACAGGTTGCTCCTGAGCGCACTGTCCATCCCTGCCGGGTTGATGTGGAGGATCAAAAACCCCAAACCCCAAAACCCAAAACCCAACAATTAAACCGCGGCGTTGCTGCGCAATAATTGTAGCTTTAATCGGGCAGGGCCTTTCTCATTTTATCCTTTAAAATTGTGCCGATCGTTGACCGACTGTAGCCTAACTCTTTTCCAATGACCAATGGCATTTCACCTCTTTCTGATCGCTTTTATTATTTCCACTTTATTTTAAAGCGAGATTGATTATTTCGTGAACAGGAACACTGCAGATTCAGAGCTCTGCCGCCGGGTCCTAATGCCCACCGCACTGAGACAGGTTAAATAAGGTCCGGGGTTCCGCTGGGTCCTAAGATCCACCGTATTGAGACAGGTTGAATACGGGACTTGAGCATCGGCGTTTTTTGGTATCCGCGAGGGGTCCTGGAACCAATCCCTCGCAGATAAGGAGGGCCGACTGTAACTGTTCAACCTGGTGGTGTAAGACTCTGATGTGAGGTTTTTCATTTATTTTATGCAGTATATATAAATATTTATATATATATATATATATTATACTGTTGCAGTTAGGACATCACTATTACAGCTCAGTGTGTCAGAATTCACAGTTAAATTCCAATGCCATCTGTAAGAAGTTTGTATGTCCTTCACGTGAAGCACATGGGTTTCCTCCGTGCTCATGGTGCCTTCTACAGTCCAAAGACATATTGGTTATAGGTTAATAGGTCTTTGTAAATTGTCCCGTGATTAGGCTAGGGTTAAATAGGTAGGTTGCTGGGTGGTGCAGCTCATTGGGCTGGAAGAACCTGATCTGCTTCTTATCTCTAAGTAAACAGATAAAATAGATAGATAAATATTTTCTTAAAACATAGAAGGAAGTCATTCAACCCACTGCATTCTTGTCCGCTCTCTGATTGTAAATCAAATTATTTTTCTGTAATGTATTCTCTCATATATGTCTATTATAATTTCCTTGATATTTCACAAGCTACTTGCAGTCAGTGTAATTGTACAGTCGCCAACTGACCTGATAAAGGGTTTCAGCTGAAACATCAACTGTTTACTCTTCTCCATAGATGCTGCCTGGCCAGCTGAGTTCCTCCAGCATTTTGTTTGTGTTGCAGCCAATTCATTTACCGTTCTACAGGGATATGTGTGAAAGCCGGTGTACCGAAGGGAAACCCATTTGGTCACAGAGAGCATACAGGCTGCAGACAGATGACTCCAGAGGCCAGCATTGAATCCAGGTCACTGGTACTGTAAAGCAGCTGCACCATTTGCAGTGATATTGTGAAACCTAATTATCACACCCTTCCAACTCGTCTCCTTCTATTGTTCCTTCCAGTTCCATCTCCTCTTTAATGGGGTGGGTTTAATGGGGCACTTGAGAGCCCATAAGTAGATCAACAGAACAAAGACCATCATCCTCGACCTCAAGGGATAGCCACGACGACGATGACAAATGGGGTGGCTTATATCAAAACCCTGCAAGCAGAAAATTGGAAAACAGCTGCACCCGTGAGCTGTGGTTACAGAGATGCAACAGCACAAATGCTAATGAGGGTATCAAGTCAAGTAGGATGTAATGGCACAATAAAATCTTGTTAACAAGGTTACCTGACAGATTACATGTTGTACTTACTCCAGAGCTGGTTTGGGGTTTGATCGTATCTCTGCACATGAGGAAGAGGATGGTCCCTTGGGAGATGGAATAGATGCTGAACACCCAAAGATCCTCCTTCCAGGGTTGGCAGGATTTCTCCTATTCCTTGCTATCATTGTCTAATCAGAATCAGATTTATTGTCACTAACTGCTATGACATGAAAATTGTTGTTTTGCAGCACTTGTACAGGATTAAATTACTTAAAAAATAAATAATGCAAAAAAAAGACCAATAACAAGGAGGTGTTCAGGGGTTCATGGGCTATTTAGAAGTCTGGTGTCGGAGGGGAAGAAGCTATTTTGGAATCGTTGAGTGTGAGTCTTAAGGTTCCTGTACCTCCTCCTAATGAGAAGAAGGCATGTCCAAGATGGCGAGGGTCCTTCATGATGGATCCTGCCTTCTTGTGTCACCGCCTCTTGAAGAGATCCACAATGATGGGGAGGTTTTTGCCCGTGATGGTGTTGGCTGAGTCTGCGGCCTCTTGCAATCCTGTGCCTTGTAGCCTGCACACCAGACAGCGATGCAACCAGTCAGGATGTTCTCCAACGTACACCTATAGAAATTTGTCTTTGGTGATGCTCCATTTCTCCTAATGGCATGCCTCCTTCATGATTGCATCAATGATGCTGGGGTCAGGGTAGATCCTCTGAGACACTGATGCCCTGTAACTTGAAGCTGCTTACCCGTTCCACCATGGACACCTCAGTGAGGACTGATGTGTATTGTCCTTTCTTCCCTTCCTGAAGTCCACAATGAATTCAAACGCAAACAACAGGAATTCTGCAGATGCTGGAAATTCAAGCAATATACATCAAGGTTGCTGGTGAACGCAGCAGGCCAAGCAGCATCTATAGGAAGAGGCGCAGTCAACGTTTCAGGCCGAGACCCTTCGTCAGGACTAACTGAAGGAAGAGTGAGTAAGGGATTTGAAAGCTGGAGGGGGAGGGGGAGATGCAAAATGATAGGAGAAGACAGGAGGGGGAGGGATAGAGCCGAGAGCTGGACAGGTGATAGGCAAAAGGGGATACGAGAGGATCATGGGACAGGAGGTCCGGGAAGAAAGACGGGGGGGGGTGACCCAGAGGATGGGCAAGAGGCATATTCAGAGGGACAGAGGGAGAAAAAGGAGAGTGAGAGAAAGAATGTGTGCATAAAAATGAGTAACAGATGGGGTACGAGGGGGAGGTGGGGCCTTAGCGGAAGTTAGAGAAGTCGATGTTCATGCCATCAGGTTGGAGGCTACCCAGACGGAATATAAGGTGTTGTTCCTCCAACCTGAGTGTGGCTTCATCTTTACAGTAGAGGAGGCCGTGGATAGACATGTCAGAATGGGAATGGGATGTGGAATTAAAATGTGTGGCCACTGGGAGATCCTGCTTTCTCTGGCGGACAGAGCGTAGATGTTCAGCAAAGCGGTCTCCCAGTCTGCGTCGGGTCTCACCAATATATAAAAGGCCACATCGGGAGCACCGGACGCAGTATATCACCCCAGTCGACTCACAGGTGAAGTGATGCCTCACCTGGAAGGACTGTTTGGGGCCCTGAATGGTGGTAAGGGAGGAAGTGTAAGGGCATGTGCAGCACTTGTTCCGCTTACACGGATAAGTGCCAGGAGGGAGATCAGTGGGGAGGGATGGGGGGGACGAATGGACAAGGGAGTTGTGTAGGGAGCGATCCCTGCGGAATGCAGAGAGAGGGGGGGAGGGAAAGATGTGCTTAGTGGTGGGATCCCGTTGGAGGTGGCGGAAGTTACGGAGAATAATATGTTGGACCCGGAGGCTGGTGGGGTGGTAGGTGAGGACCAGGGGAACCCTATTCCTAGTGGGGTGGTGGGAGGATGGAGTGAGACCAGATGTACGTGAAATGGGGGAGATGCGTTTAAGAGCAGAGTTGATAGTGGTGGAAGGGAAGCCACTTTCTTTAAAAAATGAAGACATCTCCCTCGTCCTAGAATGGCGCCATCCCTTTCTCGCAATTCCTCCGTCTCCGCCGCATCTGCTCTCAGGATGAGGCTTTTCATTCTAGGACGAGGGAGATGTCTTCATTTTTTAAAGAAAGGGGCTTCCCTTCCTCCACTATCAACTCTGTTCTTAAACGCATCTCCCCCATTTCACGTACATCTGCTCTCACTCCATCCTCCCACCACCCCACTAGGAATAGGGTTCCCCTGGTCCTCACCTACCACCCCACCAGCCTCCGGGTCCAACATATTATTCTCCGTAACTTCCGCCACCTCCAACGGGATCCCACCACTAAGCACATCTTTCCCTCCCCCCCCCTGCATTCCGCAGGGATCGCTCCCTACACAACTCCCTTGTCCATTCGTCCCCCCCATCCCTCCCCACTGATCTCCCTCCTGGCACTTATCTGTGTAAGCGGAACAAGTGCTACACATGCCCTTACACTTCCTCCCTTACCACCATTCAGGGCCCCAAACAGTCCTTCCATGTGAGGCATCACTTCACCTGTGAGTCGACTGGGATGATATATTGCGTCCGGTGCTCCCGATGTGGCCTTTTATATATTGGTGAGACCCGACGCAGACTGGGAGACCGCTTTGCTGAACATCTACGCTCTGTCCGCCAGAGAAAGCAGGATCTCCCAGTGGCCACACATTTTAATTCCACATCCCATTCCCATTCTGACATGTCTATCCACGGCCTCCTCTACTGTAAAGATGAAGCCACACTCAGGTTGGAGGAACAATACCTTATATTCCGTCTGGGTAGCCTCCAACCTGATGGCATGAACATCGACTTCTCTAACTTCCGCTAAGGCCCCACCTCCCCCTTGTACCCCATCTGTTACTCATTTTTATGCACATATTCTTTCTCTCACTCTCCTTTTTCTCCCTCTGTCCCTCTGAATATGCCTCTTGCCCATCCTCTGGGTCACCCCCCCCCTTGTCTTTCTTCCCGGACCTCCTGTCGCATGATCCTCTCGTATCCCCTTTTGCCTATCACCTGTCCAGCTCTCGGCTCTATCCCTCCCCCTCCTGTCTTCTCCTATCATTTTGCATCTCCCCCTCCCCCTCCAGCTTTCAAATCCCTTACTCACTCTTCCTTCAGTTAGTCCTGACGAAGGGTCTCGGCCTGAAACGTCGACTGCGCCTCTTCCTACAGATGCTGCTTGGCCTGCTGCGTTCACCAGCAACTTTGATGTATGTTCCACAATGAATTCCTTGGTTTTGATGGTTTTGAGCGTGACACACTTAACTAGTCAGTCTGTCTCACTCCTGTTTCCCACCTGGTCTCCATCTGAGATTCTAGCAACAATAGCGGCATCATTGACGATGTTACAGATGACGTTTAAGCTGTGCTTAGCCACACAGTCATGAGTATACAGAGATGAGCAGTGGCCTAAGCATACATCCTTGAGGTGTGCCTGCATTGATTGAAACAGGTGAAAGATATTTAGGACTTTCTAATTCACCTACAGTATATTTGGAAACTTGAGCTTTGTATGGGTAGTGGAGGGAATAGAGAGTTAATAGTGGAGGGGGAATGGGATTGTGAACTGAGTCACAAATGATGTAATGCATGTGTGAGAAAGAAAGGGGGACATCAAGTATCAGAATTAAAGCAATATTTTTGGTGTGAGATTTGACACTTTTCTGTGGTACACGTTTCTCACTCTTAGAAACCACTATAGCCACCTCTTGCCAAGTTCTTGAATTGGGGCCCTTTGATGATCTCCTAGCAGAGTAAGCCGCCTTCTACTTGGTCATTCAGACTGCATAGTTGCATTGAGTGAAACGTGGAGTTCTCTTCCTCACCCATGGAGTCTCTCTTTCCTCCTTGGCAAATATAAGATTTGATCTGCTGTCTGGCTGCCATTGACTGTGTACCTTTAAAGGCAGATATCTTTGATTTTTGCCTGAAAGAATGCTTGCAAGTACCGGTATGCTAAATCAGTCTGGAACCAGATCAATGCCTTTTTAGGGCACGATTCTGGTTATAAATCTTGGCTCTGTCTTAAAATGTATTTCTGTACCATTTCATGTCTTTTTGTGGGGTTTCCAGTTGGGATTAATTTTATACTCAGCATACCTACAACTCACAAACTATAAGCCAAAATCTAATACCTAGACATTGATTCACCTAAGTTTTTGAAATTTAGTATTTGATACTCAGTGCTAAATGTATGTAAGGAAGGATATTTCGGTGAAAGGGTGAAAACAGGCACTAAATGAGTGCTGTGCTAATAGGACATTCCTGTTATGAAGGAATTGTTTTAGTCTGTAATCTTGTTTCTAATTCTGATTACCATAATTTGAATTTGCCTGAAGGTGCTGAAACCTGTGGTTAGTGCACCCAGGCAGTAATTAGACTAAATTTCCATGGACTAAGTGTTTTCAGACACTGCTGAAGGCATGCCAACTAGTACATAATGATGCAATTCTGATTCGTAATGGCCAAATCTGAGACTTTGTAGGTTGCTAAACAACGCACTTGAGATCTAGAGACGGAGGTATATCCTATTTGCTTGAGGAAGCTTTGTGTCTCACCTTTTACTGCAGCTGCCTTACCTCAAGTCTCCTTCCCATTCCTTAAGGCATCCAAAGAGGATCCCTGGCATGCCCAGTCTTTACCTTTCTCCAAGTAGTTAATGCTCTTGCTCTTTTTTTCCGGATGAAGCTGCATGTGAATGTCCATATTAAATATTCCAATGGTAAACTGTCCCAGAAAGGTCTTCAATGTATTCTAATAGTCTGCTTCAAACTTGTGAACTATAACACTTGATGGTCTTATAAATCTGAATCAGAATCAGATTTAATATCACCAGCATATGTCATGAAATTTGTTGTTATGCTGCAGTACATTGCAATGCAAATTACAGTAAGAAGTGTATATATTGAAAAAGTTTGATTAAATAAGTAGTGCACAAAAAGTGGTGAGGTGGTGTCCATGGGTTCAATGTCCATTCAGAAATCTGATGGCAGAAGAGAAGAAGCTGTTCCTGAATCATTGAGTGTGTGCATTCAGGCTCCTATTTGATAGTAACAATGAGAAGAGGCATGTCCTAGGTGATGGGGGCCCTGAATGATGGATGCTGCCTTTCTGAGTCATTGCTCCTTGAAGATGTCCTGGATGTTGGGGAGGCCAGTGCCCATGATGGAGCTGACTGAGTTCACAACTTTCTGTAGCTTTTTTCTGATCCTGTGCAGTACCCCCTTCTTTTCTAGTCCAGATGGATAGTCTTGGCCCAAAACATTGACTATTTATTCCCTTCCATGGTTGTTGCCTGTCTTGCTGAGTTCCTCCAGAATTTTGTGTGTGTTGTTCAAGATTGCTCTAGATTTCCAACATCTGTGGAATGTCTTGTGTTTATGAGCTCCTTTGCCAAGATTGCACATCCAGTTGAAAATGTGTTGAACAAGCACTTCAATTTGTGGCGTCATCTTGACCACCTTAGAGGACTGATTTATGGTACCTGAAGGGTCACATTACAGCTGAGATACATTTAAGACCAAAAGGAAACTGTTGGAATCAAGAACAGAAACAAGGCACTGGAAGAACCCAGCAGATCTAGCAGCATCTCTGGCAACAAACAGATGGTCAACATTTTGAGTTAAGATTTTGAGCTCTAATTTTTCTTGTTTTATAAATACAGAACTAATTTGCCCCCTTGCTCCCTTGGTCTGAGAATAGTGTGTAAAAGGAATGTTCAGAATTCCAGTAAACAGTAATTTTCATTTGCATTAGCAGTGAATTGGTAGCATGGGTAGAAATCCTCTGAGAGAGATTGCCAGATTTTTTTCCTTTTACACTCATAAAAGTAAATGGGTTGAAAATCTATCTGGGTCTCCAACTGAGTGGGCAATCTGCTGCACCAAATTAACATGCACATTGTGATATTGAAATTGATCCCCCCGAGCCTGTTGGATGATGTGTACTAAACATGGTTTAACAATTGAATTAAGTTTTCGCCTAGCCCTAATCATTAGATGGCTTAAAGTGATTTTCTTTTTATGCTTTGATTAACTCTTGTTAAGATTGATCTCCTTTTTAAAGAAAAAAGCTTGAGGAATGAATGTTATGAAAATGAATTATATCTACTGTTGAGTTGCATGGCATATGATTGACTATGAAGCGGTATAAGTTTGTGTATTTTGAACATTATTTGTTTAAATAAAGGCAGTGTTGTATCTTTGAGGTTGTCTGAACTCTTGCTGGGAATTGTTATTTATACCTCTGCGAGGGATAATTAAGAAACTAATGTTGAGATCTTTGGCTGCATGCCAGAGTAAGGTTGTGTCATAGAAATGCTTGTCAAAAATGGAAAAAGCCATTCTTTTAAGCAATATTAATGGATTAATGGAATATAAGAACCTGCAAAGAGAATAAAACCTCAGATGCAGAGGAATGAATAATGAGCAAATAACCTGATCGATTGAAGATCCTGAGTCTCACAGAGAATTATGCCACCAAACAAGATAAATGTAATTGTTCACATATGCTATGGAAACAGGATAAGGAGGACATTTGGGTAGTTATCAGTCTTTGTTTTGCACAGTATGAACAACAGTAGTAAAGTAACATGATTGATTTTTTTTGAAGAAAATAGTACAAACCAAAACACAGATTCTGTCAATAAACACTCTGATCTTGTCATGGGAAAATAGTAAGATTAGCATTCAGAATAGATGAAAATTGGCTGAAGCATCTTTTCATCAAGTCAGGTCTTGTATGGGGTTACATAGGATGTAATTTTATTTTTATTTTATTAATTGAGATACAGCATGGCATAGGCCCTTCCGCTCCTTCGAACCACGCTGCCCAGCATCCCACGATTTAATCCTAGCCTAATCACAGGACGATTTACAATGACCAATTAACCTGCCAACCAGTACATCTTTGGACTGTACGAGGAAACTAGAGCACCAGGAGGAAACCCACCAGGTCACAGGGAGAACCTACAAACACCTTACAGGTAGCAGGGGGAATATACATCACAAAACTGTTCATTCTGGCCACCTAATCTATACCAGAGTTTATGCTCCACTTGAAACCTGTCCCATCTTACCTCAGCTAAATCTCTCTTTAGCTGAGGTAAAGAAAGATTCCTTTCTCTTTCATATGTTTGTCCAGCTTCCCCATATATGCACGCTTGCCATTTGCTTCAACCACAATCCACGATAGGGATTCATAAATAAAAACTGATTACTGGAAATACTTAGGTCTGGCAGCATGTATGGACTGAATAACAGAGTTAAGCTCTTTGGATCACATCAGAACTAGGGTTAGTTTGGAATCAGCTGTGTTTTAAATTGCAAAGAAGGTGGAAGGGTGGAGAGAATGAAGTGAATGCCTATGATTGGGTGGAAACCCAAAAAGGTCAAATTACACAAAAGCTGATGGTACCAGTTTAGGGAGGAGGAGATAAATTGCTTATTATAGCTGATCAGAGAAGAAAACCAAAGAAGATGAATGAGTGGAAATAACAAACAGAGGTTAAATTGCACAATACAGAGTTGCTGGAAATCTGAAGTGAAAGAAAATGTTAGAAATACCCATAGGCCTGCTACCTCTGAAGAAAGATGATCAACCTATTTAAATTCACTCAGATTAGTTTTTCGTCATAGAGTGGCTATTGTTAATAGAAGTTAGGACAACTGGTTCTCCAAAATTGTTGACTTTAGTGCTGACTCCTGATAGTTGGCCTCCACTCTTATCACAGATGGTTTGATCTCTCCACCATTTGCTCTTCCCTAAATCAAATTTTCAAAATCAAGCAAACTTGTTCCAGTTCGGACAAAATTCCGTTTTTTTCCTTGACCTAATGAATACTTTCTGTGGTTCCTGGTTGAAGTTCAGATTTCTAACTTCGGCAGATTTTTGCTTTACCATATTCTCGACAAGTAAATTTCTTTTGATTTCATTGTTGGATTTCTTGGTTATTCTTATAATCATCCTATCTCCACATTTGAAAGAATTCTCTCTAAATCCACTCTGTCATGACCTTCCAGAATTTTAGAAACATAGAAACATAGAAAACCTACAGCACAATACAGGCCCTTCGGCCCACAAATTGTGCTGAACATGTCCCTACCTTAGAAATTACTAGGCTTACCCATAGCTCTCTATTTTTCTAAGCTCCATGTACCTAACCAAAAGAGTCTTAAAAAACCCTATTGTATCCGCCTCCACCACCGCTGCTGGCAGCCCATTCCATGCACTCGCCACTCTCTGAGTGAAAAACTTACCCCTGACACCTTCTCTGTACCTACTCCCCAGCATCTTAAACCTGTGTCCTCTTGTGGCAACCATTTCAGCCCCAGGAAAAAGCCTCTGACTATCCACACGGTCAATGCCTCTCATCATCTTATACACCTCTATCAGGTCACCTCTCATCCTCCGTCGCTCCAAGGAGAAAAGGCCAAGTTCACTCAACCTGTTTTCGTAAGGCATGCTCCCCAATCCAGGCAACATCCTTGTAAATCTCCTCTGCACCCTTTCTGTGACTTCCACATTCTTCCTGTAGTGAGGCGACCAGAACTGAGCACTGTACTCCAAGTGGGGTCTGAGCAGGGTCCTATATAGCTGCAACATTACCTCTTGGCTCCTAAACTCAATCCCACGATTAATGAAGGCCAATACACTGTATGCCTTCTTAACCAGAGTCAATCTGTGCAGCTGCTTTGAGCATCCTCTGGACTCGGACCCCAAGATCCCTCTGATCCTCCACACTGCCAAGAGTCTTATCATTAATACTATATTCTGCCATCATATTTGACCTACCAAAATGAACCACTTCACACTTACCTGGGTTGAACTCCATCTGCCACTTCTCAGCCCAGTTTTGCATCCTATCAATGTCCCGCTGTAACCTCTGACAGCCCTCCACACTATCCACAACACCTCCAACCTTTATGTCATCAGCAAACTTACTAACCCATCCCTCCACTTCCTCATCCAGGTCATTTATAAAAATCACGAAGTGTAAGATTCCCAGAACAGATCCCTGAGGCACACCACTGGTCACCGACCTCCATGCAGAATATGACCCGTCTACAACCACTCTTTGCCTTCTGTGGGCAAGCCAGTCCTGGATCCACAAAGCAATGTCCCCTTGGATCCCATGCCTCCTTACTTTCTCAATTAGCCTTTCATGGGGTACCTAGTCAAATGCCTTGCTGAATTCCATATACACTACTCAGGCAGATTACCCTTGGGCCTATGTCTGTATAACTTTTGCATTAAATAATTACCTTAATTTTCTCAGCACTTTTTTTATAGATTTTCTATAGGTTTGCTAAGTATGCCTGCAGAAAAAAGAATCTCGGAGTTGTACGTTGTGACATATATGTACTCTGATAATAAATTTTACTTTGAACTTCTGTTTTTTTTATTTGATGACCAAAATATATGCAATATTAAGGTGTTACCAAACAAAAGTTTGACATGGGTTTGTCAAAACTATCCTTTCTCTTCTGTCCCACTAGTACTTGTTTTGTTATATTTTTTAAGCCCAGTTTGTAGTAATTTGATATATATGTAACATGAGATCTCTTTGTCCCTGTACTCCCATCTGGACTTGCATCTTTCAACTAATGATAAACCTCCATATTCTTCCTGCCAAAAAAGTGTTTTTTCATTTGTCTATATTAGCTTAATTTGACCATTCCCATTATGCAAGTTTTTTTTAATGTCCTCCTAGATTTTGCCGCAGACTTCAGTTTTGACTATCACCCCCAACCACTACTCCATTTTGTATTATTTGTGCTAAATTGTATCCTAGCAATTCAATTTGTTGCTTGTGCCCTGATTCTGCATTCTTTGACTTTATTAATTTGTCAAATGTGTGAAATCTTAGCAAAGAACTTTTTTAAAATCTGTATTAGCAGCTTACTCTCTCTGTCACCAATTCAAAAAAGTTCTACAAGCATGGTTCCCTTATTGAAATCCAAGCTACTATAATATTTTTCATTTCTAGGTGTATTGTTTTTCTCTCCTGCTAGGGATTCCATTATTTTGCCTAATACTGATGTTAAGCTAAATAATTGACAATCCCGTAGACATGTTCTATTCCCCTTCTTAAATGTTGGTATTCTGGCAGCACAGCAGTTTGTAATCAATTATTAAATGTATTGAACGCACTCTCAGAATAGTATTTTGTAGTGAGTAACAGGAATTGGACACGATGATGAAGTGTCAGCAACATGTGGATGGAGGCTTGGAATCAAGACAAGTCAAGTCGCTTTTATTGTCATTTCAACCATAAGCTGCTGGTACAGTACACAGTAAAAACAAAACAACGATTCTCCTGGACCATGGTGCTACATGAAACAGCACAAAACTACACTAGACTACCTGAAACAACACAAAACCACACTAGACTACGTGAAACAACACAAAACTACATTAGACTTCAGACCTACACGGGACTACATAAAGAGCACAAAACAGCGCAAGACAGTACAATAATTAATAAATAAGACAATAGGCACAGTAAAGGACAAATTACAATATAATAATGATATAAATGTAAACCATGTTTTAGCAGGAGTTGAGAAAGAAATGAGCAAAAATTGCAAAGGGTGTGGAGTGGTGTTCAGTTGAGTGAGTGTGTGTGTGTAGGTTGGTGTCAGACTAGACTCTGGGAATTGAAGAGTCTATTGGCTTGGGGGAAGAAACTGTTACACAGTCTGGTCGTGAGAGCCTGAATGCTTTGGTACCTTCTGCCAGGTGGCAGGAGGGAGAAGAGTTTGTATGAGGGGTGCGTGGGAAACGACACACTGCTACCCCTGTCCTTCTTGGTTTTAGAGGTTGTTGGTTTAGCAGGTGTGGTTGAAGTAATCTGAGGGTGTAGGTGTAATATATTTTCTGGATATTACACATTGCAGCCACTGTGCACTGATGGTGGAATGAATGAATGTTAAGGCTAGTTGCTAGTGTGTCATCTAAGTGGGCTGCTTTCTCATGGGATGCTTTCAATCTTCATCAGAGTTGTTGCAGCTACACTTAGTGCAAAAAAAGTGGAGGGAATTTCATTGTGCTCTTGACTTGCCCCTTGTAGGTGAAGAACAGGATTTAGCTAATCCTTTTGCAGGATGCACAACCTCTAACTTGTCCTTGTAGCCTTGACCTAGAAGTATTCAGTTGAACTTCTGATCAGTGGTGACTAAATTCTCTGAGTATGTATGTACAATCCATCTAAACCAGGATTTATTCTCTTCTTTAAGTTTATTTCACAGCAATAGGTTAATTTAATTTATCCCCATTTTCTATCTTAACTGCTTTCATCTCATGACTTATCGATTGTCTTACCAAAATGTACTTTTAGAAGGTATTCAATTTAATCAGTGCCAGAATTTGATAAATTGAACTTGATTGTTTATGGTATTGAATCTTTGATTACTGCCACACACTGGTACAGCAGGTATATCTTGTATTCATGAATGATATGTTGGTTCATGCTTACATCAACACCTGTGATTTTATCAGATCAAAATAACCCATTTCAATTTTTTACGAAGGCTTTTTGTCCCTTTCTCCAGGATTAATGAAGAGTTCTGCTGACAGAACATGAACTGTTATGCTGTTGAATTTGAATGTAAGCTATTATTGAACAGTAAGAAATGTGTAGAACTCTATATATCGAAAGCAAATCTGTACTTTGCTTGTACTTGTTAGCCACTGCTGTGCAAGAAAATAACAAAGTGCAGACAGTTACCACAAGTAAGAAATGGGCATAATTCTTCTTTCCTCTGATCTGCTAAATCTTGGATAGTAGATTTGTATTGTTTTGGAAGGCATAATTATGCTGTGGTTAGTCGGGACAAATTTGGAGCTATATTATGGAATGCAGTGAGTCATGTATATTGGATTGAAAATTCCATTTTGTTTTACCACCTGTCAACTTCGTCTCAGCAAATAATTTTTGAAACCCTGTCTTTCTACATAACTAGATTGAAGAGTGGTGTGCAACAATGATATTAAACCAGTTAACCTTGCCAAGATTTCCAATGAAATTGTTTATAATGTTACATGCAACTATGAAAGAATTACTTTCAGTAATGCAGTTGCAATTCCAATCTAACAAAATACTGAAGCACTGGAGTACAGTACTGTGTAATAAATACTTCAGTGTCTCACTATTACTATAAATAATGGAATAGTAAACATTGCAATTCAATTTGTATCTATTCTCTTTTAAGTGAAACACTTACAGATACAGAAGTCTTTTTTTTCCCTGAGAAGCTGGCTTTCATGCTACATAATAATGCGATGGCCATGCTTCACATTAGATCATCGGCAGTTAAAATTTTGACATTGTGGAGGTGTCCTGGAAGCTGAGGGATAAATTGGAATGGACGTAATAGCTTTAAGGGCAGACAGCTGATACAATGCAAGTTTTCGTAGTGTCATTTTGTTGTTATAGTAGCCAATCTGGACAAAATGACAGACATGGTAATTGAAGAAGAAAGGCTTTATAAGTGAAAGAGTAAGCAGTGGCCTCTGGAGGGGTGAACTGTAATCCTTAATGCTGTGAACTGCATCTTGGTATTTTCTAAGTCTTAATTCTTATTTAAAGCTGGATGACTGTCCTGGGAAGATGCAACCATGAGCTGTGGAAGAGGGTAGTAGACAAAGTTTGCTCCACACAAAGATCACAATAGGGTGTAAATGAGTTTGGATGCAAAGGTGTCAAATGGTAATGGGCTAGATTAAGGGAACCACTGCCTTCTGATGATATTCGGTACATCTGTTTCTCTGGACTGCAATGTGGTGGTCGGAAGTGTACTGGAGACACATGCCAATACACCTGACCTTTAACTCAACTGCTGGATTCACTGTTCAGCCAGTGACTGTTACAGACTACTGTGCTGAGGGGGCAAGATAGGTTTTACAATCTTCCCTTCACTGTTTATCAGCAATGGCTGGTATACCAGGACAAGTCCTCATTTCAGTGCTCTGAAAAGTATTCAGCCCCCACAACTAAATTTACTGTTCATTTTCTAAATTTGAAATATATTGTAGTATGATTTTTTGAGCTAATCTGGAAAACATTGTACATCATGCCAATTCATAAGAAAAGTTGCCAACTATTTACTAAAACAAAAATTACAAACAGAATTGTGAGGCTGGAAAAGTACTTATCCTCTCTGTAATTACTATGCTAACTTTCCTCAGGAGTAATATTGTATATTACCTTGCCAACTCACCCAATTTGTTGATGTAGAAGATTGGAGGATTACCTGTTTTCAATGAATTCATAATAATAAATACCCCCTCTCTCTGTAAGGTCCAACAGTAGGGTAGATTTTCAACAGACCAAACAAAAATGAAGACAAAAGAGCATTCAAGATAAATCATGGAAATGATGATGGAGGCGCAAATCTGGGTAAGGATACAAGACCATATCAAAGGCACTGAACATACCTCAGAGCTCAGTGCAGTCCATCATGAAAAAGTAGAAAAAAAATGAAACCACAGCTACACTGCTTAAGTCAGGCCACTCCTCTAAACTTAGTCAGCGGAGAAGAAGGGCACTTACAAGAGAGGCTACGGTGATGTCAACGGTCACTCTGAGTGAGCTGCAGAAGTTAGTGGGGGCAGCTAGAGGTGATGTTCATGGCTCCACAATCTCTAAGGCCTTGAACAAAAAGGGTACATATGGAAGGATAAAGGAGGAAGGCCAAGGATGAAGCCCTGGCTATAAAGAAGCATATCCTTCCTTTTAAAGATTTTGCAAACCATCACTTAGAAGATACTGTAAAGATGTCGAAGAAGGTCTCGTGGTTGATAAGACTAAAGTGGATCTTTTTGGTCTCAACACTAAGTAGTATGTATGGCATAAATCAGCCAGGAAGCACCATCCCTACGGTAAAGTATGATGGAGGTAGCATCATGCTGTGGGGATGCTTTTCAGCAGCAGGGAATGGAAATCTGGTCAGGATTGATGGGAAAACAAATGCTGCCAAATACAGAGAGATCCTGAATAAAAGCCTGTAAGCTTCTGCCAGAAAACTTAAACTAGGGGGAAAGTTTGTCTTTCAGCAGGACAACGACCGAAAACACACTGCCAGAGCAACCATGAAATGAAGAAAATTATGCCCTTGAGTGGCCTTGTCAGAGTCCCAATAGAGCATCTCTGGCAAGACCTTAACATTGCTGTCCACAGCCACTCCCCAACTAACCTGACACAGCTTGAGCAATTTTGCAAGGAGGAATGGACAACTCTTGCCCCATCGCATTGTGCAAAGCCAGTAGACTTATCCAAAAAGACTACTGGCTGTAATAGCTACAAGAGGTGGTTCAACCAAGTACAGAGCAAAGGGGGATGGATACTTTTGAACTGCTGACATTTCAATTTTGAATTTTCAGTGTTTCTCGCTTTACAATTTTTCTTGCTTTTTGCGCCTACTGTGAAAAAAAGGAGCATATAATTCACAAATAAAAATTCTGTCTTAAGTTGATCAAAATTCCTGGTTATAATACTCATTAATGTGAACAAAGGGTTGGGTCTGAATACTTTTACAAGGCCCTGTATTTGAATTGAGCTGCTAACTTCCATTAAAAAGATAAGTGCAGGCAACATGTTGTTTTTAATTTTCAACCATATACAGTATTCAGGTTCTCAATTTACAATGGCTAATATTTATATTTAAACTGTTATTTTCTGTTTATTTTTTAATTAATTAAATTGATTTCACAACAGCTGAATTGGTTTGGAGCCTTGAGTTTTGTTGCTTGCTTTCCTTGTGGAAGTGCTGTATTGTGAAAGCCTCCAATACAGCAGATCCTACAGGTCTATGAAAATTAAATACAGCCATTGAAAATGCATGTGGTATCTACAACAATTCAGTTCAATGACTGTGCAATGTGGTGCTTTAACTGTGTTTTCAATAAAATGTTAAATTTTTAGTTGGAGTAACTAATTTGTTGAAATGATTCGGTGACTATGGGGAAAATTGTTTGGGGTGGGGTGGTTTGGCATGGTAAAGCAGTAAGAAGGGAAGTTGGTTGCCACTGATAGAACTTAACTGGCAAGATACTACATCTGTACTGAAACATTGTGTATTAGTTACAATGCTGAAAGATTTATTGTGAACATAAAAAGTTCACATTTGTGTAAATGCATATCCTCTATTTTAATTGAAATATGTTTTATACTCAGTTTTAGAAAACAACTACTTTTACATGAACACATTTAATGACATCCTTTATTCAATCCTTGTTATAACTGACAACAATTTTAAAGAACAAATTAATGAAATTTTAAAATCAACACTATTGTAAACAAAAATTGTGAGACTTTTATTAATTTTTTTCCAACTTGCAATAGTGTTGATTTAATATGTGTCAGGAAAAAAAATTTCAACGTGTAACCTGTCAATTTACAAATTTAATTGAAAAATCTTGTAGTAACTTACTATTTTCAGTAATTTTATTGCATTGAATGTCATGGTTTGAAAAGTATCACTAACAGCTGTGTTTCCAATCAATTTTACATTCAAAAATAGTAAAGACAATAGTTTAGAAACAGAAGTTGCTGGTGAACGCAGCAGTCCAGGCAGCATCTCTAGGAAGAGATACAGTCGTTGTTTCGGGCCAAGACCCTTCGTCAGGACTAACTGAAAGAAGAGCTAGTAAGAGATTTGAAAGTTGGAGGGGGAGGGGGAGATCCGAAATGATAGGAGAAGACAGGAGGGGGAGGGATGGAGCCAAGAGCTGGACAGGTGATTGGCAAAAGAGATATGAGAGGATCATGGGACAGGAGGCCTACGGAGAAAGAAAAGTGGGAGGGGGGAAAAGCCCAGAGGATGGGCAAGGGGTATAGTGAGAGGGACAGAGGGAGAAAAAGGAGAGTGAGAGAAAGAATGTGTGTATATAAGTAACGGATGGGGTACGAGGGGGAGGTGGGGCATTAGCGGAAGTTTGAGAAGTCAATATTCATGCCATCAGGTTGGAGGCTACCCAGACGGAATATAAGGTGTTGTTCCTCCAACCTGAGTGTGGCTTCATCTTTACAGTAGAGGAGGCCGTGGATAGACATATCAGAATGGGAATGGGACGTGGAATTAAAATGTGTGGCCACTGGGAGATCCTGCTTTCTCTGGCAGACAGAGTGTAGGTGTTCAGCAAAACGATCTCCCAGTCTGCGTCGGGTCTCGCCAATGTATCGCACTGGGAGCACTGGACGCAGTATGTCACACCAGCCGACTCACAGGTGAAATGTCGCCTCACCTGGAAGGACTGTTTGGGGCACTAAATGGTAGTGAGGGAGGAAGTGTAAGGGCATATGTAGCACTTGTTCCGCTTACAAGGATGAATGCCAGGAGGGAGATTGGTGGGGAGGGATGGGGGGGACGAATGGACAAGGGAGTCACGTAGGGAGCGATCCCTGCGGAAAGCAGAGAGAGGGTGGGAGGGAAAGATGTACTTAGGGCTGGGATCCCGTTGGAGGTGGCGGAAGTTACGGAGAATTATATATTGGACCCGGAGGCTGATGGGGTGGTAGGGTGAGGACAAGGGGAACCCTATTCTTAGTGGGGTGGCAGGAGGATGGAGTGAGAGCAGATGTGCGTGAAATGGGGGAGATGCGTTTGAGAGCAGAGTTGATGATGGGAGGAAGGGAAGCCCCTTTCTTTAAGAAAGGAGGACATCTCCTTCGTCCTGGAATGACCCCATCCCTTCCCACTGATCTCCCTTCCTGGTACTTATCCTTGTAAGCGGAACAAGTGCTAAAAAATGCCCTTACACTTCCTCCCTTACTGCCATTCAGGGCCCCAGACAGTCCTTCCAGATGAGGCGACACTTCACCTGTGAGTTGGCTGGGGTGATATACTGTGTCCGGTACTCCCGATGCGGCCTTCTATATATTGGCGAGATCCGACGCAGACTGGGAGATCGTTTTGCTGAACACTTACGCTCTGTACGCCAGAGAAAGCAGGATCTCCCAGTGGCCACACATTTTAATTCCACATCCCATTCCCATTCTGACATGTCTATCCATGGCCTCCTCTACTGTAAAGATGAATCCATACTCAGGTTGGAGGAACAACACCTTATATTCCATCTGGGTAGCCTCCAACCTGATGGCATGAACATTGACTTCTGTAACTTCCATTAATGCCCCACCTCCCCCTCGTACCCCATCTGTTATTTATTTATATACACACATTCTTTTTCTCTCTCTCCTTTTTCTCCCCCTGTCCCTCTCACTATACTCCTTGCTCATCCTCTGGGCTTCCCCCCTCCCCATTTCTTTCTCCATAGGCCTCCCGTCCCATGATCCTCTCATATCCCCTTTGCCAATCACCTGTCCAGCTCTTGGCTCCATCCCTCCCCCTCCTGTCTTCTCCTATCATTTTGGATCTCCCCCTCCCACCTCCCACTTTCAAACCTCTTACTAACTCTTCCTTCAGTTAGTCCTGACGAAGGGTCTCGGCCCGAAACATCAACTGTACCTCTTCCTAGAGATGCTGCCTGACGTGCTGCGTTCACCAGCAACTTTTAAGTGTGTTGCTTGAAATTCCAGCATCTGCAGATTTCCTCATGTTTGCAAGTTTAGAAACAGATTTGTTTTATTGATTAAAACAAATTCAGGATTCATAATTTGTGTAGAATTTTCAGCTACATTGATGTTGAAAAATTGAAGCATTCTTCCTTTTGTTTACTATGAACATGTGAATAGGAATTGCTCATGGTCAAATGCTGAAAGTCTTAATTTTCTTGCTGTCTTCCTGTTCACTGTGGGCTCCTGCTATGAAGATCTGCAGAACTGGCGCACAACTTGATGACTGAAGAATAAATTTCTGCTGGATAGCCTTTGACTTTTGTGACCTTAGGAGGTAAAGCATCTGTCTGTGGTCAATTCAGTAATGGTATGATCTGATCTGTGCTGTCATCCACAAAGTTTGTAGTCATCTTGATAGGTAGCAGCAAGCAGACAAAAAGTATTACAAGCAAGTTGCTTGAGTAAAGAGGACTAGACTACAAAGTTTAAACTTGGCTGATTATAAGATCATCTAACTGTGAAATGCAGGTTTGCTGGAATGTAGTATTCACTGAAAATTAATAGCTGACAGGACTCCGACTCTGACGTACCTTTTGTATCCGTAGGATGGACTTTATATATGGGGAGATCCAGATTTTTAAGAAGAACTTCAAAGTTTGAGAAATGAAAACAAAATTATACTCATTCTCTGCATTTCGGTTTATTTGTAGATACTAATTTGAACTAATTCATTAGAGATGGAGATGTAATAAAACAAGAATAGGCTTGAAATGGTTTGCTACGTTTCTAAGTAAAATAAAACCTTTCAAAAAATATTGACTGCAACCAGGGAACATTTGAAGTAACTATCATGTTCTCATTCAGACCAGAATTTCTGATAGTGTCATTTGTTGTGACTGTGCACAACTACATATTAGTTAAATAAAAGCACACATGTGGGAGATGGCTTTAACTGGTGTTTTCACATTGCAACGAGAGAGAGGGAGAACAATGCACATGCGTAGGCAACAGTGCATGAGCAGACAACAGATCAATACATAGTGCTAAGGGGGGGGAATCATACTCTAAAAGAAAGAGATTCAATCATTACACATTACAGTCATGTTTTCTGTTTTTGTAAATCTTTGCAAAAGTTGTATGTTCAAGTAAGTATAAGCAGTGCTCTGCATAGTTTTTTTTACTGTTGGTTAGATGGCATAGTTTTGTTTTTCAGCAATTAAAATATTCTATCCAATCTTAAGCTTTGAATCAAAAGCCCAATTTTTTCAGGGAAATAGCAGCAATTCCAAATGGAGCTACTGGAATTTCTCTGCTTGAAAGACATTGAGTTTGGAATTTGCGTCTTTCTGGTTGCTCTTCACAAACCTTTTCATCACTGCACTCCTGGTGATGGAGTGAAATGGTAGAGGAGACTCTGGCAGTTTGTCTCCCAAAATTTAATGCTGGGAAATTTGTACAATCTCACAAGTCAGGTTGCTGATTATAGAATTCATTACCTGAGAAGGAGATAGAAAAGCATTTAATGTTAATTTTTTTTAATGGAAAGTATTTGAAGGAGAAAAAGAAAGCTATGAGGAAAGAGTAGGCAGGCAAGTGATATTAATAATTATGTAATAATGTAATATTTAATGTGATAAATCCTCCAGGATGGCAGTCAATTACTGTTGATGACCCTATAATCACCTCAATGTAAAACAGCACCTCAATTTTTTGATAGAATCAAGAAATGACGCAGCACTGAACACCATTTGGGCAAGTGCTGGAATGAGCATTTTGTTTTATAGGCATCCGTTAGTCTCATGAGACCATGGATTTGCGCCTTGGAAAGTTTCCAGGGCACAGGCCTGGGCAAGGTTGTATGGAAGACCGGCAGTTGCCAATGCTGCAAGTCTCCCCTCTCCACGCCACCGATGTTGTCCAAGGGAAGGGCAGTAGGACTCATATAGCTTGGCACCAGTGTCGTCGCAGAGCAATGTGTAGTTAAGTGCCTTGCTCAAGGACACAACACGCTGCCTCAGCCAAGGTTTGATCTAGCGACCTTCAAATCACTAGACAAACGCCGTAACCACTTGGCCACGCGCCAACACTATGAGCATTAATGCTAATCATATCACATAACTAACTTCTCCATGTGATATACTGGTAAATAAGTTTTCCAAAAATATTGAAAAGCTTATTTTGATTAAAAACCATTGTGTTCTTCCTCCTGAATTGATTGCCTTTGCTTCGTTTTTGGGATATTATGGAAACTAATCTTTCATGCTTTTGTATTTGTTTTTATTGGTTGGTTTGGTGCTTGTTTCTGGAAGAATGAATATCTGACAGATCGACTCCAACGAATATTGCACTTTTCATTCAGAAGTTGTGAATCATAGAGAAACAAATAGTAATGTTCTTATTGATTTGAATAAAATTTAGTATTCAGTTTGTGTATGCTAGCCACGTGAATAAGTTGGCTTATTTGTTAAGAGGTGAAATTGACCTCTGCTTTTATATGTTAGGATATATCAACATACCAAGCCATGAAGTTACTGAAGATATACATCTCAGAAATGCTTTGTTTAATCAGACTACATAAACCATTTACCAGTGTGGTTTCTTTATAATGTGAGGCAGGTGCTCGATGGAACTTCCGAATCTCCTACTGACTTCTTTATATAGTGTTATTCTTACAGTAGTGGAGGAGATTCACATTTAATATAAATTCCACTGTATATAAAGGTAATTGTTTTTATCTATTTTTTTCCACTTTTGTCTTTGTAGTGCAAGTCTACAAGTGCCAGGTGTTATTTATTTGGCTTGTTGCTTGTTTTATTGTAAGTGCTAATTGGATACCTGTGGTCCTGTGCAATTTTTTCCTCATGCACCTTGCTCATTAAAGATTTTGAAGGCAAGTGGCTTATGCAGCCAAGTCAAAACCTGGATTGAATTTCTGGTTTGTAATAAAAATGCCTATTTCCCTACCAAGTGGGCTGTGGAGATGGTTGATAGAGGTGAGAAGGATAGGGGGAGGGCTGTGGATTATGGGTTGTGGGAAAAAGAAGCAGAAATGTTTTGAGATGGCGTTTAAGTCAATTTGTACTTAAGTTTTCTTGCCTAAGTCCTAACAGTCAATAGGGGCTTTTGATGAGTTTCCTAAACTTGGACCAGCATACACCGTTTTTACTTTTTTTGTGTGTTTTAAGATTAAAGACTGAGTTCAAGATTATGAAAGTATTGAGTTCAAGATTCTTCCCTTGACCTAGTTAGAGGACAAGATCAGAAAAGGAATGGGAAATTTGTTTCTGTTGAGAGATGAAGCATTTTTTTTCATCATCAAAGCAGATACAGGCAAGACTTCAATAGAGCAAATTGATCCTTTGTGAAATGATCTCTTGATTAAATTTTACTTCGTTGAAGCACCAAATACAATAACTGTAAACTTGAGAGTGTGATGTATTTATAGTTATGTAAATAAGTCACATGCTCAGAAAACAGTCCACGGACTTCACGTGTGTCGTAATCAGGGATATTGCACCATATTCAGGGCAACACAGAAGGTGCTGGAGGAGCTCAGCAGGTCAGGCAGCATCTACAGAAGAAAATTAATAGTCGACGTTTCGGGCCTAGACCTTTCATCAGGATTGGAAAAGAAGGGTGCAGAAGCCAGAATAAGAAGGTGGGGGGAGGGAAAATAGTACAAGCTGGCAGGTAATAGGTAAAACCAGGAGGTGGAAAGTAGGTAAGAGTGTGAATTGAAAGGGAATGAAACTCACAGGTTTAGTGCCACCTCACTTGGGAAGACTGATTAGGGCGCTGAAGGGTGGTTGATAAAAGGTCTCAGCCCAAAACATTTCCCTCCATAGATGCTGCCTCTCAGGCTTGGATTCTCCAGTATTTTGTGTGCTGTTCAAAATTTTCAGCAACTGCAGAATCTCTTCTCACAATATTCAAGGAGTTGCTTGTTCACGGAGTTGAAATAAATACCCCTGTTTGAGGCTTCTGTGTCCTCTGATTTATTAGAAATAGAAAACATAGAAGGATAGAAAACCTACAGCACAATACAGGCCCTTCAGCCCACAAAGCTGTGCTGAACATGTCCTTACCTTAGAAATTACTAGGGTTACCCATAGCCCTCTATTTTTCTAAGCTCCATGTACCTATCCAAGAGTCTTTTAAAGGACCCTATCATATCCACCTCCACCACCATCGCCGGCAGCCCATTCCACGCACTCACCACTCTCTGCGTTAAAAAAAAACTTACCCCTGACATCTCTTCTGTACCTACTTCCAAGCACCTTAAAACTGATGCCCTCTCGTGTTAGCCATTTCAGCCCTGGGGAAAAAGCCTCTGACCATCCACATGATCAATGCCTCTCATCATCTTATATACCTCTATCAGGTCACCTCTCATCCTCTGTTGCTTCAAGGAGAAAAGGCTGAGTTTCCTCAACCTATTCTCATAAGGCATGCTCCCCTAACCAGGCAACATCCTTGTAAATCTCCTCTGTGCCCTTTTATGGCTTCCACATCCTTCCTGTAGTGAGGCGACCAGAACTGAGCACAGTACTCCAAGTGGGGTCTGACCAGGGTCCTATATAGCTGCAACATTACCTCTCTGCTCCTAAACTCAATCCCATGATTGATGAAGGCCAATGAACCGTATGCCTTCTTGGTAAGTTCTTCTTATTATAAGAAGAACGTACCAGATCTTTAGCTGCATTCAAGCTGCACCTTAGGATACATTATAAAGGATGTGATATCACTGGGCAAGTCAATGTTGATGGTGATGTTCAAGCACAATCAGTATTTTATTCTTTTAAGTGATGCAACTTAAAAAGGTGGTGTATGATCCTTCCACAGACCCAGGCACAAATTGAAGTAATTTATGAATGGTGATAGCTCTCCAATGTCCAGTTGGTCAATAACTAGTTATGCAAAACTATAGGCTAACAGAAAACAGCCAGAATTCTTTGAAGGCAGTCCAAAGTTTGTGTTCTTTGCAGGTGAAGATCATTTAGAGAACTGTCTGTTTTTTGCCCATCACAGTTGTGGTGGATTCTGGTTCAAAGATTAGGAACCGAATACATTCGCTTGGAGGATCCTGTTCAGACAAATTGTCTGTTGTAATTGTATCTTTAATATATGCAAATATTGAGAAAAACTAAAAGTCATTAAAAGTCCAATCCTCATTCCAGTTCCAATGTGTTGGCTTATGACCTCTTCTTGTGCCAAGATGAGGCCACCCTCAGGATAGAGGAGCAACACCTTGTACTCTATCTTAGTACCTTTCAGTCTGATGGCATGAGTATTGATTTCTCCTTCCGGTAACCAAATTCTCCCCCCGCCCCCCCCATTCCCCACTCTGACCTTTACTATGAAGGGGTTAGACTATGAGAAGAGATTGAGTCACCTGGGACTGTACTCGCTGGAATTCAGAAGAATGAGATGTTATAGAAACATATAAAATTATGAAAGGGATAGATAAGATAGAGGCAGGAAAATTGTTTCCACTGATAGGTGAGACAGAACTAGGGGATATAGCCTCAAGATTCGGGAGAGTAGATTTAGGGCAGAGATGAGGAGGAACTGCTTTTCCTAGAGGATGGTGAATCTGTGGAATTCTCTGCCCAATGAAGCAGTGGAGGCTATCTCAGTAAATATATTTAAGACCAAGTTGGATAGATTTTTGCATAGTAGAGGAATTAAGGGTTATGGGGGGAAGGCAGGTAGGTGGAGATGAATCCACGGCCAGATCAACAATAACCTTATTGAATGGCAGAGCAGGCTCAATGAGTCAGATGGCCTATTCCTGCTCCTATTTCTTATGTTCTGATGTTCTTCTTCTCACCTGCCTATTACTTTACCCTGAGTGCCCTCCTCCCCTTTCTGCTATGGTCCTCGCTCCTCTCCTATCAGATTCTTTCTTCTTCAGCCTTTGACCTTTCCCACCCACTTGGCTTCACCTGTCACCTTCCAGCTAGCCTCTTATTCCTCCCCCCACGTTTTTATTCTGGCATTTTCCCCCTTTTCCGTCTTGAAGAAGGGTCTCGGCTGAAGTGTTGACTGTTCCATAGATTTCATTTCCGTAGATTCCATAGATTCATTCGTGTCTAGCTATTGACACGATCAATGCCTCTCATCATCTGTACACCTCTATGAGGTCACCTTTCATCCTCTGTTGCTCCAAGGAGAAAAGGCCAAGTTCACTCAACCTATTCTCATAAGGCATGTTCTCCAATCTAGGCAACATCCTTGTAAATCTCCTCTGTACTCTCTCTATAGTACCTATATCCTTCTTGTAATGTGCTGACCAGAAGTGAACTCAGTACCTCAAGTAGGGTCTAACTAAGAACTTACACAGCTGTTGAAGTGCATCTTTTGATTTTTTTTGACACAGGTTGGTATCAGGCAGGGGAGTGGGTGAAAGAGGAGGGAAATGCTCACCAAATATGTTAGGTGTGTGACACTTTGAAACTTTCCCAGGCCAATATATGTTTCAGTTATTCCAAGTGCTATTTCATGCCAGTGCAATTCAAGTGACTATCCTCTGTGATCAGTGGATTTTTCTTGGGCGGGGGGGGCGGGTTTTAGTGTTGGATAATGAGATTGATAGCGATGTAGTGTCTGGGAAGTCCACCTGCTTTCTGACATATTCTGTCATCTGATGAATAGACCAAATATGATGTGACTTTGGATGTCATAAAAAAGGTTAGGAACCGTTGATCTAATGCATGGAAATTCTACTTATCTGAATTAAATAACTTTCATGCTCATGTCAGAAAGTCTGCCTACAGCTGTTTCATTTTTAATTTTCTGTTACACTGATTGTTTTTATTTTGCATGGATATATGCAGGAATATGGAGTTATGTTACAAATTATCGATGTCTGAATGCTGAAATATCCTTCAGGGACCAAATGCCCTGCACTTGTCTCTGCATTTTTATTACAAGAGTAAAACACCTCCTGATTTTAATTATTGTAATATTAGTATAAATATATGTTAGCATTATGCAATGAACTGGAAATTTAAGAGTGCAGAAAGCTACATAAGACATCTGCTTTCAGCATTTTGTTTGTTGGAGACCCTTGAGAAAAATGGCACATGTTTAAGGTTCCACTGTATCACAAGGTCTGAAAGCAGTAGTCATTAATCTTTTTTTAAAAGAAAACTATTATTGATCAAAAGAAAACCTTTAAATATTTTGTAGTAAAATAATCTGCTGGTGAATTAATAAGTTCGTGCAAAATGCGATCTAATGACCTTATTGGATTCCAACCTGAATTATGTACAGCTTGAAACCTCATTTGTTAAACATATCATGTAAAGGTTAATAACCTTCTTTTAACACTTCAAGATGTTACAAGTCCTGTGTATAAAGATGAAAATGTGTAGATCTGTTCATTTCAAATTTTCAAGGTCACAGTGTACTAAAACATAATTTTTTTGGGGTTGTTACAGGTAAATCTCTGAAAATTTGGCCACAGATTTCACGGCATGTCCCATTTAGCCACTTAAGTCAAATTACTTAATTCCTTATAGAGCATTTCACTAAGGTACTGAGAAAGGAATTAGATCATATTGCCCTAGGAGCATCCATTATTGGGCTTATTTGGGACAATCATATCCCTACAGTGCAGTACTGGACTTTGTTCCCAATAAAGCAAGATTCATTCTTATGGCAATGCTGTTCCTCCAGTGTGCCAGTCTTCTCCCGTAAATGACTCAGCAACCCTCCCCTGATGTGGAGACTTTGACTGTTAGATCCTGGCTCAGATACCGCCAGTGGCTATCAATTCTTCATCCTTCAATGTGCCATATTCTGCAGTAGCAAGTCCCGGAAGTTCGATCTTAGCATTAATTGTAATAGACATTGATGCAATGCTGCCTGAAGTCATTCAGTGGACTTTTTGGGGTGTTCTTCAACACTTAGCTGTTGAGTGTCAGATTTTCAAAAAAAAAAGTGGAGAGAGCCAAATGTTACATAGGTCAGCAAGTTTCTGTAAATGAATTGAATGTATTTGCTTTTAAGAGCTTAAAACAATTTTGGATCCAAACATACGTACCTACTGATTAATGTATAAACATGAAGTTCTGAAAAATTTCCAAGACTAACACTCAAGTTCTGAAAAACTCAAAAGACTTGGCAAAATAACATTATAAGTAAGAGACTCAGGTCCTGTTTTCCACGTCTTGCTCTGCTAACTTCTCCTCTTCCCTCCGCAAGTACATTTCCATTCATTTGCAGAAACCTCTGTCCCCTCAGCCTTCTCTCTCACTCTTTCCATTTGCTCTTCTTTCTCTCTCTGGTCTCCGTGGTCTCCGTGGTCTCCCTGTCTTCACATATTCGGCTTCAGATTCAAGTTCATTTATTTGTCACATGCAGATCGAAACATACAGAGAAACATATTGACAACCAACACAATCTACGGATGTGTTGGCAGCAGCCTGCAAGTGTTGTCACACGTTCCAGTGCAACATAGTATGCCAACAATGTTTAGCAGAACAAAACACAATAAGTAACAAAACAACAACAGCAAAACATGCCCCTTTCCCCCCACTCACACACATCACAGACAGCCCTCCAACCCCAGGACAGGCCTTCAGGATTAGACAATGAGCCTCTGACTTCCTCAGCGGATTCTCAAACTCATAGACCCAGGACGATAGTTATCGTGCTTAGACTTTCTAACTTCTGATCGACCTTCAGGCTTCAATCTTCTGTATTGTCCCCAGGACTAGCCAATTGAGTTGTTCCCGAGCTCAAATTCTGGACTCGCCAACTCATGTACCTAGGGGTTCACTGTGCCACTACAGAGTATTCATACCATGTAGTGACACAATTGTACTCCAGGTAATAATGCTGCTTCACAGCTCTGGCAGCTTGGTTGGAATCTGTGTGGAGTTTGCATATGGATTTTCTCAAAGTGCTCTGGTTTCCACCCCATATTGAAACATGCAGTAAGTTCATTGACTGTTGTAAATGATCTCAGGTGGGTAACAGCAGAATCAGGGGAGTTAAGCACGTGGGAGGGAATAAATTGCAGGGAATAAATTAAGTGGTGGAATAGGATCAATGGGTATGCTCAAGAGCTAGCTTAGATAATGTAAGGCCTCCTATTGCAAGGAATTATGTAAAGTTTGTACTTATTCTCCCGTTTTCTGACTACTCTCTTTGTTTATTTATTTCTCTGTGATTGTTCCTGTGTGGGATAAATTGAACAGGTGTAGAAGAGTAAGAGGTGATATTATTGAAACATGTAAGAGCCACCACCTCTTTCTGCCCTTCCCAGATGAAGGAGATGATGGGATGAATTCATGCTAGTGATGTTGCTTTTGCAGGGATTTCATCTGCTCCAGAGGTCTTATTGTTTCTTGGCTCTTTCTTGTGAGGCTTCGGGTGGTGCTGAGATTGCATTGCAAAGGACATGCATGTCAAGTTAAGGAAACTTTGTCCTGGTGAAATAGATCTTTGAAGTTCTTCTCCCGGTGGACACTGACTGTCTCAATGTCTGTAAGGATCTCTGTTCTATTCTTGGTTTGTAACATAGTGTGTCAGTGTGTGTTTGGGCCACAGATCATTAGTGAAGGATTTTTCATGTAGTGATTGTCAGGTATTTGCTGGATCGATTTCAGTTTTCCACTTACCAGCTGTTCTGTAGATTACACGTCTTTGGCTGGACCAGGTCTACTGGTACCTGTGTTATGAATACAACTAATATGTTCTACGGGTCTCCTTGTTATTCTTATCAGATCAGATTTAGTGATAAAAAGACCAAAAGTGTGAATTTTTGTGGACTTAAAGGTATTCCGGCAGCCCAATCAGCCCAATCAGCAGGCCATGGCGGTGAGGTTTCTCTCAGGTCGGCAATGCTTGTTTAAAAGTACAGAAGGGACAAGTGGGGCGGCCATTATTGGGAGTAGGCCAGTGTGAGACACAGAGTCTCCCAGGGAACTACATCTGCATGAAGTCCATCCAGCTGCAGCTCCTTGAAGACTGTGTCAGGGATCTGGTGCAGCAGCTGGATGACCTTCGGCTTGTATGGTAGAGTGAAGAGATAATCAATCACGGTTACAGGGAAGTAGTCACCCCTAAGTTGCAGGAAGGTGACTGTCAGGAGAAATTGGCAGAGCACCCCTGTGGCCATTCCCCTCAACAATAAGTATACCGTTTTGGATTCTGTTGTGGGGGATGACCTCTCAGGGGAATGCCACTGAAACTAGGTTACCGGCAGTGAGCATGGGTCTGTGGTGCAGAAGGGAAAGAGGGAGAAGAGGGGAGCGGTAGTGATAGGGGACTCAATAGTCAGGGGAACAGACAGGAGATTATGTGGATGTGAATGGGACACCCAAATGTTATGTTGCCTCCCAGGTGTCAGGGTTAGCGATGCCTCGGATCACGTCCACAGCATTTTGGAGGGGGAGGGAGAGCAGCCAGGTGTCTTGGTACATATTGGTACCAGTGAGATAGGAAGGAAAAGCAAAAGGGTCCTGAAGAGAGAATTTAGAGAGCTAGGCAGGAAGCTGAGAAGCAGGACCTCCGGGGTAGTAATTTCTGGATTGCTGCTTCTGCAATGCACCAGTGAGGGTAGAAACAGGATGATTTGGCAGATTAATGCGTGGCTGAGAAGCTGGTGCAGGGGGCAGGGCTTCAGGTTCTTGGATCATTGGGATCTCTTCTGGAGGAGGTGTGACCTGTAGAAAAATGACAGGTTCCTCCTGAACCCAAGGAGATCAATCTTCTCATGGGAAGGTCATTTAGAGCTGATGGGGAGGGTTTAAACTAATTTGGCAGGGGGGGGAACCAAAGTGAAGGGACTCAGGATAAGACGGATGGTTTAAAAAAAAGCAAAGATAGCATGCAGTCAGACTGTCAAGAAGGGCAGGCAGATGATAGGACAAAATTGCAGCCAGCAGGGTCAGTATCAGTGCATTAGGAATGCTGAGTCAAAAAGGGTAGCAAATACAGAGCACAGAGTAAAAGAAATAAGGTGGATGATCTTGTTGCACTATTACAGATTGTGAGGTATGATGTGGCCATCACTAAGTCGTGGCTGAAGGATGGTTGTAGGTGAAAGCTGAATGGCCAAATTTACACGTTGTATCAGAGGGAAAGGAAGGTAGGCAGAGGGGGTGGCGTGGTTCTGCTGGTAAAGAATGGCATCAAATCAGTAGAAAGATATGACATTGGATCAGAAGATAGTGAATCCTTGTGGGTTGTGTTAAGAAACTGCAAGAGTAAAAGGACCCTGATGGCAGTTATATACAAGCCTCCCAACAGTAGCTGGGATGTGGACCACAGATTACAATGGGAAATAGAAAAAGTGTGTCAAAAGGGCAATGTTATGATAGTCATGGGAGATTACAACATGCTGGTCAATTGGGAAAATCAGGTTGGTAATAGATCTCAAGAGAATGAGTTTGTTGAATGCCTACGAGTTCGCTTTTTAGAGCAGTTTATTATTGAGCTAGGGAATTAGCTATACTGTATTGAATGTTATGTAATGAACCGGAGGCAGTTTGGGAGTTTTAAGGTAAAAGAACCCTCAGGATTCAGTGATCACAACATGATTGAGTTCTATTTCGAATTTGATAGGCAGAAAGTAAAGTAGCAGTATTTCAGTGGAGTGAAAGAGAGAGGAGTTGGCCAAAGTAAATTGGAAGGAGATGCTGGCAGGTATCACAGCAAAACTGCAGTGGCATGAGTCCTGGGAAAAATGAGGAAGGTGGGTGCAGATAGATGTATTCCAAAAACAAAAGAAATACTCAGATGGCAACATAGTATAACCATGGCTGACAAGGGATGTCAAAGCTAATGAAAAACAAAAGAGAGGGCATACAGCAAAGCAAAAATTAGCGGGAAGACAGGATTGGCAAGCATTTAAAGATCTACAGAGAGCAACTAAAAGAATCATTAGGAGGGAAAAGATGAAATATGAAAGCAAGCTAGCAAACAATATCTAATGGATAGTAAAAGCTTTTTCAAGTACGTAAAAATAAAAGAGAGTTGAGAATGGATATAGGACTGCTAGAAAATGAGGCCGGAGAAATATTAACAGGGAACAAGGAGATGACAGATGATGACAGATCATTTTGCATCAGTCCTCACTGCGGAAGACAATAGCAGTGGGCCAGATGTTGAAGGGTGTGAGGGAAGAGAAGTGAGTGCAGTTGTTATTACAAAGGAGAAGGTGCTCAAAAAGCTGAAAGACCTAAGTCACCTGGACCAGATGAACTGTACCCTAGGGGTCCGAAAGAGATAGTGTAGAGATTGTGGAGACATTAGTAATGATCTTTCAAAAATCATTAGACTCCAATGTGGTGCCAGAGGACTGTAAAATTGCAAATGTCACTCCATTCTCTAAGAAAGGAGGAAGGCATCAGAAAGGAAATTATGGACCAGTTCGCCTGACCTCTGTGGTCAGGAAGATATTGAAGTCAATTGTTAAGGACGGGATTATGGAGTAATTGGTGACACAGAACAAGATAGGACAAAGTCAGCATGGTTTCCTTGAGGGAAAATCTTGCCTGACAAACCTGTTGGAATTCTTTGAGGAGATTACAAGTAGGATGGATAAAGCCTCATGGGATGCAGTTGATGTTGTATATTTGGACTTTCAGAAGGCCTTTGACAAGGTGCCACACATGAGGCTGCTTACCGGGTTAAGAGTCCATGGTATTACAGGAAAGTTACTGGCATGGTTAGAGCATTGGCTGATTGGTAGGAGGCAGCGAGTGTGAATAACAGGATCCTTTTCTGGTTTGCTGCCAGTGACTAGTGGTGTTCCGCAAGGGTCGGTGTTGGGACTGCTTTTTATCCTGTATATCAATGATTTTGATGATGGAGTAGGTGACTTTGTTGCCAAATTTACAAATGATACAAAGATTGGTGGAGGGGCATGTAGTGTTCAGGAAACAGGTAGGTTGCAGAAGGATTTAGACAGATTAGGAGAATGGGCAAGAAAGTGGCAAATGAAGTATAATATTGGAAAATGCATGGTCATGCACTTTGGTAAAGAAATAAATGTGCAGACTATTTTCTAAATGTGGAGAAAATCCAAAAATCCATATTTCTTTAGCCAAAGGGTGGTGAATTTGTGAAATTTGTTACCACAGGCAGCTGTGGGACCATTTCATTGGATGTACTTAAGGCAAAGCTTGATAGGTTCTTGATTGGACACAGCATCAAAGGCTACAGGGAGAAGGCTGGGGAATGGGGCTGGGGAGGCGAGAAAAGAATCAGACTCGATGGGCCAAATGGCCTAATTCAGCTCCTATGTCTTACAGTCTTTTACCAGGTTATTCTCTGAATCCCAATGGAACCAGACACCATGTAATACTCTGCAGCTCCAGTCGAGTTGGAAGTGCTGAATGAGTTGAACATTGTGATTGCTGACATTTACTTTTCTGCTGCAGAATTGCTGTTGCCTTCATGGTTCAGAGACTATGTTAATTAGATCTAAACTTGTTTATCTTACAAAAGGCCATGTTACAAATGTTTATGAAGAGGAAAATTCCATTAACATTGGTGTTCCTTATCCTTGCCCATCCCAGAAATGTCCAGCCACTGCACTTGTGGGTGCTCTCAGAAACAGTCATCCTCTTTGATGTAAGCCATTCATCAGCAATTAAGAACATAAACAGAAGCAGGAGTAGGTCATTCTCCATCTTGCTGAGTCATTGAATAATCAGCATAGGCCCAACTCATCCATGCCGACCAAGAAGATAAACTACACTCATTTGCCCATATCCTTCCAGATCTTTCTGATCTATGTACCTGTCCAAGTGCCTTTTAAATGTTGTTATTGTCCCTGCCTCAACCACTTCCTCTGGCAGCTTGTCCATATGTATTCCAACCACAGCATGATGAAGTTGCTCCTCAGCTCACTTTTAAATCTTTCTCCTCTCACCTTACCTCTAGTTTTTGATTTCCTTTGCCTGAGGAAAAACCTATGTACATTCACCCTCTTCATGATTTTTTATATTTCTATAAGTTTCCCTATCAGCCTTGTACACTCCAAGGAATGAAATCTTGGACTGCCTAACCTCTCCCTATAACTCAGGTCCTTGAAGCCGGGCAACATTATTGTAAATTTTCTTTGTACTACTAGTTTAATGGCATCTCCCCTATAATAGGGTAGATGCAGTGCAGAAAACCACCTTTTCCTCTGATTCCCTCAATTATCAAACAATTTACCAGTATCTCCATGTAGTTCATTTTTACTTTAGTTAGGAAGAAGAGAAGTGATTTCAGGTGATTAGCTCTGCAAGGAAGGGTAGACCATGCATCAGAACAGGGAGGAGCGGCAATAGCTGAACTTTTGGATAAGTGCTGCTTATTTCTAAAGATTCCTTTTGCTGCTTCTGAGTATTTCTGTTAGCTTTGGCCATGGTTGAAGATTTTAGAGGGTGAATTTAAGACTGCCTTTGGATGGCGATTCATATAACAAACTGAAGGCTGTGATCAGGAGCTTCAGACGTTGAGTATCTAAGCTTCAATGAAAGTCATAGAGTTGGTTCAGCAAGAAACATGATCTTCAACCCAACTTGTCCATGCCAAATATTTACAGAATTTGCCTAGGTTAAGCTCCTATCATTGAATTCTTTCCTGTCCAATTACCTGTCTGAAATGTTTTTAGTTGGGTCCAAATTAGATCACTAGATTTAACTATAAGGCAGAGTTGAGTCTGTTCCACCATTTCATCATTTCTCATCTATTTCCATTTTGACCCCATTCTCCTGCCTTCTGCCCATAACCTTTCATGACCTGACTAATCAAGAACCTCTGCTTTAAATGTACCCAGTGACCTGACCTCCACTGCCTCCTGTGGCAACGAATTGCACAGATTCACCACCCTCTGGCTAAAGAAATACCTGTTCTAAATGGACATCCCTCTATTTTGAGGCTGTGTCCTCTGGTTCTAGACTTCCCCATCAAAGGAAACATCCTTTATGCACCATTTGAGATGCATTTGGATTGTTGATAAATCAGTGATGCCGATAAACTTGTGATTTTTAAAAAAATATGTGTGTGTATGTGGTTAAAGTTTCCCTATAACACAGACTGGCAACTTTCCCTTTTTAGTGATAACATATTGCTATTTTCTCCACCACCACCAAGGTGTGTTCCATCTTTTCTTTTGTGGGCTCTTGAGCCCAAACTTGTGTTAACCGGAAAGGAAGAAACACAAGGCTGAAAGAATGATAACATGAAAGCATTGGCTGTTCTGTGGTTTTCTTTTGTATTCTGGCAATATGTCCAGTTTTGCTGTGCTTTTTCATTCACTGTTTTGTTTATATTACTGAACTCTTGTTTATTTTTTCAGTGGTGAACTTCAGTGCTATGATTAGAATGAATTTGGTTTACTTACATAATTTTCACTGCTAAGAGTGTTGTTTGTTTAAAACTAATGTTCCATTGTAGATAATTACTTAAGCCGTATTTTATAATTCAATGCATTTTTTCGCAAAAATGTTGGGATATAGTAAATAATTAGATGTATCTCATTGTTCCCAAATGTAAACTGTCAACTCTCTGTGATGACTGAAGCTAAGAATCTCCAAAGATTTAGAAAGATACCTAAAGTCACTGTAAAGAAAGTGGCTCAGCACAGAAATTTGGAAGCTTTGCCCAACCGTTTTAAGCACTGTTTAAACAGTGTATACATTGTTTACCTTTACATGTCAGAAACTTCTACCATATGATCTTGACTTTTACAGCCTACTTGACATCCCTGCTTAAATATTTACTTTAACCAGTTGCAGAATGGCCTTGATTTTGTGCGGGGTAGTGGTTGATTAAGAATCGTAAAACTCTGTGAACTGATTGTATGTAAGTAGTACGCTTAAGGTACCCCAAAATACTAACCAGCATAATGCAGACATGTGTTTGCTTTTTTGTAGTGAGGCCCACCACAGGTGATTTTTACTGTATACATTTTCTCTGTTTGTGAAGTGGCATATTATTTATATGATTTGCTGTTAAGTAATCTAATAAATAGTCTGTAGAAAATCCCACAGACCCCACGCAGAGCTGGATGTAATGAATTTATAAGAGTAGGGATATCAAGGAACATCAACTTTCGTGGTGTAAATAGCGCCTTCCCAACAGAGGAGGGCATCTGGGCCTCTTTGTGAAGTCCCTACTCCACCCTCCCGCCCAAATAAAATCTGGAAGGTAGATCAAAAGCCAGAATTGGGCCTCTTGTTCAATGGATATGAGCTATAAAAAACAGTTCTTCATGCCTTCCCACTGAAGAAATAAATATGAATATTGACTGTTAAGTAGTATGAAATATATTTAAGAAGGCCAGATCCATTACAAACTTCAATCAGTGAGGATAGGGTTAAGGACACAAACCAACAAAAAGCAAATTTATAATTGAAGATGCAAAGTTCTGTTTATATAAGAATGATCATTCTGTGGAACAATCTCATGGAAAAAGCACTGGAAACCCAAGATCTGCCATTAGTTGAGAAACAATAGATGGGATATTGCACTGGGAGACCCTGGGATGTTTCAGCTGAAATGAATTAAAATGAGTTGAATGACCTTCTCATCCTCAATTATCTTGCGATTTAAGAACAGTTTTCCTCACAGACGTACTCTGCAAGCCAGAACATTTTTCAAAATGGTGACAGTCCTGCTATGATTTGCACTTTACTGAATTGTAATTAGCTCAATCAACCAGAAAGATCCTTTCATTGTAGCTTTGAAAATAGCACTGAGAAGGCAGTCTTTGAGTTAATCTGTCAGTAATGTCTTGCACAATAGCAACTATATTTTAACTAATAGCCTGCCATTGTCTTGAGGGATCACATGACTATGTCCGTCATTTATTTCAGTACTGAATTAGAGTTTTGTGTCTCGGTTGTATAACCTCAAGTTCCTGTGTGTTTTTCCATGTTAATTTGTTGCTTTGGGTAATGTGTTTATTAATACACTCAGTCACCGATGTGTGGTTGGCTCCATTTTTTAATGTTTTCAGCTGCAACAACATTTTTAAGGAGCTTGGCTTTGCAATTTTCTATCATTTGCACCACCAACATCAGAGAAATCTTAATGAATTGGATGTTCTGTTAAAAATGAACTGTTTTATTTATGCTTTTGTCATTCAAGTGTTTCTATAGTTGAATGTTTTAAATATATACTGTAAATATTAAAATAGAGTATATTCTTATTTTGGATATTTTTTTGGCACGATGAAATAAGGTTCTCTCACAAGATGTTCTGGACCGGAAATATTGATTTAGTGAAGCTGGCTCAGGAATGGCCTTTTTCTTATGTTCTTCATATGCATCAGATAAATGGATTAAATTATAATCCTGATTCAGGCAAATAAATGTAGAGATTGTGATCTGATGGGCTTCATGTATGAAGGAAAGAAATGTCTTGACATGCTTTTGTTGGTATTGCCGTATGCTTTCAGCAGTGTTATTTTTGCAATTAGCACTTCTAAAGAAGGTAGCTGTAGGGTTAGTGATAATATTGTATCGCAAACCATGGTTTAGGACAACTCCGTTAATTCCTTGTTCAGCATTACGACAATACAAATAACACTAGTCACATTTGAAGAGTTTATATAATGGCAAACAACAAGGCTTCAGAATTCCATCACATTGGAAGGTCAACAGTGTTACATCCTAATGGTTGTCATGTATCCAAAGAGTATCTCCTTAATATTTGAGTATAGTGTGGAAGTACAGCTTGATAATTTTACAATCTCATTACTTGGGCAGGGATTTGTAATGGTATTTTTAACCTTTGAGTGTTTATGTTGCAGATTGCACAGTGGTGCTGAATTGATCTGTTGACCCCCCCCCCCCATTATAAAAGCAACATTTTGAAATAAAAAATCAAAAATGCTGGAGATGTTCATCAATATTTGTGTAGAGGAATAATAAAACATAAATTAAGCTCAGCAAGTCAGGCATCATCAGTGGAAAGAGTTGCTGTTCTTCACATTAGTAGCTGCCTATTGTACTTTGCTTTTCAAATTCCATTCTAGAATATCAGAAATAGAATAAGACATGCATTCGCTAATAGAAATTATGTTTAATCCTACGGACTACCTACTCCATGGCAATAGGATTTTGAATAAAAAACAAAATATTTGTAGTTTATTTCTTGAGCACTTTCTAGACTTTTAAGTATGAAGCTGAAGTTATTGTGAAGAGTTAAGAAGAGCAAAATCAAATGTACTGATAAAATGTTGTTAGGTTAATATAGAGGGAAGGGAGAAGTCATTGTTGCTCCCATCCTCAACCGAAAAAGTGAGTTATGTGTTCAGAAAAGTTTTGCGTTTTCATCAAATTTTCTGTTGTTTAAAATTGATCTGTAGAAAGTTTTATTGGTCTAAGATAGAGATCTCAGATTGTTGAGACCTGTTCTGAACCCACATTTCTGAATTCCAAATGTACAGTACTATGACCATGAGAGCACTTTCTGTAACATGATGAACACAGATGTTGTTTCAGTATCGTTTTATTTCTTTCCCAAGTCTGGCAGGTTGGGGTGGAGGAGCATAACTGTGCAACTGGGATGAGTTGTGATTGAAAATTACAACAACAAAGGTAAAGAAATGAAGAAATCAATTACTTATCACAAGGTTTCCTCTCAGTAAACTAAATTATTCCCTATGAATTTCTCACCTATGCATTGAAAGCTTGGGTTGTTTTACATCATTTATTTAGGCAATTTATTAATCATGTTATATCCCCCACTAAATATCTGGAAAGACTATATACTAAGTTTTGTTTGTTGGAAGTAGCAGTTCAGAATCAGGTTTATTATCACCGGCATGTGACGTGAAATTTGTTAAGTTCTGAGGGTCTCCACAGTTTTCAGCAATTTGGGCATAGTCTGGATCTTGGCAGGTCAGCAGTAAGTCTCAAACTGGTCTGTCATTCGTGATGTTTCATCTCTGGGTATCACCTCTTTAATCTTTTGCCAAGTCAGCGCTCACATATGATGTGAGACCTCATTCATTTCAATATGAAATCTTGGATTGAGGAAAGTGTTAAGTTTTTAGTTAAGTATTTTTATGACTTGTATGTGATCAAATTTGTTTAATGAACTTACTTTAAAGTATTTTTGAAATACTTTACGGTCTATTAATTAATTATACCAGTGTTTATATTTTTATACACCTCTGAGTGCCACCAACTTTTAAATGTTAAGAGTAAATCACAGAAACAGAAGCTTGGGTCCAGCAAGGACCTTTTAATTCAAGTACTGTAATTAAATAAATTTGGAATTAAGAAGGCTAGTATCAGCCAGTCAAGCTACACTTGTGAGAAGAGAAGTAGTGTCAAAGTTTCAGGTTGGGGACACCACAGATGCAATCTGACCTGCTGAACATTTCCAGTGTTTTGTATTTTTGTTTTAGATTTCTAGCATCTACAATTTTGTTGATTTTCAAGACTAGTATCAATTATAACACCCACGAAATTACCAGGTTGCTGTAAAAGCCCAATTGGAACACTAATATCCTTTGGAAAAGGAAATCTTTGTTTATTTTCTGGTTTTGATCCACCGATGTGATTGACTTTAAATAATCCTCTCAAGTGGCCTGGCAGCCCATTCAATGGGGCACGGGGATAGGGAATAAATGTCAGTCTTGTATCATGATACAGTATTCTTAATCTGATCTTTTTAACCTATGGCAAAGGCTCAGTATCTTTAATATATTCTAACTAAATTAACAATTTTATTTTACATATTGTATTGCTAAGATCAGGAATGCCTTAACACCAGGTCTTCAAGAGCCACTTTTGGATCTGAGCATAGGCCAAGATTTGTACAGAGATGACTAGACATGCTGATGATGTTAAATGGCATGCAGCACTTAACAGGCATAAATTTAGAAAAATTTCTACCATGCACTACAGGCCCTGAAGAATTTTGAAGCAGAACTGAACTACAAGATTGAACTGTGGCTTGGTATGAAAGCTTTTCACTCCCATAGGCTACTGCTGAAAGATTCATCTTTTTCTGGCAAGAGATGTCTTTTTTTTTGCTATTACTAATGGCCCAGACCCCTCTTTCCCTCCTCCACCTTGCCCTCTGTCCTCATCTAACATATTTTATAATCTCCGCTTGCTGACAGCAGCAAGATTATAGCCTACACATTCTAAACTGCGAAACACCTTTGTCTGTCTCTTGTCCAAATTGTTTTTAGTAACTATCACATTGTATAAAGTTTTTGGAAAACTTACTGTTTGCATTTTTTTTCAAATGTCATAATGGTGCAAACTGTTCATAAATCATATTACTTCGTGGCTAGCCAACTTTTTGTAAGTTTATGAAATAGTCACAGCATTACCTCCGGATTTTTATGCTTTCATATTCACAGTCATAGAAAATTTATAACACCAAAGGAAACCACTTGGCTATGTCAGCCAAAAGAGAGCCACACCACCTAGTCCCATCTCTCATCATTAACTCCATAGTCATTGAGGTTGGGGTTCTTCAAGTACATATGCAGGTGTTTTTAAGTGTGACAAAGGTGTCTGCCTCAACTCAGGCAGAAAATTCCAGACTCCTACTACCCTTTAAGTGGAAAATAATTTCCTCATCTCCCCTTTAGTCCTTGTACCAATTAATTTAAATTTATATATTGTTCCTTCCTATTTACTGCCTAGGCCCCTCAACTAAATCCTCCTCAGATTCTTTTCTGAAGAAAACAGCATAGCCTGATCTTTCTTCATTATTGTCATTTTCCAGTGCTAAAAAATCCTCAAAAAATCTTTGCCAGTGAAGCCACCCACAAAGACTTTTCGGGAAAGACCACATTCTAGAGATATTTAGCTAGTGGACACTGAACAGTGGGCCTCTCAAATACTCCACAGATCTGTGTTTAAGAAGCAAGCAGGAGTGACACTGACGCATTGTAAGAAAATGTATTTAATTGATAGTATGCTGAATGTAGAGAAAGGCAAATGCCATAGGTATTTACTGTATATGGAATAAATAAAATGTATTGTTAATGAAAGAAATACAACTGCATACTTTATCATGTCCCATACAATTAAGTCAAACTTATTAATATATATGACTTGCAAAATGAGACTGCAGAACACCACTGGATTTGGTTATCCAAACACAGTGGTACTTGCCAGCCATTATCCCCTCCTTCCTGCCATGGCCATTTTTTAAAATCCAATTTGCCACATTCCTTTTAATTCCAAGGACTTTTTCTTGTTTTGACTTGCCTGCTTTACCAAATGCCTTGGTAAAATCCATTTTGACCACACTACCCTCAATGACCTTCCGTGTTTACTCCTCCAGACAGATTAAGTAGGCTATGTCTTTTTTATCCCCCTGGAGTGCAGGAGGCTGAGAGGTGGCATTATAGAGTTAAGAGGCATGGACAGGGCAGATAGCTAGTTTCTATTTCCCCATGATAAGAGTGTCTAAAATTAGAGTTAAGAGAGAGAGGAGGTTAAAAGAGATATGAGGGATAATTTTTTCACATAAACAGTAGTTTGTATCTGGAATGATCTGCAGAGGAATGGTGGAGGCAGGAACAGGAACAACATTTGAGAGGCATCTTCACAGATATCTGATGAGCAGGTCATAGAAGGATATGGAAGTAATGCTGGCAGGTGGAATTAGTATAGGTTTTGCATGCTGGTTAGCTTAGGTATAATAGGCTGATTGGCCTAGTTCTATTCTGTACAACTCTGACTCTTTCCGTCTTGAATTAAGTTCTTCTCCACTTCCAACTTTTCCATTGGTCTGCTATATTCCTTCTACTAAAATTATTACTTTTAATGTTATGGCAATAATCATCCTAATTTTAATGATACAAATGAGGGAAGCTTATTCAAACTGGAGTATGCTAGATGAAAAAGTGAGGCAAAATCTGCAAATAACTGTCATTTCAGACTGGCAGCTAAGTCTTGGTGCTCTATCAGTGCTTTCAAGGACCCTTCATCTCATTCTCTATTTATTGCTTGCTTATTCGTTATTGTTTGTACTTTTTCTTTCTTTTTGTATTTGCTCAGTTTGTTGTCTATTGCAGACTAATTGTCTGCCCTGTTGGTGCGGTATTTCATTGATTCTATTATGGTTATTGGATTTACTGCGTACGCCTGCAAGTAAATTAGTCTCAGGATTCTCTGGTGGCATATATGTGCTTTGATAATAAATTTACTTTGAATTTTGAACTCTCATTGTCCTCGGGAATTTTGTAATTTGCCCGATGGCATTAAGTTTTAGCATTGCAATCTCAACATTTTAAACAATTTGGTATCTTGTGTACTGTATCCTGCTTTCAATATTCAGAGAATTGTACAGATATCTTTGTGGGGTATTGTTTCTTTCAGGCTTAAGCTATGTGACAAAAGATCTTTATAGTACTCAGCTGATTCTTCATTAAACACGGAGCAGAAAATAATCCTGCTCTTATTGAAAAGCCTGTGTGTGACATAAGATAAGCACTTTGAATTTAGTACCTAATTAAATTATGTTTCTCTTTATATTAAGCCAAAATGTATCTCAGTATTGTCATTACTCTATTAAGAATTTCAGTTAATTTTTAAGCACATCAAAGTGACTCTTGTGCACCCCTCCAATTTGCATAATGATAATAGAGCCAATTATTGTGGGAGAGTTGGCATTACAAGTTGTGATGATAATTGGTAGCATCAAGGTGATATAATTTAAATAGATTCCTTCATTTGGATTGAAATACTAATGTTTTTTCTTGTCAAAAGTTTTTGCTTATCCTGTGTGCACTTTAGCATTTTTGTTATATATTGGAGAATCTCCAGGATGTTTTTACCACTGCAGGATATTCATTGTGGTGTATTTATTTTAATCAACAGTACTTTTTATAATAGCACAGCAGATTTGTTTGTGTTTGTATACTCTTGGCATGGGAATATTGTTAGTAATTATCGAGAATAAGTACAATGCTCCCAGGGAATAATTGTGTTGCAATTGTTGCAGGAGGTTGAACAGCAATAGCTGCATTCTGTCAGCCGTGTGTTGAAAGGAGAATGGAATGCAGTTCTTCAATTCAGATTCAAGTACAGTAGGACCTTTATTAGCTAATCACATGGATAATGTGGTACGAATCTAGACTTGTTAGTGTATATCGCACACTGCACTTTTTGCATGTGAGTATGTATGGCGATAGCCGGGATCCTGCAGTAGTGTTCTAGCAGTGTAGAAGTATAACACTACATGCAGAGCCATAATTGCTACATGTGCTCAGGACTTAGAATGAGACCACTTCTGCCTTTCTAGTCTCTGCCAATTGACAGAGAATCCCATTCCCCAACACATAAAATGCTGCAGGAGCTCAGTGTGTCAGGCAGCATCTATGCAGGGAAACCATTAGTCAATGTTTCGAGCTAAGACCTTTCATCAGGAAGTGTCCAATGCATGTGTACAAATTAGAAAAAAAACAACTAATGCATTTTCTCAACTAAACATCTTACACATAAGCAGGTAAATTCTGGCTAGGCACATGTATACACAAGTCAGCCTAACATGGGCTGTGGATGTATGGTGCTCAAATTATGTAAATATACACCACAGTGTTCCAGTTTTCTCCTTTTATCTAGCATTGTAGTGAAAACTTACTGTCTGATGGATATACAGTATACTCTGTATTGTTGGGAAGACTCACCACCGGACTAGACATGCCCATGCTTCGTCCCTGAGGAAGATAGCAGAGTTTGTCATCAAAACATCAGTTATAATCAATACCTTTATCTGGCTGGAAGCCTGAGAAGAGTTTATTCGTTAGACTCTTAATAGTTTTTGAAATGCCACAAGCGGCACTGGAAGCATATTATTTGAGTGTAGAACTTTGTATAAATGATTCTTAATTATTGCAGATCAAATGCATCAGATGATAACTCTTAGATATTTACTGTTGTTCTCTATTAAAGATAAGTAAATTGAACAAATTTTTAAGCTGTGTTACATTGTCATTATCCTGAAGTAGTGGCTTATTGGACCAGTCATCATATCCCTCAATAAATGGAGTATTACAGTTTGAATTCTCAGTGGGTTGACATGAGTTGATGTGAGCTGCCCTTAAAGTTATTAATTTATTGTCTCTACAAATAGATCTGTTTGAATCTAGACATGCATTCAAAAATGGCCCCCTTACTAAAGATCCTTATTTTTATCAAGTTAGCTTGCAAATCAGAGACTTTGGTCTGCTACCTAGGTGTGATCAGCTAATGCTAATTGGAAGAGTTGTTGCATTTTTTAATTTGGAAGGTTGTTTTCACTTTAACTAATTCTTTGTCACAGGATATGCTATGCTAGAGGAATCCTGGGTGTTTAACTGATACTGCGGTCTAGTTAATTAAAATTTACAATTCCCAAGTGTATGTTATGAATACTCTGGCTTCAGAGTGAATCATTGCATTGTTTCAGTTTATGCTGTTAGATTGTGGATTGCACCAATAGAAATTGTGGAATAATTAATTGTTTATTAATTTCTGATATGTGGAAATGCTTTTCGAAAGCAAGCTGTTCAAAAGTCTTCCATTGCACTTGCTGAAATGCTAGCCTAGGTTATGTGCTCATATTTCCAGAAACATGAGGACAAAACCTAGGCTAGCACTTCAGCACAACACTCATGTTCAGGTTTAAGTAAACGATTCTCAGTACAGTTCAGAAAAAAGGCTCTTCCAAGTAACTTGCTTATTCAAGGTCTTCTAGATGATCGTTTTCCGAGGAGAGTTTCTCTCAGTACACATATTATGTAAGGGAAATTATGGTGCAATGGGAGGAATTCATTGTATAAAGATAAGGTCACACACAAAAGAAGTTGTGTTTGGAAACAGATTAAATTTTGAGTTTCTTGCTTTACCGTAACACACGTGCATCCTAGAGAATATGAAGAAGAATATAAATCTTTGTTGAGGATAATGGTTACGGAAGAAATAACAGTGGTTAAAATTTGTTTAATGATTTGTTTGCAAAAATATGAATCATACTCCATCTGGGGATTGGGTATTTAATAATAAGTAAATTTAAGTTAATAGCCGAATTATTGTTTGAGAATTGCTTTACTCAGATGAATTGCTTCCAGTGAACATAACCTTTCACCAAAATCTATTGCCAAAGTGAGAAAATTTCTGCAGCAGCCTGTTCAAATCTTTTAAGAGATAAGAAGGTTGGCTGGACTAATCTGCATCCAGATGGAGGCCAGACCTTGTTTTAGCTGTTTGGAGATACTGCCCAGAGTTAGCACCAGAAACTTAGTATGATATAAAGTTGCCAAATAGTTGCATTTCCTTTTTGAAACAGGCCATCATTCCCAGTGATGAGAACTGAAATTCTTTTCCCTGCGCTGTTTTCCTTAGTTATGTTCTAGTAGTTTTTATCGAATGATAGATCCCAGTGTGGACTGAACTCAGTAAAGAGAGGGAAGGAGAGTTTCAACTTTGTAGTGACTTTTGTAAGGCTGAAATTTGGAATATAATTAATACTTTACTAAAATAGCTAAGAAACCAGCTAAATTTCTTAATGCATGTATGCATTTCTAAATGACAATGAAAGAGGACTGAGTGTTCTCATAATCTAAAAAAATAGTTTTAGAACCCTCAACAAGTAAGATAATTGATTACAGAATTTAATGAAGATTTATCATGGATACAGTGTAGGAATGTGCCACATCTACAACTTGTCCAAGCTTTTTCTTGATGAACAGTGTGATCCAAGTCTGGAACATCCACAGTAACTATCTGCAACAGGAGATGTATTTTGATCTGTAGTTGAGTTGAAGGCTGTGAGTACAGGCATTGCAATACATCATGAAGGAAGGAGAATAATTCAGGAGGCGTAATCAAAGCTGTTTAATGAAAGAGTATGACTGGTACATATATAAAAGAAAAAAATACATAAAGTATATTGGGATTTTTGGGAAGTATGCAATAAGATATTACAAAGTAAAGTTAGCACGTGATTGGAGAAATAGAAGGGTGATCCAATTAAACAAAATAGCATATGAATAATTGTGTAATTTTTGGTTTGTCATAGTGGTTTGATGCAAAAATCTGAGGGAGCCAGGTATAATATGACCAAGTTTACTACACTTGCTAACGCAGGGATGAAAGTAAATATAGATTGATTGAATATAGAGTAATAAAGATCGATTGAATAATTAGATTGACCAAGAAGGTAGTAGGTGGAGTTAAATGTATTGAAATGTGAAAATACTTATTTTATTAGGAAGAGTGAAAAAACAGAATATTCTTAAATGATGAGACACCGGTAAATGGTAATGTTCAGAGGGATTTGTATGTCTTTCTATGTGAATCACAAAGCCATGTCAAGCTGGTATAACAAAAGCAATGTTAGCTTTTATTATTTTGGGGTTGAAGTATGAGTATGAGTGCAGTTAATGTGGTAGTTTTGCATTATTGTATTAGGGATTTCCCTGTTCCAAAGGAGGAGTACTTGTCACCTACTGAGGTGTTGCCTTGTGAGGAAAGATTTGGTAAAATAGGACTTGCGTTCTCCAGAATTAAAGACAATAAAAGGCAATTAATTGGAAGATGCATCTGCCTTGCAGGCCTTGACATGGTTGATGCTGTGACACTCCTTCCTCCATTCTAGAGAGCTGATTTCTTCAAATTATGGAATAGTCTTTGATGGGCACCTTTTATCGGTGAGACCCAACGTAGATTGGGAGACCGCTTCACCGAGCACCTATGCTCCACCCACCAGAAGAAGGGATCTCCCAGTGGCCACCCATTTTAATTCAATATCCCATTCCCACTCCGATATGTCAATCCATGGCCTACTCTGCTGTCGCGATGAGGCCACACTCAGTTTAGAGGAACAACACCTTATATTCTGTCTGGGTAGCCTCCAACCTGATGGCATGAATATTGACGTCTCAAACTTCTGGTAATGCCCCCCCCTCCATTTCCCCATCCCCCTTTCCCTCTCTCACCTTATCTCCTTGCCTGCCCATCGCCTCCTTCTGGTGCTCCTCCCCGCTTTTCTTTCTTCTATGGCCTTCTGTCTTCTCCTGTCGGACTCCTCCTTCTCCAGTCCTGTGTCTCTTTTTTACTCGTCTTTTTTTCTCCAGTCCTGCCAAAGGATCTCAGCCCGAAACCTCGACTGTACTTTTTTTCCATAGATGCTGCCTGGCTTGCTGAGTTTCTCCAGCATTTTGTGTGATATTCAGAATGACCAGTTATCATGGAAAACCATTTTTAAATGGTAATGGTACTTATTAAATTTACATACAGCCTACCTGCATAGAATTTCAAAAACTGCTGGAAATATTCAACAGTGAAGAAGCATCTGTGGAGATGGAAACTGAACATTTTAGGCAAATGATGTTTAACTAGAACCAAGCTGAATGGCAATTGCACACAGAGGCTGACATTAATGGAAATGTAACCCCTTTTTAAAAAGAAGATCATTATTTATGGGTTTTTGCCATTTTGTTCTATATGGGGTGCGTGTGATAGCCATACCAGCAAGATTTTCACACCTTGAGTTTGCTTATATTTTCACCTGTTATTTGCGGCTGGGCCACTAGGTGGAGCACTCTAGTAAATAGAGTTAAGACTGAAAGAACCAGGTTGGCCTTGGAGAATGAATTATATTGGTTAATTTTTAAATCGGTATTAGTGATAACAAATTAACAGAAAATAAAGGAATTCTGATTAAAAGTGAAACATGCCTTTTACACCATTAGGCAGAGTGCAGAAAACAAATAGGATTTTAGATCTGCAGTTCAAAGAATATTTATAAGTTGAGAGTATTATGCACAGATATGGACACAGAATCACTGGGCGATCCTGTCTTGGAAGAATTACAGAGAATAGCAAAAAAATTTGATAGTGAGCCATACAAAAAGATAGATAGGCAATAGAGGTTTTTAAATTGGAAAAGTGGCAACTCCAAAGCAATCTAATTGAAGTATTAAATTCTGAAATTAGATGGTCATATTGGATCCTAGAATCATGTGCAGAATTAATATGTTCTGACAAATGGATGTCGATTCACTGAGAGAGAAATTTGACTGGTCGAGAAAGTTAAGTTCTTGAGTAGTGAATTCACCCGGAGAGATGGTGTAGGTGGAATATATTCTCTTTAAAAAACATTTTTAAGTTTCTACAAGGGAAAAATAATTTAGCAGAAAAGGCATAAGGGAGGAAGTCCATTAGTAAGTCTCTGTCCTTTGGAGTGACACTCCACAGGAGCTCTAACTCTGAACTGAGCTGTTTAATACTTGCTGTGAATGATCCTTAATCTCATTGGAGATGTTTTTAATCATTATGAGAAAAATAAATCCAGTTGCATTGTAGGTTTATAAATTGTGCAATGACTGCTCTTAATTGGACAACTTGTTTTTATAGTGGAAGATTTCTTTAACAATAGCCTGCATTTAGCAACAAAACTATAGCCAGACAAAGTGGTAATGGTAGGATAATTCCCCTGACTGTTAGGCTTGGGCCTGAGGTAAGTTTTATGCCCATGATTTATATGTAGTTGTCTTCCACTCACTGCATTTTTTTTGATAAATTACTCTCTTATGCAAAGTTTTGTAGTTTCTGTTTTCTTCACTCTTTAAGTGGATTATAGTTTCTCAGTAAATTTATTGGTGTGCATTATGTTTCTCTGAGTCGTATGCCCCACCTTCAACTCATTGGCTGGGTGGTGTTGTCATAGCACTGTTTACAGTGTGGTGATAGAAATGACTCTAGACCCTATACTCAGGAGCAAAGAAAATGTTGGGAAAACTCAATGAGTCATAAAGCACTCATAGAGGCAAAGGGATAGAGGGAAGGTTAATGTTTTGGGTCAAGATCCTGCGTCAGGCAGGGCTAGTCGGTGATAGGTGGAACTAGTTGAAGAGAGAAGGGGAATTCGGAAACCATGCCTGGTGGTTGATAAAGTGATACGTAGAGGCATATGAAGGGAAAAAACAGAAAGGGGGTAGATGTCGCCTGGTGGATGTAGAGGCAGAGGCTGGTGTTTCTTGTGAGAGACAGCTCTATTCTCTTTTGTCTCCAGATGCTGGAAGATGCTGCACCACCTTGCTCCTTTCTCTCTCTTTTTGATCCACCCAGATTCTCCAGCCCACTCCCCGTACTCCCCCTCCCCCACCGAAATGGTTCCATCCCCCTATCAACCATGCACTAAACCTCTGGGGTCTCCTGTTGTTTCCACATCACCTTCCCTATCCATCAGCTTTTGCAACCTCTTGCTTATCCTCTTTCTCAACTTCCACCTGCCCCTCTTCTCATCTGGCTCCATTTGCCTATCATCTCCACCTACAGTATCTCCTACCAGTCTCCAACGCCCTCCACCCTCTCACCTGTTTATACTGGCTCTTTCTCCCCTACAATCGCAGTCCTGATGCGTGGTCCCAAACCAAAGTATCAACTCCACAGATGCTGCCTGACCCGCTGTGCTCCTCCAGCAGTTTGGTGTTTTGCTCCGTTTACTGTATGGGCTAATTGTGCAGGACAGCCTGTTTCTTTGATATATTTTCTTTGTATAAAACGGCACAAACTGAATTTTACAGGAATTGGAGGACATTTGCAAGCTTATGGTATGATCTAATTGATCCAGTTAGCCATATTCTATGTGTAATATTGCTGTAAAATGAGGACAACATTTGTGCATGTTATTCTTTTCTATAGTAAATGAAGAACTTATGAAGTCGCAATATGCATATAGCTATCTATAGACTGTATATCAGACACATCATGAGTTGTACTTCTCATTTATAACTTCAACAAATCAAGATAATCCAGCAAGTTTAGCTGCTACTCCAAACATCTATCACCTATTGGTTTTGAATACAAAGAAACAGAATCAACATACTTGTGGTTTAGTGATTTTTTTAGGTGTACATTATGTTGTTCTGTTGGTGCACAGGAGCAAAAATAAAGACATGTTTGCATTCCACCTGGGCTGTCAGTCAAAAAGATGGATGAAGCTTAAGTGACAGAAAGATGGTGTAGAGCATTCACTGAGCAACCAGTATGCCAGCAATGTATATGAGATCTCTATCTTCATCTTTCTAGTTTATGTAATGATGTATATAACATTGAAATTATTAGATATGTTAATTAAAATTATTATCTAATATTAATGTTTTAATATATCTAGTCAATTAAAATGTTTTATTTTCAGTAAATTGTGTAATTTTGTGTGAAATACTCCACCTATTCTTTTGAATTGTTTTCTCCATTCAAATGGTAATCCTGTACTGCCACCATTTCTAAGTATTCAGTAAATTCAGGCTACGTCCACACTACGCCAGATAATTTTGAAAACGCCAGTTTCGAGTAAAAACGACAGGTGTACACACTAAGCGTCTTTCAAAATATCTCTGTCCACACGGACACGGATATTTGGGCGAATCTCCTCCACTGGGCATGCGCAGGACGCACAGAAAACAAGCCAAGAGGAAACGGTATACTTAGTGCACATTTGTCCAGTTACTGAGTAGAAAAACTTAGAAGGAATTGCTGTGGCTCTCGCGCAGGAGGACTTAAAACAAAAAAAAACAAACACTGGAGCGTATGGAGGCAACCGACAGGGAGTTCGCGGACAGTATGACCTGGCTGACGACGAACATTGAAAAACTGACTAACTCTGTTACATTAATAAAGCACCTTGTTAAATGTATAAAACATGTCTACATCAGTGTTATCTTGGATTTCCATACAATGTTACATTAGGCTGTTACACATCTATTGTCAGAGAAGTACTTGCATAAATAGGTAAACCACCTTCATACAGGCAAGGACAGAAAACAGGGCAAAGTGAGTATACGTATTTATTCAGTAAGCTATGGGTCAAAATATTTGGTGAGTACATTTCTAACTCTTCTGGCTTCAGTCTCATTGCCGTCTGTTCTGAAATTGTTAGGTTGTGTGGGGGGTTGCGTTCAAGAAGACAATGAAATACCACGCTGCCGCCATCTGTTCCGGCACGTCATGACAGTGTTTTTAAATAGTCAACAAAGCTCACTTTACAATTTAACCCTCACGCCAGTCACACCGTCTGCACGTTATAACAGACGTACGGCAGTGCTTGCACAGTACCAAGCAGAAGCAGGAAAAGTATTGTTGTTGTGGTGTTGTCATGACAGCGTTTTTAAATCTCTCCGTTTACCCTGTACACAATGGATATTAGGTGTTTTCGGATTTATTCACTCTGGAGACTGTTTCTGAAAATCTCCATTTTCGGGGGATGAAAACGCCGCTTTAGTGTGGACGGAGGGTCAAAACGAAGAGAAAAAGCTTCGTTTTCAAAATTATCCAGCGTAGTGTGTATGTAGCCTTAGACTTGGGGATAATTCTCCAGCTTTGTCTTGATGGGAAGCCATGTTCAGAAGATACACTTCAGAGACACGCGCAGTTTTCTAATAATAATAATAATAATATCCATGTATGGATATACACTCAGCATTGCCAATGGCGAAGGGAAATCAGAAAATTACTCTTGCCATTTATAGCTAACTAGTGAGGCACTGCTTAGAAACTAGTGTGAGATTTCGGATTCAGGAGCTGGTTCAAAGACTAATTCAGCAGATCTGTTCAGATTTTCTGCTTTTATCACAAGCTGCAAATTGATTCGGGTTTGAATTATCCAAAGGATAAGCAGCCTCTAATGGCAGAAATTTAGTATGACAAGAGGACAACTTACATCATCTAATGATTTGAATGACAACATTGTCAGCTTTATATTTCAAAAATGTAGGTGTGTTTTCTCAGCACCTTGCTCCATCCTTCCCATTATTTTCAATAATTAGCTTGGCTCGCCTACATTCTCTAAGGTATTTCTTCACAAACAAGAGAAAATCTGCAGATGCTGGAAATCCAAGCAGTATACACAAAATGTTGGAGGAACTCTTTTCCATAGATGCTGCCTGGCCTGTTGAGTTCCTCCAGCATTTTGTGTGTGTTGCCTGAAGTATTTCTTGTTGCTTTTGCAGTGCTCAGCAACTTTGGATCTGGGACCTGAAGGAATGACAAAGCTTGTCCTGCATTATAACATATTAAAATGTGTACTGATTTAGTTTGGGCACCTTCTTATGTCTTATCCTGGGCTTTTGGCAGTCCTAGTTTGTTGTGTCTTATACTGACACTTTTCACATGAGGACTCAGAATAAATAGATGTGTCTGCCAGTCATTTCACACTTGATTGTGTGTGTATGTCACGTCAGATATTGTCTAACTGGGTGGATTTGTGTGTCTTTAAAGGTATTAAGCATGTAAGTTTGCTTTTACTTGGAGATCATGCCTGTTGCAAAATTGATGTTTACGTGGCTTCAGCATCTCAGGTAAATTACATATAGTATATTTTATATGGTGCTTTATTAATAAATACATCTATCAACTTGAGTTGGAATGTGCTGTCATATAAACCTTAACTTTGCTATATTTTGTTATAAAGTCTGTAAATGCAGAATTTGTGATAAGAGTTGCTCTTGTTTCAGTATCTTTGCATTTGTTTGAGGTAAATTTGGCTGATGATTAATCTTGGTCTAGGAGAGCTCAAAGATCTCGAGACCACAGGCTCCTTTTGTAATAGGTCCAAAACCACACAGTGCACAGTGTAAGCTAGCAATGTTTAAAATACTTTACATTTTGAAAGCTCCTCCTTTTTTATATCTCCTCTCACTCCCATATTGTCAAAATATACTTTTTGAAATAATTAATTGCAGATTAAAAAGGCACTGTATTTATTTTCTGTGGGAATAGGCTCTGGCTCAGACGTTCTGGCACCATTGCCTGAATGGGTTTAAAGTATCTTGACTGGATAATCTAGTGGCAGATTCTGCCACTGTAAATTTGAAGCTGGGGGATAAATTAGCTCCATTATTCACAGCATAGTAAAATGTAGTTAAATTAGACCTGCTCAGAGTATTGTAGCATTCAATAACATTACTTCATCACACAAAAGGACTTTAAGACCTGTGTTTTGGTTTATTTGAAATGAAATGTTTATTTCATAATATTACGTTTGAACTGCTATTTTGATTTTGCAATATTTGCTTTTGCTCTAATTGTTTTCAATATTTTAACAATATCATTGTGAAAATGATTGAGAATGGCCTCAGATTTGAGTCCCGACTTGTGTTGATGTAAGTAACCTTCTGAAGATGGCAGTGATAGCTATATTATTTTCGTTCAGATTGCCATGGAAGTGAAAGTAACAAGTCAGTATCCATGTTCTCGAGACATACTTGATGACTCTGAACATAGTACATTACAGGAACAGGCTCCTCACCTCATTAATTAAGCTAAATGTTCTGCCAGGAAATGAGCATGTGTGTGTTTGGTGAACATAGAATCAGTTTGAACTGTGATGCTTCTAATGGCTGTTCTTTGTGTCCATGGTCATCACACTAAAGAGTGACACATGGACAAAATGTCATGAAAGTAGAACATTGCCTGTTTTTGAATCCTCTGAAATTATTCTTCATTTTCCACAGAAGCAATGAGAAATTTATATTATTTCTGCTTCTTGTTCTACGAGCTAAATCTTGATAAAAGGCATCAGTAGAGTAAATCTTTTCTAACATTAAAAATGAATTCAGTACTCTTGTATCAGTAAAATAAGTGCTGGAAAAACATTCAGGGTAATTAATGTAACAATATTCCCATACCAAAACAGTTTTTTGCTTTCCCAGTAGAATGACAAATACACTGGCATCCCAAATAAATGGTAAAGTGATAGCTTACATTTTGTGAATATCTCTGCACTTTATAATCACAGAGCATTGTTCAACTTACTACCTCCCATGGATGTCCTGACTGCCTATTGACTATTCAGTATGAAATTTATAACGGCATAGTTTTTTTTAAAAGCAAGTCTCAGGGGTCTTTCAGGAGTTTAGGCTACTTGAGATATTTTGTCAGAGAAAGACAAAATAAAATGGATCTCCTATAGGGACGTGAAGATCTGTTGAATGGCGTCCTTGTCAGTCCCTGCTCTTGGATAAAACTTGACTATTGTTCTCTTTGCAGGCTGAACTGTCACCTTGAGCCCCTGATGGCTTTACTGCACTTGGTCCCTAATCTGCTGACTAGTGTCTATTTGTCATTCACACTCCGCTGGGAAAGGGGGGGGTGCTCAATAATGGGTTTATTAGCTATACCATTCACGTTCAATAAGACCCTGAAGGGGTTTCAAAGCAGCCAATCACTTTTCAAAATCAGTGAATAGATTATGGTTCCATTCAGAAACGTAATTAGTGTGAAAGATTCCCTAAACTCGCCGTGATCAGCCTTTTTCCACACCGTGATGGAATTGTTTACATTCATTGTTTGTGCTTTTTAAATTAAGGACGACCGTTTTGTTTTAGTCTCCGCACTGTTCTTTCAGTGGTAGGCTAGAGTTTGTACCTAAACGAGCTGCAGTTGATTGATTGTTGTCCTTCAAAACTAAAGGAGTAAACTCCCTAAATTACTTTTGAGGGAAAAACATGTTCTCTGCCTTGTCATTGTGCAACCAAATAACCTCTACTACCTATTAGTGCGTTCTGTACTAATAGGTAGACGTTAATGAATACCTCATTGTCTTGCAGCTTCCTGTTCCTAAATTCATTTTGCTATGTGAATACAGCAGCTACTAGTCTTTCAAATATTTGTTCATGTGTTGGGACTAAACTGAGCCGAGGGGCATGCCAGCAGACCGTGTGCCAAGTTCGACATGCTGGGAAGTGGAGGAGTTACAGGCTGGCCCGCAGAGTTAAACATTACTGAAAACTGATTTGATTGGCAGAGGCAGTTTGCTCTGCTTGTTTGATGATGAAGCTCAGTGCAGGAACGGGTTCGGATTACAAACGGGGGGGAGTGACCAAAGAGGGGAGAGAGGGAGAAAAGATTTACAGACAGCACAAGGCTTTGGAGATTTAACGAGCTAGTGAATGAAGTGTACTCACAGTCAGGGCCACAGATTCTGCTTTTGCACTCTATTGTTGCCATCTCCGCTTTCTTACAGGAATACTGTCAAGGAATTGTGATGTCTTGTAATTTAGTTCTCCGATTTTTAAAAAAAAAGTAAGCTACATTTATCTACAGAGATGGACAGTCCTGTTCATTCTGCGAGAGCCGCATGTTGGATATGTGTGTTTGGGCCATGTTTCATTGATCCAAGTAGTTGATTTTTCCTCGGAGACCCGTGGCAGTTGGATCCAAGTAGTCCAGGGACAACTGTTCCTAGAAGAGTACCCGAGGGAGCCTACATTCCTTGCTTTAATTCATCCTGTACACACGTCTGCTGTGGGGTACGTGGGTCATATTTGTACTGTGGTAGTTAAGGTAGTTCTTCCCGGCAGCGTTGGATTGCAAACAATTATTGTATGCTTAAAAAATGAGAATATGTAATGTTTGAAATCAGAAATGCGGTATCTTTTTTATTTTATGCTTTATTTATATGTAATATTGTGGTATTCTTAGGGAGTAGAAAAGAAAAATGTACTGTCTGAAAAGTAATAATGTCTCTGTTCAATATACATTTTGAAGTTAAACTTCGTTAGTCACTGAAAAACAAGTGCTCACTTGCAAACTGTACATGGAGGCTTTTTAGCTGGAAGGAATGCAGTGCCTTCCTCAACCTCGCCGCCTTTCCCATGTTTAGAATAATTTGGGCAGGTATGTGATGAGGTGAAAATGGTTTGGAGAGCGGGTGGCATTGAGGCCATCAATCAAATTAACTTGACAGCTCCTCCCCAATGTAGTCTGTGGAGGGAGACAAAGTTCCCTTTCAAAAAAGACGTGCTTTCACTGTATTAGGAACCGTGTAAAGGATTGCTGTGCATTTCTGTATTGCTGCAAGGGGCCAATATGTAAACAGTCCGAGAAAAGTTGCATACCCACTGTTGTATTCCAGATGAGGTACTTCAGACCAATAGAGCATTTTCCTTAAAGTGACTGTATTTTTAAAAACATTACCACACAAGGTGTGGCAATTTAAAATACTCTAAAGTGTAAATATTTCTTCAGGAAACTAGTAATTTCTGAAATATTTATTCAATTGTGTTATGATTGTAATTCTGTATAGCGAAGAATTATATAGCAAGCTGTATTCTGTATAGCAAATATTGCTGGGTATAAATGCAAAGATTAGAACTCCTGTCATTTTTAACACTCAAATTATGTCATTTACTTGGCCAAATTATCTGAAGATATAATATAACCGAGTAATGCTACTTCTTTTTACTAAAAGTACATTAAAATCAAAATGAAGGATATGAGAAAAATACTTTAAAATTCTCTATTGCTTCATAACCATAAATAGCAGAATATTTTCATAAGTTGTATTGGAAAAATATAAAGCTTCTGATATTGAGTGAGATTGTTTGAAATACCTTTTCTTGCTGAAAGTATAATTTACACTATTAACAGTGCATGTTCCATGTGAAATTGTGGTCAGATGATCGTGTGGTATTTTGATATTTTGAATTGCAGATCATCTGCTCTGTTTAATCTTCATGTAAGCAAGATATGCTCAGAGATGTTAGAGAGCCCTGAAATGGAAGGCATTGTTCTAAAGCTAAGTGTAACTCAATCTTGATCAGCAACAGAACTTTCTTGAGCAGAAAAGTGCAATATGAGCTAATTTAATTTTTCACTGATGTAAGTCGATACCATCTGATCAGTAAAGAATTGTTAAGTATTGGAATTATATTTCATTCAGATTCTGTAATTAAACAGTTAATATTTGGTTAGGGAAGGTGCTAAATTGGTTTTAGGTAGAGTTTTTAGACTTTGGACACTGGACGCAGATATCCTTTTCTCATGTGTTTTAATCTTGAGTAGTGGTTTTACTTAATTTCCTTTAGCTGATTTTTATGTTATAAATGACTTTATATTTTGACTCAGGTCAGAATATCTATTACTCAGGCTGTGCAGCCCTGGTTTGCTGATCCAGTTTCCCATGTAGTGCTTGTACAGAAGGATAGCTCTACTTGTTTGCATCCTCATTTCCAGTACCAACTGGGAAAAATACTGAATGGATGCACAGTCATTTCAAGTATATAATTCTGACTAAACACTTGTTTAGTGGAGCAGTTCTAACCTTATTTTCCAGTAGGATTCTTTGAAATCTCAATTGCAAAAAGAATACAAAAGGGAAAACTAAATGAAGAAAGTTCAGAAATGAGAATCAGATTTATTACCACTGTCTTGTATAAGAATTTTACAACACAGAGAAGTCTGCAGATGCTCTAAATCCAAAGCAACACACATAAAATACAGGAGGAACTCAGCAGGTCAGGCAGCATCTATGAAAATGAATAAAAAGTTGACGTTTCTGGCCGAGACCCTTCTTCAGAACTGGGAAGTAAGGGGGAAGTTGCCATATCCCCTTTGCACCTATTAATCTATTGTGATTCATTTCACTGAGTCCATGATATATGGGTTCATGCTCTCCAAGCATGATACTGTGGAAATAGGAGACTTTAAAAGCTTTAGTAAAATAATTCTTTTTTTGGGGTAAAGAAAACATGGTTTTGAAGATGTTTTAAGTTCATTTTGCAATGTTTCAGAAACTAAAATAGGTTTATTTATGTTACAATGTGGAGTAACTGTCACAGTTGCAAAAGTAACAATTTTCATATTGTGAGTATTACACTGCATTGAAGCAGATTTCCATAAGTGTTCGACTGACGAACTAATTCTTACTGTTACAGCCTTTCAAGGGAGGAGTTACGTGGTTAAGACGAAAACATTTATCTTTCATGCCGATATACAAGAATTCAGATGGGATTAGAGTCAAGATGGAGTTCCAGCACCACTTTAGCTATCTTCACTAACAGGATGCCTAGTTGTTGCTTGGTCTGCTGGGCCATGTTAACCATGGCAGCAATTGTTCTAGCACGGCCACAGATTAAACCTGCTGATGGTGTGCCAGAAGCAGAGGGTAAGTTAACTTCCAATAGTTTAAAGCTAAATGCTTGCCTTGATTACGTCAAAAAGAGATTAAAGGTTTAATTGAATATTCAAATGTTTATAGTCTTTCTTGGTTTTATTTAGCGTAAATTATTAAAACTTGTAACTTGCAAACTTTACAATAGGATAACTAAAGTTATTTGTAAAGGTTCACTATGGTGACCAAACTTTAGAATTTGGCTTTGGTGGCTGATTAATGTATATTTTCTGATGTTTTGTCTTTGAAAGCCCCATGTTTTACGAAGTTTTTTTTATAAGCCACTATTTAGTTCTTAACTTCCCCTTGGGTAAGAAACACAGAAACTTACACAAATGAAATAGTTAATTGTATTTTCCTTCAATACCTTTACTAGATAGTGAGTTGTAATTTTTTGTGTAGTTTCCTGTTGCATTGTTATCTCTATAAATTGGTAATTTTATTTTGCTTTTGATACTGAGTCCTTGCAGTGGCTCTAGAAAGTCAGTGTGAGATGCTGTTGAATTGAAAAGGCTTCCTCAAAGCACATTTGATGGTGACGTGCGCTGTGTTATCATGAAGTTAATGTATTTGATTGTCTACATTTTTTTTACTATGTCTGTCAAGATCCACTATTTAAGCTGGGAAAGTTCCTTAAATTTCAGCAAAAAATCTCTTTTAAAAATTATGAAAGAATGCCAAGATTTTTGTCGCTATTCTGACCTTGGTGGGTTTTGTAGCTTATTAGAATTAACGATTTCAAAGTAGCATCTCATATAATTGTTGCCAAAGACGTGGAATGCCATGCATAGACTAAATGAGATTTTCTTAACTGATTGATAGATTAATTGAATGAAAGCTTATGTCCAGGGGTCTGTCGACAGTTGAGGGAAATTGCAGTCAGTGTTTTCACTTGGAAGTAATCTGAGAATATAGAGAGAACTGTTAGGTTCTCATCACTAGTTAATGAGTCTTGTATTATTTTCTTCCTGCTTGTAACAGGAGCAACTGTAGTGACAGCTTGGTGTAGGAGTCAACTGGTCAAGAAAGCTGTCATGGTCTTTTGATTATGTAAAGAAGAACGCAAGATAGGGGGGAGCGTGAAATATTGTCTTTCTAGAATAGGGGTTTTGTTTTGTGATTCATAGAGTAAGATTAAGTTTCAAAAACATTCAATATTTTTCAGCTTTAAATAATTGAGGAATCTTTAATTTGTTATTCATCAGAATTATGTATGTTGTATAATTGTGGTAAATTGTGTAATATTAAAAGCTGGGAATTCAAACTCGTAGCCTAGCCCCAGTATCTATTCATTTAAAAAAAATATTGTTTTGAGAAGTGTTTCTGCATCAAGTTAAAAGATGGTAAAAAAAAACTGTGAGGCTCTAGTTGTAACAAAATTATTAGTCCCCTGGATTGAATTTTCTCCTTCCTCCTTTCTTTGGGGAAATGCCTGGCCTCCTCTTGGCAGCTGCCCAAATTAAAGCATTTGAAATCACAAGTTCACTATGAGGAGAACTGTGAGTTTATGCCTTCATCTTGTGACTGCATGGTACATTCCTGAGAGTGATTTAAGAGTTGTACATTGTTTAGGGTTGCAGTTCTTAACAGAAAGTATTGTAAAAGCTGTGCCTTTGTAGTTGACCCATTCATCCTTAAATATCTTCTCTTTCATAATATACACTTTTATTTAGATTCAGTATTTCAGTTTAATCAGCACGCTGCAAATTTTCCCTCCCCTAATTTCCCGGTCTTTGTTGTTGAGGACAACAAAAACTATCATGAGAAAGATGCAATCTTTTATTAATTCCTGTCTTCAAAAAATCCTTCGGATTCACTAGCCAGAAGTCATCAGCTACACCGGTCTATGGCACAGAGCACACCCGCTACCAGCAGAAGAATATTTAAGGAAAAGACGATGGGGATGGATAGGACATGTACTGTGTAAGCCAAGCACCAACATCACCAGGCAAGTGCTAACGTGGAATTCCCAGGGAAAGTGGAAGAGAGGCTGGCCAAAGAACATCTGGCGAGGTGACATCGACATTAACACTGACACCGAGAAACTGGACTCCACCTGGGGACAACTTGAAAGACTGGCCCAGGACACAGGACTCTGTCGAGCCTATGCCTCAGTAGAGGTATTGGGCTTAGCTAACTAATTTCCCAGGCTTGTAGCTGTTCTGGCAGGAAGGGTCAGATTTAGATGCTAGGGAGTCTGCGTAAAAACTTTTTCTGCTTGACACCTTGATCCCTAAAGTGATCTAAAGTGAAGTTCAGCATCTTTTCAGTACATCCACTGAATTTCAGAAATGAAATAAAAGATCCAGCTTCTACTTAGCATCTGTGAAAAGTAAAACAGAAATATTGAAACTGTTTCATCAGATCTGTAAAAAATGACAAAATAAGTTGATTTTAAAGAAGAAAGAATATGTATGAATCCACTTGTTATTGGGGATGCATTCAAAGAAAACAATCCACACTGCGATTTTCTGTAATACAAAATTGGGTCATCTGCACATATTTCAAGAACGCAAGTTGCAAAAGCGATAAATTTAATGTTTATTTATTTAGTATTTTCCACATAAATCTGTGAGAATGAGTTTTATTCTGCATTCAATTTTTTGTATGTTGGTTTGTGAATTCTGCAATATTGTTTCATACTTGAGATATGATATTTAACTTCTACAAGTGCATATTTCTGTTACTGTAAAGTAGGGGTTCCCATCCTGAGGTCCACAGACCCTGCGGTGAATGAAAAGGGTTATGGCATAAAAAAGTGTTAGGAACCCTTGCTGTAAAGGCTGTAAAGCAGGTGTTGCTTGTGTAGGGCAAAAATATTTCTGAAAGGGGGAAGCCAGAGTTATCTTGCTAATAGCCTGTTTACAAAGCTGTCTGGTTGACATATATTAATGAGGATAGTTAGAGTGTGTAAAAACAAACATTCATGTAGAACTTGTAAAATGCTGAGAATTAAATTCACAAGGAGAATGTTTGAAATGCTGGGTAAGATCAATTGTCATCAATGGAGAGAGATGATTAATGCAGAGAAAGTGAGTTACCTGAAATTATTGCGTTTGATATTACGACACATAAACAAAAGAAATGCCCAGATGGAAGGTGAAGTACTGTTTTTCAAACTTTATTAGAACAGTGCAGACCAGGGGTTCCCATCCTGAACTTCATTGACCCCTTGGTTACTGGTAGGGGTCCACGGGATGAAAAAAAGGTTAAAAACGTTATACAGAGTGGGAGAGGGATGGAAGAACCAAATGACAGAGACAAGGTGTTCCAAGAAGCAGTTATCCTATCTGTGCTTAGTTTCTTCGATGCAGAGGAGATTGTATCCTAAGAAGTAAATGCTGTATATTAGATTGGGAGGAGTGGATGTAAATCATTGCCTGGAAGGATGGTTTATGTTGTTGGTTAGTGGAAAGGGATGAGTTAAAAAAGCAGGTATTGTGATTGCATGGACAGTGGAGAAAGCAATGCTGAAAGGGGAGGGTAAGATAAATCTAGAGGTATGTGGAGTCTTGTGTGGTGGATGGTGGAAGGAACTCTAGCCTAGCTCTGATCAAAAGGAGAGGGAACGAAAGCAGAGGTCTGGCTGATGGAAGATGTGTGGATGAGGGCTCCATCAATAATGGTAGAGTAGACACCACGGTTAAGGAAAAAATACAACATCTGTACAGAAAGCCTTATCACTGGAGCGGACTTGACAGAGATGGAGTAACTTGGAAAAAGGAATGGAATCCTCTCAGACGAGGTGTGGTAGGAGGAAGTATCGTTAAAGTAGCTGTAGGAGTTTGTGGGCTTAAAATGAATGTTTGTTGGCGATCTATCTACTGAGATGGAGACAACAGATCCAGAAAGAAGAAAAAGCGATGTATGCCATGAGAAAGTAGAATGAAAACTGGCAACAAAAGCAATGAGATTTTTGAGATTAATATGAATGTAGAAAGCAGTGCCAATACAGTTGTCAATGCTTTGGAAAATACACTGAGGAAGAGGAAGCGGCCCGTGTAGAATTGAAACAATATGGTTTTGGTACTCCTATTTTTTCATCCCGGCTATCTCTCTCCACCTCCCCCCTCCCCCACCACCCCACAATCTCTGGGGCTTAAAACTAGCTTATATATTCACTGCAAAAAAATGAGGAATTCTGCAGATGCTGGAAATTCAAGCAACACACATCAAAGTTGCTGGTGGACGCAGCAGGCCAGGCAGCATCTCTAGGAAGAGGTACAGTCGACATTTCGGGCAGAGAAGGGTCTCGGCCCGAAACGTTGACTGTACCTCTTCCTAGAGATGCTGCCTGGCCTGCTGCGTTACCAGCAACTTTGATGTGTGTTGCTTATATATTCACTGTTGCAGTTCTGATGACAGATCTACAACCTGTTTCTCTTTCCATTGATGCTACCTGACTTATTGAGTGTTTATATAATGTTTTGGTTTTATTTCAGGTTTCTAGCAACTGCGTTTTTTTTTAAGTAAGTTATTAATTTCTCTACTATTTAGCCCTGACCAGGAATGAATTCTAGGGATTTCTTTTCAATCTGGCCTTAATACATAAATTAGTCCATTGATAAAATCTTTAATTGTATGTTGCATGTTTAAAACTTATATTTTCTACTCATTCTTTCTTTCATATTTTGCTTTCTATAATTGAGTCAGAATTATACATGGATATGCAGGTTGGAGGAGCAACACCTTATATTCTGTCTGGGCAGCCTCCAACCTGATGGCATGGACAACCAATTCTTGAACTTCTGGTGACGCGCACCTCCTCCCACCTTCACCATTCCCCACTCCTTTTCCCTGCCTCAGCTTGTCTCCTTACCTGGTTCTCTTCCTCCTTTTCTTTCTTCCATGGCTTCTGTCCTCTCCTATCAGATATCCCCTTCTTTAGCCCTGTATCTCTTTCACCAATGAACTCCCCAGCTCTTTACTTCACCTGTTCCCACCCCTCTTTCCCCCCCCCCGCAGTTTCACCTATCACTGGGTGTTCCTACCTCCATCTTCTATCTCTGACTCCTCATCTTTTTTTCTTCAGTCCTAATGATGGGGCGCAGCCCGAAACATGGACAATACCCCTTTCCACAGACGCTGCCTGGCCTGCTGAGTTCCTCCAGCATTTTGTGTGTGTTACATGGATATGCTTCTGTTTAGAGCTTTGGATCTTTCTGTGATTATTGACTGACTTGACTCAGGTGGTGTAGTTTTACTTACATGAGTAATGAGTGGATGTACAGTTATAAACCTTCGAGACTGCGTTGCACTGTGGAATTATTTTAAGTGTAAAGCATAAGTGTAACTTCTTGGTGTTAGTCTTTCTTTTCATTTCCATAAACTGAGCCTGGAGCAGAGAACTGATTCTTTGTAGAAATGAAATGAAATACCAGAGTCAAACTGATCTTTCATGAGTTTTTGACCCTCTGGTCCTTTGGGTTATGCCCCTGTTCAAGGGATTTGTAGCAGGCATCTAGATGACAGATACTCAACCCCCACAGGTTTTCCCAAGGTAAGGAGGGAACTTCAAAAAAATACCTGGTGAAATAGGAAAAATCAATTAAATTAATTTTTTTTTGTTTTTTTTAAACCAAGGAAAAAATGGATAGATGCTTCATTTGTTCCTAGGATATAGAGCAGAAATTCCAAAAGAAAATCAAACATCAAGCAATAAAATGCTACTGTTAAACTGCAACAGTGAAAGGCAAACATGAAGAAATTATTTATTAAAATCTTCCAAAAATAATTGGGTCTTTTCTTTTGGTATTGTTTTAAAAATGGGATGATGAAATTTTTGACAAAAAATTCCTATGTAGCATGAGATTGTGCTGCAATTCCAGATTGTAGTAATTTGCTGTAAGATTTAGTTGTTTTCCTTTTAATAGTTTGAAGCATTTATTCTAGGCGGTATCTGTGTGGCAAAATGTTAGCTGAAGTAATCTATGTCCAAGAGTAAATAGAAACTTTCCTGAGAGCTTCAAACCATTTTTAGCTCTTAGGTGGTTAACTATTCAAACTTTTTTTATGCCGTCAAAGTAAGATGGTACCAAATAAGGGAAATGTTACATTATTTATGATATCAGTGGATGCTGAACAGTGTTTTTAAAAATGTGAAGCAGACAGTTTCAAATGTAAATCATTGGTTAAAGCCACTTTGGATTTCATTTTGGCATCTGTGAACTTGATAGTGTCAAATCAATGGGGCATAAAAATAAATCAGCCAAGTATCTTCTCTCTGTTCACCAGATTTAAACATGATAGCATAGCCTTCCAATGTACAGTAAGTACTTCTGTTGTCTGTCTGCAGATTTCAGCCTTTAAAAAATGGAATTTGGACTTAAAGCAAATGTAAAGTCATTACATTAAAACAGCAAGGAGAGAACACTTGTTTCAGAAATGTAGATTCTAATCGTCAAGACTGAATTGTTGCAAATTCCCAGATCTAGCTAGGTTTTCTTTTTTGCTCGGCAGCACAATCTGTGTGAGTGGCTGGAGTATAATGAGGAAGGAAGAAAGAGTTGGCAGTGCACTCTTCATGAAGTGTAACATCTTAAACTTCAGAACAGTAATGAGAGTTACTTTGGAAAAGATAATATCAAGATCTAAACCTCATCAATAAATATTCATTTTATGTTCAAATAGTTTTAAAGCATAAGATTAGACCCTTTAAAATAACATAGTTATAATCATGTCAGTTTGTGGGAAGGCATTTTGTCAGTAGAGTTTCAATCTTGCATGTTTAAATTGGTCAGGCATACACTAAGGAAGCTTTACTGCAGAGTCGGAAGTATCAAAACTGCAGTATGTATTTATAAACTTGGACTTTTCTGAATAATTGTGACCATACTGTTTGTTGCAACTCAATATTACGCTTGCTCCACACACCATTGAGTTTTTTATAAGTTTGAATTCCCTTTAGCTCTGATTTTCTTTTGTTTGGTACTGGAATACTAAAATATATCAGTTTGGTTGGCATAGTGTCTGGAAAAATGGAATTATTTATTTTTCCTATATTTCAGTAGGTTTTTCAAACACAGCTGTGTGATCAAAAGGTGTATTAATAATACTACAAGATAATTAGCTGTGTGTGTTAACAGGTCAGGAGCATTTGATTGTCAGGCAACACACACAAAAAATGCTGGTGAACGCAACAGGCCAGGCATTTCGGATATCCCCATGCCCTCCCCCTCCCACTTTCAAATCTCTTACTATCTCTTCTTTCAGTTAGTCCTGATGAAGGGTCTCGGCCCGAAACGTCAACTGTACCTCTTCCTATAGATGCTGCCTGGTCTGCTGCGTTCACCAGCATTTTTTTGTGTGTGTTGCTTGAATTTCCAGCATTTGCAGATTTCCTTGTGTTTGATTGTCAAGGTATGTTAAAAGAGCTCACAATAGCAGAAGTTACACACCATTCTGATATATATTTGTTCTTCATTATCACATAGTCTGAATCCTGTAACTCCTAATTCAACAGCACTATGAATGTACTTTCACCAGAAAGATTGCAGCAGTTCAAGAAAGTGGCTGAATAACACATTCTCAAGGGCAATTAGAAATGGGCAATAAATAGTAGTCTTGCTGGCAACATCTAAATCCTGAAAATGAAATAATTTAAAAAAGGCAATACAGTTTATATAGTCTGTTGTTTGTTCACACTTGTCTCTTGATTGTCAGTCAAGAACAGTCTTGATTCTAAGCATTGGAGATGGTCCAGAGGAGGTTCACAAGAATGATTCCAGTAATGAAAGGGTTAATTTATGAAGAGCATTTGATGGCTCTGGGCCTGTATTTGTTAGAATTCAGAAGAAGAATGGAGGAATCTCATTGAAACCTATCGAATATTGAAAGGCCTAGATAGAGTGGATGTGGAGAGGATGATTCCTATACTGCGGGAGTCTAGGACCGGAGGGTGCAGCCTCACAATAGAAAGATGTTCATTTAGAACAGAGATGAAGAATAATTTCTTCAGCCAGAGGTAGTGAATCTTGATCGGTCAGGGCACGAAGGGATATTGGGGGAAAAGGCAGGAGATCGGGGCTGAGAGGAAAAATAGATCAGCCATGATGAAATGGCAGAGCAGACTTGAGGGCCGAATGGCCTAATTCTGCTCCTATATGTTATGGCCTTATGGAATCTAGAATTCATTGCCAAAGACAGCTGTGGAGGCTAGGTCATTGGGTTAAAAGCAGAGGTTGATATGTTTTTGATTAGTAAGGGTATCAAAGGTTACAGGGAAAGGGCAGGAGAATGTGGTTGAGAGGGATAATAAATCAGACATGGTGGAATGACCTAATTGTGATCCTTTGTCATATGGCCTTATGGACTCAGTATTAGATTCAGCCTTCGTTCATGTGTAACAAATGCCTGACATGAAAATAATGGAAATAAGTGACAAACAAAAAAAAACTGCAATATTTTATTTCATGTTATTCAAGAAATCTTGAAATGCCTGTTTCTGAGGAAATTTTGTTCTGTTACTTGCTTTATAATCATTTTATAATTATTGCTAGCCGCAGACTAAAACAGAAAATTTGATGATTTTTTTTCAGTTATAAATCCATTTCTTCACTTTGTGTATAGACCGCTTTATTTTAATGGCATGGTATTCCAGTGAAATAAGTGGGTAAAATGCAGCAATAGTATTTTCGGTGTGTTTTTATTTGTCCTCTTCATTTAGAATTACTGACCCATGTTTGTGTAGAACTATTCCAATGAATATTCACCCCAACTTGTTAATTACTGAAGCACAGCCTTAATTTTAAATTGAAGAGAACTTTAGAACAGGGGTCCCCAACCTTTTTTGCACTGCGGACTGGTTTCATATTGACAATATTCTTGCGGACCGGCCGACCGGGGGGGTGGGGGTTGCCAATGGGCAAGGGTAACAGTCAAATATGCTGGGTTTACCCCGAGAAAGACTACAATGACCATGAAGCCTTGGGCGGGCACCAGTGCGCATGCGTAACTTGCGCATGCGTGTACGATTTTTTTCCACAAATCGTTTTTGGCGATTCTTTTCGGGGGGGTGGGGGTTGTTAATCACGACCGGAATATAGATGATAATTAGCTAGTACACTCAATTTTGTTTCTAAAAGGGTTTATCTAATAAATTTAATATTAAACACACAGCGCATATTTTCCTCGCATTAATATAGTGATAAGTGAATTATCAGGGGAGGACAGGGGAGCTTGAAGTAAATGTTGAACAATCTTCCAGTAGAAGTGGTAGAGGCAGGTTCGATATTATCATTTAAAGAAAAATTGGATAGGTATATGGACAGGAAAGGAATGGAGGGTTATGGGCTGAGTGCAGATCGGTGGGACTAGGTGAGAGCAGCGTTCGGCACAGACTAGAAGGGCAGAGATGGCCTGTTTCGGTGCTGTAATCGTTATATAGTTATATAAGTCAATAGCATCATAACATTTTAAGTATCGTTTGGAACATATAAAATCATTGCAATACACCAATATCGCTGAAACAGTGGGAGCCCTGGGATTGTTTTCCTGCAACAAAACGGTCCTATCGAAGGGTGATGGGAGACAGCGATACTCGAACGGGGTTCCTTATGTCCAGTCTATTGCGCAATTTAGTTTTCGTTGCATTCATTGCAGAGATATGTTGGAAATGGAAGCAACGTTTTCGGTGCTTCCGTGGCTATCTCAGGATACTTAGCCTTGACTTTGATCCGGAATGCCGGCAGAGATGTTATGTCAAACATACTTTTCAGCCTGTCGTCATTTGCAAGCTCGAGGAGTTGATCTTCCCGCGCTGAAATGGATGATGCGCGGGTAATGACCTCGCATGCGTAATGGCTCAACAGTGGGTATGACAGGGAATGAGGAAAGGTGCAGCTGACTCATATCGCCAAATCATATCGTTTCCTAGCGGCCCGGTAGCGCATGCTCTGCGATCCAGTACCGGTCCGCAGCCCGGTAGTTGGGGACCGCTGCTTTAGAATACTTAATAAGTTATAACATCAATTAATTGAAAATATAAGATTATCACATTTTAGGCGCATATAATGCTGACATTAAAATAATTAGAGGTTCCGTAAGATCACTGACCTTGTTCTCCAGGTTGGTGAGTTTAGAATGGTCTCAAAATAAGAAGTTCAAACATTTGGGCCTGAGATGAGAAATTTCTTTATACAGAATACAGAAATGTACAGCATGTACTGATTACAGGCTGTTCAGCCCACCAGGTCTGTGCTGACCACATGATAAACTAATCACAGTTGAAATTTAGATGATTGAAATCCCTTTGGGTAGTGACTCTGTCTGGCTGCAGTTAAGCAGTCAAAACTTTGTCTGCAGGGTGTCACTCTTGATCCAGCTCCTGGTCGTCACTCATTGTCAAACTCTGGGTTGTCAGTCAGAGGGCAAACTCCAGGCTGACGTACTGTGCTTTGATCCAGGAGGTCACTCTCACTGGCCACTCTCGCCAGCTCTGGGTGGCCACTCTGTATTCCAGTTCTGGGTGGTTGCAGCGGACTGATCTTAATCTGGCTTCGGAAGTCACTCAGCAGTCTGGCTCCAGGCAATCAGTCAGTCTTCTAATCTGACTGTATGGTCACTGTATCGGAATCAGGATCACTCAGTGGACAGAGTGGTTATTCAGCCCTGGTCCAGCTCCAGGTGGTCACTCAGTGGTCCAGTCCAGGTATCCATTCTGTCCGGCTTAGTCTGTCATCCACATAACATTATATGTTCTTTTATTTTTCTCCTTCAAAGATTTATGTATAGCCAGTCATTAAATATCTTCTCTGTAGAGATCTGCTATACTTTTGACCACTAGAGGAAAAGGGAGGATGCAGTTGAAACGAATTGCCAAGGGCTTGCTGAATGGCTTGAGGATCTGGGTGACCTATTTCAAGTAATGCTGCTTATGGTCTTGTATTCACTCTCTGTCAGACTGAAGGGAGGTTGTATAGGATCAAGGAACATGAGCAGTGACTGCATTTTTTTGTTCCCTTAGTCTTGAAGCAATACTGTCAACTTAAGTGAAATTAATAACACAGACCCATGTAGATCTATGTTACTGATAAAACTATCAATTAATAAAGTCATGTAAAGCAAGATTTTACTTAGTAACTTATTTGAATTTTTTGGAGCATTGCAGGGAATAAATGATTTTTGAAGGGTGGATACGTGTATAAATTTAGCAGTCAATTTGTGTGCAGCAAGATCCCCGCAAATGGTAAGGGTGAACTGTTAATCAGAAACGAGAAAAACTGCAGATGCTGGAAATCCAAGCAACACACTCAAAATGCTGGAGGAACTCAGCAGGACGGGCAGCATCGATGGAAAAGAGTGTTGTTGATGTTTTGGGTTGAAACCCTTCGGCAGGACTGGAGAGAAAAAAAAGCTGACGAGTGCATTTAGAAGGTGGGAGGGGAGAGATACACAAGGTGATAGGTGAAACATGAAGAGAGAGGGATGAAGTAGAGCTGGGAAGTTGATAGGTGAAAGAGACAGAAGGCCATGGAAGAAAGAAAAGGGGGGAGGAGCACTAGAGGGAGTCGATGGGCAGGCAAGGAGATAAGGTGAGAGAGGGAAAAGGGGATGGGAAATGGTGAAGAGGGGGTGGGGGGCATTATTGGAAGTTCGAGAAATCTATGTTTATGCCATCAGGTTTGGGGCTACTTGAACGGAATATAAGGTGTTATTCCATCAACCTAAATGTTGTTCCTCATCACGACAGTGGAGGAGGCCATGGATAGACATATTAGAATGGGAAGTGGAATTAAAATGGGTGGCCACTGGGAGATCCTGCTTTTTCTGGCAGATGGAGTGTAGGTGGTCAGTGAAGCGGTCTCCCAATCTACGTTGGGTCTCACCAGTATACAGGAAGCCACACTTGGAGCACCGGACACAGTTTATGACCCCAGCAGACTCACAGGTGAAGCGCCGCTTCACCTGGAAGGACTGTTTAGGGTATGGTAGTGAGGGGGGAGGTGTAGGGGCAAGTGTAGTACTTGTTCCACTTGCAAGGATAAGTGCCAGGAGGGAGATCAGTGGGGAGGAACGAATGGACAGTGGAGTCGTGTAGGGAGCGATTCCACCATCAAACACATCTCCCCATCCCCCCCCCACCCATTTCCTGCTCTACGCAGGGATCGCTCCCTATGTGACTACCTTACTACCTTGTCCATTCATTAATTAGTCATTGTAAATTGTCCCATGATTAGGCTAGGGTTAAATTGGGGATTGCTGGGCAGCACAAGTCAAAGGGCAAAGTATCTCAATAAACAAACAAAAAAAATCATATTACTATAATCAACCTTCAAATTGGAGAAATGTACATTTACCCACATTTTGATTTTTCCTTGTTTCTCAAGGATACAGAACAGAATTGTACTTGGCGGTGGAAGGGATAGTGGGAAAGTTACAAAGGTAGTCATTACATTTACTTACAACATTATGCTAGAATATTTCTGTTCAGAATGACGACTATACTTTTTACTTAGGCAAATTTACATCGGTGGCTTGACTTCACTCCAGGTCTGTAGCTTCTGAGATAGCTATAGAATTCATCTGGAGAAGCATAGCATAGTCTGATTAAGAGTACTCAGCATGGCTTTGTGAGAGGCACATTGCACCACACGAGCCCGATTGATTTGAGGATGTAACAAAACAAATTGACGAAGGTAATGTGGTGGATTAGGTGTATAGGGATTTTAATAAGACATTTAACAAGGTTCCCCATGGTAGACTCATTCAGAAAGTCAGGAGGCATTTGGAATTGTCTTGCCCATAGAAGGCAGCGGGTGGTAGTAGATGGAGTGTATTCTGACTGGAAGTCGGTGACTAGTGGTTGGTGTAGGGATCTGCTCTGGGTCTTCGGTTCTTTGTGTTTTTATAAATGACATACAGGAGGAAGTAAAAGGGTGGGCTGGTAAATTGTCATAGGCTACAATAAGATATTAATAGGATGTAAAGCTCGATTGAGAAGTGGCAGATGGAGTTCAATCCAGTAAAGTGTGAAGTTATGCACTTTGGAAAGTCGAACTTAGAAGACAGAAAACAGGGTTAATGTCAGGATTTATAGCAGTGTGAAGGAACAAAGGGATCTTTGGTTCCACGTTCATAGATTCCTCAAGGTTACCACATAAATTGATTGGATGGTTAAGAGAGTGTATGGTGTGTTGGCCTTCATTAGTCAGAGGACTGAGTTCAAGAGCCACAAGGTGATGTTGCAGCTCTGGTTAGACCACACTTGGAATATTGTGTTCAGTTCTGGTTGCCTCATATAAGAAGGATATGGAAGCTTTAGAGAGGGTGCAGAGGAGATTTACCAGGATACTGCCTGGGTTATAGAGCGTAGCTATGAGGAGATGTTGAGCAAGCTGGGGCTTTTCTGTCTTGGGAGTGAAGGAGGACGAGAGGTGACTTGATAGAGGTGTATTAGATAGTGAGAGGCATAGGCAGAGTATACAGCCAGCATCTTTTACAGCATAGTGATTGGTGAAAAGTATGGGGAGATGTCAGAAGTAGTTTTTTTCACAGGTTGAATCACCCTGCATGTCACTGTTTAGCTGATAAAGAGAGACAATAGGGAGGGGTCAGTTGAGAAGGATACTTGCAACGACTTTCCTTGTGCCAGACAGCAGAAACTTTATGTGTTATTATTGCTGACTTCTTTTATGAAGATGGACATGATTATGTTATCATTGGTTTCCTCTGGCACGCTCTAATCTTCCCAGAAGACCAGAATCTACACGTTCTCCTTCATCTCCTAATTAAGAGCAGGTTATGTGTAAATTAGCCTAGCCATTCAAAATGGGTAGGCTAAATTCATCTGTGAATGCTATTTGTGAAACTGCCAGGGAGAAGATGTAAATAAGGAAATGAGAAAAACAAGCCTGGCATGAACATGCTATACAATGAGTTTAACATGCACTCAAGGAAGCCTGGAACACCTGCCTTCTCCATTAGACATCAGACCAAGTCAGTTTTTTCAAAAAAGATTCAAAACATGAACTTGGCTCAGACAATTTCAAACAAGACTAAAGTTTAATTCATTAAAATTTCACAGATGAATTAAACAGGTTTCAACAGGCCATGTTGCAAGCAATGTTTATCATTTATAAATCCATAAAATGTTATTCCTAAATGTAAATGCTTAGTTTTTTCAAGTTATTTTTTCAATGCTTATTTATGTAATGCATGTTGACAATGCTTCATGGAACTGATGTTAAATAGTGAGTGAGATTGATGGTGCAAGGGAGAGGCGTTAACACACAGTTGATTACATTTCTCCACAGCCCCTTGTACTGCCTGGCTCAGAAACTCCTCCAATCAATTCATCCTATGAAAGCACCAGCATTCATTTCAACTAAAACAACAGGAAGCAAAAACATGAAAGTCTTTGTAATAATTTGGTTCACTTAAAGGGGCCTAATAATGATATTCTCTGGTACATTTTTTTTTAAATGAGAACCAACATTCATTCTTTGCTTCAGCTATCTCTACTCCAGGACTACGAAGACCATTAATTTAACTTCAAGCCAATACAGACAAACTGATAAATGACTAAACCACAAATAAATAAGGAACTGTAAATCTCATGTAACAACCAAGGCAGATGCCTTTAATGTGATATTACCAACTGAGGTCTAGTGATTGATCAAAATCCACAGTCAGGAGTTGTCATACATCTTACAAAAATTCAGCACTCAACAATCCTGTAAATAGTGAAATAAAGGGTTTTAATCCATCACTTAGAATTTGTACTAGTAATGTGGAATTATACCAGCCTTGTGCAAGAATCAATCAATAGCTGATTTTATAATATAAACCAATAATGATCTTGATCAATACCAGTCAATACAAACTTGTAATATATAGTTATAGTTGTTTATCCTCTAATATTGCAGTATACAAAGTGCAGTCAAAGTCGTAAATCTATAAACAGTTTTCTTTGATATTGTGATGTCTTTGAAATTATGGAGACATGTGTTGCACTCTGCTCACCCCCTGCTGTATTATTCAGGTGTGAGAAATTATACAAAGCCCATGTTTGTCAAAGTTAGTATCACAACTGAGTAAAAGTAGTAAAATAAAAAAATGCTACAATGAAAAGCACCAACAAACTCCTTATAAGTCGAATTAATCTACCAGCCAGTACATCTTTCGACTGTGGGAAGAAACCGGAGCACCTGGAGAAAGCCCACGTGGTCATGGGAAGAACATACAAACTCCTTACAGACAGTGGCGGGAATTGAATCCCGCCACTGGTGATGTAAAGCATGTGCTAACCACTATGTTACTGGGTCACTCCACTATAACATTCAACAGGTTTCAATAGGTACATCTAATGTCAGAAGAATGTATACAATGTACATCCTGAAATTCCTTTTCTTTGCAAACATCCACGAAAACAGAATGCCCCAAAGAATGACAGTTAAACGTTAGAACCCCAAAGCCCCCCCATCAGCAAAAAAGCATCAGCACCCTCCACTGAGCACTCAAGTGTGCAGCAAGCATCAATAAGGACGCAGACCTGCAGTACCCCAAAGACTACTCGTTCACCTGGTAATTTGACATATCACAGGCTCTCTCTCCCCCTAATAAGGGAAAAAGAGGTGACCCCGTTTCACAGCGGGAGGGGAGATATAACAAGCAACTTGCTGATTCATGATGTTAAAAGTCTGTTGCGTCGCTTTTTCTGAGCTCTGTGCCCAGAGAGACGGCCTCAGAAAGGCTCAGGCTTCTGCCTACGGCAGCTAACCCGTTGCTCCCGATGTTCCGCGACGCGTCAGTTGGGGACACCAGCTGAGAATCACCCCATCTCCAGGGCCATGAAGATCCGGCACCTTGAAGGTACTCTAGTCTTCTAGGCCACGTCCTTGGGATATAGAGGCCCTGAGAGCGGGTCCCATTCCCGCAACCGAAGTCAGAGCGTAACTCCAGGTCATGGTCTTCAAAAGAACCTTGTTAAAGTCTCAGCTTTTTTTTACCCCTGTTGATACTGGTGGTGAAAATTGCATGTTAGATTATTAAAATATGATTGAAAAAATATTGCAGTTTCACCCACCTGCAGTTAGTGTATTAGGTGGGAATTCTCAGATATCCTTGTTGTGCTATACATATGGGATATTTGCTAGTGTTGCCCTTTTCCATCCTCTACTAATTATGAACAGGGAGTAAAATGATTCATTTCAATAACTATAAAACCCCCTCGTTCCCAGCGAACACACCTCTATCCACATTGAATATTAGTCCCACCATAAGTGGTAAACCCGCGTTCGCTTGAATTCTCAAGTCATTTACTGAGGAACAATATCTGAGATGGTTTCCCTTTGCCCTCATCTTAACCTTTCTCTTTGGGATACCTTCTTCTGAGGGAGGAAAGCTGGAATCAAAGCAGCAATGGGAAAGAAAGTCTGAGTACGCTAAATAGGTCTGAGCTTCGGCTGTCTCTTGCCAGCAATCACTTGGAATCTAGGTGCTTGATTCTTTTGGGTAGAAGGTAGTGACTGGAAGCATGGACAGGATAAAATTAGCCATTTAGATCTGATTTCAGGAAAAACTTCATTTAAGATTGTGAATCTTTAGAATTTTGTTATACAGAGGGCTGTGGTTGCTTGGTTATTGAAAATATTCAAGACAGTATTCAATACATTGTTAGAATGCAGGAAAATCAAGGGATTTGGGGATAGGATAGCAAAGTGGAGTAGGCATCGTCATGATTTCCTCAAAGGACAAAGCAATAGCAACCATTCCAGTTTCTTTCATTCTGTATCTTACATTGATGCAGCAATACCTTTCATGCAATCAGGCCTCCCTAAAACACACAGCTAGTGAACTACTTTCAAAGGGTAATCATTGTTGCTATGTTGGAAACATCACAGTCAATTCACACTTAGCTAACACCCGCAACAACTAATGTGATGAGTACCAGAAAATCTGTTTTAGTTTCGTTAGTTCAAAGATGTTAATGTTCACCAAAACACTGGGAATAATGTCTCAACTTTTGTTGAAATCATGGATGGGGATCTTTTGCATCTTCCTGAGACCTATTAGGCCAACATACAGCACATGAACAATTTTCATTAGGTTAGTTTATTGTCACATACACCAAGGTGCAATGAAATTCCTTGCTCGCGTGCAACTCAGCAAAGATTATACACGGTATAATAAATATACAAGAATGGGTGCAGTGGCAAGTGCAAAACAGCAGAATGGAGCAAAGATAGGAGTGCAATCTGAACAAGTAGGAAAAATAGTATAAAAGTGACAGTAACAGTAACTGGGAGAGGATGAATTAAGGTTTCAAAAATGAGGCAGCAGTGCTGAGAAAGGAATCTAAAAAAGGTGATTGGTACAGAAATCTGAAAGAAGTGGGGAAGTTGCCTTTCTTGAGTCTGGTCATCAGGACTTTCAAGCTCCCGTACCAGTTTCCACAAGGAGGAAAAGAGAAAAGGGAACAGTCAGGATGGCAGACATATTAATGATGCGGTTAGCCTTTGTGAAGCAGCATTCTGTGAAGATGGTCTGGATAAAAGGAGCTTGTGATGGACGGGGCAGTGTTGATCACTATTGACTGGTTTCTTTAGCCCAGAGAAGCGCGGTTGTGAAGACAGGCTGAGGTGCAACTGATCAAGATGTTAACTATAGCGGATTTGTACAAGTCCAAAGAGATCCTGGTCGACAAGTCAAATCTTCTCTGATGCCTCATAAAACACATACACTGATGTGCTTTCTTGAGCATCACATGAGTGTGGAGGACCAGGTGAGGTTGCTGGTGATATGAATGCCAAGCGATTTGTAGCTGTCCACCATCTCTACAGCAGCTGAATTGATGAAGAAAGAGTTGTGTTCACCCCTACTCCCCCGCCCCCCCCGCTTCCATAGGCCAACAACCACCTCGATTGTTTTGTTGATGTTAATGGCTGGGTTGTTGTTCTCATGCCATTGCGCAAGGTTCGAAATCTCTTTAGTGTACTTCATCTTTTGCTGTTGTTCTGGCTGCTAGAAGTGGCGTCCATCTGTTCGAGTGCTTACCAATGCAGCTTGGTCTAAATGTCAATAGAATGTTCCCAACAAAAAAAAATGCTGAAACCTAGATATTGAATAAATCAAACCAACAAGAAGCCTCCATCCTTTCCTTTCAATAGAAGGTTTTAAATAAATTGCGGTTACTAACCTGTTAGATTAAGAGGTAATAACCTCTTTTTTAATACAGCAATTTGCATGCCTGGTTCATCATTTAAAATTGTTAATTTCATTTTGAAAAGTTGAAAGATCAGGCATACATTCTAGCTTTATTCTGTTCTTGGTGAAGCAATGCATGTTTCCTCATTGAGGAACGTATATAGAGGGAAAGAAAATGGGCAATTTAATACTTCTGCAGAAAATAAAATGAAAACTTTAGCTCCCAGATTTTTACAGTAGACTGAAGTAAACACATTGAACTAATTAAAAATAATATTAATTGAAATAAGTATTTTAAAACAATTACCTTCTAGTTGTCTTTTTGGCAACTTCTGTGAAGCTGGATGCACTAAAAATGTCCATGTAAAGCTGAGGAGCCAGATATAAAGTGCATCTGGCCCTTCAGTTCTGTTCATTATGGAATTCCCCTGGGTGCAGTGGTGAACCAGGAGTTCAGATCAGGCTGACAAACAGCCTGGAGCCTGCCAGCATTTTGCTACAGAACTGCCAACTACTGCTCAATCTCTTCCCCTGAGAGGATATCTTAGACTTTTATACAATTATCTAATAGTATGCCACTTAGTTAGCCTATTCAAAAAAAAGTCTTCAATTGTTCGGTTTTCGGTCATCAATAGGATAGTTTTAACATGTGGAAGAGCTCAAAGGTAACAAAGTAATTGCATTAAGAATATAAAGCTATAAATATTACTCGTACACAGTGGACTTCTGTAGTATTTGGCACTCGTGTCCTGTCTCTGTGGTTGTAGATTTTTGGAGTTGTTTTGGAGTACATGCTTCTTCCTGTCTATAGTAAATGTGACTGCTTCTGCCAATTCCTTGATGATGGAATTACAGCCGAGGAGGAAATCTCTTAAGACCCGTTTTCCTTTGTAACATGCAAAAGTTTTGCGAGCAGAATCACAGGTACTTCTACAGTTCCTCCAGACTTCCAGCTAAAGAGCAGACTGAATTGCACTTGCCATTCTTTGATTGTCATTTTTCTGCATGGATAAATATTTTTGTTTAGCTAATGTTTTATTGAATATGCCTGCACTATACTGAAAAGGAAAAGAAGGCAAATATCTGGTAAAGAAAAAGGAGGCACATATCAGGCATAGGCGGTTGGGATCAAAGGGGCTTGAGGAGTATAAGAAAGCAAGAGAAGACTTGAGAGAGAAATCTGGAGGGCTTAAAAGAGATTATGAAATTGCTCTTGCAGATAAGATGAAAGAGAAACCCAAGGACTTGTATAGCTATATTCAGACCAAAAAGACAACAAGCGACAAAATTGGTTCTCATGAAGATCAATATGCTCATCTATACATGGAACCGAAAGAGATGGGGGAAATCTTAAATACACCTGGATTAACTCGGAAGACAGACACATTCTGTAGATCTGAGGAAAGAGTCGTAAAGTCGTGGACCGGATCTGGATTACAGAGAAGAAGTGCTTTCTGCCTTGAAGTGAATTAAGGTGAATAAATCACCAGTGCCTCTAGGACCATGTGGGAGGCTAGTGCAGAAATTTCAGGGATTCAGGTAGAGATTTTCAAAATGTCTTTGGCCAGGGGTGAAGTGCCAAAGAACTGGAGGATAACTAATGTTGTTCTGTTATTTAAGACAGGCTTTAAGAATAAGTTGGGAAATTATAGTATGGCAAGCCTGGCAAATAAATTGCGGCTAAATTATTGGAAGGTTTGTAAGAGACAGAATATATCAATTCTTTGATAGACAAGGTCTGATTAGGGATAGTCAGCATGGTTTTGAGCATGGTAGGTCATGTCCAACCAATCTTAGAGTTTTATGAGGAGGTTACCAAGAAGATTGAAGGGAAAGGAGGTTGACGTTGTCTGCATGGACTTTAGCAAGGCCTTTGAAAAAGTCCACATGGAAGGCTGGTCCAGAAGGTTAAGTCGTTTGGCATTCAGGATGAAATAGTCAAATGGATTAGTGTTGGCTTAGTGGGAGAAGCCAGAGAGTAGTAGTAGATAGTAATCTTTCTATTTGCAGGCCTGTGACTGGTGATATGCTTCAGGGATCAGTACTGAGTCCACTGTTCTTTATCATCGATACTCATGATTTAGACAATAATTTGGTAAACTGGATCGGTAAATTTGCAGATGACACCAAAGGTGGGGTGTAGTAGACAGTGAGGAAGACTGTCAAAGTTTGCAAAGTGATCTGGACCAGATGGGAAAATGGGCTGCAACATGGCAGATGAACTTTAATGCAGACAAGTATGAGGTGTTGGAGATTGGGTGAACAAACCAGGGTAATGATAGAGCACTGAGGTGTGCGGTTGAACGGAGTGATATCATAGACAAGATGGACCGAAGATCTTCTCTCTGTGCTGTGGTGTAGTATGATACTGTATTATGACTATTCCTTGGTAGTTTGCACTTCTCTGGATTGCATGATTATAAAACTTGTGAGTGAAGGATTGAGTTAAAACACAATTCGTAGCGGATCCGACAGCATCGGTGGAGGAAGACATAACGGGGAGTTCCTGGAAGCTCAGACTTGCTGACTGCTCTGCTGTATTTCACAAGTGCAATATTCTGCTAAATTATTCTTCTTTCTCTGTTCACAAATAATACATGATCTGTAGTGTATGTCTATTTTAGATCAGCATCTGTGGTATTTTGGCTTCTTTGAAGGGAAATTTGGAGGTTCACTGAAGCGTGTTCTGTTGCACTTCTTAACTTGTCATTTTTTAGTTACCATTTAAATAATGATAACCCTGAAACATGTTTTTCCATAAAAACCTTTTGCCAACTTGATATAAATGCAAGTTTAATCCTGTTACAAAATATTTTATACTTGTTTGTTGCTGATATTCTGCCTTTACATAGAATGAATTTCAAAGTCTCACATTTCAACTTTTTTATCTGAAACTTCAGTCCATTTAGAAAAAGAACAACTTTCATATAGAATTAAGAATGTTGCAGATTAATAGAGTTGAACCACATTATGTTAAAACTAAAAAACAGGTATGCCAAAAGTGATAGTTCACATGGTCAATCCACCAGGTCCAGTTATCTAGGACTATCATTTAAGAATTACGAAGATATGATAGTAAGACTAAGTAAACAATATTATTTTTATTAAGTGTATTAAAATTTTTAAAGAAAAATTGTTGAAGACCATCCTAATCTAAATTAATATTGCAAGACACTTTTTAGTACAGAAAAGCTCAAGATGAACTTCCAATAGGGAACCCATTAATTTGGGGCTGGTATTTATTAATAGTGTTTTTACTGAAGAGTCTAATAATTTTTTCTGAGCGAAACTATATACTTAAGAGTTTTCAATTATGTAGCATGGTACTTAAACCATAAGGAAAACATGTACGCTGTGTTAAACTAGCATGGTAGCTTAGTGGTTAATGCAGAGCTTTGCAGTGCCAGCTGTAAGATTGGTGCTTGATTCTTACTGTGGACTGTAAGAAGTTTGTATGATCTCCCTGTGACTTTCCTCTGGCCACTTCAGTTTCCTGTCACGTTGGAAAGGTGTATGGTTAGGCATGTTGATGCCAGAAGTACGGAGACAGTTGTGGGCTGCCCTGCACAATGCTAGTTGATATGATTTGCTTCATATAATGCAACAACACTGTATGTTTTGATGTACGTGACAAATAAAGGCTGATCTTTAATCTTTATCTCTTTATTATGAAGCATGCTTGAAGAGGTGAATTTTATTGGTTGACAGAGGTAATTCGCATACAGAACTGGAGGCCAAATATTCCTCACGTTTATGGGTCCCATCAAAAGTGGTGTCTTAATAGGAAAGATTTCTATTAAAAGGCGGTACATGATAATCTGATTTAATTTGTGAATAATGCACCTTGTAAAAAAAACTTCCTTTTTCTTTGACCATTCCCTGATCCTTTCACCCTGCGCTAGCTTGTTTATTAATTGATAGTGGCTGATTTTGATTTGTATGCCTAAGATTTCTGAGTTTGGATTCTGCTGATTTCACACTGTTTTTTGATTCTGTTGGTATGCCATAATCCTATTCATTAAATAAACATATTGGACTTGTGCATAGTGAGAAAAGCAATCAGGAAAGTAACAGTGCTTAATTTTATGATTCCATAACTAAAAATAACAACTAGACAAGTTATTACTATTGGGAAATATTATTTAGATTGGAAATAAATTGTGCAAACAATTTGAGTTTTCTCCTGAAATATATAATGCAATTGATTCATTGCTACTGCTAAACTTCATTAAGTAGACAGTGCTGAGCTCCATGATCACAATTCAACGTTTTAACTAAATGTAATGTTTTCATGTACACATGGTAGGTAGCATATGTGGATTCTTTTTGAGACAATTGCCTTTTTTTTTACCATGCAGGTTACCAGAAATGTATTTGAAATGCATATCCTCAAATGTGCCTTGCAACCCCTACAGTTCTTTTGTCCTCACTGAAGCATTCTGCACTAAACAGTTTTCATATCACAAGATCAGTATTGATTCCCTTGATGTAAAATAGTGACACAGAAGTTATGAGCAGCGAAGTGTGTTGGTAGATTAAACATAGTTGTATGCTGATAAAACTTGAAACTGGAACATTATCTGGACGTATGAGTTAGGGTTAGTAAGTTGTGGACGTGCTATATTGCAGCTGGAAGCAAGACGACACTTGCAGGCTGCCCCCAGCAATCCAGCCTGCTTTGATTGTTGACGCAAAACAGCGCATCTCACTATATGTTTCAATTATTCATGTGACAAATAAAGCTTAATCTTAAAAAATGGGGGAAGCAAGATTGAATGCATCTCCAGGAAACCGTAAATACACAATTGCTGTTGTACCATGTGTATATGCGAAATGGGTGGGAGAGGAAGCAGTGATGGAGAAAAGTACATCAATTAAAGTATGAAAGGTTCTGTGTAGGAAGTTTAAAAATAGAGCTTACTAATTTGTAACAAAGTATTGACAGTAGGGAGATGGAGCTTATTGCTTAGGGAGTCTGCAATGAATAATTACTGTTTTCACATCTCTGAAGAAACTCGTCTTATGAAATGTTGTTCCTTCAAGGCTTGTTCACCCAGAGTGCAATTAAAAGTAATTCTGCAGTCACTTTATCATTGGGAATGTAGACACCAGTCATATCAAATTGCCTCACACAGTCTTCATGAAGTGTAGTGCGAGCAATACTTGGTGATTCATTACAGCAGTTCCTTGTTGAAACCTGAAAGGCCAGAAGTAATTTTCTTAACATAATTACAGCTTAATTAAAATGACATGTCTCAGATGGGTTTCTTGTAATGGATGTCATTCTGTTGGAAAATGAGTTCTGTCTTTTATGCAGATTTATAACTTAGTCAGATATGAAAGACTGAACTAAAAATATAAAGACCTCTCAAGTTCACTATGTAATTTGTACTGCATAGTCTGGAAAAATACGGATGGTATATTAAGTTGATCTTTGTTCTTAATTCTATAATATAGCTTTCCCACACACATTCAGTATTAGCACACTGGATATCTTTTTACTGAACCATTCATCAGTTGGAACTGGGTATTGGCTCAGCAACGACTATCCATCTGATGTTAGCTCCTACATACCGTATATCCTTATCCCTCTATTGGGAGAATGTTCTCTGCAATTTTTCTGATCTTCCCTTTCTGACTCATTATAATTCAGATCAGGAGCATCACGGAGTGCAGGACAAACCCATCATTTACTGGGTAAAATTAGAAAACCTGTTCTGCAATTCTTGGTCACTTACTATCTCGCACCTGTAGAAGTACTTTTATTTCCTAATGGCAGCCAGAATTCAAGATGAGTTCCACTTCCAAGGCAGAGGAATGAGATTGGGACAAATAATTTTTTCAAATTCTTTTTAGTTATTTGAGGCTATTCTGCAGAGGCAAGGTAATTGATCCATTCCCATTGTTTTTCCAACATTTTAACTTCGGATATGATTTGATGCTCATGTATCTGCACATGTTGTGAGATGCACCAACTAATGTTATTAATGGCTTACCTTGAAATTATCTTCATAGTCTAGAAGCTTTTACAATATCATGTTGATTAACACCTTTTCATTAATAAGGATAGCTGCAAATTAGAAATTATTCTGATAAGTAAGAAAAGCAGTTGCATATCATGGCAAAGTTGCTGGATGTACTTCAGTATGTCACCAAATAATTACATTACCATCTTTTAAATTTTCTGTGAACTCTTAACAAATATTAATTTGTGGGGAATTTGTAACCAATTTCTTTTTGTAGTTTTGCTATGATTTTATTCCTACATAGATGAGCGTTATATCTAATGCATTCTGCTCCTCATGTAAGCAATGAGAATGGTGATAATTTATCTTTGAGTAATTGAGTAAAATGAGTGATACCAGATTGGCTGCTTTGTTATGCTTTGCTCCATTTCCTCTCCATTGACTTCCTGTATCGCCTGTTTTCAATTTTTGCAAAGATTTAAAATCATCTTCAGTGAGTCTAACGACAATGCTATTTAATTTCCAATGTTAACTTTTGGCTCATTATTGCTTTTTTTCTAAAGCAAAATGGGGCAACAACTGAAGTCAGATTTTTCTGACCAATATTGCAACTATCCTTTTCCTTCCCATTCCTTCCTTTTTCTTGCTTTGCAGAGCCTTCATCAATCTACCAAATCTCTCAGCCTGAAGTGTACACAGCGCATCCAGGAGATTTGCTTCAAATGCAATGTCCTTTGAAAGAGGATGTACAGAACATCATTTGGACTAAAGTTGGGCAACAAATAGGGCACAACAATAAGACTTATATTATCAGAGAGTACTTACAAATTAGTGATGCCACACATGAGGATTCGGGCCTCTATGCTTGTACCACAAATAGACCAGTAGGCAGTGGTACTGTATACTTCATTGTAAACATTACAGGTGAGTAATATTTCAACTAGACATTCTACAAAGTTCAATCTTTATCTCGGTTGTCTCTCCAGGCATAATTTTGGGTCAGAGGTTGAAGATGGCAGGTGGAGGGGAAGGGATTGTGTTTATGGTTGGGATTAGTGATGCAGAGGGTGGTGTTGGCAATGTGGAAAAATAGAAATTGAAAGCCGAACTGAGAGACTGCAAAGCAGGATTAAGGGAATGACAGATTTCAAAAAGAATCATATTGTTCTTGGATTAAGACTTGTTCTGTTTCTGCACTCGTCCATTTTACAATAATACAGGACAAAATAATACCAAATAAAAGTCATGTCAGATCATGCTGGTAGATACATTTTAGTTATGCTAGTCATTTCAGTTTTTGTTTGGAGAAAAGAAAAACATATTTTTAGGTAGCGATTTACTTTGCATCTGCAAAGGGCTGCTCAAAATTGAATAATCAATCTGTACATTTCATAAAGATCTTCCTAGTGATTGTTGATTTTAATGTGCATTCTTGTTATGAGATAGCACTTGAAACATGATTAGCCCATAAAGTTAGTTCCTTAACTTGGCTCATTTGTCTGAGTTGGAGTTGTACTGAAGGTAAATTATTGTAAGCATCTTCCATGTTTTTCCAATATGCAAAGTTGGGAGTATTTAATTCTGAAAATTATGCTTGGCTTTGGAAGGAACAATTTCAATAATCAAAGATGATACAGGTCCATGTAATGTATATAGTGAATCTTGGATATGATAGGAAGAGTTAATAGAAAAAATTGTGTAATGCATTTAGCTTTTCTAAAGGCAGTTGACAAGGTTCCACATAAAAGGCTGATGCATATGTGCATATGTCAAGAGCCTGATGTATTGGAGTGAAAACTGGTTGTCACATAAAAAACGAAGAGTGTGAATAAATGGGTCTTTTTCAGATTGAAAGGATGTAGAATACCTAAAGATATGTTCTTGTCCTACAAATACTTACGTTAAAACCAGGAAGTGGGAATAAAATATAACGTTTTTTAATTTGCTGATGATAAGAATGTATAGGTAGGGCATGTTGTGATAAGGACATTGTGATTCACAATCAGGATATAGATTGAGTGATGGAGTGAAAACTCGGCAAATGGAGTTTAATATGTGGAAAACAAAGCACCTTAAGAGGAATGAAACTATCGATCATTATCTAAAGGATCTAGGTATTTTAGTGCATGACTCACAAATGTTAGCAGGCAGGTCGAACAAGAAATTGCGAAGGCAAATGGCATGTTGTCTTTAAGGTGAAGGGGCTGGAACTTAAGATTAGGGAGGATTTGTTATTATTGTATAGGGTGATAGTGAAACTACATCTAGAATTCTCTGCAGTTTTGGTCTCTTACCTTAAAAAAAAGGATATAGTAGCAATCGAGGCAGTTAAAAAGAGATTCATCAAGCTTTTCCTGGAATTAGAGAGTTATCCTGTTTAGAGAGGCTAGATAATTTGGTCTTGAGTTTATATAGAAGAATAAGAGGTGACCTTATTCAAACAATTAAATTTGTAAGGGGGCGTGACAGAGAAGATGTTGTGTTGTTTTCATGAGTGGGAGAGTGCTGTACAAGTAAACAAACCTACAAGATTAAGGGGTCAGTCATTTAAGACTGGATGCATAGAAATTTCTTCTCTCAAACTGAGTGAATCTCTAGAATTCTCTACCTGCAAAGATTGTGGAGGTTAGATCATAAGATATATTTATGTTGGAGATAGGTAAATATTTGAAAGGTTGAGGGTTATGAGGAACTGGTACAGAAAGGTAATTGAGGCCAATATAGAACATCTATAACCTTATTGGATGGTCAGGTATGTTTGAGGAGGGGTGGCCTACTCCTGCTCTTAAATTCTTGTGCTCTTGCATTGGATATTGACATTTAATTATTTTTACCTAATTAATACTGCAAATCAGTAGGGGTAGAATTATTTTCCTTTGGCCAACAGTGATGATATGGACATAGTTAGGGAGAAAGAAATGCTTTGGAACTACCTTACAAATATCCATCGATTGATTTTTCCATAATCCTGAGAAGATTACAGATTATGGTTTTCTTCCAGATGCCATTTCCTCAGGGGACGATGAAGAGGATAGTGATGGGTCAGAAGAGACAACCATTGATGGTAACAAGATAAGTAAGTACAGGCTGAGGAGATAGACTGTAGGTTCATATAATTAAGTCAGCAAGTGCATAAGGTCCTACAGGTATATCTAATTTCATATATATGAAATTGATGACCTAAAACTCTAAGCAGATAAACATTTGCAAAATACTATTTGTTTCAAGTGCACATAATGTTTTTATCCTGCAACCATCATTATACTGCTCTGGGGAACTTTAACTGAAAGTGTGGCATGAATTTTGTTATTACACCAAGGAATAAAACAAAACTTTATGATGTTGAAGATTATCCTGAATGTGTCTACTCTTATCTAGTAATTGTGTACTTTTTTGGAGTCCATTATCATGTCCAGTTTGTCTGCCTTGTTCATGATAGGTTAATTTTGACAGGGAATTAGCTTCCGGAAGCCACTTCATATGATATAACTCTGAAAAGAATTAAAAGGAAATAAAACAGGTTGAAGGTTATTTGTAGCTTTCTCCCTTATGGCTAGGATTTGCAGATTTAGAACCTGCACCAGATCACATTGCAATATAAAACTGAAATCACTGCTTATCAAAGTATTATTCAGTAGTTGATCTACAGTCTCATTTGTCTATTAAAGCAGTTAAACATTAAACATTAGCAGTTAGACATTAAAGATCTGTTGCACTACTGGAAAAACTGGACAGTTTTTTTTTTGTACCTGTAGAAACATCCCCCTTTCAACTATCACCATTGTCAGCTAATTCCATTCAAAAACAGCTCCATTGTTTACTATAGAATAACTAGATGGCTGTTTATAATAGAATAAAGATTTGCATAGCATATTTAAAGATAAATGCCATTTTCTGTGGGGAAGTTCCATATATGAGTTCAATTTACTCATGCTGTTGCATCTGGCAACCCTTACCTGTTGCAGTGGCTAACACATGTTGAACAGCACAATTTGGGGACAGGTCAAATAAATTAAGTCCTAGGTCATAATGTTGATCTTCTCTTGGGGCAGAGCTGGGAAGGAGTTGCCAGTTTGCCATATTGATTATGACAGAAGCGGCCTTTGAAAATTTGGAACTGATGAGAAATTCCACAGATTTGTATGTTGCTGAATATTCACTCAGTGGCTACTCTATTAGGTACAGGCTATACCTAATAAAGTGGCCACTGAGTGTATGTTTGTGGTCTTCTGCTGCTGTAGCCTATCCAGTTCAAAGATCGATGTGTCATGCATTCAGAGATGCCCTTTTGTACACCACTTTTGTAACGTGTGGTTGTTTGAGTTGCTGTTGCCTTCCTTGTCAGCTTCATCCATTCTTCTGGCCAGTCTTCTCTCTGATGTCTCTCATTAACAAGGCATTTTCACCCATAGAACAGAATTTTTATCTTGTTTTTCACAGTATTCTTTGTAAACTCTAGAGATTGTTGTGTGTGAAAATACCAGGAGATCAGCAGCTTCTGATGTACTCAAGCCACCTTGTATGGCACCAGCAATCATTCCACGGTCAAAGTCACTTAGATCACATTTGCTCCCCATTCTGATGTTTGGTCAGAGCAACAATTGAACCTCTCGATCTTGTCTGTGCTATTATGCATTGTCTGATTAAATATTTGCATTAATGAGCAGGTGTACAGGCATACCTAATAAAGTGGCCACTGAGTGTACCAATGATAGCTTGTCCTTTATCTAGTAATGCTTCGTCTCTCTACTTGGTACAATAGACTTGATGGCATTGTGGAGCAGGACAGTATTTCATTTTCAATTTAAATTGTTTATGATTGTGGTCTTAATGAACCATTTTGACATATTGGCCTGAGCTAACTTTATCCGTAGACAGCCGGTCTGTAGAGAACCAGCAGCTATCTTACACGCAGGTTACAGCTTGTCTCTGACTTTCATACATGCATGGCTAAATTCAGATCTTTAAAGTGTGCTGGTGACGGGAAATGATAACCAAGCTCAGTGTGTATGTTATGCATTAGAATGTGCCCCAACTTGGCAATTAAGTTGGTTTAGTTGAAGGAAAGTGAAGTGTTTGACAGAACAGTATACACTGAAAGGTCTGAATTCATAAATCACTGTTTTAAAATTGCAGCAGTGTAAAAAATATTAGTATTGTTCATGATTTATTATTCTGTATATTTAAGGGCAATAAAAAAAAGAGCACAGGTTGAATGTACCACAATTAGAGCTTCCTCTCCTATTTGGAACGATGCTTGGCTGATCAAGGCTGATTCTTGACCTCAACTCACTGATGCCCAGATCTCTTAATTCCCTTAGAGTCCAAAAATCTATCAGTGCTAGTCTTGAATATACTCATTGCCTGAGTATCCAAAGTCCTATGGGTAAGTATTTCAAAGATTTACATCTCACTCTTCCACTCCTCCCTGAGTAAAGGCACAACATTCCTAAATAGCCAACCTCTTATTATGAGAATCTTCCTTATTTACAGATTCCCACCCAGGAGAAGGATCCTGTCAACATCTAACTTGTCAACCCTTCTCAGTCTTCTATCTTTCAGTAAGAGCATCTCTCGGTCTTATCAACTCTAGTCAGCATAGACCAATCCTACTTAATCTATCCTTGTAAAGTAGAATGATAACCTGCAAGTACCACTGTTACAGCATAAAAATTACATTCCAACTATTTATAAAAGGAGCTTCGTATTCTAAGTTGTGTATGCTGTATCTTGACAGCAATTTTTTCATTCCCTATTTGCCTACATTAACACGTTGTTGTTATTAAAAGAGAAGCAACATTTAACACCTGTGTGCATCGCCAGTACCAATGATAAGTTTAATTAATTTACTATTATTATTGTGAGCTGATAATCTATTAATTTTGCATCTCAGAAAATATACAAGATTGAAGGGTCTCAGTCCAAGACATCGATTGTTTATTCATTTCAGACGCTGCCTGACCTGCTGAGCTCCAGCATTTTGTCTGTGTTGCTTTGGATTTCCACTATCTGCAGAATCTCTTGTGTGTACAAGCTTAATCAATCCTTAGAGCTTATTGTGAAAATTCGCAGCTCGCTGTAAAACAGGGGTGTCAAACTCATCTTAGGTCACGGGCCGGATTGGGTAAAATGTGACTTCATGCGGACTGGATCAGTTGTGCACGCGCAAACCCTCCCACAGCTTTCGTTGCCTTCGTTTTTTCAACCTGCTCTCATGTATCTCAGTCTCTGCTGTAACTACAGAGTGTTCACTTTACGAATTTTGTTTCTTATGAAGAAGATTGCCTAGCAAGCATTATTTTTATGATTGGTATTAACTTACAGTCGTAGGCTATAAGGAAGTTGTGATGAGAGAGAGAAAAAACAGTTATTTTGGCTAAGATTGTTTTGGGAGCCACACCCTTTCCATTAATAAACCATTTGAAATCGAACATTAGCAGACACAAATATAGACGTAATGAAACAAATTGTAAATGTAGGCTATACAACTGCACCTAATTTTTATTAGCCTGCTTCCAGCAATCAAACTCAGACAATGAACACAGTTAGCCTCTAATTTTTATTGAAGTGATCACATTCACAATAATAGAATAGTCAGAAAATGAATGAATAACAATATTATGACACTCAATATTTCATAATGCATTTTGCTTCCATGTCACAGTGCATCGAACAGTGTCACTAATTTTTCACTTGCTGCTTTCAGACGCCTGACATCTCTTGGCTTTAACGAGCCTGTCAACATCAGGGACCAGTTTCTGGGCAGTTGTGATTTTCATAATGTCATTTAGATATCTGTGGGTCAGCTGCGAGTGCAGTTTGGATTTGTTAATGTTCATTATGGAGAACACCTGCTCACAGAGATATGTTGTCCCGAACATGCAAAGGATCTTTGAGGCAAAGTCTGTCATCTTGGGGTACATCGGTTCCAGGTATTGATAGAATGAGTCCAGACCTGCAGTCTCAAATTTATATTTCAAAGCCGACGTAGACTGAGTTTCAATTAGTTCCATTTGGAGTTCCTCCGGCACATCTGATGCTGTGTTGATGGCAAACGGCGAGCAAAGTAGTGAGAATTCCTTTTTGAGCTGAGTGAAGATTTGGAAACGATTCTGAAACTCACTTTTCAGCCATGATATTTTGTCCTTGTACCTACCCATGTTGTCATTATTCCCATGAGCGACACACACAGACTGCAAAGAGGGGAAATGAGCTGGGTTGCTCTGGGATAGTTGCATCTCCCACAGGCCTAATTTAATTTGAAAGGCAGGAATGCTGTCGTAGTAACAAGTTTGTTGCGGCCTTGCATGTTAACATTAAGCACATTTAAGTGCTATGTTATATCCACCAAGAATGCAAGATCATGAAGCCAGTCTGGGTTATCAAACTCTGTCACTGGTTCTTGTTCATGAATAGTCCAATTTCTGCATGTAATTGAAAAAAACATTTAAGCACAACCCCTCTGCTCAACCAGTGGACTTCAGTGTGGTAGGGGAGGCCGTGTCCAATATTACTTTCGGACAAAAGAGTGTCAAATTGCCGATGGTTGAGTGCCTTGGCTCTAATAAAATTAACCATTTTGATTACTTCATCCATGACATTGTCCATTTTCAGGCTCCTGCTACATAACGCCTCTTGGTGTATAATACAATGAAAATACCAGAATTCCTGCTCTGGATTCTCTGTCTAAACGTTCTCTCTGAGTTTCGCAACAACACCTGTCTTTTTCCCGACCATGGACAGTGCGCCATCTGTTGCCACGCTGTCAGCGAGACTCCAGTCAACCCCCAGTCTGTCCAAGGCCTTGACGAGGCTGGAGAAAGCGTCGTTCGCCATTGTGGTGTTTGTCATGGGCACCATCTCCACAAACTCCTCAGTGACAGTCGAAGATGCATCAACACCACAAATAAATATTCCCAATTGAGCTACATCAGTCACGGTGCTCTCATCAATTACAATACAGAAGGCAATAAATGACTTCACTTTGTCTTTTAGTTGACTGTTCAAATCTCCTGCAAGGTCCCCGATTCTCTCTGCCAGAGTATTTCTTGACAAGCTGATATTACCAAAAGCCCGTCTCTTCTCAGGGCCACACCAGCTCAGCCACAGTCAGCATGCATGCTTTGATGAATTCCCCCCCTGAGTATGGCTTCGACGCAGCAGCTATTTTGTTGGCAATGATATAGCTGGCCTTGACAGCTGCGTCATGAGTCTTTCGACTTCTGGTGAACACTGATTGCTGTTTTTTCAAGCTCATTTACCTTTTGCGTTCTGAGTCGTCCTGCATACTTGTGATATTTTTCTCCGTGTGACGTCTCATAGTGTCGTTTGATATTGTACTCCTGCCACAGCCACTTGTTGTGAGCATATCAGACACACAGGTTTGCCGTTGACCTCACAGAAGGAAAAAACAATCTTTCCAATTATCGTTGAATATTGGACCTTCAATGTCAACTTTTCTTTTCTTGGAAAGCATTTTGAACCACAGCAGCAAACAGTCTCAGCCTTGCTACAGGTGTTACTTACCTGAGTACTCTGTGTGTTTATACTGTGTCTGATGATGTAAGTGGGGCCCTAGTGGTCTTCAGTGCAGGATGGTAGGTGCTTATGCACAGCGGGTGGTTAATTGCCACCTATTGTTTTCTAAGTACACACAACAAGCTGCTGGTGCAGCAGGTGGTACAGACAGTGGTGAGAGAGAGAGCGGCTGCCGTATACATAATAAATGGTCGTGAATATACTTTTTTTCCCCCAAGTCATCCCGCGGGCCAGATTGGATCCCTTCGCGGGCCGAAAGTTTAACACCCCTGCTGTAAAAAAACACATTATTAGTGCAGTAAGCTTTTACTTTGCTTGAATTCTTCTGTTTTATAGAAGAGTTGTTTGCCATCTAGCTTGTAATTGTTTTTACTATTATTTAATAACCAAAATTCCTTAAATTGTTGTTCACAATTTTGCATGAAACATTTAATTAAATTATTTTGCATAATGCTTAACAAGCACTGATATTGATCATGGGTATACAAGGAGACATAGGGTCTGCTTTCCCTGGAGTGAGGGAGATGAATGAAGAGTATAAAATCATAATGGGTATAGGTTGGGCAAACTACAGGAACGCTTTCCCCATGTCAGAGATTTAGATGGGTTCTGAGGGTGATCTTTTTTAACCAGAATGGAATGCACTACCTGAAAGGTAATGGAAGCTGAGTCACTGAAAGCATTGAAAAAGTATCTAGATAGGAACTTGAATCATCTCGGCTCAAAAAGCTACAGGCTAAGTGTTAGAAGATGGGATTAATATAGATGGGTGCCCATTGATCAACATGGACATGATTGGCCAAATGGCCTGCGTACGTACCACGTATTAAGTTAAAAATCCAGCCAAAGTTTAATGCTAATAGTCTTTTTTCTTTGAGGAGAACTCAAATTACTTTGTATGTTCATGTCATTAAGTATTGCAGACATTTTGTACAGTAACAGGTATTGCTTTTGTCGTTCAAAATAAATTTACTTCAAACTTATCAAAGTACATATATGCCACTATATACAACCCTGAAATTCACTTTCTTGCAGTTGCGGACATACTCAATAAATCTAGAGAGTAATGATTCAAGAGGCTGATGGTTGAAGGGAGTAACTGATTATACTATTGATATTTAGTGGAAATGAGCTTGAAACATTGTGCTAAAAGTAAATTGTGCTAATGTGGGCAATGTTTATAATGGGTATCAAACATTACTTAATGGTTTTACCTTTACTTTGTTGTCACAAGGACCAACATCCTTTGTAACATGGTACTGTACAACCATAATTACATTAATCATTGGTATTTAACACAAAAGAACCATTGTCTCTGATTTAAATTAGTTCATGAGCTCTAGCTTGTAATTTAGAAAATATGCTCTATAAAGAAGAAAATGACTGTTCTTTAAGGAATAAAGGTCTTTAAGGCTTCAGGAAACTTGTGTTTCCCATAAGAGCTTTATGTTTATTGAAATTGTGGAGGTGACAGCTAATGGTAAGCATTGAAGGACTTATTAAGATTGAAGTACATGCAGATGGAACATGCATTTTCTAATGCAAGATTAATTCACCATGATTCCCATGTTATTTGATACCTGGATCTACTGTATTAACTTAAATTATGGAACGGATATTGAAAGGTGGGTCAGCCTTTGTACCATAACTCCAACCCTAAACTTGGTTTTAAATCAGACATGCACTCCTTCTAGTTAGGCTTACATCTAACAAAATATCTGTAGGATTATACAGCCTGAAGGTACAAGCAAACATTTATGGTTCTGATGAGAAACAGGAAAATGGGAAGACAAAAAGTAACATTAAATGAAAAAGTGAGAAATACTAGGCAGGCATTTGTTACTAAATATTTCAACATGAATTGATTTTGCTAAGCAAAGCTCAAATTTAAAAAGTATTTCAAGGGCACTACTGATAACATCCCTAATCTTTTTCAAAATATTACTCTACCCAAGAGAGCAAGTGAAACTTCCATTTAATATTTCATCTGAATGATGATACTTTCTGCTTGTGGAACAATTCCCAAGTAATGCTTTGACATGTTATCCTAGACTTTTATGCACAAGTCTTAAAATGCTCCCCCATTCTTATCAAATACAATACTGTTGGAACTAAAATCAAATTAAGATAATGACAAAGGATCTGTATTGTTAATGAATCCTATTACTGAGTACTGTTTCTTACCTATCTATTAGTGTAATTAGTATTGACAGTTGCAAATGTGACCTAAAGGTATTTTTTGGTCAGCACTTTGGTGGAGGCAGTGAATAGATAAAGTTTTGGTTAAGGTTTAAAATGAATTCATTTGAAAGGCATGAGTCATGGTATATTTAATGTTCAGAATTGTCTTGCAGAGATTATGTCCTGTGGATCCAACATGAATTGCCATCGTTAAAATATTTCAGAGGATAATTAGTTCTTTGTTAGAATGTTTCGGTGCCATATTTTTCCATGCGAAGCCTCTCAATATTCCATAATAATAGAGTTTATGTGTGTGATGGCCAGGTTTATTACTGGTAGGCCATCACTTTGTATAGCTCATTAAGAGTGGTAAACTTTAAAATATTGTAAGAAAATTGGAATCTTAGACTTTAAATGACTTGGTTCTTATCACATATTTAGTCATTTCTAAAGGAATTTGCTTGAATCAATGAATAACTTTTCTCTTGATGAATAATACTTCCGCAAAGCTCTTGTAAACTTTCCGACAGTTTACTTATTTCGTTTATGTTCTTATTTTTTCAATGTAAATTATGAACAAATTCCCGCTAACAATAACAGATTTTTTGAGTGAAAGGAATGTCATTGCACAGTCAGCATACTTTGTTGTGAAATAATTTAAATTGTGTTCAAACTTTTAAGATCTCAGATAGTATAAATTCCAAGCACACCTGAAATGGCGGTGAATGAATGCAAGGTGTTCTTTTGTCCACCACAAGGATGGGAAAGAAATTCAAAGCAACGCACATCAAAGTTGCTGGTAAAGGCAGCATCTCTAGGAAGAGGTACAGTCTACATTTCGGGCCGAGACTCTTCGTCAGGACTAACTGAAAGAAGAGCCGGACTGTTGATTAGCAAAAGGGATATGAGAGGATCATGGGACAGGAGGTCCAGGGAGAAAGAAAAGGAGGAGGGGGGGAAAACCCAGAGGATGGGCAAGGGGTATAGTGAGAGGGACAAAGGGAGAAAAGAGAGAGAGAGAGAGAGAGAGGAAAAGAATGTGTGTATATAAATAAATAATGGATGGGGTACGAGGGGGAGGTGGGGCATTAGCGGAAGTTGGAGAAGTCAATGTTCATGCCATCAGGTTGGAGGCTACCCAGATGGAATACAAGGTGTTGTTTCTCCAACCTGAGTGTGGCTTCATCTTTACAGTAGAGGAGGCCGTGGGCAGACCGTGGTAATTCTTCACAGCTGATATATTTAATTAGAACTTACTGCTGGGCTCCTGCTTGTACCTCAACAGAAGGCAAAGGTAGTAGAAACTCCAGGAGAATAAGAGGGGGATATCATGCTTTGGATGGGATGCAGAAATTGGCTTGATTAACAAGCAATATTAGAGATGCCTGCAATTGCATCTAGCAAAATACAAGAGGAAACTGTAACAAGAAAATGTGGAAGGAATGCCAAAGAGTTTTAGATGAAATATTCAACAGTTAGCAATTAAAATTTAAATGTACAAACAGGCTTTGTTCAATTTTATTATAGAATATGTTGTTGAATATTCCATTTACCCAAAGCTAGTATGAACTAAGCATTTGAATGGTAAATCTATGTCTGCAAGGAAGCAAGAATACAAATTAATATTTAATGTATATACAGTGGTTGGATTCAGCAGTTTTGACAATGTGTACCTTCATTTGGTCAAGAGTACACAGTGTAACATGATTTCTTGTTAAGTAAACATGATGAGTCAAAGTATTTATTGGTCAAGAATAACAATGCAGCAAATTTGTTTAGCTGCGGTGAAGCTGGAAAGTGAAACTAGTCGTATGTGATTCGATATGAATTCAAACAGTCAAATCTGTGTGGGAGAATAAATTTCTGAAGTTTGAACAAATTTCCCTTAGAATATCTAGCTTACTATCATTACAGGAACCTGTATACTGTTGCCTCATTGGTATGTACTTAAAGTGAATGACCTGAAATTATGTAGGTTTAAATTATTCGTCAGTTTTACTATGCTTCAAGCGATTACAAAAATATAAAGGACAAACTATATTTCTTCTTAATAGATAACTATAATTTTGTTTTGCAATATTGCTGTGCAGACAGGCCTTTTGCTGAGTGTCCTCAGAGTAAAATAAACACCACAAGAAAATATAAAAAAGAAAATGTCAACATTTTGGGCTATTGATGACTACCTAGCCTGGATTCATTGCTGATGATAGAACTGTAGAATAGAAACCTTCCTAATGGTAAGAGAGTATAGAAAGAGGTCCAAAATAGGAAATGGAATAAGGTCAGGTTTAAGCCAGTTATTGTTTTTAACTCCACATTAGTTTGATTTATTTCAGGAAGTTCAGGTTGCAGTTAGAAATAGAATTTCGCATAAGTTAAAGCAAATGTACAAACATTCTAGATTTTCCATTTATTAAGATAAGGACTTATATTTTGGCTAATAGAATTTTTGAAATTTAATAAAAATTTGTGAGGATTAATCTGGGGCTGAAGAAAGCAAGTTCTGCTGCCTTTATTGAATGAAAGTGTATTAATTGATTATACTATACTATATATATATCCTGTGATTAAAAGGATCACAGAGAGTCCAAAAATTAATAAAGGCTAAAATCTGACTTGCATTATTTTTTCAGATAGCTGGATGTGTAGTCTTCTAGTGTTGGAGTTCATTCACTTGTGTGCTTAGAGGTAGTGAATTTGCAACCAGTTCCCATGCCTGTATTTTGAATGCTTTCCTCATTGCCCTGGAGCTTGTGCAGTCATGGCATATCTGTAGAATCTCAGTCCAAACAGCTTGAAATGTGCACATCAATAGAAAATGGTGTTTTCCAAAAGAAGTTCTGTACCGTGACGTTTGCTGCTTCTAGTAAAATCTGAAGTGTTTGTTTTAAATAGACCCTTTATTCCTATCAAGATGGAGGGAAGAGCAAAACATGAAACAACCAACAAGCTGCCGTTTCTCTTCTAAGAGAGGGAAAATAGCCCCAGTTAACATCCAATTTTTACATTTGTTAATTTCCTTTGGATCCACTGATTCATTATTTTGTGCAGAATGTTAATTATAGTTGCAAGTTAGAATTGGGAACTCAGTTATTTTGGTTCTGCAGTTTTATTTTCAGAGAAAACTTTAGCATCCTAAGTCTGATGAAGTCATACCATGCTGCTTCTGATACCTTCTGGGGGAGGTGAAAACTCTGAGCTACCATCTCGCCTTTCTCACTGGGACAACAAGCAAGCTGGAAAATCTGGCAGCGAGTTTAGATGCCCATTTCCCTACCTAATGTAATTTCCAAGTATGCCTTTAAATGTACTGCTGGCCAAACCAGGCAAAACATGCCCCTATCCACAGATGTGCAACGCATGTCATCCATAGAAGAATCATTTACTTGAGGCTTTCAATAACCCATCAGTGGACCTGTTTTTACATCAAGGTATTCATGCTACTTCAGGCTCACACAAGCTACTGATTATTTTTTCCAAACGCTACTGTTAACCTGTAAAAGATCAGGAGGTTGAGGTACAGTCAGCATTATTTTGGTACTTGCAACTGAAGGTGATTACAGTTTATTGTTTTGGCCTCAATCTTGTAGTGTTTTCCAGTATAGGGTCTTTATAGATCTGCTTGGTTCACTTTATTCCTCTGTCTCTCGCCATCCCCTCCCAACCTTAATTGAATGACGTTTTACTTACTACAGGAAGATTTGCTCTAAATAGCATTAAAGTAACATTGGTGATTGTTCGAAACAGGTCCCCCATACTGGACTCAGCCTAATAAAATGGAAAAGAGATTGCACGCTGTGCCAGCAGCCAACACCGTGAAGTTTCGCTGCCCAGCAGCAGGGAACCCAAAACCAACAATGCGATGGTTAAAAAATGGCCGTGAGTTCAAACCTGAATATCGAATGGGTTCATATAAGGTAAGGGTTACTTTTCTTATTTATAATGGCATAAATTTTATAAATTTATAGATTGGCCTCTAACGAAGAACAATGTAAAAGAAAATCTTGAAAATTGATTTACATTGTCCCAAGTCATCTCGGAAACCAGTATGTTGCTGGAGGTTTGTGGTGTACGTGACTTGGTTAGATTCAGTGCAGTGGTTTTTCCACTTGGCAGAAACAGTGGGACCAAACAGGTTTACACTTGTGCACACAGCTTTTTGCTTTTCAATGTAGACAGTTGTGTTTGTGTCTTGCTCATGTACAATCACTGCTTTCAGTTATAAAGTGTCTTTAATGTGGAAAGAGTTGTGTTTCCAAGCATAACAAAAATTGGTTCTTCATCCAAAAGAGGTGGTTGTAGGAGGGCAAGCATATGCTTAATCAAAGAGTTTGGTTTCAAGAAGCATAGGGAGATGGAGAAGCTGAGAAGTCTGGAGTTGGCGTTTCACAGTCTAGGATAAATGATACAAGAAAAATTAAGTCAGTGGGGTTTCATTTACTGAAGGGGTAAAAACGATAAAGAGAAAGGATATCGCTGAGGAATTAGAACACTGATATTAAATATCAAGACTAGGGGAAAGTGGGCTACGAAAAGAATTCCAGATGGATGGGGAATGAAAGGAGTAATTGGGAGCTGTTTCTGTGATGAAGCACTGTGCAGCAAACAAGTATCAAAGATTTTTCCAGCTGCCACAAATAAAAAGATCAGGACTATGTCAGCCCATTCAGGCACTAAAATCTGATTGATACTGATGCTTTCCCAAATCTGATTTTAGCTTTTGAATTTAACCTGCTTTGTTAGGATATAAAATCAAATTTAAGAATCTTCTATATCCACTCTGGAATGAAAAGTGACCTCTGATTTGATTACTGCACCTCACATACTAAAGTTCTAATCTTGTAACACTCTGGTATAACTAACCTCTATACAATGTTTTGGCAAGGTATTGTAGCCAATATCTGAATTAATTTGAACTAGCAGTTGACAGTACTAGATAACTGCTAATAGTACCCCATTTCTGATTTTACATTGGTTTGATGAAACATAAAAAAGTTAGATGGGGATTTAAGATAGCCAGTCTGTTGCTGCTTGTATTCCTATCCTGCAAAGTTGAAAATTGTCCTGAATGTATACGAACCTGCTGTGAGCATCAAGTGATATTTTGAATATTTTTCTAAGCAATAACGCAGTGAACAATACATATAATCTGAAGCTTTGTTCATCAGTCAGTTTTGCAATGGCGCTGCTTGTCAAATTATAATATTACAGTGCATTTAGTGAAATTTCCAAACCTCACTTTATGCATGAAATAGAAGTCCTTGCATTAGAATTTAAAATCTGTGTTACATTTGTATGTGTGCCAGAACTGTTTATATTCTGGACACTACTGCCTTTGAATTTCACATGTCGCCAGTGTACTGTAAGCACCAGAAAATAAGAAAGGTTGTTTACAAAAACAGATGGAAGGTTTCTTTTTGCATTTTAGTGTACTGAGATTTGAACTGTTAGGCTACAGGACAAAGCATCTGCCAAATGCTCTGTCTGCAAGATAGAGTCTCTCATTCAACAATGAGTGTCAAGTCAGTCATAAATCAAATAAAGGAGGGCACAAGGCGTCAAACCTTCTATATGTGAGACAATCACAGATGATGTTTAGTCTGGTCTGTACGACTTAAAACTGGTTCGTTTATTGGAAAGGAATAGTGATGTGAAGTTTTTCTTGTAGAGACTGTGTATGAAGCCTGTTTGGTTCCTACAGTTCTACGAATTTGTATCAAAATTAGAATTTGGGATCTAAAACTCACATATAATAAATTATTCAGGATGTAAAAGAACCTTTCATTGCTGGGGATATCGCAGTGTAGTTATGCCAGTTTGGTCCTTATCTCTCAACACTTTAAAAATTGTTTTCACATAATGAGAAGCTGACAGAATGGACCTCACACTATGAATGGGACATTGTGTGGAAAACACAAGATCAACCTTTTATCTGCCTACTGATTTCTTAGCATAAAGTTTATCAATACATTGTGAAATGGCAGAAAAAGCAGGTGCATTTATTGATATTGCATCTGCTCTTGAATGTAGAGTGATACTGGATTCAAAACAAATGCTTGATTTTAAATTTCTAAACAATCCGAAACTAAGAAAACTTGTATTTTAATTATTGTATTTTATCGAATTTCCAATTGAGTTTCAAATTTACAATCTGAATGTTGAGTTCAATGATGTCCAAGCATGACCACTATTTTATTTCTCCAGTTGTCATTTATAGTTCTAATGACATTGACAAAACTTAGACCCAAATTTTGATTCTTCGCTTGTTCTTTGTTCCCCTCACTTGCCTCTTAGTCTGCAAAGTGTATGTTTTATCTCTCACCAATTCTGACAAAAGATTAGCATTTCTTTATATCTCCTTCACTAAAATAGTGTGTGTCCTATTGAATATTTTAAGCAGTTTAGTGTTTTGTTTCAAATTTCTGTACCAGAATGCTTTACATGGCAAACAGGGCTGGCATAGTGTAGTGGTTAGCACAACACTTTACAGTACTGTACCAGTGACCCGGATTCAATTCCCACAGCTGCCTGTAAAGCGATTGTACATTCTCCCTGTGACCATGTGGGTTTCCTCCCACAGTCCAAAGACCTACTGGTTGGTAGGTTAATTGGTCATTGTAAATTGTCCTGTGATGAGGCTAGGATTAAATTGAAGAGCTGGAAGGGCCTATTCCTTGCTGTATCTCAATAAATATAGAAATAAAAAGCATCTGTGGAGAAACAGAATCGGATTTTAGGTCGGTGCCCTTAATCAGAACTAGAAAAGTGAGAAATTGAGCATGTCTTAAATTGCAGAGTGGCAGGGGTGGAGAGGGAATTTCTGTAATAGGGTGGAGGCCTGGTTGCCCAGTAACATAATTGCTTTCTCTCTGCAATTTAAAATATGTTTGTTTTCTCACATTTCTGTTTCTGAAGAAGGATCTTTAAGCTAAACAATTAACCATATTTCTCTTTCCATGGATGCTGCCTGACCTGCTCCTGCTGAGTTCTTGTGGTATTTTTTGCTTTTCTGATGATGTGGTAGAGGAGTGTTTGATGTCTCTAGGTCTCTACTCAATGTTCAAAAAGAAGAGGAGGTATCTCACTGAAACTGAATGAATACCTAAAGCCCTGGATGTTGTGGATCTGGAAAGCATGTTTCTGTTAGTAGGAGCATCTAGGATCTTAGGGCACATCCTCTAAATAATGGGATGTCTCTTTAAAACTGATGAGGAGTAATATCTTCAGTCAGAGTATAGAGGATCTGTGGAATCATTTACCACAGAAAGTGGTGGAGGCCAGGTTTTTGAGTGTATTTAAGGCAGAGATTAAGTGATTCTTGATTTTTAAAACCATAAAACGTTACGGGAAAACAGGAAGAAAAAAATTCACCATGATTGAGTGGTGGAAAAAACTTGGATGGGCAGAATGGCCTTATTTTCCTCCTACATTTTGTGATCTTGTGGATTACTTTGGGATCTTCCATCCACAAGCACAATGCTCAGCTCTACAATGAATGTGTGAATCACTTATTCCACACATAGATGGGCTACTGTTAGCAGATCAGAAAAAGGAAGGATCATTTCCCGTCAAAGGTCAAGGATCTGAGATAATTCTATTTTTTCCACAGGGTGCTGTCTGATCTACTGAGTTTTTATAACTTTTTTATTTTAAATTTCCAATATCCAAAACATACTGATTTTATAGCAACACACATCAAAGTTGCTGGTGAACGCAGCAGGCCAGGCAGCATCTGTAGGAAGAGGTGCAGTCGAGGTTTCAGGCCGAGACCCTTTGTCAGGAAGTCCTGACGAAGGGTCTCGGCCTGAAACGTCGACTGTACTTCTTCCTACAGAAGCTGCCTGGCCTGCTGCGTTCACCAGCAACTTTGATGTGTGTTGCTTGAATTTCCAGCATCTGCGGAATTCCTGTTGTTTTCTGATTTTATAGCATTAATTTTTGAATACATAATATAAAATGTGTAGGATTAGCCAATAAACCATTTAATCCTTTTCTACAATTCACCTACATCCCTAAGTAGATTGAGGAGCTAACTTTATACTGTCCATTTATAAACTTGCTTTACAAAAATCTTCTCAAAGTTAAAAGTATCATCTCAAAGATTCAGAGTACATTTATTATCAAAGTTTGTATGTAGCATACAACCCTGGGATTCATCTTCCCCACCCCTCCCGCCAGACAGCCACAAAACAAAGAAACACCATGTTCAAAGAAAACATCAAACACCCACTGTGCAAAAAAAGCAAATCATGTAAATGGCAAAAAAAAGGCAAATAACAGACAGAATGTAAAACATAAAACTGCAGAGTCATAGAAACAGTCTAGAAATGTTCAGTGTAGTTCAGTAGTGTTCAGTTCAATTTAGCGCTGTGATTCACTGACTGCAGACCGCAGAGCTAGTCTGCGTCAAAATATCCCGATCAAAATCACACAAAACAGCAATATAAAAAGGTGTAACAAGAAGCCAGAAAGACTTGGAATATGAACTCTGCATAATTTGCCATACTTACGGTGGATGAAGCTGCCACGGTAAATTGAACTTGTGCTTACATATCTTTTGGGAATCCTGCGGACTAATAGTTCAGCAAAGTAACCACTATGCCCAAATAATGCAATCCACCTCTTGCATTAGATAAGTTAAGCATCTGACTTTCTATCTCAGTGCCTAAATCATTAATTATTGTTATGAACAGCTGGGGCACTACACAGGTCCTGTAAGGATAATATGCTGCTGTATCTCTCAGTTCTGTCTCCTACCTTTCAGTGCCTTGTTGAATTATTGCCACAGTGGGGGGTGGGGGGGGGAGGGTGGAAATCTGCAAGATAGGATAGAGTATCTATATCTATATATATCTGTTAGTTTAAGGCATAGGAGGGAAGTAAGGTAAGGTTGATGAATGATTTCTAAGCAGACCAAAGTTATTACATATTATTAAGCTAAATTCAATAGGTCTCTACAATAAGAACTAATAAGGAACCATAGCAAAACAGCAGCAGTACATAACGGATTCTCTGTTCTAATGCATCAACTTCTATTATAGTACAATGGACCCAAAATGGAAATGCACTTTTCTGGTAATCACCATCTATTCAATTCCAGGGATCAAGCTGAGTCAAAAACATACAGTTAAATCTTGACATTTAGTACATGATACTTAATTATGACTATCAAAAAATTGCTGCTTTTTCAACAGATTCGACCTCCACACTGGAGTCTTATTATGGAAAGCGCTGTTCCATCCGATAAGGGCAATTATACATGTGTGATAGAAAATGCTCATGGATCCATAAATCATACATATCATTTAGATGTAGTAGGTAAGTGGACATATAATCACCAAGCACCAAGATGATGTTAAATTTTAGAAATTATGACATAGTAAAATTATTTTGCTAGTTTTGCAGGTGAAGGAACATTTCAGCACACTATTTTATGTTAGAATATGACCATGTTTTCTGTTAATGCTGGCTGCATAAAATTTTAATAATATATTTTAGTTGCAGCATAAGTGGACAGCACAACTTTTGATTCTTTATACTTGGTAAAGAATTTTGATGTTGTAATGTGCATCTTCTTGACAAGACACTAAAGAAAAAACCTGCCAGTAATGGCTGCTGGATCATTTATCACATGTTTTACATGAGGTTTAGGAAGCAAGGATCAGGTGGGTCTATTGAGGAATATAGGGTAGCAAGGAAGGATCTTAAGAAGGGGCTGAGAAGAGCAAGGAGGGGGCATGAGAAGGCCTTGGTGAGTAGGGTAAAGGAAAACCCCAAGGCATTCTTCAATTATGTGAAGAACAAAAGGATGACAGGAGTGAAGGTAGGACTGATTAGAGATAAAGGTGGGGAGATGTGCCTGGAAGCTGTGGAAGTGAGCAAGGTCCTCAGTGAATACTTCTCTTCGGTATTCACCAATGAGAGGGAACTTGATGACAGTGAGGACAGTATGAGTGAGGTTGATGTTCTGGAGCATGTTGATATTAAGGGAGAGGAGGTGTTGGAGTTGTTAATATACATTAGGACAGATAAGTCCCTGGGGCCTGACGGAACATTCCCCAGGCTGCTCCATGAGGCGAGGGAAGAGATTGCTGAGCCTCTGGCTAGGATCTTTATGTCCTCGTTGTCCACGAGAATGGTACCAGAGGATTAGAGGGAGGCGAATGTTGTCCCCTTGTTCAAAAAAGGTAGTAGGGATAGTCCGGGTAATTATAGACCAGTGAGACTTACGTCTGTGTGGGAAAGCTGTTGGAAAAGATTCTTAGAGATAAGATCTGTGGGCATTTAGAGAATCGTGGTCTGATCAGGGACAGTCAGCATGTCTTTTTGAAGGGCAGATCGTGTCTAACAAGCCTGATAGAGTTCTTTGAGGAAGTGACCAGGCATATAGATGAGGATAGTGCAGTGGATGTGATCTACATGGATTTTAGTAAGGCATTTAATAAGGTTCCCCAGGGCAGGCTTATTCAGAAAGTCAGAAGGCATGGGATCCAGGGAAGTTTGGCTAGGTGGATTCAGAATTGGCTTGCCTGCAGAATGCAGAGGGTCATGGTGGAGGCAGTACATTTGGGTTGGAGGGTTGTGACTAGTGGTGTTCCACAAGGATCGGTTCTGGGACCTCTACTTTTCGTGATTTTTATTAACGACCTGGATGTGGGGGTAGAAGGGTGGGTTGGTAAGTTTGCAGACGACACAAAGGTTGGTGGTGTTGTGGATAGTGTAGAGGATTGTCGAAGATTGCAGAGAGACATTGACAGGATGTAGAAGTGGGCTTGGAAGTGGCAGATTGAGTTCAACCCGGAGAAGTGTGAGGTGGTACACTTTGGAAGGACAAACTCCAAGGTAGAGGACAAAGTCAATGGTAGGATACTTGGTAGTGTGGAGGAGCAGAGGGATCTGGGGGTACGTGCCCACAGATCCCTGCAAGTTGCCTCACAGGTAGGTAAGGTAGTTAAGAAAGCTTATGGGGTGTTTGCTTTCATAAGTCAAGGAATAGAGTTTAAGAGTTGCGAGGTAATGATGCAGCTCTATAAAACTCTGGTTAGGCCACACTTGGAGTACTGTGTCCAGTTCTGTTCGCCTCACTATAAGAAGGATGTGGAAGCATTGGAAAGCGTACAGAGGAGATTTACCAGGATGCTGCCTGGTTTAGAGAGTAGGGATTATGATCCGAGATTAAGGGAGCTAGGGCTTTACTCTTTGGAGAGAAGGAGGTTGAGAGGAGACATGACAGAGGTATACAAGATATTAAGAGGAATAGATAGAGTGGATAGCCAGCGCCTCTTCCCCAGGGCACCAGTGCTCAATACAAGTGGACATGGCTTTAAGGTAAGAGGTGGGAAGTTCAAGGGGGATATTAGAGGAAGGTTTTTTACTCAGAGAGTGGTTGGTGCGTGGAATGCACTGCCTGAGTCAGTGGTGGAGGCAGATACACTAGTGAAATTTAAGAGACTACTAGACAGGTATATGGAGGAATTTAAGGTGGAGGGTTATGTGGAAGGCAGGGTTTGAGGGTCAGCACAACATTGTGGGCCGAAGGGTCTGTACTGTGCTGTACTGTTCTATGTTCTATGTTTTAAACAAAGAAAACAGCAAGGCTTAATTTTTTTTAATTATTCAGTTTGTTGCCGTATTTTCAGCTGTGTTTTTCGATGTTGTATATGGTCCATTTAGGAGGGAACATAAATGGAGTAAAATCATTAAAAAAAAAGGTTGTGAAGTGCATAGGCAGTTACCTTCTGCTGGAAAATTGCAGTTTAAAAAAATACCACACGCAGAGATATTAGTGGTGTTGCACAAAGCAACCAAACAATATCCTTTTTCTTACCCAAAGCATTATTCATAGCTTCAACAATCAGTGTTAGGAGACAGCTTTGTGAGATATGTAAACAATTACTGTTCTGCCAAATGATGACTTCACAACATGTATTCTCCATGGTAGAGAACCCATAAATAGAATAGTTCTGAGCTGAAATGACTTACTTTCAATGACAATGTCTGACAAGGATTGTCTTTGGCCGTCTGATTCTGGGGTACAGTAATGTGAACCCGACACAGTCAAATCCTTCTTCGGAATTTAACGTAAAAGGCATTCAATTTGATTTTTTCAGCAATGCACAAGTTTTTTTTACATACTTGAATTATTATATATATTTCATTTTCATGTGAATATATAATAGTTTCTATGGAATAAGATTTATTTTTTGGAAGTATGTACTCTGTGGAAAAGGCTGCAGCCAAAATACAGTTTTTCACAGATTAATAAAGCATTTTTTTGGAATATTGTTTCATAACTTTCATTTTCAGTTAGGTGATATTTTCTGCAAGAGCCAGGTATATTGCATAAAATTCACATTTATCTTTAACTTTTATTTTGCTTTTTGCATATTCATTAAAATAATGTAACTGAAAACACAAGTGCTAGGGTATCTTCAGGCTAGAATCCTTCAGAAGATTACCAAACTAAAATGTCCTCATTCAGTTTCTAACTATGAGTAAATCTGATTTTCAAAACAGCCTGTGATTTACAATTGTGAATTAACATTATAATCTAAAAGAATGCTAATACTATAGTCTGGAAGTATTAATTTTGCCTCTGTTTGACCACAAAATATTTGCCAGTTGAAATTGTAACACACAGCGTTAACATTCTGGATAAATACACACTCTCCATTCATTAGCAACGGCATAATTGGCATTGAAGTGAACTTGTTCATTTGTCCACCTGCATTTTTTTACATATCCTTCCTTGGGTCTTTAGAAATGTGTTAGTTGTGATTCAGTGTATTTGCAATTAGAAGCTAAACTAATCTACAAGTAGGATAATATTTTAATTTGTAGTGTGCCACCAATTTTTCAAAGTTGAGGAATAAGTCTGCTATGTAGTTTGAAAGAGATAGATGACCTTCATCCCCATTAGATTGCAAGTTAACCGTCACTCCCAAAGTTTGCTTGCTTGAGTAAATTATGAAATTACGATTGTTTTTATTCCCAAAGGCTTGTAGAATGCCAATCTAGAGGACAGCCTTGAACATGAAAGTGGTGGTGCAGGAGAAAGATAATGGATGTGGGTGTAGTGGTTGCCCATAGATGCTGGTTAAGTCATTGTATTTAAAGAGATGTCTGTAAATGTGGAAGAGGTCCACAGATTGAAAACACACTTTAATCCCAACTGATTTTAGTCAAGAGTCTTGTGTGAGTATTGAATAACAAAGTTGGAAAGGCAACCTAGGGAGTTTTAAAAGTAGGTGATATTAGAGAAACAGATTGAGATTCTAATAGTTCTTGTATTGGGTCAGAGAAGTTCAATCTCATTTCTTGCCCTCCCCTGAAGTCATTTTGGCTGCCATGTCTTTTTTAATTTAATATTCACTTTCAGCATGATTAAAATTCCAAATTTGAAGTTGTTCTTGGCAGAAGATCAAGTGCTGATCAAATCATGATTAGGTGACGTAATGCTTACCTTATGTTTTTAAGCATGTATAATTTTCTGAGTTCACTGTCTCAGTTCAAAAGTGACATGTTTTTTTTAAACTGAAATCTGGTTTAAAACAAAACTTAACTGACCAGTTTGGTTGTTTTCATAGTGGTTTTAATTTGATTCTTTTATGAATATTTCTAAATGGTGCAGTGTGAAGAGAACTTTAAAATCATTTGATAACAGATTATCAGCCAAAATTTAATTATAGATTTAAAACTACATTCCCAACACCAAAATCTTATCCAAATGCTGTTAGTGTTCATAGCTATTAATACATTTTCAGTCTTGACTAGTTTCATAATTCAGCCTCTTAGAGAGTTATACGGTATTGATCTGTAACAATTACAGGTATGTGTGGCTTAATGTCCACGATACGTTCTGTGAAATCAGACGTTATGTGACTTGGACGTTGTGTGAACACCATATTATATACTTAACAAACCTATATGAAGTACTGTAGTGCACCTGTATTGACTAAATAGCCAAGAACTTACACTAAAACTGTATACTATACACTATAATACATATATACACTATAATTTTTTATTTCATTTTAACCTTTTTAATTTTTTTCACTTTTTAAACTTTTATGTAAACACGTTCTTAGCCTATGTCACACATAGATCATCCACATCACTGTTCTCAACTTCCTCATGGTGATCCACTGGAAGAGTTTCAGGTCGAATAACCTGTGTTTGGAAGCCATGATGCACTTTACGGTAATATTTTCGAAAGAAAATTAAACAGAGAGATAACACTACTACACTCAAGATACGTGCGATACACGAGATTGGTTATGTCCACTACGTCACGTTCTCTGATCGGACATAACCAATCTCGTGTATCGTGGACGTTAAGCGACGCACACCTGTACTTTTCTAGTTGTGTTGAAAAGGTGGCTGAGCTAATTGTTTGCATTTGTTTAATTTGTAGCAACATTTGAATACATTTACTAGTGCATCATTTAGGAATTTCCAGAACACCTTCTTGTTTATATTCTGTCTCAAGTAACCATGACATGAACTGGTATAATCTCTTCAATCAGAGCACAAAATTTCATAGGTCATTGGAGGCTTGGGTTTAAACATCTGGTTTAGTTCACTACCAAAATAACTACTGGACTTTTTGTACCAGTAACATATTTGTACCATTAACACAGAAACAAAAAGAACCATAAAACATCAAGAATGTTAATAATTATGCATTCATAATTTGAACATTTTGAACATCAATATTTTGAAGATTATCTACTTCAAATTATTTTTACTTGACTTAATGTCTTTGGTTGTACTTCCCTGTCATAACTAGTTGTAACTTTGAGTTTGTTTAATCTTTTCAATTTTAGATTTTGTTAAATTTGATATATTCTGACAACAAATTTCTGTTCCTCTAATGTTTCCTCATAATAAAATCCACCATACTTCAGATCGAATTTGTCTTTGTCAGTTTTCTTTCCCACCCATCCATTGTTTGCAAAGGTGTTCTTGATTGTGTTTGAGTGTTGTGTTTTGTGATTTTCAAGCATCAATATGATTGCATAAACTTAGTTCAAGCTGCTAATCTGCTTGTATTGCATGGCCACATTTTCTATATATTGTCATTATTTTGTGAATGTTTGCCTTCAATTTCTTGAATGTTTAATGATACAACATCATTATTAAATAGATCTTTTCAAAAAATGTGAAAAAGCCTGAGGTAACGAATATACTGCTGAGAATGTAACTGTTCTGTTTTGATAGAGAATAAATACAGGTCTTCTGTGTCAATCAAGTTATATTTGAAACATATCAAATCTCATAGCACCATGAGATGATTGAATGATGGAGCAGATTTGATGAGCTGAATGGCCTAATTCTCATTCTATGCCTATTGTCTTATGCATAAAATATTATCTATTTTGCTAAATAGTTGGATAAATTCCATAAGACGATAACATATAGGAGCAGAATTAGGCCATTTGGCCCATCGAGTCTGCTCTGCCATTTCATCATGGCTGATCCAATTTTCCTCTCAGCCCAATCTCCTGCCTTCTCTCCATATCCCTTCATGCCCAAACCAATCAAGAATCTATCAACCTCTGCCTGAAATATACATAAAGCCTTGGTGTCCTTAGCTGCCTGTGCAAAAAATTCCACAGATTCACCACTTTTTGGCTAAAGCAATCTTCCTCACCTCTGTTCTAAAAGAATGCCCCTCTATTTTGAGGCCATGTCCTCTGGTCTTAGACTTCCCCACCATAGGAAACACCTCACATCCACCATAGGAAACATCTCCACAAATGGAGAAAGGCCTTTCACTATTTGATAGGTTTCAATGAGGTCACCTCTTATTCTTCTGAATTCTAGTGAATACAGGCCCTGAGCCATCAAACGCTCTTCATATGCAAGCCATTCGATCCTGTAATCATTTTTGTGAACCTCCTTTGAGTCCTGTCCAGTTTCAGCACATCCTTTCTAAGATAAGAGGCCCAAACTTGCTCACAGTACTCCAAGTGAGGCCTCACCAGTGCTTTATAAGTTTTCAACATTACATCCTTACTTTTATATACCAGTCCTCTTGAAATGAATGCCTTCCTCACTACAGACTCAACCTGCGAATTAACCTTTAGGGGATCCTGCACAAGAACTCCCAAGTCCCTTTGCATCTCAGTTTTTTTGCATTTTCTTTCCATTCAGAAAATAGTTAACCCTTTAATTTCTTCTACCAAAATGCATGGTCTCACACTTCCCAACTCTGTATTTCTTTGCCCATTCTCCAAATCTGTCTAAGTCCTTCAGTAGTCTCTTTACTTCCTCAAAACTACCTGCCCTTCCACCTATTTTCATATCATCTGCAAACTTTTCAACAAAGTCATCAATTCTATCATCCAAATCATTGACACATTACATAAGAATAGGTCCCAACACAAACCCCTGTGGAACACCACTAGTCACCAGCAGTCTGCCACAGAAGGCTCCCTTTATTACCACCCTTTGCTCCCTACCAATCAGCCACAGCTTTATCTATGCCTGAATCTTCCCTGTTATACCATGGGCTTGTAGCTTGCTAAGCAGCCTTGTGTAGCACCTTGTCAAAGACCTTCTGAAAATCCAAGTACACATCAACCGATTCTCTTTTGTCAATCCTGCTTGTTATTTCTTCAATAAACTTCAACAGATTTCTCAGGCAAGATTTTCCCTTAAGGAAACCATGCTGACTATGGCCTATTGTATCACATGCTTCCAAGTGCCCTGAGACGACCTGCTTAATAATCAACTTCAACATCTTCCCAAACACTGAGGTCAGATCAACTGGCCTATAGTTTCCTTTCTTCTGCCTCTCCCTTCTTGAAGAGTGGAGTGACATTTGCAATTTTCCTGTCTTCAGGAACAATTTCAAGATCTAGTGATTCTTGAAAGATCATTTCTAATGCCTTCACAATTTCTTCAGCCACATCTTTCAGAATTCTAGTGTGTATACCATCTGGTCCAGGTGACTTTATCTACCTTCGGACCTTTTAGTTTCTGTAAGAACCTTCTCTCTAGTTATGATAACTTCATACACTTCATGACCCCTGACACCTGGAACTTCCATCATACTGTCAGTTTCTTCCACAGTGAAGACTGATGCAAAATACTTATTCAGTTCGTCCACCGTTCCAGCTGTTCAGCATTATTTTCCAGCCGTCCAGTATCCACTCTTGCCTCTCCTTTACAGGTTATGTATCTGAAGAAAGTTTTGGTATCCTTTTTAATATTCTTGGCTAGCTTACTTTCATATTCCATCTTTACCTTCTTCTTGGTTTATTTAGTTGCCATCTGTTGGTATTTGGCAGCTTCCCGATCCTTATAGCTTCCCACTATTTTTTTCTTTATTATATGCCCTCTCTTTGGCTTTTATGTTGGCTTTGTTAGCCATGGTTGTGGGTTTTATATATATCCTTTGCTTTCCAAATTGCTTCCAGAAATTCCAACCATTGCTGCTCTGCCAGTGTTCTTTTCCGATCAATTCCGGCCAACACCTCTCTCATGCCTCTGTAATTCCTTTTACTCTACTGTAATGGGCTGATTCATCTGACTTTAGTTTCTCCTACTCAAATTTCAAAGTTAATTCAATCATATTATGATCACTTGTCCCTAAGGGTTCTTTTACCTGAAAGTCTCATATCAATTCTAGTTCGTTGCACAACACCAGTCCAGAATAGCTATCCTCTGATGGGCTCAAGCATGAGCTGCTCTAAAGAGATTTCATAGGCAGTCTAGAAATTCCTCCTCCTGTAATACAGCACCAACCTGTTTTTCACAATCTATCTGCATATTGAAGTCCCCTATGACTATTGTAAGGTTGCCCTTTTGGCAAGCATTTACTATCTCATGTTGTGATTTGTAGACCACATCCTTCCTACTGTTTGGAGGTCTGTATATAACTCCCAACAGGGTCTTTTTACCCTTGCAGTTCCTGAGCCTCTTTTCACAATGATTCAACACTTTCTGAACCTATGCCACCTCTTTCTAACGATTTGATTTAATTTTTTTACCAGCGAGCAATGCGACCTCCTATACCTTCCTGCCTATCCTTTCAATACAATGTGAATCATTGGATGTTCAGCTCCCAGCTATAATCTTCACCCATGATCCAGTGATGCCTACAACATCATATCTGCCAATCTGCAACTGTGCTGCCAGTTCATCCACCTTATTCCATATACTGTGCGCATTCAGATAAAACAACTTCAGTCCTGTATTCTCCCTTTTTGATTTTGTCCACCTTTTACATTGCAACTCATCTTGTTGACTGCAATTTTGCCCAATCACCACCTCTCCTTACTACACATTCCGAAGCACTTTGCATTGTTTGCTGAAAATGATGATAGCAGAATTAAAATAATTATCCTAATACCTTAGATTGGTGGAAAATTTTTCATTTGGCCTCAGGCATTGGAAAGACACCAGTGATTTTATTTCTGTCCTCTTTCTCAATGATATGAGTCATCTGAAACCATTAAAGTTGGAAGCCGAAGGACTGACTCACTTTCACATTTTCAGATCAGTTTCAGCCAGCGAAGTTCAAAGTAAATTTATTGTCAAAGTATCTATATGTACACCATATACAACCTTTTGATTCATTTTGTTGGGGGCATTTTTCAGTAAATCCAAGAACCATAACAGAATTACTGAAAGAGCACATCCAACAGGGCCACCAAACAGCCACTGTGCAAAAACAACAAACTGTTCAAATACAAAGGGGAGGAAAAAATAAACAAGCAAGAAATATCGAGAACAAGGGATGATTAGTTCTTGAAAATGAGTCCATAGGTTGTGAAAACAGTTCAGCAATGGGATGTGATGTTGAGTGAAGCTACACCCAATAGTTCAAGAACTTGATAGTTGAGGGTAATAACTGTTCCTCAATCTGGTGCTAGGAATCCTGATGCTAGCATAGCACCTTCCTGATAGCAGCAACGAGAAGAGAGCATGACCCGGGTGGTGGGAGGTCCCCGATGGTGGATGCTGGTTTCCTGTGACATCGCTCTGTGTAGATGTGCTCAACTGTAGAGAGGGCTTTACCCCAATGGACTGGGCCATATCCACTACTTCTTGTAGGATTTTCCGTTCAAGGGCATTGTTGTTTCCATACCAAGCTGTGATGCAACCAGTCAATATACTTTCCACTACACATCTATAGAAGTTCGTCAGAATTTTAGATGTCATGCCAAATATTTGCTAACCTCTAAAGAAACAGAGGCACTGCTGTGCTCCTTTTGTAATTACACTTGTGTGCTAGGCCCAGGACAGGTCCTCCAAAATTATAACACCGAGGAATCTTAACTTGGTGAGCCTCTGATCCCCTGATGAGGAATGGCTCATGGACCTCCAGTTTCCTCCTCTTGAAGTTAGTAATCACTGGAGGAAATGGATAATTTAGCATGTGATACACAAAAAAGTAGTCATGAACAACTAGTAGGGTGATGGATTGAGAAACTGATATGAGGAACAATAATTTATTGTTTTAGCTGCTGGTGCAAAACAGATCATACGCTTTGGAAGGCCAATGTCTTTGCTTCAAAAATCGATTTACAGTTTAATGCTTAATCCTCTAAAGCTTCCACTAAGCAGTTAATAATGTTCTTCCCAACTAAAAAGGTTTAAAAATTTGTAGTTTTTCATTAAAACACCGGATTATCGCATACAGTATAAAACCAGCTATCTACCATAGGATGTAATAGACTTTGTATTTGCAAGGGCTTTTTTATTTTTAGGTTGAATTATATGAGCAGTCAAGACAGTACATAAAATAATATTTTAATTTTGCACTGGATTTGCTCTTCTAGAATGGGTTGTTCATCTTTTTTTTTCAAACTACTCATCTGCTCCATTTGAGTTTATTATTGATAGTTGTTCTAACATTGCTATTACTTATTATGAGTACACTTAAAACTTAGCCCCTGTGGACAAAGATGAAGTCACTTTTAGGCAAATGTACAAACCTGTGCTTTTACTTAGCTGGTGTCTAAATGGCCCACTGCTGAGTGGCCCCAACATGCGATTTTGACAGGCGAATATATAGCTGTTGACTAAATCCTGACAGTAATGAGTCTGACTTTGATGTATTTACCTCAGAGCATGGGGCTTAAAACAAGAAGAGACTAGGACCAAAGCACAGAAGAATTTACACTACATCTTGCTCTCAGGCAATTTGTTGTTAGGTGAATAAAGAGGCTTTATTAAATCCACTGGCAGCTGAAGGTATTTGATTTACACCTGGTACTGGCTGTGGTTGCATAGCTATAAGCAATAATTATGCAAATGGCCTTGCGGAGAATGCAATTATTTTAATACTATCTGACAAGGGCCTAGCTCAAATATCCAGATAGTAATTTGAGGATGCAAGCAGGGAAGTGCAACATTGGATGAAAGTTTACTTTATTATTTCTAGTCTCAGTGGATTACAGTGTAGATTGTAAATATACACTCATTATTCTTTTAGATCTGTTTTAATGCCTTAAACTTTACACTGTGATGGTTAACTTCATTTCTACACTCTCTTTTTGAATTTACTCTGAAGTTACAATGATTATTTGCTTTCAGCTTGGGTTAATTTCCTGGAATGTTTTTTTGCTGTATGAGTACTTTTCCGTGAAAAGTAGAAATCTATATTGCTCCAAAGCTGATCCAGGTTTCAAATTTTACAAAAAAGAACACATTTTATATTTAATCATTTAACCTATTAAAATCAGTTTCATGACAAAGAATGTTGACTAAATCCTGACGGTAAGGAGCCTGACCTTGATGTATGTTCACAATAAAATTCCCAACATAACTTTACCACAGGGTGATTTTAAAATGTCTTTGATTTTACACTTTTATTTGCATATTTTAGAAGAAAATGGAAAAATGCTATTTCAGTACAACCACACACTCTTAGAGCAGGGTTCCCAACCTGGGGTCCACAGACTCCTCTGTTAATGGTAGGTGTCCATGGCATAAAAAAGGTTGGGAACCCCTGCTCTTAGAGATTATCAAACAAGGACAGGCAAAAAAAAGGCTCCATTTCTGAATACCACTTTGTCTTGCCAAAATTGCTGGGAAAATGAACTAATCTCTTGTGCACATCCTGCCCTTTTTTTAATTTTAAATTTATTAACAAAGAAATATGCCCCAGAGGAGTTAAGATGTCAGACTTTTGAAAGTTACATTACAAAACTGAAATCAGTTTATTACATGCTGTATGACTAGTTACAGTTGTGATGACTGAAACTGCTTGAGAAAATTGGTTAATGCAGAATAAAATTTTTATTTATGATTAGAATAGCTATGAATATTTGTCATGTTCAGGTTAGTGTGACCACAAAAAGTTCAGACTCTCTAATAATATCTGAAAGATATATTAGTCAGGTCAGTTTGACCTTAATGCTGTCTCAAGATGATCTACTAGTCATCTTGAATCTTTAAAATCTGGTATCCATTATTTGGTTTTTATTGAAACTCTCTTTATACTTCCTGCCTCAGTATTGAGATTGGGTCATTAACTTCTTGCCTGCCACCTGTTCAAAGATTAACCATTAGAAAATACACTTTCTTCATATCAGGCCCGTGCTGGTGAGCTCTGAAACAGGAGATTGCCAACCATTGGAATAATGTACACTTCTAACTTATTATTCTGCTTTCAGGTTAAAGTGGACATCTTTTCACTATCACTCTATATTTAAACAAAAAAAACTTATTGTTGTAAATTCACCTTGGATGTCAGCACCAAATGGGTGATTGGAAACTGGCAGCCTATTTTTTCACTGATTTGCTGCTGCACATTTTGCATTACGACCTGAAGCAAATTTAAGCCTTTTGTTTCTTCATTAATATTAGTAATAGAATAACTTATTCACAGACCAAAAGTTGGAGGAATTCAGCAGGTCCGGCAGTATCATGGTGAAGGGTTTTGACCTGAAAGGTCATCTCTTTATTCTTTTCCATAGATGCTGCCTGATCTGCTGAGTTCCTCCAGCATTTTGAACATGTTACTCTGGATTTCAAGCATCTGCAGAATCTCTTATGTTTATAACTATTCACAAATTTTAAAAAATGATGTGAGGCATGAAGAAAATAATAGCTGATTTCGCATATTTACTTTAAAAAAAAGAGTACTTCTTCTAATTCATGGGATTCCTGAGTTCTACATGGCAATCTTTGTTTGAAGGTCCTGAAGAATGCTCCAAATAAAATGTTTGAATTAAAATCAGTGCAAATGAAAAATAAGTACTAATACTTGTAAGTTTATATATGTAAAAGAGACTGTTGGTGTAGTTTTGACTTGAATGATACAATCCACTTGGCTACTCCTTTTACATCCCCATTTCCTCCCCCCATCCCCACCACCTTGTAGGTTTTGCTTTTTGTTGACTGGACTGAAAGTATGAACACTGCATGCTAGACTTGTAGGTATAGCAAGAGAATCAGTATAGAAATTCCCCACTACAAATTTTGTATCTCTTTAGCAGCTAATTTTTAAGCAGAATTGAGAGAGGTATCTGGGTGGAGTGCCATTCTGAAATCTTGGTACAGGTTACACAGAAAGCTTAAAAATGAAAAATGTATAGAAAATATTAGATTGTAAAATTGAGAACTAATTTACAACCCAATTGTTAGTACAGAATGAAATGCAAAGTGATGCCTTACAATATTTTAAATGAATCACTATTTTAACTTTAGTCATTTCCTTTTGTTAACATCTATCTTAAAAGGAAGCAATTTAATTTTACAAGTATCTAGATTGAGACATTTATAATTTTTATTCTATTGCTCGACATTTCTGGAATATTACTAACATGACGTTTTCGATAATGCTTCATCTACTTGACATTTTATTTCTTGTGATTGCTTTTAAACACCTGATCCTGTTTAAATGTGTACTTTAAACAAAGATCTAATATAACAGATTCTTTGGACATGTTCTGTAAAATTAATCACCTTTTTGTGTGCAAGTGATGGAATATTTGATGGTTTATTTTTTTACAGCTTACATTAATGTTGAACAAAATATTTCGAGTTGTTAGTTGTTGTAAATGTAGTGTGGTTTATAGAACTTTACACCAGGGAAAGACTACTTGCCCTGCAAATTTACATGGGTCAACAAAGAGAAATTCAGTTAGTTACAATTCCCAGCTTCTTCCCAACAGTGATGCAAGTTATTTTTTCTCCTTTCAGTATTTATCCAGTTTCTTTTTATTGCTACAGCTCATCATGCAATGTGTCACAAAACTTGACCTGTTGAATTATCAAAAATAGAAGCAGGAAAAGGGCATCATACCTTGCGAACACTTAGGTGGCCGATAGTTTTATCTAGTGCCACTTGCCCACAACCCTATCCCATGATTCCTTTAACATCCAAAAATCTATTACCCACTGTTCTGAATATAGTTGAAGAATAAGCATTCCTGTCTCTCTTAGGTAGAGAATCCATAGATGGGAGCGTCTAAGACCAGAGGACACAGCCTCAGAGTAGGGTGCATCCAATTAGAATGGAGAGGAGGATGAATTTCTTTAGCCAGAGAGTGGTGAATCTGAGGAGTTCATTGCTACAGGTGGCTGTGGAGGCCAAGTCATTGGGAATATTTAAGGCAATGGTTGATAGATTCTTGAAGTCAGGGCATGAAGGGATACAGGGAGAAAGCAGGAAATTGGGGTTGAGAGGGAAATGGATCAGCCATGGTGAAATGGTGGCATAGACACGAAGGGCCAAATGGCCTATTTCTACTCATTTTATCTTGTGGTCTTATTGACTAATCTTTGACATTTTCGTTTTGGGTCTGATCCCTCTTGTCACCCTTTAACATACTGAGGCCAACTTCAGTTTATTTATTCAATTTAAATCATCTATAATTTCAAACTTAACAATTGGATCTTCTCTTGGTCTTTTTATCTGGTGCCAAATTAATATTTTGTATATATCTCTAGTTATTTTTTTTTGTAATTTATAAAACCAAGGACCCCAGATACTTTGTTAATTGCTTCATTAGCTTCTTGAGGTTCTTGTGCCCAGTCACCCCTTTATCATTTTTAATAAAATCTCATGTATACAAAGAGCTTCGAGATAAATTTGCATGTATTTTTAAATTATGTGTTACTCAGCTTGACATTTAAGACATCCTATAAATTGAATAGCAAATTTGGCATGCAGTTCATGATGAAAAAAATTGGAAGTTTCCAGGGTTTAGATTCAAAATGTGAAATTATGGATTCTTAGTGATGCCAAATGTTTGCAAATTGCCTACATAAGATTATCAACTTGAGTTATGAATGCTGAATTGTTCCAGGAAAAAATGTTATGATTCCTTGTGTCTTTAAGAGTCAAGGATATGATGTATAAAGTTCTGGATTACATTTGGAGAAGATAAGCAAAAGTGACACGATGCTGGCAGGAGTTTTAATATTTGGCTGTGGCTTCATGAGTTTAATTAGTGGCAGACTCAGTGCCAGCCTGCTGCCTGGTTTATTCTTTGCTCCTCCCCCCACAGTCAATCTCAATCTCACCTCAACACATCAGTGAACAAACACAATGGAATTAGTTTAGTTTACCCTCAGGTTTTTTTCTGAAGACTGATGGCTTTAGTCAGTAGCAGACATGTTTAATTGTAGAAAGTGGAATGGCGAATGCTGTATCTCTATATATCCTATTTTTAGGAAAATAGCCTATTGTTTTGAAAATGAAATACTTTCTCAGAGATACTTCTGGAACTCTGGCACCAGGAGTTATTGTAGGCAGTTCAATTTTTAATCTGTACAAAGGTTTTCTTTTACAATTTGAACTATCATTTTTTTGAATTGGCCTTTGGAACTTACTGTAAAGTTTCCTGATGAACAACTAATACGATACACTGGTTTCAGAATTACTGCATGAGTATAAGGAACAGAAGCATGCGAAGGTCATTCAGCTGCTTGTGCCTGGTCCATCTTTCATATCACTACTAATCTTTTACCTCAGCTTTACCAACCCTGTATCTCTCTAGTTCAAGGACACCCAGTGCCTCTGATTGCTAATGGCTTTCCTTCCTGCTTATCATTTCAAGAATGTACTGCCTTTTTGCCTTTGGCCCAAAATGTCGACTGTACATGTTTCCTAGATGCTCTCTGGCCTGCTGAGTTCCTCCAGCATTTTGTATGTGTTGCTGGGATTTCCAACATCTGCAGATTCTCTCTTGTTAATGTTCTGCCTCTCTAATTTTTTGTACCAAAGTGGGTGATCTCATAATTTTACCACATATTGCATCTACCATGGCCTTACCCATTCACTTAACTTTCTGTATCCCGTTGAAGCTGTTATTCTTTACTTTGCATTCTCAATTACCTTTGAGAAGGGAATGAATCTTTAGAATTCTCTCCCCAAGGCACAAGGAGGCTGAGTCGTTGAGTATATTCAGGGCAGAGATTGATGGCTTTTATTTGAAGTGGAGCAGACATTGTTTCAGGTTCTTATACCTGGCACTAAATAGTCCTGCGTGAAAGTTGGGTGAGAATTACTGTTTAGTAAGTGCTGTGTGATAGCACTGCTAAAGGTGGATTGTGCTGGAACATGAAGTTAAAATTTGACCCTTCCATGTCCAATCCAATTCAGACTTGAGCCCAAGGTCTTGTTGATACTTGACCCAATCCTGCCACATATGGCCATAGCTTTCAGTCTTGTGTCAGGTAGCCAGGTGGGATGATAATTACTGTTGAAAGTTGTTACTTGCTGTGGGCATTAGACACTACTGTATCTTTGAGGATTCATCTGCTTAGTGAGATGTGGTGCTACCAACTCATTTGTGGCAACGGGCATAGTAGTTTCTGCTGCTGCTACCTTCAGCATCAGTTCAAAGTGATATTCAACAACTGAGGAAGAGCTGTAATAGTAATGTGTATGTTTAATTTTTCATTTTTGACCTGAGAATCCAGAATCGAATATTGATGAATTTCAAAGTCTTTTGGACTTGTTCTTCAATGGTAATGGAGATGTCTGGGATGTTGACTGGAGTATATGCAATTTTTCTACATTGCCACTGTGTTTGACTGTGTGGCAGTTCTCCCAATTTTTACATGTCTCCAGGTGTTACTGAAAAAGGCTTTTCTGGGTTGGCTGCACTGATTATCATATTAGACTCTGGTGCCAACGATGATGCCAGGTGGTACGCCTAATTCTTTTAAGATTTTACAAAGCATGTGTTCAGCTGGATTAGTTTTAATATCATCTCAGAAGTCCGTTTAGAGTCAATCACATTAAAATATAATGGCATTTATTACTGATTCCCACGGCTATCTTGACAAAATATCATTTCCCACCCTGTCTCCAGTAAAAGTTCCAATCCTTTTTCTCACTTCTTTTGCCTCTGCCGCATTTGTTCCCAGGACATTTAGAGATGTCCTGCTCCATTTCCTTCCTCCACCGATGATGCTGCCCTTACTGACATCTCCTCCATTTCCCAGATATCCACACTTACCCCATCTTCCTGCTGCCTTAACAGCAGTAGAGTTTCTCTTGTCCTCACCTACCACCCCATGAGACTCTGCATCCAACACATCATTCTCCACAACTTCCACCATCTTTAATGGGACCCTACCACTGTACACATCTTTACCTCCCCCCACTCTCCGCTTTTCACAGGGATCATTCCCTCCATGATTCCGTTGTCCATTTGTCCCTCCCCCTTAATCTCCATTCTGGCACTTAATCCCTGCAAGTGGAAGAAGTGCTACACCTGCCTATTTATCTTCTTCCTCACCACAATTCAGGGCCCCAAATAGTCCACCCAGGTGAGGCAACACTTCACCTGTGAATCTGTTGGGTCATCTACTATATCTGGTGCTCCTGATGTGGCCTCCTCTACATTGGGAAACTGCTTTGTCAAGCACCTCCACTCCATTTGCAAAAAGCAGTATTTCCTAGTGGCCAACCATTTTAATTACTATCTCCATCCCCATTCCAACACATTGGCCCATGGCCTCCTCTTCTGGCATGATACCAGAGGGCATGCATTGAAGGTGAGAGTGGGTAGGCTCAAGGGGGATGTGAGGGATTTTTTCTTTACTCAGAGAGTTGGGGATGACGGGGATATGCTACCCACTCTCCTCGCCTATCAGATTCCTTTTTCTCCAGCCTTTTATCTTCTCCACCTGTCACCTTCTAGCTTGCCCCCCCCCGCCATATTTTGGCATCTTTCCCCTTCCTTTCCAGTCCTGATGAATGGTCTCAGCCCGAAATGTTGACATCACTCTTTTCCATAGATGTTACCTGACTGCTGAGTTCCTCCAGCATTGTGTGTGTGTTGCTCTGGTATTTATTAACTCTTGCTGATAATTAATATATTTGATGTAGTATATAAATATTCAATGGAAATTGGAATTAATGGCTGCTAACCTGCTCTTACCAGAATCTTTTATTTAATTTGGAAATTCATGTTTGATTTCAATCAAATCAGATATGATAGTGTAGTTTGTAACTACCCAATCACAGTGTTCTGCTTATTTTTTTTCTGTTAGATATGAAGAAAAAGTAAATTTAAGAATAAAATGCAATTAAAGCCATTTAATGTTTCATGTCACTCAAGTAATCATCCTTAGATTATTAACATCTGTCAATTAACAGAATATTTTTTTGAAAAAGGATCTAGTGCTTTCCCAGCACATATGATGAATAAACTCTCTTGGGCTTCCAGCCAGGTACAGGTATTGATTTTAACCAACATTTTGATGACCAGCTCAAAGATGGCACAGTTTGTCATCAAAACATCAGTTAAAGTTGATACCTGTACCCAACTGGATGCCTGAGGAAAATTTTATTTAGAATATTTTAAACTTGTAAATTTGTTTTCCTATGCAACGTATATTGAGGCTTAAAACAGTTTTAAACTTTTAACTTGAAAATAGTTGTATTTTCCTCAGACAACTGAGAAAACGACAATGCTTTGAAGCAATATATACAGTAATGGTAACAGGAAGATACTTGAAATTTGTAGTTTAGAGTAAAAATCTTGGACTTAAAGGTTCAACATTTAACTTTTGACTGATTGTACAGTGTTTTAAATGAGCTAATTGTGGCCTTATAATGTGGTAAGGTTGCCCCATGAATTTATTCCCTGTAGATGCCAGCATCTAGCCAAATATGTTTGACTGTTTCAAAGTTCTTATTGTTAACCAGAGACACCATTTCTTTGCAATGCACTCAAAATGTTTGCTTGTGAAAGATTCTGTTGGCAGATTCAAAACACCCATTTAGAAATGCTGGCAAGCTAATAAAAGTAATATATGTGGTGGTGTTGGTTCTCATATATATTTCTAAGCATGCATCCTTAAAGCAGCTCTTTTAGTACCTCTCTGTTTTCTTTGGGGGTCTGAAGCTGTTCTGTGGTCTCCTTCCAAATTTTAAAAGCATTTCGGAGCTTTTTAAACTAGATACTTTTTACAAGCCTTATAGCTATTAAAGCAGGATGTTGCTTCATACGTAATGGAAAAACAACTGAGAACGGCCTTATGAAAACATGCACCAACAACTTCCTATATTTAAAATTCTATTTCCATAAGGCTGGACATAATTTTGTACTGTGTTCCAAGTAGTAGCTGAAACAGCAGTTCATAACATTAATAGCTTTTTATTTTCCTTTATACCATAAAGTTGGCTGATGTAAATTTCTTTTGTTCTTGTAGCTATTTACATTACTTCAGTACAAGCTTTATTTTATTAAGTGTGCAGTAGTTTCCTGTTAACTATATTAATGGAATTTAAAATTTGAAAAATACAGTACTGCGAAAGTCTTAGGCACATATGGTTAGACTTCTGCACAGTATTGTATCATGTAGTGTTTCATGTACCAACACAATCTATGCTTGTTTTCTCAAATTTATTTCAGAGCGATCACCACACAGGCCTATTCTTCAAGCAGGATTGCCTGCTAACAAAACAGCATTGGTGGGAAGTGATGTGGAATTTGTATGCAAAGTATTCAGTGATGCCCAGCCCCATATTCAATGGCTAAAGCATGTTGAGAAGAATGGAAGTAGATACGGTCCAGATGGAGTTCCTTACGTCAATGTCTTAAAGGTCTGAAATTTTCTTTCAACTTGAACTTGATAAGGCTTTCGACTTGATAATTATGATGAGTGACACTTGTAACCAATGAGGACAATGCATATTTGTATTTTTTAATGATTTGTTTTAAATGGTAGCTAGTTCTAATCCCGAGGATTTCTTGCTTAAATTGATTTATTTTTCTTCCAAAGTTCCATTTCTATGACAGCTAAAATACATTTACATTTTAACAGAGTTAAAACAATGTGCAAAACAGAGGTGTGCATCTGACTGATCTGTCATGTAGGGTAGTTCATTGGACTCATTTTAGCGAGTTACTTGTTACTCCACCATATATTCTTAAATCGAGCAGCACAGTGGTCCCTGAAGCTTCCTTCAGATCAAGGAGTCCCTATGCCGACCACAAACTGAGCATGGCAAGTTACACTCTCTGGCTGACAGCTATGTGAGCCACAACCACAGGCTTAACCTGCTGTCCAGACTGTCAATAGGCTTTCAATATCTCTGACATTCACAAGTACGTAAAAACATTTTGCAAATTTTATTTAAATTAGATATTTATACAAAATATAATACTAAAAGATGATTATAAACAATCAAATACATTTATATAAAATAAATATAGTTTTAGTCACTTCATTTCATTATCTAAACCTTGTTTAACTCCCTGAGCCATTTCTCTCCATTGAGGTAAAGGGAGTTGGTGATCTTCTGTCAGGACTAATCTATGGACTTCCCAGTTTAACCACTGGAACAATAGGAAGTCAGTGCTCTGCCTGGTGGACTCCATGAATTGTCAGTGTCAAAGCAGAGCTGGAAAAGTAGTGATCAGGCTTCAGAAATGTTTTAGATTGATGATCTAGCCCTTGCTGACAGAAAGATACAACACTGGTTTAAAATGTGCCAAATAAACTGGTATAAGTTATCCATGCCATATCATCCATTCAGTGATTTTTTTTTGTTACAATCCTTTTTTTTTCCTTCAGACCACAAATTATGGAACATTTCTACAAAGAAAATAATTTCCTTTTATATCATAAAGTTATTTCATAAGAAGAATGATGCTGGTGGTGGGATATTAGCTCTGCTCATTCTAGAGCAGTGATGATATTTTTATCTTATGTTATTGGTTTGTTCTAGCATTCGGGAATAAATAGTTCCAATGCAGAAGTGCTGAATCTGTACAATGTGACTGAAGCGGACAGTGGCGAATATATATGTAAGGTCTCCAATTATATTGGAGCAGTCAATCAGTCTGCTTGGCTCACTGTTGCTCAATTCTCCCCAAAAGGTAACATAATTAAAAAAACAAAATCACAAAGCTCTGCCCATGGTAAATAAATTTAGGGAACAGCTGATTCATGCTGGAGATGCTTGGAAGATTGAAAGCAGCTTACAGAATCTTTGGGCTTTGGGTTATTAATGGTTTCTTAACTTCCTTTCCAAGATGCAACTTTATGCACGGTAGACATGGAAAAATATCCACAATATGTGGCTAAGCTCTTCATAAGTGTCATTCAGTATTTTGTCAGTTAAACTTTACCTTTTTCATCACTATACCATTCTTCATTCTCCTGTGAATTTTCATTAGACTTTTTCATGAAGATCATTCTAAATTTCCATCCTCATCTGTTTTACTTCTTCCTTCATTTCATTCCCTTCCTTGACTCTAAGTCAAAAATAATAAAAATACGTATTGTGGCTCTATTTTTCCATGAATTAAATTGCATGCCTAGAAGGGTGAGTTAAGATGGTGATGGGTATCTGATTATTCCATACTACAAGCTTGAAGTTGGGTGCAAGCTTTGGATGAAGGGTTGTGGATAGGTACATACCTCCAACAGGTTGCTGCACCTCTGCTGTTTAGCAGCAATCCCCTGGTTTGTTGTTCCTGTCCACAAATATCTCATGATATCTTGCTTGTTTTTTTTTTTTGCTTTCCTTTTTCTTCTAGACTGCCGGTGTTAATACTACGGACAAAGAAATTGAGGTTCTCTATTTACGAAATGTAACTTTTGAGGATGCTGGGGAGTATACATGCTTGGCGGGTAATTCTATTGGGATTTCTCATCACTCTGCATGGTTGACAGTTGAGTCAGGTACATATGGCTTTCCTTCAATGGTTAATCTTTCACTTAAAGCAAAATTGACACTGCTTCCTATAGAGGAACTGGCAGGAGAACTAAAATGCAAAAACCCATTGTACCATATTATTTTTATTATTATAGATGGGAAAATACAAATATAATTATTTGTATTTGATTAAATAATTAAGGGGAGAGTCACAATTACAGTTGCTCTTTTTGCCAATGTAATGCCAGTTCCCCTTCTGTAATGGAGCAGTTACTTCTTGGGAGTTTATTCAATGAATCAACTTTATTTCTTCATTGATTGCATGCATTCAGTATGAGGTTCTGATTCATTTTCAGCGGGCATGGAAAGCCTTACTGAGCATGTTGAAACTGATGCCATTTCTCTCTCTTATGAAATGGTCATCAGTGGTATTTTTTAACTGATAATTGGCAGAAGGAAGGTGGCACTCTGCAAATACGTTCAGATGAAACTTTTCCAATTATCAGTTGTCAATGAACTGCACCTGCTTGGTAATTCCCTCATAAAACTTCAATTCTGTTGGACAATGACGGGCATTGGATTTGCAGGATGCAGTGACAACTAATCTCTTTTCCCTGGAGAAGGAGACCTGTTAACCACACTGTTTGATCTGAATGAAGTGTTGAGGTTTTTTCTCCAAACACTATGATTGTCTTTTTAAGAATGCTACAAACCTTTGCTGTAGTTTCTAATTTCACAGACAATTGGGTGAAAACCTTTGCACAGCTTTGCTTAATGAAAGAATCTGGGATTGTGCCTTGTTTTATTTGCTTCTTGTTTCACCTTAAAGCTTTCAGAGGGCATTTTATGCTTGGTAGCTTTTGGCAGTACTACTTGTAATGGATGGCAGAAGCTTAAATAGTGTTTATTATGCTAAATATATTGTGCTGTAGATGTAAGTTAATGATAAAATTTAAGGCACTGTCTAGCATGTTGAATGTTTTCTGCTTGTGAAATGTACATGAAACTGTGTAACAGAATATTTATCACTTTAACAAAAGCTGGTTCACATTAAGCCTTATAGCTAATATAAGCTTTGAACTTTGTACCAGAGCATGTCAAGTTTTAAATTTAATATCAATATTTATTACTGAATGCAACAGTTGTAGTGGAAAAGATGTCAGTATGTTCAAACTGAAGAAATTATTAACGTATTAACTTTTCAGTTTTGTACTTAATTTTAACTTGTGTTTGATTTTGCTACTTCCCCGGCTGCTAAAAGAGCTGGAGGCTGTATTTTTTCGAAAGTACTTTTGACCAGTTTTGCTGTAATCAATTTTTTAAGAATTTCGAAAACAGGGCAAAGTCACCTTGCCCTATGTCCCCCTATTTTTTGCATTCTGTGTCACTCTAGAATCTAGCACAATGGTACACCAGTATTATATCATACTAAAAATACTGTATATGTTTGTGGTTTTCCTCAGTCCTTGATTTCCTTCCTTTTCTTGTGGAGGCATATGATTCCATAGATGTATAAAGACACCCAGCGAAATGGCTTTGCTTAATGTGTGGTCCCAGTGAATCTGTTATAGCAGTATTTTTAGCCAAATAGATTTTCTCAATTAGTATTTTATCTATTTTATTGAGACACAGCACAGAATACACCCTTCTGGCCCTTTGAGCCGTGCTGCCCACCAGCCTTCCTTTTAACCCTAGCCTAATCACAGGACAATTTACAATGACCAATTAATTAACCTACCAACTGGTACATCTTTGGATTGCGGGAGGAAACCAGAGTGCCCAGAGGAAGTCCACGTGACCACGGGGAGAACATACAAACTCCTTACAGACAGCGGTGGGAATTGAACTCGGGTCACCGGTACTGTAAAGCGTTGCGCTAACCATTCTGCTACCGTGCCACCACTGGGTAGTGAACAGAAATGGAAACTTGTCCTTTATGCCATTGGATGGTGAGGTCACTTCAAAGGAGATAGGTACCCTAACAGTATGATACTTCTGTAGAAGTAGAAGTTCGGTAGTTGTAGATGACTCTATATCATACTGATGTACGTTTTACCAATGAAGCTATTTAAAGGGCATTCGCTATTTTTTCTAAAACATTAAAACTATTCTTGAAGAATAGGGTTGTTAAATTAATGTGTTATTTCTATTTTAGTTGTCTTTCATATCTGAATCTTTATGCTAATATTTGACAATTGTTTCTTCACGTGTAATCCAGTTCCTGAAGACAAGCCAAAGGGGTTGACCTCTCCTGACTATCTGGAAATAGTTATCTATTGCATTGGTGTTTTTGTAATCGCGTGCATGGTGCTGACGGTTGTTATTTGCCGCATGAGGAGCACAGCCAAGAAGCCAGATTTCAGTGCCCAGCCAACAGTGCACAAGCTGACCAAAAGCATCCCTCTGCGCAGACAGGTAACAGAAAGTAGATAAGAGAGTTCAAAAACCTTTACTTGACATAATATCCATTTCTCATTTATTATTTCTCAGCACTCCAGTCATGTCTCAGAAATAATCACTCAAGTTCCCCTCCTTCAATGTCAGTAATGAAAACATTGTATTTATTTTGAATTGACCTCTTATCTTCCAGTTTCCAGTGCCAAGCTGTTTACCCACATTAAGATTCTTATGAACTAACTACTCATTTTATCAGTAAGCAGTAGATGCAGTTCCTCAAGAAAAGTATTTGTTTCATCCCTTTTTATGAAACTATGAAAATTAAACAAGTATTTTCATTTTTGTTTTGGAATTCTTTCAGCTGGTGAATACGGTGTTCCAATTGCGTAAGCAATTTTTAATTTGCACTTTAGATGATAAGGAATGACAGTTTTTCTTATTGCTTTGTAGAGGTCTTGTTTGTTACCATTGCATTACTGTACTCCACGTGGTTAAGTTAATGTCTAGGAATAGAATCCAAATGTTGGAAAATGGATTGAAATTATGGAAGTATTCGAGCAATCTATGGAGACAATTAAATCATCCAGCTTTTGGGAAGGGTTTTCACATTTGGAGAGTCACCACTCACTGGTTGTGGGAATATTGCAAAATTGTTGTAGCTGTTGTATTGGCAAATCTCTTGTGTCCAACCCTTCCTCTATACCCCGGTGCCAAAGTTTCACCAGAATCTTGTTTGTTTTCTTAAACATTTCAGAATTAAACTGTTCGACTTTAATCCATGATTTATTAACAAGCAATTCAGTAATTGTATGTTCATAGGGTATTTAGGAAATCTGCATTTAATAGGGTTTTCTCTGACCTCCAAAATAACTTTACGTTGGGCTCAGTTGTGTCAGTAGGTGTTCTGGTTTACCAGACCTTCAGCTTTAGAAGGCTTTACCCCTTTGTATCTTAAAGTTTAATTATATTGCTAGTGTAACTGAAATACGGAGTTTAATAGCCAACTAGATTATTTGGTGGGACTATTTTGATTTTGAGTTATGAAATCTGGATTGGATAATATCATACAGACCAGCAATATGGTACAAAATTGAAAGATCTGGAACTGTCGTTTTTTGACTTGAGTAGTTACATCTGAATAGTCATAGTCATACTTTATTGATCCCGAGGGAAATTGGTTTTCATTACAGTTGCATCATAATTAATTAAATAGTAATAAAACCATACATAATTAAATAGTAATATGTAAATTATGCCAGGAAATAAGTCCAGGACCAGCCTATTGGCTCAGGGTGTCTGACCCTCCAAGGGAGGAGTTGTAAAGTTTGATGGCCACAGGCAGGAATGACTTCCTGTGATGCTCAGTGTTGCATCTCGGTGGGATGAGTCTCTGGCTGAATGTACTCCTGTGCCCTCCCAGTACATTATGTAGTGGATGGGAGACATCGTCCAAGATGGCATACAACTTGGACAGCATCCTCTTTTCAGACATCACCGTCAGAGAGTCCAGTTCCATCCCCACAACATCACTGCCTTACAAATGAGTTTGTTGATCCTGTTGGTGTCTGCTACCCTCAGCCTGCTACCCCAGCACACAACAGCAAACATGATAGCACTGGCCACCACAGACTCGTAGAACGTCCTCAGCATCGTCCGGCAGATGTTAAAGGACCTCAGTCTCCTCAGGAAATAGAGATGGCTCTGACCCTTCTTGTAGACAGCCTCAGTGTTCTTTGACCAGTCCAGTTTATTGTCAATTCGTATCCCCAGGTATTTGTAATCCTCCACCATGTCCACGCTGACCCACCCGGATGGAAACAGGGGTCACTGGTGCCTTAGCCCTTCTCAGGTCTACCACCAGCTCCTTAGTCTTTTTCAATACATTTGCCTGATTCCATGACTTAGGCAATCCTAAACATCGCAATGACAATTAAAAGGGCATTGATTTCCAGATTCTTCCTTTAATCAAAATCACTGACATTTGTTGATTATTTATCTCTGCCCCTTTTATAGGCACTTGCTACATGCAAACTTGATATTATGTATGTATCTGCATCAGTGTGTTAAAATCTATTTTATATGTAAAAGTTAATCTTTATTTTTGTGAGAAGATGACATTTAAATCCCATACTGCCTGTTGCCAGCTGAGAGAGGGTGAGCAGTTAAGTTGGCTCAAGGTTGACCTGGAGTAATGAGGGTGGTGACTTGGATTACCCGGAGGTACAACGGTGTGCAGATCAAATGGCCTAGGTTACTTACCTGTTCAAAGCTATTAAAGACTCTGCATCCAGGATTTTAATTTGGCCTTATAAAAAATACATCAAGGCAATCCAGTCAAAATTTGTGGGTCGTCAGGACCCACTGTCTATTTTAATTTAAATCAGACTGGAAAAACCACTGCAACATTGCCACCAGGTAAACATCAGGTGTGATCTGCAAGAAAGAAAGTGAGTACAAAAATGATTTTGTTTTGTCCATTTAGAGGGCTTGTTTCTGTGCTCTGGTGTTATGTGACGTGACTCTGTGACTCTGGAGCTAGTGTCACCGTGCTCCTCCAGGCACGGCAAAGAAAGCTGTGTCTGTCTCAGACTGCACTTGTGCATTCTCACCCAACTTTCTGCCAGTTAATCGAACCAGAGCCATCATAGCAAAATATTTGGAAGAAAGTGGTTTTGTATTTTTACGCAAATCTATTTGGTGTAATTTGTGTGTGCCGGCAGTTAATTCAAAGAAATTATCAAGTAATTAAAATCAGCGTTTCCGATATCTGGCAAGAGTTGAAATGTTAAGTAACAGATCTCTTATGCACTTTCAAATCTTGTAACTTTCTAATCTTGGAATTAATATGTAATGCAGTAATTTGAACATTGATTGTATTCACCCATTATGCCCTTTGAAATACTGCTGAGATGTATCAATATGTTCATGTACCCTCTCTGCCAAACTGGATTTTCCTTGATAATACGGTCAAATGCAGTGAATCAAACCAGGAAATGAAATGTAACTGTTATATTAGTTCACATTCAGTTCTGTATTTTTCAGCTAAGCTAACAATTGTGCCTGTGGGTTGCCCATCTCTTTCCTGAATGATAAAACTATGTTAATCTCATGAGCTCTGGTAAAGGTGCTGCTTTGTATATAGATCTTCTAAAAAGGTTCAGTGTTGCTTATTTACAGGTTGTAAATGTCTGCCAAATCTCTTTAAAACCTTTTGTTTAGCTTCCTGTTTTCCAGCTAAACATTGAACTAATCTTTGGAAAGTTACGCAAGGAAAATTTGCTGTCAGAATGTGGCTTTCACTTTTAATCTTCATGTGGTCCTTTAGCCCATAAATAGTTAAAAGTCTTAATCCCTACTTGCTGCACATGGTGCAACCCTGGTGACAGGATGTGATAATACCAAAGGAATTCTATATATGCATGCATGACCCTATTCTGTCACCTCGAACTGCCAGATGTCACCCCAAATTACATATCATTAGCTTTTCTTTCAGTCTTAACAGTGTAAATTAATAACCATTTTAAAAGTAGGTTTCATTAAGTGTGCATATTAGCATTTTTTTGGTAAAATATGATTCTATTGTATTAAGTTGACGTACGAAACCTCTTCAGTCTTTTTAGGTGGCATTTGAGTGAAATTGTCTGTTGTCAGTAACAACAATGATTCGTGGAAACAATTTACAATCAAGTTAAATTTGATAGTTTAACTACTCAGTTTTCTGTTGCAGACAAAGCATTTATTGGTGATGTTTACAAACTTTGTATGAAAACATTTTTCTAAGCTATGTTCTTCTTGTATTGATCAATATGCTTAATTTGCAGTCATTTTCCTGAAAATTGATTTATTCATCAGTGTAAGCCTTCAGGATATTCTAAAGAGATGTAGTTTGGAAGCATTTACATTTTTTCTTTTAATTTGCAATACAAGGTTAGCCAGAAGTACTTTTAAGGAAATTATTGTAATTTCAAATGCTTATAGAGATTATACCACAAACTAAACTTTGGTACTTTAAAAAAAAATGGTATTCAAATTGGTATTTTCCTCATAGTTACTTAAATGATAAATTGAGACAAAAGAAGTTTAGTCGATACAAACTCTTGAACATGAGCAGCTTAAATTGTGAAAGTGGGAGCTAATTTTCATTTTTTTAAAAATCGGATGGTGGACTTGTACAGGACAGCAAGTAGAAACATTTTGTTGGTATTTATCTTCATAATTTTTAATGTGCTTTTGGTTCCCTGTAAGTAATCATTAACTGCTTTTTGCATTCATTAGTTAAAACAGAGGATCTGGCACAAAGTACATGGTGATTACTTTGTAATCGTATATATGAATATAAGTTACACCACACATTTAGAAGAAAAGAAAACATAATGTAAGGTGAAGTTGTGGAAAAATTTCTCGTCTGGATAACCTCCAGGAGTTTCAAGTACTCGATTACAAACATTCACAGCATGTGTGTTCCAAAAGCTGCAGTCAATGATTTGGGTTAAAACATATGATTGAAATTACAACCAAATGTGCCATAGGTGGTTGTAGCACTGCCAGTGAACTGCTGTAATGGACTGGAAAAAAGAAAAATAACAAAAAAAAATGACATAGATGTGGATACAAAATATGCTTCTCTCACCCCAAAAATTATTTGGCATCTACTGTGTTTAATGTCAAGATGTAAAACAATATATTCTGTATTTCAGTTCTTTTCAAACATGCTCCCTCATGTTGTGTTCTGTTGCGTTGATGACTGCATAGTTGCTGCCTTATGCTGTGATACAGTTTTTGTCACTTTTGGCAACTATTGTCACTTAGTCCAATTCCTACCAAATGTAAAGCCCGTGGATGGAAAGCAATATGAGACGAAAAACAAAGGAAGCTTGGGTTGGACACTGAGAGCTCAGTACTACAGATTGCCTAGAAGAGAAAAAAAGATTAGAGGGGAAATTAAAATCAGAGTTAAAATATGGCAAATATAATCAAAGAAAATCCAAGCCTATTTTATAATTATATAATGACAAAAAAAGAGTCTGCTAGCAGTTGAAAGGTTAATGTATAAATGTTAATATACCCCTGTATAAATTCTTAATTCCTGGCTGTTTTCTCAATTAGAGGCTGCTATCCACAGCACCGCTAAGGAAGAAGAGGAAGAGAAAAATTAATGAGTTAGGCAACTTTGAAAGTATCTACATCATCAAGACCCAGTGAAATATATCCTGAAATGTTAAATGAAGTAGGGAAACAAATTATGGACATTTTGACCACTGTTTCTCAGTCCTTCCTAGCTGTAAGAATGGTACCAAAGGGCAGCGTCACTGCTAACGTTGTACCATTAAAAGAACAGGAGGATAAAAAACCATGTATCACAGGGCAAAGTTCAAAGTAAATTTATTATCAAAGTGCGCATATGTCACCGTATACAACCCTGAGATTTATTTTCTTGTGGGCATACTTAATAAGTCCATAGAATAATAACCATAACAGAATTGATGAAAGATCACACCAACTTGGACGTTCAACCAGTGTACAAAAGACAACAAACCATGCAAGTACAAAATAAACAAATAATAATAAATAAATAAGCAATATATATATAGAGAATTTGAGATGAGTCCTTGAAAATTAGTCCATGGGTTGTGGGACCGTTTCAGTGATGGGGCAAGTGAAGTTGAGTGAAGTTATTCCCTTTGATTCAAGAGCCTGATGGTTGAGGGGTAATAACTGTTCCTGAACCTGGTGGTGTGAGTCCTGAGGCTCCTGTACTTTCTTCCTGAAGACAGCCTGTCATGGGCGTTGGGGGTCCCTGACGATGGATGATGCTTTCCTGCGACGGCTTTTTATGTAGATGTGTTCAATGGTGGGGAGGGCTTTACCCATGATGGACTGGGCCATATCCACTACTTTTTTTTTAAAAAGTTGGTTAAACTTAAGAGGTGGGCAAATTATCAAGATACATTCCAAGGATCAGCATTGACCTTTCTTTAGGAAGGTATGGGTTAACTAAGGGCATTTAGCATAATTTGGTAAAGAAGCATTGTATTTGAGCAATATGGTTGAATACTTTGAGGAAGTATTAATGACAGCGGTATGTTTGGTGGAGTCTGCAGAGATTTTAGCAATGCTTTTGAGAAGGACCCACGTGTAGGCTGGTCAGAAAATAAAAACCCTTGGGGTGAAAGAAATAGTGGTATATTGGATCTCAGCTGGCTCAGTGATAGGATGAATAGCTGATGATTGATAAAATTGATATTTTAATCATAGAAGGTTTATGACAAAAAGGCTATTTGACCTTTTCTGCCTTGTCTGTAAAAAAAAAAACAACTAACTAAAAATGTTTTTGTAACAGTAGTTTCCAGTGAGGCTCCAATAGGGCTGGCTTCTCGGTTCCTACCTTGTGCCTTTGCTAATAATTGATATGTATGTGTAGGGGAGATAATGAAGTTTGCATATAATACAAAAAAGGTTTATGGGTTTAACAGAGAGGAGAAATACTGTGGCCTACAAAGATAAACTAAGAAATTATGGTCTAGTAGTCATGTGTACAAAAGGTGGCAAATGGAATTTAATGCATTGAACTGTGAGGTCATGCCTCAAGAGATGTGATTTGATTGGGTCTGGGTTTAAGGAGAGAGGGGGAAATTATAAGATTTACTACTGAAGCTGTTTTTCCCACAGTGAGTGGTGAGTACCTGGAACATGCTGCCGGGGAGGTTGTGAATGCAGATACAATAATCGTATGTAATAGGTACATGAATAAACAGGACATTGAGGGGCACAGAGCTTGTGCAGATGAGTTAGATTGACAAGGTTGGCACAAACGTTGTGGGCTGAAGGACCTGCAGATTTGTCTATGTTCTATGTGCAGTAAGGCAAGGGAATACCCAATAAATGGGAAGTACCAAGAGCAAGAGATGGATTCTGCAATGTTTGTCCATAGATCCTTAAGAAGCAGGAAAAGTTTTTAAAGTGGTTAAGAGAGAATATTGGATGCTTTATTAGCTGTGACTTAGAATATTAAAGCAAGGTTTTGTTAGAATGGTATTCCTCTTTGGAAATTCAGAGGGCACTTACTGAAGTATATAAAATTATGAAAGGCAAAGTTTAAGTAAATAAGATATTTACTTTTGCAGATGGATTAAGAATGATGACGTATTTAAAATCGGTAGAAGGATTTGAGGGTGGTTGAGGAAAGCATTTTTCAATCTGATGGTGTTGGGATCTAGAATTTCCTGAAAGAGCGCTAGAGATGGAAACCCTCAAAACATTTAAGCAGCACTTGCAGGTGTACATGAAGAACTATAGGCCAAGTGTTAGTAGCTGGGGTTAGTCTAGGTACCTTTATTTTTACAGGTAGGAACCTTTTTGTCAAAACTTTTCTATGACCATAATACATAATTTGTGCAATTCTGTAAACAACTTTAAACTAGTTAATTTTGTCAACTGTCTGTATAATTCTTCCTAAATATTGTCATTAATTTGACTTTTTTTATCGTTGCTTTGGGCAAAATTCAAAATCACTTTTAAACATCAAGAATACCTTTCTAATCCTAAATTTGAGATTGAGATGCCCATCTGAAAGTTTGAAACTGAAGCCCATTTGGCATGATTTTTAAATACATAATGTTATTTTGGCAAGATTAATGGATGCAATTTTTTACTAAAGTATGTTGATTGCATTAGTGCATCTGTGTACTGACCTGATAAGGTACGATCTTCTGCTGATAGCTGTATATTGTAGACTACTGAAAGCTGGAGAGTTTGGGGTCAGGCTGCAGACTGCTTTCCTTCCCAAAATCTAAAATTGAAAACTTATTTTTCCTCACGTCCTGAGCAACAAGTACAGTAATCCATGTAAAGGTTAACTGGCTGATTCAAGCTCCTGAGGGGACCAGGGATTAATTGGAGGTTATTCAGTCCAGGTGATGCAGCAGAGAGGCCCAGCTAATTTCTAAAGGAAGCCATAAAGGGTGGTCATCCATACTGGGGTCGATGCTAAGTAAGGTGTTCTAGAGGCAATTCGCTGCCAAAGGAGGGAACCCCAAAATTCACTCGTAGGGTCAAGTGGATCAGTGTTTTCAGCAGAATACGATAGGTAGTAATTTGTAATGGTTCTCCCCTATTTTAACTGTCTCCACATACAAGTTAATTTTTCATCAGATCCACCATATGTCAAGACAATAGCTTAATGTATAAATATAATTGATTGCACTATATTGTGACAGTGGGAATCATTAGCATTCTGTTTCTTCAATGTTGCTGTGAACAGGTTTCAGCAGATTCCAGCTCCTCCATGAATTCAAACACTCCCCTGGTAAGGATCACGACCCGACTCTCATCTGCAGATGCGCCAGTGCTGGCAGGAGTTTCAGAATACGAACTCCCAGAAGACCCAAAGTGGGAATTCTCACGAGACAAGTAAGTACCCAGTAGGGTCTTATTCCCTAATTGTTAGCCCAAACCGTCAAATTCATAAGAAGTTTGAACCTAGAAATGTAAGATTATTTACATTTCATCAGTCATCGGGTGATTAGTGTATATGTAAATCAAGAAGACTGCTGAAATAAAACCAGAAATACTGGAAGAACTCAGAGCCAAGCAGCCTCTGAGGCAAAAAAGTAAACAGATAACATTTTGGGTTGGGGACCCTTTTTCAGTTTTTTTCAGATTGCGGCAACTGCTATTTTACATGTTTTCCAAACTGCTAGACATGAGAGCTCGCTAAGGCCAGGTTTCCAGGAGGTTTCTTCTCTCTTAGCTTAATGTCATTTCTGTTCTATTTGCGTACTGTCATTGGACCGCTATCTGAGAGAGGAATCTGGTCTTGCTTTAGGATGTCATGCCGAAGTTGGTCTGTCTGATAGAAATGTCAGTTTGTTATATTCAAATTCTGGACTGGAGATTGAAACCAGATTATAAATAACTTGTGTTTTAATTTTGGATATTTTAATTACAAGTATATCACTAAGCAGGGGACTGCAGACACATGAAGTATTATTCTGTTTGCTTTCAGAAATCAGTATGTGTTTTCACATATAGAAGTGGATGCAACTTCTCAATTATCTATCTATGAGCTGTGCTATAGCTGTGGAGATGGTTGCAATAATCTTTGTGGCCAAGATGACCTCACCAATTTTTTAATTTCCACTTTTTGCCCTACCTACTTAATTTAACTATTTAATATAAATAAATCTGAATATGTACTTGCTATAATTTACAGTTGTTTTTTTATTGCATTGTACTGCTAGCACAAAGTTATCAAATTTCATGACAAGCTAATGATATTAAACCTGATTCTGATTCGGATGTGTGCACTTCTCCAAGGGCCAACCTAGAAAGCACCTAATTTTGTATCTAGGCTTTTTTTCCCATGTATGTGAGGTCTTGTTGAGGAATATTATCAATTTGGCATAGAGTGACATTTTTTTTGCTGTGAACTTTTGCCTAATGGGAACTGCATTGATTGTTTAAACTGTTTGTTCTTAACATAGCCATGTAATAAGTAAAGATTGAAGACTGGACTTGCCTCTCTGGATGAGCTTGTATTTCAGTTACCTGATCCAGTATTAAGTTTATAGCATCATTTACAAAGAAGAGTAATTGAAAATAAATACAAATATTGAAGGTGATAATTTCTCAAAAGCAATTTTCATAATTTTAACCAGAGGGGCAAGTAATATTTAAACACCGAATGATTTAGCAAACAAAAAAAAAATCTCCAATCTGTTAAAGCAGGAGCTAAATACTTACTCATGTAAGTATTTGTGGTCAGGATGCCAAGAATTTTTGGCATCTTTTCTGTTCCCTTCTCTTTGCTCACCACCCTTTTCCCCTACCACCACTACACAGAGATAGAGACAGAGACACACAAACATAGAGACACTGAGCATGTCTCTCTGTGTGTCTCTGAGACATGCTCAGAGACACAGACAGACAAGTGATCAAAATGTTTTTGAAGAAGACCTGCATACTTCATAGCCACCATCAAAGACTTGGAATATTAATTCTGTCACTGCTAACTCAACCCAGAAAATAGGTAATGAGTAGAACACAAGTTTCAATGAAGCCCCACTTTAGAAGAATGTTTGATTTACTAAGTATTTCTGAGGAAACAGATGTGTATCAGATTTTTTACCATCCCATTGAATCATAGACTCTGCGCTAAGTAGAGCATGTGATCCAGAATCTTTTGCCGTGTGCACCCAGGAGTAGGTTATTCATTATCATTACATCTCTTTTCAAGTACATTTACGTTACTGCTAAAAGCGAATAGCTCTATTGCTCTCATATCCCTGAGTCTATATTTCTAGTTAATACCCAGAGTGATAATGAAAAATAGACTTTTGGAACTGTGTGGATCTAAAGATGTAATGGAGGATGGTCAAATCTGACTGGTTATGGGACTAACTCCTTTAACATTTTTCATCAAGGCATAAGATGAATATGGTATTTATTTACTTGTTTAAATGGTGGCTTTGCTGTGAGAAAAAATCTCCGAGAAAGAAAGTATATAATCATCTTGGTCTACTTGTTCCCAGCAAGTATTTCAATTAAATGAGTGCCTCTAAAAAGCAATGTACTTTAATTAATGCCTGCATTATTCTGATCAATGCTGCAGTCTGTGAACCTACATATTGGTTGTAAGCCTCAGGCAACATATTAAACTTAGAAAATTCTAGGGCATCACATTTAAGAAAATAGTGTTTAACACAAATGTAGGTGGAGCAGGTTTGCAGTGAAAGAGCTTTGAGAGTCAACTTGTTAGATCTTATGTGCATTTCCAGCTCAATGGAAGGATTGTATAATTCTGTTGAACACACTAGTGGAATTTAAATTGAATTACCTGAAAATGTGAATGTTTGCATAACATCACTGTTTAAAATTGCAAGTCTGATAAAGGCCTTAACTGATGTTTCCTCAGTAGAAGTTAAGTTTTCAATAATGTAAAAAGTTTGTGCTTCATAAAAACACACAATTGTTCTTTTTTTTTTTAAAAAAAAGGTCTTTAAGAGGCAAATTAAGTTCAGACTCCAGTTGCACTCAACAATATTTAAGTCCAGTAGTTCTCTACTTTTGGTAAATGTTATGGTTTATGAGCTTATTCATATCAGTTGATACTTATCCTTGATTCAGAGCAACATATTGGAGTGATGTGGACATCGAATTAACAGATGAATAGTTGTCTTTTTTTGTCTAGTTAGGATATTAAATCTTCTAGTTCATCAGAAATTAAGAACAAAAAGTTTGAAGTCCATTGGTGCTAATCTTCTGTTTTCATTTAAAGACTGACGCTCGGTAAACCCCTTGGGGAAGGCTGCTTTGGACAAGTTGTAATGGCAGAGGCTGTAGGAGTTGACAAAGATAAACCAAAAGAAGCCATGACTGTGGCTGTAAAGATGCTGAAAGGTAAAAAGGGAAATTTAAGACCTCCATTTATTTACTTTTTTGGCGAGTGAAGCTTGACCTTCTAAAGGTTGTAGGCTTAGTATTTGACCTCTGTATTTATTTGGTCATCTGAAAATATTTTGACTAATTAGATAAATCTTTGTAAGAAATTCCATGGAATTAAATCTAATAATCTTCTGCATTTTTTCACATGATGACAGGACTCCTTATTTTCGATAGGATTGTGATAAAGAATACAAACAGAATGCTATCGAACTAATAATAGAACAGTCCACTAAGTATTTCTTCAGCTAATTTAGGAAGAAGAGTTAGGTTTTAATGTGTTAGCAGACTAACTCTGATGTATCTGTTTAACTGGTTTAAATAATGTAAAATCTTAATTACAATCTTCTCAGATGATGCCACAGAAAAGGATCTCTCAGATCTTGTTTCTGAGATGGAAATGATGAAAATGATTGGAAAGCATAAGAACATCATCAATCTGCTAGGTGCATGCACACAAGACGGTAAGCAGTCAAATGGCATAGTTCACTCAAGGTTGACCCTGAAGTAGAAAGGGTTTTTTGTAATCTTTTGGCTTTGACTCTAGGTTTCAGATCAAAATAAAACTACTAAACTGCGGTTAGAGTCAATATTGATTAGATGGAAGAAAATGATCTAGTGCAAACATTACATTCAGCAATTCCACTATCTCACTTTAGGATAAGGACAGGGCTGGAAGCAGCTTAATCATTTGTTCCCTGAAACCATTACATCATCCGACTTGAAGGAAGGAAATAAATACCTTACATTTTAAAATGCATGGTGGACAATAAAATCGACTGTTTATTTTATTTTATTGTAGCCCCTTTTGGCCCTTCAAGCTGTATCGCCCAGCAAACCTTGATTCAACCCTAGCCTAATCACGGGACAATTTACAATGACCAATTAACCTACCACCCAATATGTTTTTGGATGGTGGGAGGAAACTGGAGCACCCAAAGGAAACCCAAACGGTGTTGGGGAGAATGTACAAATTCCTTACAGACAGCATGGGAATTGAACCCGGGTCACCTGTACTGTAAGGCACTGTGCTGTCCACTATGCTACTGTGCAGTAAATCGCAAAAATAATCAAGTCAAACAAAACTGCTTCATAATGAATCCACAGCTTTGCGTTAAAATTGTTCAAGTCTATAGTAATCATGCACCTTTACATATTTGCCATGTGTACCTTTTACACTAGTGGTCTTCGTCTTCTTCATGTGTCTTGCGCGTTACATGCTTGGGCGATCATGGCTCTCCACATCGAACGATCCCATGCAGCGTCAATGATAGCTCGCACACTTAGATCTGTTAGTTCTGTTACTAGTGGTAGTAAACTAAATCTCTCTCCTAACGGACTTCTGTTGCTTTCATCCACTCTGCACTCTCCATTCTTCTACAGCTTTAAAGTAAAAGGAAATGCGATACAACCTATCATATATATAACTGAGCAAATAACTTAAAAGACAGTACCAAAGTAAAAGAATGGAATTTTATTTAGTTCAAAAGTGAAAATTAGCATTTTGATTGAAGCTTATATCCAGCCGCATCAAAGTATATATGCTGAGATTGGGAAAATTGTCTGAAATCTGAACTAATAACATTCTGGCAGAAAACAGATGTGAATCATTTTGCAGTGTATTTCCCTTTGTAAGTATCTTTCATTGAAATGAGATCATATTTTATTAAAAGCATGGAGCACCAATTATTGTACAGTCTCTTCAAAAATAGTTTGTCACTGTTGCAAATTCGCATTTGGCTCTCTGAACTGCTCACTGTTCCGCCATACATTTAGTAACTGGCAAAAAAGGTGTTTACATCTACAGCTTGAAAGAGAACAAAAGTGAAGAAAAATAACTATCTATTTCATGATGAATTTTGATTGAATAGGCAAAAAAAATTCATTGTGAGGAAAAGGTGAAGGAAGTTTGATAATGCACTTTAAGTTTCTAATCAGCTACTGTTTATATCATTGTTTATTTTGATACTTAAATTGGAAAGTGAGATCTCTCTTAAGCATGAATGTGTATATGCATTGCCTTGAAAAAGTATTCAGTCCCCACAACTATTTTCACATTTTACTGTCTCATTTTCTAATTTTTTGAGCTAATCTACAAAGCATTGTGCATCATGTCAAATCAAAAGAAAAATTCCAAAACCTGGAAAAAATTTAAAAAACAAAATTGTGAAGCTGAAGAAGTATTCATCCCCTTTGTAATTATTACACTAACTTTCCTCAAATGCAATATATGTACTACCTTACCAACTCACACACCCAATTCATTGATGTAGAAAATTTGGAGAATCACCTGTTTTCAATGAATTCATAAGAATGAATACTCCCTCTCTTCATTAGGTTCATCAGTATGGTAGATTTTCAACAGACCACAGCAAAGTTTTTCTCCTTCTATATTTATTTATTATGTATTTCATTGTACTGCTGCTGTAAAGTTAACACATTTCATAATATTCCCCAGTGATATTAAACCTGATTCTGATTCTGAAAATGAAGATGAAAGAGCATTCAAGATAAGTCAGGAAAATAATAATACAGATATGCAAATCAGGGAAGGGTACAAGACCATCTCAAAGATTGAACATATTTCAGAGCTCAGTGCAGTCCATCCTGAAAGAGTGGAAAAAAATATGAAATCACAGCTGCACAGCTAGGTCAGGTCATCCCCCTAAACTTAGTTGCTGCAGAAGAATGACTTCTAAAAGAGGCTACTGTGACACCAACAGTCACTTTGAGTAAACTGTAGGTGTCAGCGGCTGCAACTGGAGATGACATTCATGGCTTCACAATCTCTAAGGCCTTGCACAAAAAAGGGTATTTATTCAAGAGTGGCAAGAGAGATGCCCTGGCTAAAAAAAAATATCCTTTCCCGTAAAGACTTTGTAAAGTGTCACTTAGGAGCTGTAGAAGAAAGTCTTGTGGCTGGATGAGACTAAGGTGGAACTTTTGGGCCTCAATGCTAAGCAGTACGTGTGGTGTAAATCTAATATTTTGCATCATCTATGTAACACCATCCCTACTGTAAAGTATGGTGAAGTTAGCATCATGCAGTGGGGATGCTTTTCAGCAGCAGACTGGAAATCTGGTCAGGATTGATGGGAAGATGAATGCTGCTAAATACAGAGAGATCCTGGATAAAAACCTGCTATCCTTTGCCAGAAGGCTTAAACCGGGGAGGAAGTTTGTCTTTCAGCAGGACAACGACCCAAAGCATACTGCCAGAGCAACCATGGAGTGGCTTCGAATGAAAACAAATTGATGTTCTTGAGAGGCCAATTCAAATTCCTGACCTTAACCCGAATGAAATTTCTGGCAAGACCTCATGATTGCTGTCCAGCATGACTCCCCAACTAACCTGGCACACAGCTTGAGTAATTTTGCAAGGAGAAATGGGTAAATCTTGCTCCATCATGTTGTGCAAAGCTAATAGAGACTTATCCAAATATACTGTTGACTGTAATAGCTGTGAGAAGTGGTTCAACGAAGTACTGAACAAAGAGGGATGAATGCTTTTGAACCGCTGACATTTCAGTTTTGAATTTTAGTTTTTCATGCTTTACAATTTTCCCTGTTGTTTTGGCTATTACTGTGGAAAAAGGAACATGTGATTCATAAATAAAAATTCTCAGTTAAATTGATCAAAATCCCTGGTGCAATACTATACAAACAAAGGGTTGAGAACTGAATACTTTTGCTGGGCACTGTATTACCAAATGTTTATTTACCTCAATTTTTGTTTTTGTCTAGGCCCCTTGTATGTAATTGTTGAATTCACAGCCAAAGGCAACCTGCGCGAGTATCTGCGTGCACGGCGTCCGCCTGGTATGGAATATACATTTGACATAAACCGTGTGTCTAATGAACAGTTAACATTCAAAGACCTGGTATCATGTACTTACCAAGTGGCAAGGGGCATGGAGTACTTGGCTTCGCAAAAGGTATGCAACCTTGAAGTGGACAAATTCCATTGAAATTCAAAATCCATTGTAAATATTTGATCAACTGATACAAATTTACAAAGGTAGCTTTTCAGATGCAATCTAGATTGCAACCAGACTATCTCTATTAGGACAGCAAACATCAAACATCTGTTTATCGAACTGCTCCATGTACTGCTGGTAGAAAGTTCCATATTTATATAAAGGTGTTAACCCTTGTATATTAGGTAACCGTATTTAGGTTGCTCAGTTGCTTACTGAAATTTAGATCAATTGGCGAAATAAGGATGCAAAGTTCAAAGTAAATTTATTATCAAGGTACATATATGTCACCATATAGAACCCTGTGATTTTTTTTTCTTGCAGGCATTCACAGTAAATAATGAACTATTTAGATTCTTGTGCAAGTATTTTGTAATGTGCTTTTTCCAGAAAAAGGCATCTGTTTATGCACGTGATGCTAACCATTATTCTAAATCTATTAAGATTAGGATTTGAAGTTAGTTGGACAGAAAGAGAACATTGTGTTGCTCGCATTAACATTAACTTCAGTTTCCTTCCCATTTTCAAGACATGCTCTTAAAAAATTACCTATTTTAATTTACAACTATTTAACACCTTTATGAAAAATGCAGGAGTGTGAAAATGTAAAACAGTATCTTTAATGTAAGAAAAGGAGCTGTTTATTCCAAGGTTATTCCCACAGAGTGTTTTATTGAAGATTTTCCTTGTTTAATTGCCACCACCAAACTTAGCAAGTTTGTAGTATTCTGAAAAGTGGTTGGGAAATTCACTGTCTTCCTCTAATCACATTTCTTTCCCTTGTACTCACTGCTGCCTCATTGTTTATACCTGAAATGCAGCGGTAGCAAGCTTCTGGGATCTGACTTAATGCAAGTAAACATTGTACCTTCTTGTGTTTCAGTGTATTCATCGAGACTTGGCAGCCAGAAATGTTCTTGTTACAGAAAATAATGTCATGAAAATAGCAGACTTTGGGCTGGCTCGAGATGTCCACAATATTGACTACTACAAAAAGACAACAAATGTAAGTTTCCATGTCAGTTTACACAGTCTGTATTAAGTATTGTCTTATATTCTTTTATTAAAGCCTTTTTTATTTTCGTAACAAGCTTTGCAAGGCACAGCTTTATTCCCTGCAGTTTTGTGCATGTTAACTTCTTCTGAGTTATGCTGCTAGCCATTTTGGGAGGCATTGAATAAAGATTTGGTGACAATTTCTTGGTGAATTTTCCATTAAAATTATTAGATGATGATTGCTTACTTGGAGAATGTTGGCCTTGGTTAGTACATTACTTCCCGGCAGTCACAAAAGTACCCTGTTTTTGATCTGTTTTACGGGCTAAGGTGGTTTTGTAGTAAGTCCTGCTTGTTTCTGGTCAGTACTGATTCCCCAGAATGGTGATGACAGGAGAACCTGGAGCGGGAAAATGGCAGAAGGGAGAAGTAGGTTTTGATGGTTCCCTGATAAATGGAGCAGGTAGATTGGCCAGTGCAGGTTGTGGGTTGGGGATTTCATTCTACAGTCAGACCAGAGAAGACAGGGGCTGGGTCAGCGACCATAACCAGATCAGGAATGAGCTAGTGACTGTAACAGGCCATCATCAGACTAGAGCTGCACCACAGGCTGCAAAAGTAAACCACGCTCAGAATGACAGTATTTTCTCTTGTAGTAAAATTCAGGGAAAATAGTGAGGAATTTATTAAAAGTAACAACATTTCAGTGGATTTTGCATTAAATCACCAGGTTTAAGAACTTTCAGCTCAACATAATCCTTTTTGAACTATGTCTTGGTAACACAGGTCATAAATCACATCTTTTGATCCAATTTCTACCATTAAGTAAATGGAAAGTCATGTGTACCTCAATGATAATCATATAATTGGTCCATGAACAATGGATAGGATTTTGCTAGGAAATCTCTGCAAACCATGCAAGATGTTCACAAAATCATTTTTTTAGCATTGTTAAAGCTTATAAATGATAGCATGTTGAATTTCTCTAATCCATTTTCTAGATTCTGGTTTCCATAAAAATTGTGCATTGCAAGCTCCAGTCAGTGAAATCATGGACATATGCATTTGCAGCATATACATTTATGACAGATAAATTTCTGATAAGACAGTTTTCTCTTTTTAAAGTTGGAACATAGAATATATAACGTAGAATATTACAACACAATACAGGTCCTTCAGCCCACGATGCTGTGCCAACTTTTTGACTTTCTCTAAGATCAATCCTACCCTCCCATATACCCCTTGTTTTTCTATCATTCATGTGCCTATCTTCGAGTTTCTTAAATATCACTAATGTATCTACAAACCCACCACTCTCTGTGTAATGAACTTACCTTTGACATCCTCCTCATATTTTCTTTAAATCACCTTAAAATTATGCCCTCTTGTATTAGCCTTTCCACCCAAGGAAGAAGTCTCTGGCTGTTCACTCTATCAATGCCTCTTATCATCTTGTACACCTGTGTCAAGTCTCATCTCATCCTCACCATCTTGGCATTCTGGAATATGAGCAGCCAGATGTTTTGGTGCATATTGGCACTAATGACATAGGTAGACATGGTGAAGAGTCCTGAAGAGAGATCTTAGGAAGCTAGATAAAAGCTGAGAAACATGACCTCCACGGTAGTCATCTCTGGATTGCTGCCTGTGGCACGTGCCAGTGAGGGTAGGAGTAGGATGATTTGACAGGCAAATGCTTGGCTGAGGAACTGGTGCAGGGGGCAGGGGTTTAGATTTATGGATCATTGGGATCTCTTCTGGGGAAAGTACAACCTGTCCAGGATCTTCACTGTGGAAGACGCTACACTGTGGAAGTTACCACAGTGAGGTGTGTGAAGTTACCATTATTAGAGAGAAGGTTCTTGCGGAAACTGAAAGGTCTGAAGGTAGATAAGTCACCTGGACCAGATGATGAACACCCCAGGGTTCTGAAAGAGGAGGCTGAAGAGATTGTGGAGGCATTAGTAATGATTTTTCAAGGATCTCAATATTCTGATATGGTTCCGGGATACTGGAAAATTGCAAATGTCACTCCACTCTTCAACAATGGAGAGAAGCAGAAGAAAGGAAATTATAAGCCGGTTAGTTGGACCTCAGTAGTTGGGAAGATGTTGGAGTTGATTATTAAAGATGAGGTCTCAGGGTACATGGGGGCACATGATAAAATAGGCCACAGTCAGCATAGTTTCCTTAAGGGAAAATCTTGCCTGACAAATCTGCAGGAATTCTTTGTAGTAATAACAAGCAGAATGGACAAAGGAGAATTGGTTGATATTGTGTATTTGGATTTTCAGAAGGCCTTTGACAAGGTGCCACACCTGAGGCTGCTTAACAAGCTGCAAGCCCTGGTATTAAAGGAAAGCTTCTAGCATGGATAAAGCAGTGGCTGAGAGGAAACGGTGGGAATAAAGGGAGCCTTTTCTGGGTTGGCTGTCAGTGACCGGTGATGTTCCACAGAGATCTGTATTAGGACTGATTCTTTTTGCATTGTATGTTAATAATGGAATTGATGGCTTTGTTGCAAAGTTTAAAGAGCATTTGGTGGCTCTGGCCCTGTACTCACTAGAATTCAGAAGAATGAAAGTAGCCTGATTGAAACCTATCAGCTGTGAAAGACCTTGATAGAGAGGATATGAAGAGGATGCTCCCTTATGGTTGGAGAGTCTAAGACCAGAGGACACAGCCCCAGAATAGAGGGGCATCCTTTTAGAACAGAGATGAGGAGAGTGGTGAATTTGTGGAATTATTTGCCATAGGCAACTGTGGAGGCCAGGTTTTTATATTTAAGGCAGAAGTCAATTGATTCTTGAGTGGTCACAGGGAGAAGGCAGGAGATTGCGGCTAAGAGGAAAATTGGATCAGCCGTGATTAAATGGTGGAACAGACACAATGAGCCAAATGACCTTATTCTGCTCCTATATGTTTTGGTCTAATTCCAACATGTCATGGCCAATTTGGTCAATAGTTGGTACAACCAAGCCATTCTTGTTCCCTCACCTGCAGCATATTGTGTGACCTTGCTACCCTCTATGCTTTCTCAACATAGAATATGCTCCATTAACTGAGGGAGAGCTTTAGTGTTAATCAGCAAGATGTTACCATGCCCATATATTTGACCTGCCGCCATAAAGCTTAATGGATTTCAGAATCAAAACCCAGGTCCTGTAAGCCGCCTTATTGTACAATATAATGATGCCGTCCCTGATAGGTCTGAAAAGTTGATGCAGGTCGTATCTATGGACAACAGTAGAAGAATGAGACTGTTGGCTGAAAGGTGCTTCATTAACTTTGTCTCGAGATGCTGTACAGCTAGTTTATGGAGATGTTCTCCTGATTTTGACTTGCTATAACTTTACAAGATCACTGGGATAATTATGTCTTTTTTTTTTGCCTTTCCTTAAATCAATGTTAGATGACAAGTCTCTTATTCTTCTTAACTCTCTCAGCTACTTTGTGAGAACTGATTAACTTAACTCATATGACTTATTGGTAGTGCAGTGGCTTGAGTCGAATTATCAAAAGTTCAAGGACCGCTGAAGAGACTTAGAGTAAAATTCATATTGGCATTTTCATCCAATACCCTGGGAATGCTGCACTGCCATATTGGTCATTTCTCCGTTATATCTGAGCTTTCTGAATATCTCAAGGTACTATTTGAAGGTGAACAGAAGATGGGGGTGGCATGGTAGTGTAATGGTTAGCACAGTGCTCTACCGTATAGGTGATCCGGGTTCAATTCCCACCACTGCCTGTAAGGAGTTTGTACATTCTCCCCGTGACCGCGTGGGTTTCCTCCGGGTGCTCCGGTTTCCTCCCACAGTCCAAAGATGTACCAGCTGGTAGGTTAATTGGTCAATGTAAATTGTCCTGTGATTAGTCTAGGGTTAAATTGGTGAGTTGCTGTGCGGTGTGGCCTGAAGAGCCTACTCCATGCTGTATCGCAATCAATAAATAATAAATAAGTATAGTGATCTGTTAATAGACAAATGTTAACTGAAGCAAATTGCTTTATAGTACCTAAATTGGATCCTTTGTTCCTTGCTACAGCAGCTAGTTTAGAATAAGTGATAAGACTGCTTTTAAGCCGGAAGCTGCATCTGGTAGAAGAAAACTGGGGGGGGGGAATTAGAAGAATTTATAAACATTTAAGTTCCGGACATTTACTATCTGTAGTTAGTTTGTAGTTGCTGATATGAGCAATTGAGAGAGCTTGCATAAGCTGCTTTGGCCTGACCATGACCCTGTCACAATCTGCAGGGTCAGTTTCATCGCAATAATTGGGGCAGTTGACCCATGTCTATTGCAGCACAGCACAGGCAGTCAGCCTGCGGTGCAGTCAGAATCTGAGGCCGCAGCTCTCTAGGTCCTGCTGTTACTGAACAGAAAATCAAAGTAAAAAAGTAAAATTTCTCTGCAGGGGACTTATTTGATTAACTGTGCACATTTTCATTTTAGGGTTATGTGTTTTTTAGAATCACATGTCCCATGTCTGCTTTCAGTTGAATATACACCACAACTATTTCTGAATTCTGTCCTTCAAAAGGGTTGTATTTGAAATTCTATCCTGCTGAATGACTGCTTCTAAGATGAACTTGAGTGAATCAACCAACCATGTCTTATCTGGCATTCGATTAATTTACTTCTTGCCTGCACCAACTCAACTATTTACCCACTATTGCTCCAAGTCCTTTGATACTTTTATCTGTCAAGAATCTATTGACTCAGCCTTAAATGTTTTAATTGTTCAAGCATTCAGTCTTTTGGGTGAAAACTATCACATATTTCCACTGTGCTTCTGCTTTGGTAAAGTGCTTATTTATTTCAATTCTCAACTTCCTGCTGTTAATTTAAAAGTTATTCAGACTTGGCATTTTGTGTTTCAGGGTCGACTGCCAGTTAAATGGATGGCTCCTGAAGCTCTCTTTGACAGAGTCTACACACACCAGAGTGATGTGTAAGTATTGATGATATGTAAGCTTAATTTTTCTGTGACCCCCATTCTTTAGCTGTCACCTTGAATTAACAGTAAATGAAAATAAAAAAATCTTCAGATGCTGTAAATACAAAATATATTTTATATATCCCATATATACACTTGTAGCCCTTGTCATAGCAGCAAACTTAGAGATCCATAATTCCCTGGAACTATGATTCTCCCATTGGAGATGGTTTTGCTGGCTTAAATAAACAGGAGTAATTGAAAAAGAATTAATATGAAAATTAGTTAGACATGGTGCAGTTTAAGTCTTTGAAGATCATCTCCAGGAGCCCAGATATATGTTGGTGGGTAAGGAGGAAAATGAAAATAATGTTTTTTTTAAACATTTATTGTTATTTTATACCAGTCAGGAGAATTTAGTTTTAATATGAGACTCGAAGCTGGTATTGCTGAAATGTTTCCAAATGCTCTTACTGTGCAATGAAAGTTGCTGAATTCAGATGTGTAATCTTGTTTTTTATAAAAGAAGCCGCTTTGTACACTTAGACGTTTCTTGTGTATGATGCCTATTGCACCTTTATAAACTGAATTCAGCTTTTACATTTGTTAACCAACAATGAATTCTTAGATGCTTGCTGCATGATCAATGATTTGTATGGATTAGGTTAAAGGAAATGCAGGCATCAAAAGTAATAATTTTATCGTAAACTGATGACCAGTGCTACTAATCCATTTAATTTCAAAGAACATGAACCTATTAGCTCCTAACGTTACAATGAAAGGTTTTATTGAAGGCAGCACTGAAAACAAGTTTTTTTTCTTTTCCATGTCAAGCACGTACTTTGTCCTATCAGCTCCTAAACTTCCAAACTTCTGAATTTTATCATCGAAGAACTCATAAACCTGTTATGTGATCTGGACTGTAAATAAAATTCATAATTTTAAAAACATGGGAGTAACATAACTTGTTAAAAATGTGGGTGATCAAGTTCAGTAATACAAAAAGTGTTGTAGGATATTAAAACAAATACACATATTTAATAAAGCTTGTGTGACGTAAAACTGCAATTCATTTGGTGTTGAATTAAAAATAAAGGTGCCTAATATTAAACGCAAACAACAGGAATTCTGCAGATGCTGGAAATTCAAGCAACACACATCAAAGTTGCTGGTGAACGCTGCAGGCCAAGCGTTTACCTTGCCGAGGCACAGCGACAACTCGCGGATACCTCCTCTTATTTACCCCTCGATCGTGACCCCACTAAGGAGCACCAGGCCATTGTCTCCCACACCATCACCGACTTTATCCGCTCAGGGGATCTCCCATCCACTGCTACCAACCTTATAGTTCCCACACCCCGCACTTCCCGTTTCTACCTCCTACCCAAGATCCACAAACCTGCCTGTCTTGGCCGACCTATTGTCTCAGCTTGCTCCTGCCCCACCGAACTCATTTCTGCATACCTCAACGCTGTTTTATCACCCCTTGTTCAATCCCTTCCGACCTATGTTCGTGACACTTCTCACGCTCTTAAACTTTTCGATGATTTTAAGTTCCCTGGCCCCCACCGCTTTATTTTCACCATGGATGTCCAGTCCTTATATACTTCCATTCCCCCATCAGGAAGGTCTCAAAGCTCTACGCTTCTTTTTGGATTCCAGACCTAATCAGTTCCCCTCTACCACCACTCTGCTCCGTCTAGCGGAATTAGTCCTTACTCTTAATAATTTCTCCTTTGGCTCTTCCCACTTCCTCCAAACTAAAGGTGTAGCTATGGGCACCCGTATGGGTCCTAGCTATGCCTGCCTTTTTGTTGGGTTTGTGGAACAATCTATGTTCCGTGCCTATTCTGGTATCTGTCCCCCACTTTTCCTTTGCTACATCGATGACTGCATTGGCGCTGCTTCCTGCACGCATGCAGAACTCGTTGACTTTATTAACTTTGCCTCCAACTTTCACCCTGCCCTCAAGTTTACCTGGTCCATTTCCGACACCTCCCTCCCCTTTCTAGATCTTTCTGTCTCTGTCTCTGGAGACAGCTTATCCACTGATGTCTACTATAAGCCTACTGACTCTCACAGCTATCTGGACTATTCCTCTTCTCACCCTGTCTCTTGCAAAAACACCATCCCCTTCTCGCAATTCCTCCGTCTCCGCCGCATCTGCTCTCAGGATGAGGCTTTTCATTCTAGGACGTGGGAGATGTCTTCCTTTTTTAAAGAAAGGGGCTTATCTTCCTCCTCTATCAACTCTGCTCTTAAACGCATCTCCCCCGTTTCACGTACATCTGCTCTCACTCCATCCTTCCACCACCCCACTAGGAATAGGGTTCCCCTGGTCCTCACCTACCACCCCATCAGCCTCCGGGTCCAACATATTATTCTCCGTAACTTCCGCCACCTCCAACGGGATCCCACCACTAAGCACATCTTTCCCTCCCCCCCTCTCTCTGCATTCCGCAGGGATCGCTCCCTACACAACTCCCTTGTCCATTCGTCCCCCCCATCCCTCCCCACTGATCTCCCTCCTGGCACTTATCCGTGTAAGCGGAACAAGTGCTACACATGCCCTTACACTTCCTCCCTTACCACCATTCAGGGCCCCAAACAGTCCTTCCAGGTGAGGCAACACTTCACCTGTGAGTCAACTGGGGTGATATACTGCGTCCGGTGCTCCCGATGTGGCCTTTTATATATTGGCGAGACCCGACGCAGACTGGGAGACCGCTTTGCTGAACATCTACGCTCTGTCCGCCAGAGAAAGCAGGATCTCCCAGTGGCCACACTTTTCAATTCCACATCCCATTCCCATTCTGACATGTCTATCCACGGCCTCCTCTACTGTAAAGATGAAGCCACACTCAGGTTGGAGGAACAACACCTTATATTCCGTCTGGGTAGCCTCCAACCTGATGTCATGAACATCGACTTCTCTAACTTCCGCTAAGGCCCCACCTCCCCCTCGTACCCCATCTGTTACTCATTTTTATGCACACATTCTTTCTCTCACTCTCCTTTTTCTCCCTCTGCCCCTCTGAATATACCTCTTGCCCATCCTCTGGGTCCCCCCCCCACTTGTCTTTCTTCCCGGACCTCCTGTCCCATGATCCTCTCGTATCCCCTTTTGCCTATCACCTGTCCAGCTCTTGGCTCTATCCCTCCCCCTCCTGTCTTCTCCTATCATTTTGGATCTCCCCCTCCCCCTCCAACTTTCAAATCCCTTACTCACTCTTCCTTCAGTTAGTCCTGACGAAGGGTCTCGGCCTGAAACGTCGACTGCACCTCTTCCTACAGATGCTGCTTGGCCTGCTGCGTTCACCAGCAACTTTGATGTGTGGTGCCTAATATTATTTGCTCTGCATTCTTTTAAATAAGAGGGAAGGAAATGTGACATAGTGCAATTGACCACCTTTATGCCTTCAGCCCCTTTTGGTACATGAAAGTTATGCATTCTATAAATGAAATATAAGGAGCAAGCTCCAAGCCTTATTATTCTAGTCTAAAGTAAAATGTGATCTGATATTCTTATTAAAAATATGGGGAAATGCAGTTTGTAATAATCAGTCACATCTCAAATTTACTAAGTCAATATTGAACATAAAAAGCAGGATTTTAAAAAACTACAGACGCATTAAATCTGAAATAAAAACAGAAATGTGAAAATATTCAAACTCTTTGGATAGGTACATGCATTGCAAAATATTATAAGGATATGGGACAAACCGGGGCAATTGGGAATAGTTTACATGGGAATCTTGGTTGGGATGGACTAGATGGGCCAAAAGGCCTATTTGTACTATACTTCTACCACCTGTGAAGCAAAAAAGCACAAGTTCATTGTTAACCTCTCTAAAGCACTGAGCACGTTTATGCCCTCAGCCCATCTTAGTACACAAAAGGTTGGGTGAGGCTACAACCAGAGGTCATAGGTTAAGGGTAAAAGGTGAAAATTTTTTTAGAGGATCCTGGGGGGAATCTTCTTCACATAGAGGGTCATGAGAGTGTGGAACAATGTGCCCGCACAAGTGGTGCATGCAAGCTTGATTTCAATGTTTAAAAGAAGTTTGGATTAGTACTTGGATGGTATGGATGGTTATGATCCGGGTTCAGGTCAATGAAAGTAGGTAGTTTAAATGGTTCAGCACAGTCCAGATGTGCTGAAGGGCATCTTTCTATGCTGTAATTTTCTATGACTCTAGTTATGCATTCTGTTACTGACAAGAAATAAATGGAGTAAGATCCAAATCTTATTATCCTAATCTATGTTGTGTTGGTCATTGTTAGCTTAGGTATTAGTATGAATGTTTAAGGTAGGAAATGGAACTATCTTTTGGTCTCCTGGTATAATTGCACTGCCATTGTTTTAAAATATGCTTGAATAGGCATCAGATGAAAATTAAGTGTGGATATTATTGTGATTTTTTTTATAACATGTGCAAGATGATCTCTACAGTGACATGCTAGTAGACAACCATTGAATGTTACCATTGCATGAGACATTGCATTGATAATGGGGGAGCAACGTTTGAGGGGACCTGCAGCAATGCAGGAATATAGAAGCTAAAAGAGAGAAAATGTTCTGGAAAACTCTCACCTATTCCAATTAATTTCACAGATGGTCGTTTGGAGTATTGATGTGGGAAATTTTTACATTGGGCGGATCTCCATATCCAGGTATTCCAGTTGAAGAACTTTTTAAGCTTCTGAAGGAAGGTCACAGGATGGACAAACCAGCTAATTGTACAAATGACCTGTAAGTTTCACAGCTTAAATATAGAACCATGAAAAGTGATGTATTTGCATGACCACAAATTGTAAACTGTACACTGTCATTCCCTTTACCAATGAGTGAACCTGTGATTGTTACTTTTAAGATACTGTTCTCAGTTAAGTAGTATTTTGATTTTTAGTTGCTGCTTATCTAGCCACACCTAATACTGAATTGAGATTAGTCATTATGGATATGGCCAATCTCCCCCATGAGTCACACAGTACTTGCCAGGGAGAAACAGTCCTTGTTTCTTCATGCAGTTAACATACCAAAAAGCTGAGAACATTTTGGAAAATGCTCCAAGGTCTTACTGATCTTTGTTTTTTGTGGTAGGCAATAATGCAATTAAATGTTAAACAATGACTTTGCTGTTTCATTATTAAATTAATTTTGGTCCATATTAATGTTGCACTTTAGAAGTGAGATTGCCTGAAAAATACAAAGAAATTGAGGGAATTACTGAGAATAAGATTTTGGGACTGTCTATTCTTCAGGCTACCTGTCAATAATACATTAATCTTAAAACTATCTTGGGCATTAAAATATAGGTTAAAAGTCTCAGAACTGTGGATATTTGTGATCTCTGAAAACCTTTGATAAATTCGAACTGAAAAGGAAATCGTCACTAATCTTACTATGCTTTGTGGGTCCCACCATGTTCCACTTTGTGTCCCCACAAAATCATTTGGAGTCTTACCCAAACAGAAGCCCTGGATGGACTAAGAGATCCGCCACCTGCAGAGGGCCAGATCATTGGTGTTCAGGTCTGGTGTAAAGCACAGGAGATCCACGTACAGCCTCTGGAAAGCTACTTCACATGTGAAGTGGCAATACCAGACCAAATTGGAATCACCAAAGGATGCTCGATAGCTGTGGCAGGGTTTGAATGCTGTCACCTACTCCCAATTGAGATCAGTGCCTTTTATAATCACTTTGACCAGCAAAACAGGAAGGCACCTTCACGACCTCCCACAGACCCCAACAACCCTGTGGTTTCACTCTCTGAAACTGACATGAGAGCATCCTTCAGGAGAGCAAACCCTTAGAAAGCATCTGGCCCAGACAGGGTGCCTGACTGACGACTGAAGACCTGTGCTGTTCAGTTGGCCGGAGTGTTCATCCATACCTTTAAACTCTCGCTTCAGCAGTCTGAGGTACCCACCTGCTTTAAGCAGGCTTCAATTACACCAGTACCCAAGAAGAACATAGTAGCCTGGCTCAATGACTATCATCCAGTAGCACTTAACATTCACTGCGATGAAGTGCTTTGAGAGGTTGTTGATGAAACATATCAACTCCTACTTGAAGAGCAACTTGGATGTGCTCCAGTTTGTGCACCATTACAACAGGTCTACTGTAGGTGCCATTTCATTGGCTCTTCGCTCAACCCTGGAACATCAGAGACAATGAAGATGCATAGGGTGCTCTTCATTGACTACAATTCAATTCTGCATTCAATGCCATCATCCTCTCAAAACTGATCAATAAGCTCCAAGACCTTGGTCTCAATACCTCCCTGTGCAACTGGATCCTCGATTTCCTCACTTGCAGACCTCAGTCAGTTCGGATTGGCAGCAGCATCTCCTCTGCACTCATCATCAGCACTGGTGCACCACAAGGCTGTGTACTTAGCTCCCTGCTCTACTCTTTTTATGCTTATGACTGTGAGGCCAAGCACAGCTCCAATGCTATATTTAGGTATGGTGGTGTGGGCCGAATCAAAGGTGGTGATGCATCAGCATATAGGAAGGAGATTGAAAATCTGGCTGAGTGATGCCACAAAAACAGCCTCTTACCCAATGTCGCCAAGACCAAGGAGATGATTATTGACTTATTGGAGGAAACCAGAGGCCCATGAGCCAGTCCTCATTAGGGTATCAGAAGTGAAGAGGGTCAAATTCTGTGGCATTATCAATTGAGAGAGTTTGTCCTGGGCCCAGCACACGTTTAACATCTACTGCTGGCCTCTACTTTCTTAAAGTCCACTTTGTTGTGTGCAGTTTTTCATTGATTCTGTGGTGTTTCTTTGTATTTACTATGAATGCCCGCAAGAAAATGAATCTCAGGGTTGGATATGGTATGTACTCTGATAATAAACTTACTTTGAAATTTGAACTTTAACTGAGCTCTGATAATATGTGGCCTCAGTGTAGAAAGTTACCAAACAACACAGAGAAAACTTTTACTGTTTGTATTACAATCTGCTCCAACCTAACTGCAAACTGGAATGACTTTAAGAAAAATCCATCTTTGTGCTACAGGTACATGATGATGCGTGATTGCTGGCATGCAATCCCTTCACAGCGACCAACTTTTAAACAATTGGTTGAAGATTTGGACCGAATTCTCGGTTTAACATCCAATGCGGTAAGTTAACTGTACTTGATTAAAGGATGTACTCCGTACGTATTTTACACAGTCTAATGTCCTTCTATGTCTTTATTTCGTAAGAATGACCATAAGTGACGTGATCATAAAATATTTTGAATTAATGCAGTGTAGACTGTTACATTAATTATAATCTTGATTGTTTTTAAGAAACATATTTTTGCTGTTCCAACTAATTAGCACTAACAATTCCAAATCCTTTCAGGAAAAAAGATCAAAGAGCAATAAGCAGAGATGATTTCCTGCTGACGGTCACAATGCACAGTGGTTATAGTCTGTTCCAGATCGATGAAAGGGTTTATATGACATTTGGCAACTCAGTGCTGGCACAAGCTAGAGAAAACTCATTGTTTGTTGTTAATGAAACGTACAGAATCTTCCAGTCTTTATCATTATCAGAACTTCTTAAATAAACACAAGTCCATGCTAATTACAAAATTAACTAGTCTTCAGGCTCTAAAGTTAATGATCATTTTAGTATTACAAAGTTACCCTTGAGCAAACAATGCTTTTAGTATTCACCAGGAGTTTGAGATATTATTGTACTCATCAGCCAGTCACTACTTGCATGCTAAGAATAGTTCAGACTTCGAATGGATTTTGCCAGCACCTGTTATGAGGGTTTATGGTTAAAGTATAACTTATTGAAATTTAAAGCAAGCATATCAGGTTGGAGAATCTAAATGAACATGTACTGGAAGTTAATTTTTCTATCTTGTTTTCATGTAATGTATTACTACAGCTTGAAGTATTTTGAATTTGAGCAGATAACATCTCCATATTGCACTTTTGATACCTCAGAACTTTATTTCAAAATAAAACTGAAGCGGTCAAATACATCTGCTTAATAGACTCAAACACAAGGAAATCTGCAGATGCTGGAATTTCAAGCAACACACACAAAAGTTGCTGGTGAGCACAGCAGGCCAGGCAGCATCTCTAGGAAGAGGTACAGTTGATGTTTCAGGCCGAGACCCTTCGTCAGGACTAACTGAAAGAAGAGCTAGTAAGAGATTTGAAAGTGGGAGGGGGAATGGGAGATCCAAAATGATAGGAGAAGACAGGATGGGGAGGGAAGGAATCCCTTTTGCCAATCACCTGTCCAGCTCTTGGCTCCATCCCTCTCCCTCCTGTCTTCTCCTTTCATTTTGGATCTCCCCCTCCCCCTCCCCCTCCCACTTTCAAACCTCTTACTAGCTCTTCTTTCAGTTAGTCCTGACGAAGGGTCTCGGCCCGAAACGTCGACTGTACCTCTTCCTAGAGATGCTGCCTGGCCTGCTGTGTTCACCAGCAACTTTTGTGTGTGTTGCTTAATAGACTGCTTTTTCTCATTATTTTAACATACTTATTTTCAGTTAGAGTTATAGATTTAATGTAACAGTCATGTTAGTTATTAATGCTACTGTGCCTTTTGTAAACATTTATTTGTCTTGGTTTAACATAATTAATCTATAATTTTGTATAATTTTTGCTAATTTGTGTTTTCCTTGTGAATGCTGCATCTCTAATGCTACGTACCGCTACTATGATGTTGCTAGAAGTAAAGTTTTCATTGCACCCATACATTAAAGTACTTGTGCATATTACAATAAACTTTGACCTTGACTTGTAGTATGTTAACAAGAATATGAATGGTGAAAGTAGCAATACTAAATAACTGCCCTTTTCTGTTGGCAGGAATATTTGGATCTTTCTGCACCATTAGAACAGTATTCACCCAGTTATCCTGGAACTAGAAGTTCCTGCTCATCAGGAGATGACTCTGTGTTCTCTGACCCCATGCCCAGCGATCCGTGTCTTTCAAAATGTCAACCACATATGAATGGTACCATTACGACATGAATGAAAAAACCATTTCTTACAAAACTAACATTTAAACATCGTCTTCCCTGTTTTACTTATCTTCAAGCAACTTGGGCACCAGAATAGAGTGTTGGTTGGATATGGTTATAATGAAAACGAGGATTGTAGTAGGCTGTTCTAGAAGAAATGTTCTGCTATATATGGTATATTTTGTTGAAATGGAGACAAGATAAGTATTACCAGCAAAATTTCATTTTTGGTGACCTGGCCAATTTATGTTCCATCAAAAGCTGTCTCGTTGGACTTTGGGCAAGGCTTGAAGTTGGAAGTTCTGCCTAGATTGTTAATTTTGTAATATTGGAAAAGTTATCCAGCATGAAACTTCAGTCTGCTGGCTATATTTGTAAATATATCCAAATATGTATAAATATATTTTATATATATATTATTATATATATATTTACAGTGAACTATTTTTTGTATGGATAAAAAGGTGATTCTATTGCAACCAGAAAATGAAAGCAACTTTTGTTAAATAACTAAATGCGCTTGAAAACTGTTTCTGCAGCAATTCCTAGCACTTCTGTTATGCAACATTTTCAAGACACTAAGTTATTCTTTTCAGGGAATAATTTATTTAACTGGTGTTTATAAACAATTAAAACAATTAATCTTCAAATTTCTTGTATTATGTGCAACTTTTGCTAGATGGAAAATGGATTGAATTCTAAAACATGATGGAATGGGTGTTATAAGAACCTTGTCTACATAGCAGAGTTTGTCCAGAAAACTAGCTTTGATATAAAGCAGCAAAAAGAGTTTCACTTAAGGTTTTGCACAGAGAGAATGTGTCATACTGATTGTTCCTTCCGAATCTGGCCATCTACTGCAATTCAGTGTTTGCTGATGGGCAAATTGCAGCGATCCATGAAGAAAATTATCTACAATGGTATAATTTGGGATCCAAAGGTTTTGATTTTCCTCAGCTGTGATAAGGAGGGGTAGAGGGGAGGAAAGTTGGCGGTGTGGGGTATAGGTGGTGGAGATAGGGCCAGAATGACTGACTGCCGCATCTTTTCTGGAGCATGATTTAATCTTTTCATCAGCCTTTTCGTTATCTACTCTCATAATATTAAGTGGGATTTACAGGGTACAGGGCAGGGTGGTAGGTGTGAGTTGAGGAATTGGCTGGTGAAGATTTGAACAGCTCAGATTTCACGCTCACTTTTACATCCAAGTTTCTCCTCCTTCCCTATGGATCTTAGAGATTGATGGCAAACTGCCAAAATTCTTCATTGGAAGAGGAGAGCCCAGTACAACATGGCTCAGATTCCATTCCTGTTCCAAAGACTTAATTAATATCTTCCTTTTATCCCGGGTATTCTGTTCTTGATATGCCCCCATGGCCAGCTGCAGCGCGGTCGGGATTCTGCTGTCAGACTTCAGTCCTCTGTGGGCAATGGATCTGGCCAGAGTCAGTGCTACATTAGAAGGGACTATGATGGTCCCTTCTAATAAATGGGTTAAGGGTTATGAACGACCTAAAAGTTATTCAGTTCCACACATTGAATAAGATAAATTCTGCAAAGTTTCATGTGTTACTCAATCAATTGCAAGTTATATCATAGAAATATGTAAACTTGATACAAATTATTACCATTTCCCATACTTAAAGTGAAAATTATTGTAACTTAATCGTGCAAAAATACCTTCTCTAGATATAGGTAATATGACTTTCACCATTCCGTTTCCCAAAATATAGAATGTTAATTGAATGTTAATTGGTTTTGAAGATGTGATACTAGTGTGCTCAAGCTGTGTGAACAGAAGAATTTAACTATTTGTTAACTGAAACAGTGCTTAAAGCTTCATCTGAAACTCTGCCAAGTACGAAATTCAGTGGCTGCTGTGCATAAGTGTTGTTGTAAACTTAAAAATTGGCAAATATTTTGAACAGGTGAGAATAGTTTCTAAAGCTGATATTGCTTTGGCATTATTTTGCGGTAAATTTAATCTCTTGTGTTTAAATGTGATTGAGCTCTGGTTAGCCAATTATCATTATACTGTGTTTCCAGGGAATAAGGTGCACAATATATACATGAATGTTAAGGGACCATTTCAGTGCCCTAAACAAATCACTTTATTTTCAGTATTATAATTTCCTATTCACTGATTATATTGTGTCAGGAGTGTGTTTTCGTTTTATTACCTCCAACAGTGAGTTTTTCTGCCAAAGCCAAAATGACCAGTGAAGTGGGGATATCTTTACAGATCTTCACAATATTATATAGAACACAGCTCAGAAGGCCAAACATAACTTTCTCTGTACTAGTGCTGAATTTGCAGCCTATCCTAGCTGAAACTCCAACATAACAGGGAGGGGTATGGTCAATGTTTAGGTAGGAGGGATTAGTGTCTGGGTGTTTTTGATTTGCTTTTTAGCTGGTTTGGCACAGCATCCTATGCTGTACTGTTCTAATATCAAAAATTTTACATTTCTGATCTTGCTATCTTGTAGCAAAATGACATCATCCTGAAATGAGAGTAGTTGATAACTATGGGAAGCAATGAAAGACCAGATTTCTGAAGTTGGAAAGTTAAGATCCAGAACAAACCTCATCCATTGGATCTGTCAGACTAGTGCTTCAGAAAATACATTTATTCCTTTCTGGCTTTGAAATTGATCTGAAGTCAGTGGTGTTGGATTTTTTCATGCATAGTGTAGCTTGTTCAGTTTCCTTTTTATTTGCTTTTAAACACCTTCTATAGTATGTCACTGGTGGGCCAGAGTTGCTGTCAACCTGTTTCAAAATCAATAATTTAAAAGTGCACTTTAGCAAAGAAAACCAAACAGCTTCCAAAAATTAGATTACCAAAATGATAGGTGTGGTCACTTAGATTGAATGTGAGCTGGTCAAGAAAATATCCAGCATGTTTGGCAATAAAAGCACACTACAGAAATGTAACCAACTTACAGTGATGAATACTAACTTGTATGTCTTTTAAAATTTAATGTAAGAATGGAATAGGAAAGAGAAGCACACACTGAGGTTTATTTGTCCAATTTAACATAAGTGAAGTAATTAGGTGTTGTATTATATTGTGATGGCAGGAAAACTAGCAAGACCAATATTTAGTATAGCTGCTTTGCTTTGGTGAGAAGGTGCTTAATTCATTCTTATCTACATTCCACTACTTTGTATATTTGTATAAGGCAAATGTCATCCTCTGTGTCATAAAGTTGAAATTTGTGCATGAATTTCATAACACAATATACAACTAATTTATTAATTTTTTACAAAAGAAGTTCTATTTTGTTGTTACAGTTTTCAGATACCTAAGAGCCTAGTTAAGGCTATAAATGATTTGTTTATATGAAAGATTTGCTTATATATTATTCTTAAATACTGCTGGACACATTATTAAGCAAAAGAAAATGTAACCAAAACTTAGTTTAATTTTCCTTTAAATGTCAAAGGAATTCCCTTTTAATTTAAATGTTAATATTTCCCTGACATGTCTTGTAAAGTTGTTGATGCTGATTATTTGAGAGGCAATAAAATATTCCAAGCCCACCATAAAATGTCCGCTTCTGCATGAATCCTATGCTGCCACCTGTAGAAACAATAAATTGAAGCCTTAGCTATCAGTCATGCAGCCATTGAGTTATGTTTTGAAATGGGTAATTGCTTAGGAATATAAATAATACCTTTGTTTGAGTCTGGGTGTTAACCTCACTTTATTGTACTCTGAAAGATTAGTATTGTTGAACACAAAGCAAATTTTGATCAAGTACAGGAACATGTATGACTCTCCAGGTATATTTATAATGTGGTCAAGACTAGTAGTGGCAGCAGATACATCAAAATGTTCAGGGTGATACACTGCAGTAAAATAAAGACACAAGTCAGCACAACAAAAATATTATAAACACTTTTTATTATGTAGCATCTTTAAGATAACACTATTTATCTTGTTGCATTCGAGAGTTTCAACTGCACACAATATAATTCATACTGTGGGCGGCACGGTAATGGTTAGCACAATGCTTTACAGGACCAGTGACCCGGGTTCATTTCTCGCCGCTGCTTGTAAGGAGTTTGGGTTTCCTCTAAGCTCCGGTTTCCTCCCAAAGACACACAGGTTGGTAGGTTAATTGGGTGTTGTAAATTGGTAAATTATCTCATAATTAGGCTAGGATTAAGTTCAGGGGATTGCTGGGCGGTGAGGCTCAAAAGGGCTGGAAGGGTCTATTTCAGGCTGTATCCCAATGGTTGCTGTTTGATGGGCCCATTAGTAAATCTGACACAAGTATGGGTACACATTGCCCGAAGTATTAAATGTAATGCACCATCCAACAAGAGCAATGCTGGAATGAATCAAAATTCCTAGCTTATCAAAGCTATCGATTCAGGGTATCAAACAAACTACAGAGGAGCCATTCTCTAATTGGTTAATTATGAAACAGCAGAGTTCCTATTTTTTTCCTTTCTCCTTGACCTATGGCTTTCTAGCAATCAATGCGTAATATTCTAGAATTATTGATACCTGTATATTGGACAAATGGCTTGTTTCCATTACTGTGATTTTAGAAGTTGTCCTATGGTACCTAAGAGAAGAGCTAGTCTTAATGCTCCGGCTGAAACTCTGTAAAATGACATCATTGATACCAGTAAAGGTAAGTAGCAATTAGTACAACACTATTACAGTTTGGGGCATTCCAGAGTTTGGAGTTCAATTCCAGCACTGTCTGTCAGGAATTAGTACATTCTCCCCTTGAGTATATGGGTTTCCTCTGCGTGCTCTGGTTTCCTCCCACAGTCTGAAGACGTACTGGTTAGTTGTTGTAAACTGTCCTGTGATTAGGCTAGTGTTAAATAGGTGGGTTGGACTGTGTGGCTCATTGGGCTGGAAAGTCTTGTTCAGCGATATATCTCTAAATAAATAAACATTTTTTAAAAGTTGCAATATTCATATGCTGCATGACCATAACCATTACTACATGATGAAATGCCTGCATACTTTTCAACAAAGTTGGGTGAATTTAGGAATTTAGGCTCTGTGTGGGCATGTGCTTAGTTCAAGACCTTGGTTTAGGAATTTAGATTTCAGTTTAAGTACATGGATGAATTAACCATTGAAAGGTCACTCATCATCAAAAGACAATTTAAAATCTCAAACTTATATTCCAAGTTTTTATTTACACTTTCCAAAGAAGGTCTTTGCAAGTTTGCTGCATTGGAATGTAAAATGCAGTAATACTTAATAATTTACACTGGTAAATGGGGATATTATTTACCAAAATTATTTAAGCAGAAGAAAATAAAGTCATAACCATGTTCATAGATGGAAAAGCTACTCAAAGAATTGTCCTGCAGTATCAAATTAGATAAGTGTCAAGAATTAAAATGCATATCATTTTTTTAGACCTTTTATGAGTGAAAAAATAATTTTTTCCCCTAAGTGAAACAAGATAATGAACAGTTCTAGGTCATTGAGCATTGCTTCCAGTTTTTGATAAAACTCATCTGGATGCAAATTATTTTCATGCCCCTGAAGTGTTTCCATATTGGTGGCACTTGGGTTGAGAGTATGACAGGGCTCTTTGTCTCAGGAGCAGCGTTCACTGGGTACTCCCAGGACAATCTGGGCTTCCCAGCACATTGCTGAAATGGAGCACCTGCCAGACAAGATTATCTTACATCCCTTAGCAGGTCCCCCCAAGAGACAGTGTGCAGTAAATGATATGGGCAAATACTATTCTGAATTCATGCCCTAAGGATTCAAAAATATAGCTACAACATACTATGAGATACCACATAATCGTGTTGTTGGTGTGAATAACTCCAAATGACCACCTGCTATTAACTTGCATTGGATTGCTGACTTGGAAACATCTAACCTAATTTTTCAGATTCCCTGAGGTGGATGTACAATATGTGAGTTAATACTTCCTACACTGCTGTCGGCTTATTCTGCACAGGAAATGTCAGCTCAGCAGAAAGAGAAAGGAATAACTATTCAGGGTGGGATATGCCAGTGATGATGTAGCAACTTGATGCAATGCTGCTGTTTGATAACTTCTGACATTTCTTTGAGAGAATGTAAGGAGCTATTAAACAATATGATCATGACAATAAAAGCACTTCAAAGTCATTTAATAAATCCTTCAGAGGTGCTCACATTCATATTGCATCTATTTTGAACAATTGATATCCTCTGAATGCCAGTGGGACAAATGACAAGATGTGCTGATTTGATGGTGTCAGTACTGTACCTCCGTTTCCATCCTCTTTTCCTGTCTAGCCCTAATCTTTCCTCAAATACATGGAATTATTTCACTTTCTTTCCATGGAAAGAGGGTATTCTGTCACACTCAATATCTCTTCCATCCTCTCCCATGGAACTGATGTCAAAATACATAGAAACATCATCTGTTTTACTGTATGTTCTGAGAGCATAGACTAAATCACAATTTAATGTGGCATCCAAGTAACTTGGGCAAGACTAGCAGCTAATCAAAAACCAGTGTTGAAGAATTGAAAGAGAGAACATTAATCTGCTGCTCTCCCTCTGCACACACCATGGCAAGCCTTTCTTGTCCCACCTTGCCCGAGGGTGAGTTAAGCAGTTTTACTCATAAAGTGCTTAAGTTGCTATCTTGGATACCTCAGTTAGTCCCTTTTGGTCACCATGGGCCTTCCTTGTACAAGCTAATACTTTCAGTGGATCAATATAACGTAATGATGAATACAATGCCAAGCCAGTGTTTCCTTTTCCAAGTGCGCAGAGTGCTTAGTAGAACTGCTACTAACGCTTAAGACAGAATTTTGAACCAGGGAAGGATTTTCCCTTGCATTGGGACCAAATTGCTGTTCTATAGACATTGTGTGGAGTGAGAATGTGAGGAACTGCAACGTTCTTTTCCAAATGGTATTGGGCCATGATATTGGCCCAGGGTACAGTGTACACTACAGGCTTATCCACTTCAGTTGCCAAGCTGTTATCAACTACTTCAGCCCTCTTCTAAGTATCACAGAACTTTTTCATGGTCTATTCCCTTAACCCATAGATGTGGGAGAGTGAACTGATTCTGTATTTATGGAATGAGAAGAACATAAATACAGAGTGGCTGTAATAAATCTCCATCACACCTCAAACAACATACCTGAAGTCTTTTCATCTGTGAACTTGTGGCTGCAGCATCTTTAATAGACACCAGACTGCAGTAAACAAAAGATATTCACAGCAACACACAAAATGCTGGAGGAGCTCTGCATGTCAGGCAGCACCTATGGAAATGAAAGAATAGATGACGTTTTGAACCGAGACCCTTCATCAGGACCGAGAAGGAGAGGGGAAGATGCCAGTCTTTAAGGGAGATAATCTTTTGAACTGCTGCAGTTAGTGTTTTCTCCCTCTTGTGGCTGTCACTCACCGTGTATATTTAAAACATGCAGGCAGCATGTTAATAATTAAACGGTCTTGAAAAAGTCAAGCACTACAGAGCCCCTCACCAGCAGTGCAAATTGCTGACTTTAACAACATGGGTGTTGCAGAACTGGCCTTACAGAATCCGGATTAAAACGATTAACATTGTCATTTTTGGATGTAAATCCATGTAGCTCAAGCTAGTTTATTTTATCGCCAGTAATGTTTTCCAGACCACTCAAACCATCAGAAATGGACTGAAAAACTGTGCCATTTGGGTGTGAGGTATTTGTATTTGGAGGTATTAGACATAAGTCATCTGTAGAATACGTTACAAAGCAGTGATTCTTCTAGTCTGTGATAGATTTCATCTGAATCTTAAATAGTGGCTAAATAATTTCTTTCCTGAAAGAAGGTATTGTCCTAGTTTTGGCTGCTGCTACTCAAGGTTTCCTATCTACTTTGTGGACATACAGAGAGTTTATTGGGATAGCAGTCCCCACCGCCGCCACCACCCCACACGGGCACACACAGACTTGTGGCTTATGAACGCATACTGAGTACCTATAGGAAAAAAAAGTGTTTTCTTTGCCATAAAACATTTTGACGTGCTTTCACACAAAATACAAGGCCTTTAGTACAAATGCACAATAATAACAGCATATAAGAGACTCCTAGGAATACGTAAGCAATGAAATGGCTGTTCAAGCTGGGCCATTCTGAGCTATGAGTTCACCTGGAATTAGTCTGAATGATCTTTCGCCACTCATTTACAGACTTACTGTAATGTCAGTTGTACATTTTTTTTATGTCAGGGTTTATTTAATATACTAAGAAAGAAATGCCCAATTTAGGAGACTATGCAAACCTGAATATATGACTAAAGCTAAAGGAAGGTGTTAAAAAAAAGCAGAATGCAAGACTGTAAGAATTTTGATCTAAATAACCTTGCACTCAGGAACCCCAGTGTTGAAACAATATTTCAACTATTATGGGAAGTTGGATAACTAGAAAAACATTTATTTAAACACTTTACCTTAGAAAACTCTGAATGAACTAGACGGATGCTCCTTCAAGCTTTCTTATTTACTACATTCACCTGGTAAAAATTATTAATTGACATTCACACCCTGCAGTACCAAAGGGAGACTGAAAAATATGAGCACCTGTGGCATCTTACTAAATTATGATTTTTGTTAATGGCATTCAAACTATAAATCTCACATCCTTTTGAATTTTGTCTGAATTTTAATTTTGAATCAAGGACTACTGTATATCATAGCCAAGACTAATCCCCTCCTTAAATGAATCTGAATTGGATCCTTCAAAGAGCAGTTCAGTTTCTCCCAGTCACTCTCAACTCTTTCTCCATTACCACGTTTCAGATCCTGACCACGTGGAGCAGCTCATTGAACTGCAAGGGTGAATGGAATTGAATTAGATCCAGCTACTTCTCAGAAGATTTGGAGATTGGACAGGAGTGTTTAGGAGGTGGGGTGGGGTGGGGTGGGACAAGTGGAGTACTCAGCTTTTAAAAGTCTAGAATATTTCCTGCTTAGATGAAAATTAGACTGGTGGCATTTAGATATATACCAGGGCTTCAGATAACCTCAGTATGAACTGGGAATGAAGACAACATGAAAGTAGTTCCTGGAAGATGCAAATCGAGGACTCTGCAGCCAGCTCTCCAACCTGCAGAAATGCGAAGGATTCAAGAGAGTCTTATAGAAGGGAGAGAGATGACTCATCGGGGAAAAAAAAGCTGTTTATCTATCATGCAACTATAAGACATAGGAGCAGAATTAGGTCATTCAACCTATTGCGTCTTCTCTGCAATTCTATCATGACTGACTACTTTTAACTCCATTCTCCTGTCATCGCCCCATAACCTTTAACTCCCTTACCCCTCAAGAACCTCTGTGTCTGCCTAAAATCACTGAGCTGCTACTGATTTAATGGGAAGCCTATGCAGGTGACTACAATGATATAGGGGTTGGAGAGGGCTTGCTTTCCTTGAAAACAGTCCACATGATTTTCCACAAGTTGAAAATGATAACATTGATTCAATTATTTTCACATAAAATTCCATGACAGCAAATTTTATTTCACATCTCAAGTATTCTGGCAGTGATTTGTGAATCTGTAAGGTCAAATTCCCACAACTCAAACAGCTGCTATGCAGGGGTCACCTATGCACGTAAATTCCCAAACCGCCCACTTGTATTAGATGAGCGACTGACTATCTTTGCAGCCTCACCTGTCAGGTCATGGATGGCTGAAAAGGGTCTTGCTTCAAGCCGATAAGAAATTTTGCAGAGGGTTGGGAACAGGGGTGATAGGACTGAGGACGGGGCAGTTGGTGTACAAGGAGATGCAGTGAGGCAACCATGGCTGACAAGGAAAATGAAAGGCAGCATAAAAGCAAAAGAGAGGGCACATACAGTAAAAATTAGTGGGAAGATAAAGAATTGGGAAGTTTTTAAATACCAACAGAAGACAACTAAAAGCCATAAGGAGAAAAGATGAAATATGAAGGTAAGCTAGACAATAATATAAAAGAGGATGCCAAAAGTTTTTTCAGATATATAATGAGTAAAAGAGAGATGAAAGTGGATATTGTCTACTGGAAAATGATGCTGAAGAGGTAGTAATGGAAGACAAAGAAATGGCAAGTGAACTTAACAAGTACTTTGCATCAGTCTTCACTGTGGAAGACACTAGCAGAATGCCAGATATGGGAGAGTGTAAAGAAGCAGAAGTGAGTATTTTTGCTATTACTAAGGAGAAGATGCTTTGGAAGCTGAAAGGTCTTGGGAAGTTGATAATTCACCTGGACCAGATGATGTACACCCCAGGGTTCTGAAAGAAGTAGCTGAAGAAATTGTGGAAGCATTAGTAATGATCTTTCAAGAATCACTAGATTCTAGAATGATTCCAGAAGACTAGAAAATTGCACAAGTCACTCCAATCTTTAAGAAGGAAGAGAGGCTGATGAAAGAAAATTATAGGCCAGTTAGCCTAAGCTCCGTGGTTGGAAAGATGTCGAAGGCTATTAATAAGAATGAGGTTTTGGAGTATTTGAGGAACATAATAAAGTAGGCCAAGGTCAGCATAGCTTCCTAAAGGGGAAATCTTACTTGACAAATCTGTGGAATTCTTTGAGAAGGTAACAGGTAGGATAGATAAAGGAGAATCAGTAAATGTTGTTTATTTGGATTTTCAGAAGCCCTTTGACAAGGTGCCACACATGAGGCTGCTTAACAAGAGTAAGAGCCCATGGTATTACAGGAAAGGTACTAGAATGGATAGAAGATCGGCTGAGTGGCAGGAGGCAGAGAGTGGGAATAAAGAGGGTTGGCTGCCAGAGACTAGTGGTGTACTGCATGGGTCAGTGTTGGGACCGCTTCTTTACACATTGTATATCAATGATTTGGATGAAGGAATTGATGGCTTTGTGGCCAAGTTTGTAAATGATATGAAGATAGGTTAAAGGGCAGATAGTGTTGAGGAAGCAGGGGGTCTGCTGAAGGACTTAGATTGAGGGAATGGCATGGAATATGGTGTAGAGAAGCACATGATCATGTACTTTGGCAAAAGGAATAAAGGCATGGACTATTTTCTAAATGGGGAGAAAATTCAAAAATCAGAGGTGTAGAGGGACTTCAGAGTCCTTGTGTCGGATTCCCTAAAGGCTAACTTGCAGGTTGAGCCAATGGTAAGGAAGGCACATACAATGTTAACATTCATTTTGAGAGGACTAGAATACAAAAGCAAGGATCTAATGCTGAGGCTTCATAAGGCATTGGTCAGGCCGCACTTGGAATACTGTGAGCAGTTTTGGGGGCATTATCTAAGAAAATACATGCTAACATTTCTGAGGGTCCAGAGGAAGTTCACAAGAATCATCTCAGGAATGAAAGGGTTAACATATGCAGAGCGTTCGGTGGCCCTGGGCTCGTAGTCGCTGGAGTTTAGAGGAATGAGGGGTGATCTCATTACAACCTATCTGATATTGAAATGTTAGAATAAGGTGCATGTGGAGAGAATGTTTCTTACAGTGGAGGAGTCTAAGACCGGAGAGTTCAGCCTCAGAATTGATGAGGAAAAAATTTTTAGCCAGAGGATGGTGAATCTGTGGAATTCATTTCTATGGGCGGCTGTGCAGGTCAAGTCATAGGGTATATTTGAGATGGAGGTTACTAGGCTCTTCATTAATCAGGGCTTAAAAGGTTACAGGGAGAAGGCAGGAGCAAGGGGTTGAGAGGAATGATAAATCAGCCATGATGGAATAGCAGAGCAGACTCACTGGGCTGAATGGCTGAATTCTTTGCCTATGTCTTACAGTCTAAACCATCTGTCAACCTATCCAGTTTCTGCCAGATGGGTAGATTTAAAAGCTCTGAATTTCTTAATTAATGTGGTTCATTTATTCATTTGAATTAAATGAATCATAGTAATTTCTTGAAGCTCAAAACCAACTGGACAATATCCAAGTGCCTGCACATTTTAATATTTTCCTATGATGTATCTGTTACCTCATGTTGGCAAAAAATAGCCTGCTCATTAATGTCCCCTGAGCCCCAGCCCAGGTCTATAGAAAGCAATCTGCAATATTAAGCAAACCTACAGCACATTCAACCATCTGATGGAGAGCGGAAAAATTGTTACTATAAAAGTGCCACCTGACACTGTTTGCCTTGGGCTGAAATGGTCCCCGACTATTGTTGAGGTGAAGGAGAGGGATTTTGAAACAACAGTATGACCTCAACTTTGAGCCATGATTTGAGCAGCATTGGCAAGAGTAGGGTTGGCACAATAAGAATCAACACAGAACGAACATATCTGTTGGAGTTACTAATCACATTCCTATGATATAGCTGAGCATTTACAGTATTGTGCAAAAGTATTGGCACATATGTGTGTGTACACACACACACACACACACACACACACACATATATATATATATATGCAGATAGGGTGCCTAAGACTTTTGCACAGTACTGCATTTGTCAACATGGAGAGCGAGTTTGTAAATCCGATGAGAGCAGACGATGTTGGGAGTGATGAGGGTGGAGTGCCACAGAAGGGATGAGGGACAGGTGGCAGAGGAGGAGTTCGGGGGCGGAGAGAGGTGCGGCGCGAGTGCAGACGCACCCAATCCTAAATCAGCGGGCGAGGTCATTTGATTCCAGACAATTGGTTTTATTGATCATCACAGAATGTCTTTCTGGTGCTTCCCACCCCCTCCCCTCCCTCTTCCCCTTTTGCCTCTCCCCTCTCCCTGTCCCTTTTCCCAATCTCAATCCACAATAGAGACCCAGAATCAAGATCATTTGTTTTTTTTTGCGGCAGCAGTACAGCACAATACATAAAATTACTACAGAACTGTGCAAAATTCTTAGGCGCCCTAGATATATCGGTGCCTAAGACTTCTGCACAGTACAGTATACGCCAAATGCAGCTGTTCATTGGCAACCACATCACCAGCAACCTCACTTGGTCCCTTCACACTGCAGCAGTGATCAAGAAAGAGCATCAGTGTAACACACACAAAATGCTGGGGGATCTCAGCAGGCCGGGCAGACCCTATCGTCCTGCCAAAGGGTCTCGGCTTGAAATGTCGACTGTACTATTTTCCATAGATGCTGCCTGACCAGCTGAGTTTCTTCAGCATTTTGCGTGCGTTGCTTGGATTTCTAGCATCTGCAGATTTTCTCTTGCTTGTAAGAGCATCAGTGTATTTACTTTCTAAGACAACATTGGGAGGTTTCAGCTTTGTCACATGGTATGAGCAGAATTATCTGCAGCTTAATGTGAAAAGACTAAGGAGCTGGTGGTAGACCTGAGGAGAACTAAGGTACCGGTGACCCCTGTTTCCATCCAGGGGGTCAGTGTGGACATGGTGGAGGATTACAAATACCTGGGGATATGAATTGACAATAAACTGGACTGGTCAAAGAACACTGAGGCTGTCTACAAGAAGGGTTAGAGCCGTCTCTATTTCCTGAGGAGACTTGAGGTCCTTTAACATCTGCCGGACGATGCTCAGGACATTCTACGAGTCTGTGGTGGCCAGTGCTATCATGTTTGCTGTTGTGTGCTGGGGCAGCAGGCTGAGGGTAGCAGACACCAACAGAATCAACAAACTCATTCATAAGGCCAGTGATGTTGTGGGGATGGAACTGGACTCTCTCACGGTGGTGTCTGAAAAGAGGATGCTGTCCAAGTTCCATGCCATCTTGGACAATGTCTCCCATCCACTACATAATATACTGGTTGGGCACAGGAGTACATTCAGCCAGAGACTCATTCCACCGAGATGCAACACAGAGTGTCATAGGAAGTCATTCCTGCCTGTGGCCATCAAACTTTACAACTCCTCCCTTGGAGGGTCAGACACCCTGAGCCAATAGGCTGGTCCTGGACTGATTTCCTGGCATAATTTACATATTACTATTTAACTATTTATGGTTTTATTACTATTTACTTATTTATGGTGCAACTGTAACGAAAACCAATTTCCCCTGGGATCAATAAAGTATGACTATGACTATGACTATGTTTATAAGATTCTCTCAAACTTCTACAGATTAGCTGCAGGAAGTATCCCGATGGGTTGCACCTCATCGAGGTACACCAACTGCAGAGATTGACGAACACAGCCCAGTCCATCAGCAAGTTGTCACTTCCTACCATTGGTGCATTGTTTCAGGAAGGCTAATAGTATCGTTAAGGTTGCCATGCCACTGGCTATTCCCCGGGAGAAGGTACAGCAGCTTAACCCAGATGTCTAGGCTTAAAATCAGCTTATTCCCCACCTCTCAGGGTACTGAACTAATTATTCATTGCTTGTGGTGTTCCACATTCTTGTACTCTTAATTCAACCTCTCCCTGTTTGTTATGCTATTTTCACTTTAGTGTCTTTTTGCACAACCTTTGCACTTATCATTGTATTTATTGTTCTACCTTACTATGTTCCCCATTTTAGGGCAGTGCAGTGGAACAGCGGTCAACACAACACTTTTCAGCCCCAGCGATGAGGGTTCAATTCTGCCGTTGTCTGTACGTCCTTCCCGTGACGGTGTGGATTTCCTCTGGGTGCTCTGGTTTCCTCCCACATTCACAAAAAGATGTACGGGTCAGGGTTGACCCACGCAACACATTTCACCGTATGTTTCGATGTTTCAATGTACATGTGACAAGTAAAGTTAATGGTAAAGAGAAAGCTAATCTTACAACCATGCATTGTGTTTATCCTGCGAGCTTCACACAAACAAAGAATTTTGTTGCATCCTGGTGCATATGACAATAAACTGGTTTAATTTGAGATAACAATCATATCGGTTGTCAGGCTATAGACAGGAAGAATCACCAGTGGACAGTAAGTAGTAAGTGTCCATGCAAAAGGTTTCTTCCAGGGAGCAAAAGCAATGAGAATGCTCGAATCTATCATCAGGGACCAGTAACAGGGCACATATACATGCAGAGTGTGCTGGGCCAGAATAAATATGGATTGTTAAAGGTGATTTTCATTTGACAATTTTGCTGGAGTTTTATTACGCTTGGTAAAGGGTACAACAGAAGCTAAGTTTTGCTTTTTAAAAATTAAATATCAAAGTTTAGAATGACTCATGTCATTCTGAAAATATTTTAGAATTGATTGAGGGTTCATTACCAGACCGAGAAACAAATAAGAATAAGGACTGACTGGGTGTAAATGTGCTCTGTGGGAATGAAAACTGTGAGAGGGACCCAAGGGGATTTGGACAGCTAAAGTGAGTGTGAAAAAATGGCAGATGGAAATCAATGCAGAGAAATGTTAGTTTCTTCATCATGGCAGAAAAATCAATAAAGCTGCCTTCTTACAAACCCTGGTGACAGATTGAAAATTCTAGTCTTGTCTGTCACTGTACCAGAATACACAGGAAGATATAAGTTTATGGTTGGCATGTTGGCCTTTATTGTAAATGTATTAGAAGGGGGAGGAGAAGATGGCGCGACGCAGCACGTGTGGCCGTTCCAAATGATATCATATGTGATAACTAGGATGCCGTGCACAATCCTGATTTGATGGAGACAGCCGTGAGAAGCACAGAGGAACACTTGGAGAAACTTCTGAAATGCCCGCTTCGCTGCTGCTACTACTGTGTGATCGAGAATCTCCAGACGGGAAGGCCCCAAATCCTTGGCTTTGCCCATTGCCTGTTGCTGGGGCCGGGGTCGAAGTGCTCGGCAGAGATGGTGCTCGGTGCTCGGTGTCGGAGAGCTGGTCGGAGGCTCGGAGTTTTCAGACGGACTCGGAGTCGGACTGTGGTCGGATGCTTCCTGGATGCTGCATCGGCAAGTCTGCGGCGCTGGAGGTTCACCGTTTGCATAAGATGACGGGACTTTCGAGACTTTGAGACTTTTTACCGTGCCCATGGTCTGTTCTTTATCAAATTACGGTGTTGCTTTGCACTGTTATAATGTTATAATTATGTGGTTTTTGTTAATTTTTCAGTCGGTTTGTCATGTGTTTCTGTGATATCATTCTGGAGAAACATTGTATCATTTCTTAATGCATGCATTACTAAATGACAATAAAAGAGGACTGCATATCCTCATAATCTAATCTAATCTAATATAAAAGTAATGACTGTGGTTATATAACAGTACTGATATGATGCACTGGGTACAGTTTTGGTCTTCTTAATAGAGGAAGAATATTCTTCACTTAGAGGGAGTGCCACAAATGTTCACTCTAATGATTCCACAGATGAGTAATGGAGGAATATATATCCCCTCAATTGTAGGAAAACTAGTGACAATGTAATTGAAACATAGAGAATTAATTCATCAGATGCTTGAGAAGCTAGATGGCAGGAGGACATCTCCCTCACTGGGGAGCCGGGAACAAAGGCCACTGAATCAGGATAAGGAGTTAACCTTTGGGAGTGAGAACCTCGCTCACTAGTAGTGTTGAATATCTTTGGGATACAATTGCAGCAGAAGGCCGGCCATGATTTTCAACGTTGAAGAAGGTACACAAGGCCAATTATCCAACTCCTGCTCTTCCTTTTAACATTACGTGGACCTGCTTAAGTACGTAACAAGATGAAATGTAAATATTGACAAAGGGTGGCAGATTCTTCTAGGCACCAGTGTTCAATCGTGATCGTCTACGATGTCTTATGTGGAACTTGGATATTCTCTGAGTGACCATTTGGGTTTCCTCGGCTGCCTCAGTTCCCTTCCTTACCCCAAAGACGTGTTGCAATGTTAATTGGCTACTGTGAATTAGCTCTAATGTAAGTGGCTGGCAAGAGGATTGGTGGCTACTGATGGGTATGCAAGAGGAATTGGGCTGCAGGGAAATATGTGGGAGAATCGGATTGATGGGATTCCTGTAAGAGCCAGCATAGCACTGATGGGCTGAATGACATTCTACTGTCTCAAAGAAGTCTTAAGTCTTGAATAACACATTCATAGTGGAATTTCAGAAATGTCAGTTCTTGAAACAGATTTAATAATCTGATACAAGAACTATTTAGTGCATGTTGCTCCTGGGCACTGCTGTTGATCTGGCATGACTGAAGTATCTTGAGGTATCAACCTGTCAGTAGAGCTGAGATTTGTTTTATTCAGCTCTAGACATCTCTGTAAATCAAAGCCTTATGAATAGGAAGGCCCCACCTGGATGATCAACAGGAAAGCTGGTCTTCACTAAAAAAGTTACAGCCAGTTCCACCTTAAGCCCTTAGGGTTCCTGAGATTTGTCAGTATTAATCTGGGCCATGGGCATCGTGTTGACAATCAACTGCAGCTTTTCTTTATGCTGAGTGAGTTAGCTGTCTCTGTCATGGTATAGAAATGTTACCAGCATTGCATTGCATTTTTGTAGCTGGGATTAGAGGCTGTTAAACACATTGTGGAATTGTCTCAAAACAGAGCATTCAGCTGACCAAAGCAAATCCCCACACAGGGTGTCAATCCACAAAGTGAATGAAAGCAGAATATGGAGACATCTTAGACCTCTCCCACTGTCTAGAGACAAACTGGCATGTGAACTTCTGAACAGCAAATGAAAGTCAGGGCTGTTGAGACCAATAATAAGAGTCTAATCAGATTTCTATTTGAGATTACCTAATACAATGCAGATCAGGGATCCAGCTTTGGAATCTTCGTTCCCACAACATTAAATAGTGGGCTTAAGGCCAAAACGAGGCAATTTTCCTGTCCTGAGAATAGGGCTTTGGACACAGGTGGGTGCAGTGAACCTCAAAACAGTGCAGAAATCATTCCCCCTTTGTTTTCTGGTCTTGTGGCAGCTGCAACAGATGGGGGCTTCAGGAGCATATAAAATGAGGATAGGAGGATATACCTCCATCTACTACATAGCACAAGCACCAAATCCATTGCTCCTCCAGGAAACCTGTGTTTTAACAGGTTTTACAAAGTTATGAAGCTGTTTGTTCTAAGGAAAAGACCATAGGGCCATAAGACATAGGAACAGAATTAGGCCATTCAGCCCATCGAGTCTGCTCCGCCATTCCATCATGGCTGATCCCGGATCCCACTTAACCCTATACAGCTGTTTTTATTGTCTTTATGGATTGTTTCTTTTTCTTCCCATCAACTCTTTGGCTTTGCTGAATCACTGTGTGAATCATAAGAACTGAAATGGTAGGGTTGTTAGAGAAGATTAGTAGACAAACACAAGAAAATCTGCAGATGCTGGAAATCCAAGCATAATACACAAAATGCTGGAGGAACTCAGCAGGCCAGGCAACATCTATGAAAAAGAGTAAACAGCTGATGTTTCGGGCTGAGACCCTTCATCAGCAAGACAGTCTAGTATAGGTGACCCTGTGTTACAGGGTAAAAGAAACTCACCCTTACAGAATTGACAAATCATGACCCAAAAAACTGAGAATTGGTATAAGCTTCACTCTCATGGAATTTGTGTGGAGAAAAGCAGACAGATAAACATAAAATTTATTTGGTTGAACTTGCATATCTTGATGGCGAGAGTTTGTGTTATGGAAAATTGCAGTGTAGACTATTCTATGAATGTTTCCCCATTCTCACCCAAGGGTCGCCTGTAGAAGATGCTTAGGATAATTAGAGAATTAGAGTTAATGTTAAACAGAGTTAACAGCCTCTCAAGAAGACAGAACAAAAAGTTATGACTCTCTGATAGGTCCTGGTTCCTCCAGCACAAATATCCACCAGTAAGGGGCATAGTTTCAGGATGAGGGATTGCCCAGTTAGGGCTGAGAGAAGTTATCTCCTCATGCAGACATTTGTCAATATTTTAGAACTTTCTGCCCAATAGGACATAGGATGCACGGGCTTTGAGATTTGGGACATTAAAGTAACAAAGGCCTCGTGGTCACCAAGAGGAAAAGTGGATTTTAGGAACAGATTGAATGATGGAGATGGCTTGAGTGATCTCCTGGTCTCTCCCTGCTTCCCTTTCTTCTGTTTTTAAGCCAGGACTATGATGGACATGATCCAGGTTTGGCTGGATGTGTTTGCAAACAAAGTACAAGGATTGTGCACAGAAGGAGCAAAAATGTTCAGTACAAAGTATCGACAATATTTCAGCTAGGGGTGTTGGAGTTTGAAGATCAGTTCTGTTGCTCTCTCTAAGGAGTTTGTACATTCTCCCTGTGACCATGTGGGTTTTCTCCGGCTGCTCTGATTTCCTCCCACATTCCAAAGGTGTACCAGTTAGTAGGTTAACCGGTCAATGTAAATTGTCCTGTGATTAGGCTAGGGTTAAATAGTTGGGCAGTGAGGCTCACTGGGCCACAAGAGCTTCCAAATAAAATAATAAGCAAAAACTCAACATCAGCAAAAATCATGTCAGGTTAGATTCCAGACTGCTTCTGTCACATGTCTACTGATGAGGTGTCTCATGCGGTTCCTTTCATCTTCCTTTAGCCTACTTTCATTGTGGAGGCTATGTGACAGGAGATGTTTAACGAGGAGTTAGATACATTTCTGAAAGATCATTCCAAAGCGGATCTTACCAACTGGAATGTGGGAGAAGAGCAGATGAATCGTGTGACAGATCAATCTCGTTTGGGTAGAATGTGGGAGGGGCAGCTTCAAGGGTACCTCCTGCCCCTATTTTCTCATGTTCTTATGTATCACCTTTTAGTAGTTCATTTCACATTCTAAAATGCCCAGCTTAATCAACACCACAAGTTTTATATTAGATTTGGCCTATGGCTATCTTCCTTCTCTCTTCCAACACAAATGGTTGATTTGCAAACACGAGGAAATCTGCAGATGCTGGAATTTCAAGCAACACACACAAAAAATGCCGGAGAATGCAGTAGGCCAGGCAGCATCTATAGGAAGAGGTACAGTCGCCATTTCGGGCTGAGACCCTTCGTCAGGACTAACTGAAAGAAGAGCTAGTAAGAGATTTGAAAGTGGGAGGGGGAGGGGGAGATCCGAAATGATAGGAGAAGACAGGAGGGGGAGGGATGGAGCCAAGAGCTGGTCAGTTGATCGGCAAAAGGGATATGAGAGGATCATGGGACAGGAGGCTCAGGGAGAAGGAAAAGGGGAGGAGGGAAGCTCAGAGGATGGGCAGGTGGTATAGTGAGAGGGACAGAGGGAGAAAAAGCGAGAGAGAAAAAGTATAATAATGATAATAACGGATGGGGTACAAAGGGGAGATGGGGCATTAGCGAAAGTTAGAGAAGTCAATGTTCATACCATCAGGTTGGAGGCTACCCAGATGGAATATAAGGTGTTGTTCCTCCAACCTGAGTGTGGCTTCAATCAACAAAAGGTTGATTGTCCATTTCCCTTCACAGTCCTGATGAAGGGTCTCGGCTCAAAACGTCGACTGTTCATTCATTTCCACAGGTGCTGCCTGACCCGTTGAGTTCCTCCAGTTTTTTTGGGTGTGTTGCTTTGGATTTACAGCATCTGCAGACCCCTCATGCTTGTGATTTGCTCCCCCGTAGGTGCTGTCTGACCTGTTGTGTTCCTCCAGTGCTTTGTGTATCGATCAAGATTCCCATGTCTCCCTTTTGCCTCATTTCCCCTGCTCCCCTTGTGCAGTTTTTATCTGTCCGCCACAAGGAGAGTTCCTTTAAGGTCTGACCGTCTTCTCGGTGATCTGCGAGGCACAGCAGCTTACCACACAGCTCCTGTCAGGAAGTCAGGAGGTTCTGCCCTAGAGTCTGATTTTGACTAGGACTGATTTTTAATGCGCCTTTGGTCTTGGTTATGAATTTTACAGGGATTTCAATTGAGAATTAAAGTTCAAAGTACATTTATTATCGAAGTATGTATAGTATATACAACTTTGAGATTCATCTCTGACTAGACAGCCACTAAACAAAGAGACCCAAAAGAACCTAATAAAAAAAATCGTCAAACACACAATTGTGCAGAAAAAGAAAGAAATTATGCAAACAATAAAAGTAAGCAAGTAGCATTCAGAACTGAAATTCGCAAGAGCGAGTCCACGGCCGGTTAGCCGCAGGCCGCAGCCCCAGTTCAGCGCAGAGATGAGTGAACCTTGCCGAGCAGCGAGCCGAACACCACCTGTTCCTCGCCTCCAGTGCCGACACTCTGACCTTTTCAATCCGGCCCGGTGCCTAATCGTCCAGGCCTCCTCGGGCCGTTCCCCACCTTCAGACCTGGGTCCTGCCACTTCGATACGCTCTGCAAATCACAAGCAGCAAAAGAGGATGAAGACCAGCTATCAGGCAATACCGATTTACCCGTGCCACACGTGTCCATTTCATGAAGGTGCTGCGTGCCCTCCATTGATAGTGCTGGGATTACTTCTGGTGAAACTGTAGTTCAGAGCATTTGTCGAGCCAGATGTAGTGTCCACATTTCAAAGATGGTGTCAGAGATGCATCCTCTCGTTAGAAACCTCATTGGATCAAGTGTGCAGATGAATGGAGAAAATTACCTGTCTTGTAGCTGTGTGGTTTCAGTGATCTGTGATGTTAAATGTTACTATATATAACAAATCAAGTACCCACTCTTAAAACACATGGTTGGCGAAGTCAACATTACAAACATAATTCTCCTCAGAACTTCATGTGAGTTGGGGAAGGGCACGAAGGTCTTTAATGTTCCACTAAAGCTGCAAGTGTTGAGAGATATACGTTGTATTCTAAATTAGTTCAACCACTTTAAAGTTTAATTTAAGTCTTACATAAATATTTATACTACAGAGAACCCTTCATCTGAATGTTTCTTTGAGGCATGTTAACTGTATTAGAATAGTGCTGAATGAATTCTTTCAACTTTCACTGAAACCAACTTGTTTTCAAGTAACCCTTAGTCCCCGTGCCTTTCTGGAGTGTGAGTTACAGGCTAAATTTATAGAAATGTTCCAATGTATGTTTTTTTTCTTAACGGGCAGTGTGTTATTTTTTGGGGGAAGGAGGGAGGAGGGGGAGCAATGAACTTTGATCTCTAAAAGCCTCTGAGAAAGATCAATGTTTCATTCTTTCCCCCTCTCCCTTTAAGCTGCAAATGGCACTGCATTTCGATGTCATTGCACCAATGCTCTAACGTCCCCTGGCTTGTCTCTCGGATTTAGTGTGTGAGCAAAGTTTTTCTTTGTTTTCACACATCAGGCTGTGCAACAAGCAGAGCAGTAAATGGCTCCATTTTGAAAGGAGCTCAGTGCTGAAAATGCTGTGCTATCCATCAGAAGCGTCATCTCAGGAATGTAGCCAGATGTATTGACTTTCTGGCAACTGCATTAGTGCCATCTGGCCTGCTGGAGGCCGAATTTGACAGAAATGAAAGCTGAAGACAAACTTACAAAATTGTGTCTTGTATTGGCTCCTAAATGTAATATTGCCTATAATATGTTTATTTTAATAGTCCCTCCAACTTCTCAGTGAATTTAAGAGGGATTTCAGTTTACTTAATAAGATAATTATAGATAGGGGAGCCTTGTATGTTTACGTTTTATACATTTTTGTCAGAAGATGATTTTCCAGTGTGGCCACGTATAAAGCCATGGATCACTGAGGAAACATGCCTCGCAAATGTGTTGCCTGTAATTAACAGAACGAATAAGGAACAAGTAAGCTGCATGCAAGGAAGCACAAAAGAATCTTACACTGGAGTCAGAGAGCTTGTCTCTTTCACAGCGGGTCAGGAGTTCAAGTACGTGAGCCGCCTCTCTCTCTCGAATCTGTTTACCTGAACTTCCTCAGTTGCAAATGCCACGTGTGGATGGAGTGTCTCCTGAAAGGCGAAAGGGAGCTCTAGCAAAGTATCATTTATCCTTGTTGAATAATCACAAGATGCCTCTGCACTGTGGAACATATCTGATGGGGCAAAACAAAACATGTCTGCCCTTCAGGGGATAAGTGCTTCAGGCTGAGGAGTCAAAGATATTAAAAACATACTCCAAGTACACCTGAAGTATTTTGTTCCCATGCATTGAATAGTTTCAACATTGCATCATTGGTAAAAACAACCATTTTTGAAACTCAGTAAAATCCAGGCAAGCCCTGGATTTTATTATCCACACCGAATATAATGCTGTTGATATTCGGCTGTAAAGGTGATGAAACAACGCTCATGTGTATTACCGGTGTCAGCATATCACATCTCAAAAACTGTAATCAGAAAGAACCAAACATGGATGTTACCACTTGAGGTTGTTCACAGACATTTAAGGAATTGAAGATATCCTTTCAACTCACCATCTTCAGGCCAGAGAAAATGGATTTTAGATTAATCCCATTTCTCAGCTCCTGGTCTACAGCTTTGTAGCTTATGGCTCTTCAAGGTCAACCTCAAGTTCAAGTTTAATTATCATTCAATCATACTGTAAATGAATACTCATGAATACAGCCAAATGAAACAGCATTCTGCTGGGGCCAATATAATATATAATATATAGACATATACTATTTATATAAATAAATGAATATATATACCCCAGGTCCCTGGGTGACATGTCCCCTAAATTGATGGTGCATGGATGTTATTGATAGGAACAAGTAGTTGGTCCACAGATGAACATATGCACACACACACACACATGCAGTCCAGCTTGTCTTCTCCCGAATTGGTCTTTAAGAGCAAGGCATAGAGTCATAGAAAAGTACAGCACAGAAACAAGCCCTTCTGTGCTGGTCCATCTAGTTCATGGGGTGTCAGGGAGGGGTAGCACCTCTGGTGGGGGAACATATCGCGTCCTTTTCAAGGCGGTTTGTCCACCTTTGGTCCCCACCTGGCACTCAGCTCTCACCTGTGGCTCCCCGTAGCTGTTTGCATGCGACAGCGGCCACACCCCGGGCAACGGCTTCGACAAGCCAGCTAAACCAGGTGAGGGTAGCCGACGGGTCTCAAACCCTCGGTGAGATAGGGAGTTGTCTATCCCAGCACTTGAAGACAGACTCCGGCGGACTGAGCGGAGGAGACCAACGGAAGGTCCAACGGTCAAGAAGGCGGTCTCTGCAAGCGACGTGGAACGTGTAGAGCAGGACAAGACACAGAAGACGTCCTGGTCATCCACTGCACCTAGTCCCATCTCCAGCCATCTCGACTCTGTCTTGCCACTGGATCGAGATGGGAACTGGGAAGAGAGAGTGAGGCTGACGCTGCGCAACTCTCCCTCAGTTTAATCCAAATCATGTGCTAGTCTCGACACCATTATGATGTCCTCATTGACGTCGACGATGGACGAACACTATCTAGTTCATGCCAAACCATTTATACTCCCGTTGACCTGCACCTTGACCATAGTCCTCCATCTGTGTACCTAACCAAACTTCTCTTAGATTTGGAAATTGAGCTCTCATGCTTCACTTGTGCTGGCAGCTCATTCCACACTCCCATGACCCTCTGGGTGCTGAAGTTTCCCCTCAAGTTCCCCTTTCACTCTTAACCCATGATCTCTAGTTGTAGACCCACCCAACCTCAGTGGAAAAAACCTGCTTGGACTTAACCCTATCGATACTCCTCATAATTTTGAATGTGTTAGAGAGTGGTAGGTGCCTGGGTTGTTCTGCCAGGAGTAATGGAGGATGCAGACCAATAATGGCATTTAAGAGACTATTCAGCAGATAAATAAATATGCAAGGAATGAAGAGATAAGGATTATGTGCAGACAGCAGAAATTTAGTCGCATTTGGCATTCTGTTGGGCACAGATAATGTGGACGGAAAGGAGTATTCCAATACTTAACTGCACCATGGAGGGGTGGTGTGGAGAGGACAGAGGAAAAGACAGTGGTAGGAGAAGTAAAAGAAGTGGTCAATGACCCCCACCTTTTTATTCGGGCACCTTCCCTCTTCCCTCTCAGTCCTGAAGAAGAGTCTCGACCCAAAATTGTGGACTGTTTACTCATTTCAATAGATGCTGCCTGACCTGCTGAGTTCCTCCAGCATTCTGCGTGTGTTGCAGTGCTATAGAAGACGTTGGTCAGGAAGGTAACTGAGGACCAGAAAGGGGAAAGGAACTGGGGATTGTAGAAGGGGAGATGACACAGGATCAGAGGGCAGTCAAAACCTTGATTTTATGAGCTAACTATCTCGCTGTGGTCTCTCTCTGTGTGTTCCCAGATTCTGTGGTCATCCTACTTTTAAAGTTGAATCGCTGCTTGCTCTCTTGTCATTCATTCAGCATCTCGAAATGCACACATGTTTGTGAAATGGTTGGAATAGAGGGTTATCGCAATCCTTCAGTCAGGGGTTGATTGATTCCAGACTCAGCTCTCTATCCAAGATATAAAGGTCCTTGCCAACTTCTACAAAACAGAACAATAATAATGAAGGCCTGTCACACTATTTCGAACAGTGGATGCAATATTCCGTTTTTGTTGTATATGATTTTGGGTCTCCTTCCTTTCGAGAAAAAGATTTAAGTAACAAATCCATAACCAACTTTGAAACCTATATAAAATAGTCATCGATTTGCAAAGGAGGAATGAATTTTGCATCTGTGACTTTAAAAAAAGCAGCATGCATGTTAACTGTCATTGTGTTGAAAACTCATCTGAATTTACTTATACACATCTTCAGTCAGTGGACAGTCTCTTTTGCTGGCATGTCGGATGATGATGTGGCAACTGTTACAGGCCATATGTGTGTTATGTGCAGCTTGCTAGCGACTTGAACTTAATTTAAAGTTAACTTAAAAGCGTTAATTTTTAAAATCAAAGGCTGCCATGTACATAAACACAAATATGATGGTAGAAGATTACAGTATCACAGTAAGAAATTAATAAAGATGCTTCATTTACTTAATTCAGTCATATCATTTGATAGCTTTGTTAAATCAAATCATGAGGAAATACATAGTATTGCAATTATTTCATCGCAACCAATATAGATTTATTTTGCCTGTAAACTAAACTTTATTATCAGCTCCATTGTGGACTTACTTTCAGGGATTCTGCAGTTCATATTCTGTAGATTGTTCATTTACTATTTAAAAAAATTGTTTGCATGATTTGTTCTTTCTTTTTCACACATTATGACTGTTTCGGTGTTGTGGGATCTATTGTGAATTCTATTGTGTTTCCTTGTTTGATGGCTGTCTGCAAGACGATAAATTTCAATGTTCTATATGGTAAATCTATTTTGACGATAAGTCTACTTTGAACTTTGAACTTTGATAGTAGTTGCACATACATTTACTATGGAACCTATTCTAGTTTTTAAATTAAAATTCTGAAATTTCTTCACATATTGCTAATATATCCTATAACAAATTTAGATTTTACTTTGAAACCTTTTCTCATTGATAGCATTTGGTAATCAGATTCAGATTACAATTCACGTTGCTTTCTTTCCAAGTAGGAACTATTGTAGTGTAGTAGTAGAGTTCCAACAGCTGCTTTTAGTTTGCATTCATAGACCTTTTGTGTCTAATCCCATGACCTAACCTATGGTGTTCGTTTCCCTTGGCATGTTGATGGATAGCAAATTTGATAAAATCATATTAAAAACTTGATTAAAGCAACATTTCACTTGGTTCTGTAGAAATTTGGTCTTTTTATTCAGTGTTTTTTGTTTATTACCCTTATGCAAACTCAATCAAATTTAACAAGAAGCTTAATAGGTAAAACCGAATGAACAAACTTTAAAAATATTAATATTTGGAAGCACATGTTAATCTCATTAATGTTGAACTATTAATGCAACACCACATTGACCGATACACTCTTTGGTTTATAAAGAGAATGCAAAAGAGTGAAACAAAAGATTGAAGGAGGGAATAGGTGAGAATCACTAATGTGGACGTTTTAAAATAAAAACTGTAAACACAAGAAAGGCACAGCAGGTCAGTGGCTTCTGACCCGAAGGTGAGGTAAGATTTACTGTTCTACATTTTCAAAGTGACCAAAATGACAAAATGTTCCCGGACATTAACAATCATGAAAAGGACAGAATATGAATGGTGAAACTATAGAATTGGCAGCTGGAGATGCTTGCAATAACACTGGTGGTAAGTCAAAATATACACGGTGGAAAGTCCCAGCAGACTATGCAAAATTTTTGTTTGTCTCTATAAAATAAAACCAAGCTATAAAATAGATTTATGTGATCTCATTGAATGTCGCAAAATAATTTTGCAAACCTCTTTGTAATGAAGTTAGCAAAAGAAGTCACAGGGAGACTCTTAGAGTCACAATGATCTCAGTTGTGATTTTTAATTATGTTCTGTTCGGTCCATTTCTGAATGTCAGGATAGATAGGCTGGAAATCGCTGGGAATTCTGGGATGCTGACGGACAGGTAGGAAGGATCGTGTCTGTAGCTCATGGAGTGAGGCATTGAGTTAAAGTCACTTACATTTCTTTTTGAAGCTCCGAGAATCAGAATCTCGGTGGGGATAACTTCACTCAACCACTTGCCATGTCACTGAATTGATCCCACAACCAATGGACTCACTTTCAAGGACTTATCATCTCATGTTCTCAATATTTATTGCTTATTTATTTACTATTTTGTTTCTTTTTGTAATTGTACAGTTTGTTATCAGCTATGCTGAATTCCCTCAGATACAGCAAAAGGACTGGAGTATTCAACCAGCCCAAGGACACGTTATCAAAATATAAATTCCAGGCTCCAAACACGCACAGATTAATAGTCAAGGTATATTTCAAAGAAGGAGAAATAGTTACGTGCACTGTTACGTTACGTTACGTTGCCGTTAGTTACATTGGTCGCTGGCAGCATTCCTTTATAGATTTGACAATATGTAAAATAAGCTAATTGGCATGGTGTAACTAGTTGTCAGCTATCTCTCTGTGGTTAAAGCAACCCTTTGCATCTGGAAGGCAAACAACAGGAATTCTGCAGATGCTGGAAATTCAAGCAACATACATCAAAGTTGCTGGTGAACGCAGCAGGCCAAGCAGCATCTATAGGAAGAGGCGCAGTCGACGTTTCAGGCCGAGACCCTTCGTCAGGACTAACTGAAGGAAGAGTGAGTAAGGGATTTGAAAGCTGGAGGGGGAGGGGGAGATGCAAAATGATAGGAGAAGACAGGAGGGGGAGGGATAGAGCCGAGAGCTGGACAGGTGATAGGCAAAAGGGGATACGAGAGGATCATGCGACAGGAGGTCCGGGAAGAAAGACGGGGGGGGGGGTGACCCAGAGGATGGGCAAGAGGTATATTCAGAGGGACAGAGGGAGAAAAAGGAGAGTGAGAGAAAGAATGTGTGCATAAAAATGAGTAACAGCTGGGGTACGAGGGGGAGGTGGGGCCTAGTGGAAGTTAGAGAAGTCAATGTTCATGCCATCAGGTTGGAGGCTACCCAGACGGAATATAAGGTGTTGTTCCTCCAACCTGAGTGTGGCTTCATCTTTACAGTAGAGGAGGCCGTGGATAGACGTGTCAGAATGGGAATGGGATGTGGAATTAAAATGTGTGGCCACTGGGAGATCCTGCTTTCTGTGGCGGACAGAGCGTAGATGTTCAGCAAAGCGGTCTCCCAGTCTGCGTCGGGTCTCACCAATATATAAAAGGCCACATCGGGAGCACCGGACGCAGTATATCACCCCAGTCGACTCACAGGTGAAGTGATGCCTCACCTGGAAGGACTGTTTGGGGCCCTGAATGGTGGTAAGGGAGGAAGTGTAAGGGCATGTGTAGCACTTGTTCCGCTTACACGGATAAGTGCCAGGAGGGAGATCAGTGGGGAGGGATGGGGGGGACGAATGGACAAGGGAGTTGTGTAGGGAGCGATCCCTGTGGAATGCAGAGAGAGGGGGGGAGGGAAAGATGTGCTTAGTGGTGGGATCCCGTTGGAGGTGGCGGAAGTTACGGAGAATAATATGTTGGATCCGGAGGCTGGTGGGCTGGTAGGTGAGGACCAGGGGAACCCTATTCCTAGTGGGGTGGTGGGAGGATGGAGTGAGAGCAGATGTACGTGAAATGGAGGAGATGCGTTTAAGAGCAGAGTTGATAGTGGAGGAAGGGAAGCCCCTTTCTTTAAAAAATGAAGACATCTCCCTCGTCCTAGAATGAAAAACCTCATCCTGAGAGCAGATGTGGCGGAGACGGAGGAATTGCGAGAAGGGGATGGTGTTTTTGCAAGAGACAGGGTGAGAAGAGGAATAGTCCAGATAGCTGTGAGAGTCAGTAGGCTTATAGTAGACATCAGTGGATAAGCTGTCTCCAGAGACAGAGACAGAAAGATCTAGAAAGGGGAGGGAGGTGTCGGAAATGGACCAGGTAAACTTGAGGGCAGGGTGAAAGTTGGAGGCAAAGTTAATAAAGTCAACGAGTTCTGCATGCGTGCAGGAAGCAGCGCCAATGCAGTCATCGATATAGCGAAGGAAAAGTGGGGGACAGATACCAGAATAGGCACGGAACATAGATTGTTCCACAAACCCAACAAAAAGGCAGGCATAGCTAGGACCCATACGGGTGCCCATAGCTACACCTTTAGTTTGGAGGAAATGGGAGGAGCAAAAGGAGAAATTATTAAGAGTAAGGACTAATTCCGCTAGACGGAGCAGAGTGGTGGTAGAGGGGAACTGATTAGGTCTGGAATCCAAAAAGAAGCGTAGAGCTTTGAGACCTTCCTGATGGGGGATGGAAGTATATAAGGACTGGACTCCAGGCCGGGTCTTTACGTGCTGCTGTTGTGACTCCCGTCTCCCCTTCCCCCATCACCACTCTGCAACCCCGTCTCCCTCAGATCCCACCATCAGCTCCTGGGCCCTCAGAGGCTCCATCTTCCTCTCACCCCAACACTCCCCTCTCCACTGACACCCCCAGCCTCCCCCCTCCCCCCTCTGATCCCAGCTCTCATCCGTGCCGGGTCTTTACCATCCCCTCCGACCTTCAACTGTCGGAGGCAGAGCGCTCTGTTCTCAGTAAGGGCCTCACCTTTGTCCCCCTTCGCCCACACCTCAGCGAGTTCCATGTTCGCCATGATGCGGAACTTTTCTTCCGCCGTCTCCGTCTCCGAGCCTACTTCTTCGGCAAGGACTCTTCCACCCCCACCGATGACCCCTTCTCCCGTCTTCAACCCTCCTCTTCTTCATGGACACCCCGCTCTGGTCTTCAGCCTGCTCTGGATCTCTTTATTGCTAACTGCCGACGGGACATCAACCGTCTCGACTTCACCGCACCTTGTCCCCATTCCAACCTCGCTCCTTCGGAACGCTCTGCTCTCCACTCCCTCCGCACTAATCCTAACCTTATTATTAAACCCGCTGATAAGGGGGGTGCTGTTGTAGTCTGGTGTACTGACCTCTACCTTGCCGAGGCACAGCGACAACTCGCGGATACCTCCTCTTATTTACCCCTCGATCGTGACCCCACCAAGGAGCACCAGGCCATTGTCTCCCACACTATCAACGACTTTATCCGCTCAGGGGATCTCCCATCCACTGCTACCAACCTTATAGTTCCCACACCCCGCACTTCCCGTTTCTACCTCCTACCCAAGATCCACAAACCTGCCTGTCCTGGCCGACCTATTGTCTCAGCTTGCTCCTGCCCCACCGAACTCGTTTCTGCATACCTCGACACTGTTTTATCACCCCTTGTTCAATCCCTTCCGACCTATGTTCGTGACACTTCTCACGCTCTTAAACCTTTCGATGATTTTAAGTTCCCTGGCCCCCACCGCTTTATTTTCACCATGGATGTCCAGTCCTTATATACTTCCATCCCCCATCAGGAAGGTCTCAAAGCTCTACGCTTCTTTTTGGATTCCAGACCTAATCAGTTCCCCTCTACCACCACTCTGCTCCGTCTAGCGGAATTAGTCCTTACTCTTAATAATTTCTCCTTTTGCTCCTCCCATTTCCTCCAAACTAAAGGTGTAGCTATGGGCACCCGTATGGGTCCTAGCTATGCCTGCCTTTTTGTTGGGTTTGTGGAACAATCTATGTTCCGTGCCTATTCTGGTATCTGTCCCCCACTTTTCCTTCGCTATATCGACGACTGCATTGGCGCTGCTTCCTGCACGCATGCAGAACTCGTTGACTTTATTAACTTTGCCTCCAACTTTCACCCTGCCCTCAAGTTTACCTGGTCCATTTCCGACACCTCCCTCCCCTTTCTAGATCTTTCTGTCTCTGTCTCTGGAGACAGCTTATCCACTGATGTCTACTATAAGCCTACTGACTCTCACAGCTATCTGGACTATTCCTCTTCTCACCCTGTCTCTTGCAAAAACGCCATCCCCTTCTCGCAATTCCTCCGTCTCCGCCGCATCTGCTCTCAGGATGAGGCTTTTCATTCTAGGACGAGGGAGATGTCTTCATTTTTTAAAGAAAGGGGCTTCCCTTCCTCCACTATCAACTCTGCTCTTAAACACATCTCCTCCATTTCACGTACATCTGCTCTCACTCCATCCTCCCACCACCCCACTAGGAATAGGGTTCCCCTGGTCCTCACCTACCACCCCACCAGCCTCCGGGTCCAACATATTATTCTCCGTAACTTCCGCCACCTCCAACGGGATCCCACCACTAAGCACATCTTTCCCTCCCCCCCCCTCTCTGCATTCCGCAGGGATCGCTCCCTACACAACTCCCTTGTCCATTCGTCCCCCCCATCCCTCCCCACTGATCTCCCTCCTGGCACTTATCCGTGTAAGCGGAACAAGTGCTACACATGCCCTTACACTTCCTCCCTTACCACCATTCAGGGCCCCAAACAGTCCTTCCAGGTGAGGCATCACTTCACCTGTGAGTCGACTGGGGTGATATACTGCGTCCGGTGCTCCCGATGTGGCCTTTTATATATTGGAGAGACCCGACGCAGACTGGGAGACCGCTTTGCTGAACATCTACGCTCTGTCCGCCAGAGAAAGCAGGATCTCCCAGTGGCCACACATTTTAATTCCACATCCCATTCCCATTCTGACATGTCTATCCACGGCCTCCTCTACTGTAAAGATGAAGCCACACTCAGGTTGGAGGAACAACACCTTATATTCCGTCTGGGTAGCCTCCAACCTGATGGCATGAACATTGACTTCTCTAACTTCCACTAGGCCCCACCTCCCCCTCGTACCCCAGCTGTTACTCATTTTTATGCACACATTCTTTCTCTCACTCTCCTTTTTCTCCCTCTGTCCCTCTGAATATACCTCTTGCCCATCCTCTGGGTCACCCCCCCCCCCGTCTTTCTTCCCGGACCTTCTGTCGCATGATCCTCTCGTATCCCCTTTTGCCTATCACCTGTCCAGCTCTCGGCTCTATCCCTCCCCCTCCTGTCTTCTCCTATCATTTTGCATCTCCCCCTCCCCCTCCAGCTTTCAAATCCCTTACTCACTCTTCCTTCAGTTAGTCCTGACGAAGGGTCTCGGCCTGAAACGTCGACTGCGCCTCTTCCTATAGATGCTGCTTGGCCTGCTGCGTTCACCAGCAACTTTGATGTATGTTGCATCTGGAAGGCCTTGCTTTACTGTTCAGATGAGAAATTAGTTTTTATTTTTTAAATGATGAGAGATCGAAAGGTGATGATTTTAGGGAACCTGAATCTTCTCATGCATAAAATTAGTGAATGTCAACATGCAGCACCAACAATTAAAAAAGCAAATGGTACACGGGCCTTTATTGCAAAAGGATCTGAATCATAGTGAAGAAAAATCTTGTTTTAATTTTGTGGGGCCCTGGTGCATCACATCTGTACAGATCTGGTATCCTTGTGTTAGGAAGGAAGGATGTAGGAGTTAGAGGCAAGACAACAAAGGTTCAACAGATTGATCACAGGGATGGTGGGCTGTCACTTAAGGTGAAGTTATGAAGACTGGACCTATAATCACCAGAGTTTAGAAGAATGTGAGGTGATCTCATGGAAGTGTAAAACATTCTTACAATGCTTGACAGCATGGGTGTGGAGATGTGGTTTCACTGTCATCAGCCATTCAGAACAGAGGCGAAAAGAGATTTCTTCAGCCAGACGATGGTGAGTGATTGGAATTTTCCAGCCAAGAGGGCTACAGAATTCTCAATTCCTGAAGATATTCACGGTAGCGATTGATAGATTTTTAAGGAAATTTAGGGGTGTAGAGTTAGTGCATAAAAATGGTGATGAGTTAAGAGATAAGCAATAATCTTATTGAATGGTGGGGCAGCATAAAGACCAAGAGGCCTACACCTTTAATGGATGAAGTTACAACTTCAAGATAAGTATGAACCTGGAGTTCAGGGAGTGGCAAAAACAGAGGCTAACCAGAAATTCCTGGCCTATGCTCTCTATTCTGGATTCCTCTGATCAACAGTTCTTGTGCATCTACCCTAGTGAATAATTATTATTTTAAACACTTCAATTCAATTTTCTCTAAAAGACATAGAGTCCTAATTTATCATTTGACCTTTGAACATTTCTTCTCATTCCAGTGAATCCCGCAATCAACTTGTTCTAAGGTTAATGCAAATTCCCTCAGGTGTGGTTTGACCCATGGAGAAAGTCCCATTATTCCCTCTAAGCTCCATGGGTGCGCGGCCGCTCCCGTGCATGTAGCCCTTGTTGCCGTGCAGCTGGAATTGGACGCAGCTAGAAATTGTTTTCAAAATCTTGAAAGATTTTCTTTGTTGTACTGTATTTCAGTCTACCCATCAATTAATAACTAAAATTAAAAGTATGTGATTTTTCAATTTTCATCCTAAGTATTCATAGTATGCACATTATTAAAAAACACACACACATTTAAAGTGTCGTGCAGCTTTCAGGATCTGTAGAAATTTCCTGCTCAGAGCAATAGTTGGTCCGCACAGCTAAAAAAAAAAATTAGGGGGATCATTGATAAGCAATGCTTCACCTTCCAGTAGTTCCAGCAACAACCACCCCAACTTTCCTTACCTTTGATGCTTCACTCACTTTCCAGATCTTCCCAGCAACAACATCTATACATTCGTCAGCTTCCAATCCAGTATCACATCGAAGAAGTTGCTGATGTCCTAATCCATCAGGCAGCCATACGTGTCTATATGATACTGGAGATTGACTGGGGTGCAACAGAACCATCGGCTAATGGTAGGAGTCCATGGTATAACAATGGTTGGGAACCCCTGTTCTCAGGAAATGGGCGATTGCAGATGCACTCATTCAGCCCTTAGAGATACATGAACAACATGAGCATTTGTATTAACCACGAGGGATATCTGTCATGTGCCACAGACAGGTTTCTTGGCTGATGTTGGGCTAGTCTTCATTTTGTGACAGTTCCTCTGTATTCTTTCCTTCACATGGAACTGAGAGAGTGTAAGGGGCTTCAGAGATCTCAGGGTAGGGTGGTGGTGGTGGGGGAGGGAATGTACATTGGCTACGTGGTATGAGGTGCTAATGTGGGCAGAGACATTGTTCTGAAAATAACATAACAAATTGTGCATAACAACAAGGATTTTTGAGCACAAACAAGAGAATATCTGCAGATGCTGGAAATCCAGGCAAAACACACAAAATGCTGGAGGAACTCAGCAGGCCATGCAGCAACTATGGAAAAGAGTACAGTTGATGTTTCGGGCTGAGAGAAAAGAAACTGAGGAGTAGATTTAAAAGGTGTTGGGAGGGGAGAGAGAAACACAAGGTGATAGGTGAAACCTGAAGGGGGAGGGCTGAAGTAAAGAGTTGATTGGTGAAAGAGATACAGGGCTGGAGAAGGGGGAGTCTGATAGGAGAGGACAGAAGGCCATGGAAGAAAGAAAAGGGGGGAGGATTGCCAGAGGGAGGCGATGGGCAGACAAGGAGATGAGGTGAGAGAGGGAACAGGGGATGGGGAATGGTGAAGGGGGGTGGTGGCATTTCCGGAAGTTTGAGAAATTGATGTTCATGCCATCAGGTTGGAGGCTACCCAGACAGAATATAAGGTGTTGTTCCTCCAACCAAAATGTGACCGCATCACAACAGTGGAGAAGTCCATGGATAGGCATATCGGAATGGGAATGGGAAGTGGAATTAAAATGGGTGGCCTCTGGGAGATCCCGCTTTTTCTGGTGGATGGAGCGTAGGTGTTCGGCAAAGCGATCTTTCAATCTATGTCGGGTCTCACCATGATCAGCCGTGATCACAGTGAATGGTGGTGCTGGCTTGACAGGCCGAATGGCCTACTCCTGCACCTATTGTCTATTGTCACCAATATAGAAGAGGCCTCACCAGGAGCACTGGACACAGTAGATGACCCAACAGACTCACATGTGAAGTGGTGCATCAGCTGGAAGGACTGTCTGGGGCCCTGAGAGGTAGTGAGGGAGGAGATGGAGGGGCAGCTGTAGCACTTGTTCTGCTTGCAAGGATAAGTGCCAGGAGGGAGATCCGTGGGGAGGGACGAATGGACAAGGGAGTCGCTTAGGGAGCAATCCCTGCGGAAAGCAGAAAGTGGGGCGGGGGGAGGAAAAGATGTGCTTGGTCATGGGATCCCACTGGAGATGGCGGAAGCTACAGAGAATTATATACCAGACGCGGAGGCCGTTGGGGGTGGTAGGTGAGGACATGAGGAACCCTATCCCTGGTTGGGTGGCAGGAGGATGGGGTGAGAGCAGACATGAGTGAAATGGAAGAGATACAGTTGAGGGCAGCATTGATGGTGGAAGAAGGGAAGCCCCTTTATTTGAAGAGGGAGGACAATCTCCTTCGATTTTTTGAGCAGTTGATTTTGGTAACATTTCTATAGCCTGGCTTTGTGAAGGTGTTTTAAAAGATACTCTTAAAAATGTCTCCAAAAGTACAAAACAGTGATTGACAGAGTGGAACTGAAGCCCCAGTGGTCCAGATCTTCGGTGCTTTCTGTGTGGAGTTTCCGTGATGGATCTCTGCCAGCTCGATCATGGGCACCAGCCTCCCCAACACCCAGGGCACCTTCAAAAGGCGGCATCCATCATTAAGGAACCCCCTTCACCTATGACATACTCTCTTCTCATTACTGCCATCAAGGAAGAGGTACAGGAGCTTGAAGACACACAGTCAATCTTTCAGGAACAGCTTCTTCCCCTCCACCATCAGATTTCTGAATGGATTTTGAACCCATGAACACTACCTCTCTATTCTTTTTCCTCTCTTTTTACAATACTGATTTAATTTAATTTTTTTATATATACTTATTATAATTTATACTTTTTGTTATTAAGTATTACAATGTACTGCTTCCCCAGAACAACAAATTTCATGGCATGTGCTGGTGATATTAAACCTAATTCTGATCCATCTTCACTCTGTAACTGCTCGAGGCTCCCCCTGTCTGCTCTGGTTCTCCCTCTCTCCTCCAGTCATTCTGGTTCTTAGGTTAATATTGTGTTCATTTTTTGTTGCATTATTGGAAGGAAGCAAAGACTTTAGAGAGGGTATTACCAGGATGATGCCTGGTTTAAAGAACACGTCTTAGGAGGATAGGTTGAGACTTTTTCTCTCTAGAGTGAAGCAGGGTGACAGATGACCTGATAGAGGTGTACAAGATTATAAAAGACATAGATTGAGTAAATAGCCAGAGGCTTTTTCCCAGGGTGGCAATGGCTAATCCAAGAAGGGATAATTTTAAGGTGATTGCAAGAAAGCTTAAGGAGGGACATCAGACATACATTTTTTACACAGAGTGGTGGGTATGTAATGCCTGGGGAGATGGTAGAATTTTGGATTTATTTAATTCTTACATCCATCCCACAATGCGAGGGAGTAAAAACCTTTTCATTATGACTTCATCGCAATGCACAGACATGCGAATTTATAAGTCTAATGGCTTGTAGAAAGAAACTGCTCCATAGTCTGTTGGCCCTGGCTTTAATGCTGCGGTATCATTTGCCAGACAGAAGCAGCTAAAATGGTTTATTGTTGGGGTGACTGGTGTTCCTGGTGATCTTCCAGGCCTTCTTTACAAACCTGCTGCTGTAGATGATCTCGATGGAAGGAAGTACACATCTACAGATGTGCTGGGCTGTCTGCACCACTCTCTGCAGTGCCCACTGATCAAGTTTGGTACAGCCTGTCAGGATGATCTCAATAGTGCCTCTGTAGAAAGACTTGAGGATCTAGGGGCTCGTGTCAAACTTCTTCAGTCACCTGAGCTGCAAGAGACACTGTTATGCTTTTTTTTTGCCACACAGCTAGTGTGTACAGTCCAGGTGAGATCTTTGGTAGGAAGCGGTGATGCTAGAGGCAGAGACATCAGGGACATTTAAGAAGCTCTTAGCTAGGCACATGGATGATAGAAAAATAGAAGGTGATGTAGGAGAGAAGAGTTAGATTGATCTTAGAGTAGTTTAAAGAGTCGGCACAACTTCATGGGCCGAAGGGCCTATACTGTGCTATGTTAATTGGCTGTTGTAAATTACTGCTGGTGCTGTTGTGTAGCAGGAGAATTGGGGGGGATGAGTGTTATTGGACAAGCATGAGAGAAGAAATAACAAGGAAATAAGGGGGCGATTGAGGTTAATGAGATGTTCTGAAAGCTAACATAGACTTGAAAGGCCGAATGGCCTCCTTCTGTATCACAAAAAAAAATCAAATGTATGAAATTAATCAAGTTCTGCAAATGGCATCACACTAGAAGGCGTGCTTGATAAATCAGTGTCCCTGCTACAGATCGTGTGTGCTCTTTGGGAATTGAGATGGCCGATAATTCAGGCCTGAGGGGTTTTACATTAAAGCAGTAACATTGCTATAATTAAAATCTTTAATTATGAATTCTCGGTACATGCCTCTGATATATGGAGCTTTAAGGAGACACTATATGTCTTCATATCCTTGCAAATCCCACCAGTGTCAAAACTCCCAAAATATTCTATTACTCAGTGTGGTTTTCAGATGCTGTCTAAACATCAGGTTTTCTGAAAGCACTTGTCCAGTTCTATTTTTCATACATAAATTCCATAAAATAACTTATAACCACCAATGGGTCTTCTGGCAACCTCAGCACTCTGTTGACGCCATCGTCAATGAATTACATAGACATCTCCACACTTAGGGATAGGATATGGAGCTGATGGCATTTGCTGATGGACACAAGAAGACAAGAATGGGACCCAGTTTTGGGAATTAATGCCCTATGCCCTTTGATGCTGGAAATTTGGATGATTTGATTCTGTGTCAGGACATTTGCCAACCTCCCTGACCCAGTGCATACCTTTCCCAGGACTTTTCCTCAGAGGGTTGAGGGTGAGGGAAATGGACCAGTGTTTACTTGTGTTAAGTGGATGACTGTTATCATAAGCCTATGCAATGAATACTGATGTGTTCCGAAGCTTTATTTAGAACTATTCCATGCTGATTTATGTTTTCCACTTCATGCCTGCTGCTGCAAACATTGTAGTATTTGTATTGGCATGTATGAGAGCACAAGTTACAGGCACAGAAGTTAGGGGGGAGGTGTTGGGGTTGATGAGATTGCACTGAAGGCTGGCATAGATGGACCAAATGACCTCCTAATTAAATAAATGAATCAATGAAAGTAAACAGACAGGACCAGTGAATGATTAAGAAGGCAAATGTTGTTGTTGGAGACACAAGAGACAGCAGATGCTGGTATTTGGAGGAACAAACAATCTACTAGAACAGAAGTTCCCAACCTGAGGTCTACGGACCTCTTGCTCAATGCCATTGGTCCATGGCATAATAAAGGTTGGGAACCCCTGAGCTAGAGAAACCTGGCAGGTCAAAGACCCTCTGTTATCGTCGATAATAGTGAATAGTCGATGTTTCAGGTTGAAACACTGCATCAGGACAGAGCTGATGCTGCTCGACCTGCTGACTTCCTCCAGTAGATTGTGCGTTGCTTGCAAAAGGATTTAAGTATAAGGGGAGACATCTTGCTTCAGTTCTATGGGGCTCTGTTGTGATAAGGTCTGTATAGATCTGGAATCCTTGCACAAGAATGATGTCTGAGTTAGAGGTTTAACAGTGGATTCCTCAAATGGTCTTCTTCATTGGCTTCACTGGTCTTTTTAAATGGTCTTCCAATGTCTTTTTCTTCTATGATAGAGTATGATGCAGCAACATCATAATCTAACACCATAGCTCCTATGACTCAGGTTCAATCCTGATCTCAGTTATTTTCTGTGTTTCCTCTGGGTGTTCCCGTTTCCTTCCACATCCCAATGAGATGATGTAGATTGAATGGTCACTGTAAATTAGCCCGAAGTGTAAATAGATTAGTATGAGTTGGTAAATTGCCAAGGGCATTTTGGGTGAGAATAAAGTGAAGGAATACCGAGAGATAAGAGAACAAATGGCATTGACAGGGTTGTGCTGTGAGGAGCTAATATGGACTCAATGGGCTGATTGGCCACTCTTCATGATGTAGCTAAGTTAAAAAAAACATTGTAGTTGTTATTTTTGCTACATGCAGGAGTTATCACTGCAATAAAATGGATTCTCAAACTCACAATGTACTTTGTTATTGTGTGTTTAATATTTCAGTAATATTGTAAATATACTGTTTGATGAAGCATTTTTTGTTGTTTACATAAGGCATTGCAGGTTATATGTAGAAATACATAAATGGAATACGTCAATATGCCACCACATCATCGTGCATCTCGCTAAAGTAAAAATGAACCATACACTCGTTATCTCCCGGCTCCATCTTTATCTTGCAATCGGTTTTATGTTTTGGACTTACAAAACATCACAGTGGTGACGAGGAAATTTTAAATAAACCTGAGATGACTACCTATCTGTTGAAGCACAGTTGGACATCTGAGTTTTAAAAAAGCACAGTGAGACGTTCAAGTTAAAAAACACACAGCATAACATGTGCTTCTTTGCGAGGAGACAGTGACGTCAAGTTGAAAAAAAGGCAGAAAATAGTCTGTTAATGGGTTCATAAACAATGAGTACAGGTTGATAATAATCACGAATTTAAAAAAAAGCAGAAATGGTTGGCTACATCAGAAAGACAGGCATGTTTGATTGCACAAGAGATAACTGGTTGTTTACACGAAGTGAAATGAGCAGTATTTTAAAGCCAATGGAGGAGCCAATGTGAAATAAAACCATAAGATCAGAAGATATAGGAGCAGAATTAGGACATTTTGCCCATCGAGTCTGCTCCGCCATTTCATCATGGCTGATCCATTTTTCCTCTCAGCCCCAATCTTCTGCCTTCCACCCACATCTCTTCCTGCTCTGACCAATCAAGAGTCTATCAACCTCTGCCTAAAATATGCATAAACTCTTGGCTGCCACAGCTGCCTGTGGCAAAGAAATCCACAGATTTTCACTCTCTGGCTAAAGAAATAAGTACCAGTTTTACTGAGTACATTGGGTTTAAATTCATACAGCTTCCTTAGTTTGACTGCTCCAACCAAACCAACCGAAGTGAGCATTACTGATAGAAACACAGAAACATAGAAAACCTACAGCACAATACAGGCCATTCGGACCACAAAGCTGTGCCAAACCTGTCCTTACCTTAGAAATTACTAGGATTACCCATAGCCCTCTATCTTTCTGAGTTCCATGTACTTGTCCAGGAGTCTCTTAAAAGACCCTATCGTATTTGTCGCCACCACCGTCACTGGCAGCCTATTCCACGCATTCACCACTCTCTGTGTAAAAAACTTACCCCTGACATCTCCTCTGTACCTACTTCCAATCACCTTAAACCTGTGCCCTCTTGTGCTAGCCATTTCAGTGCTGGGAAAAAACCTCTGACTATCCACACGATCAATGCCTCCCATCATCTTATACACCTCTATCAGGTCACTTCTCAGCCTCCATCACTCCAAGGAAAAAAGGTCAAGTTCACTCAACCTATTCTCATAAGGCATGCTCCCCAATCCAGGCCACATCCTTGTAAATCTCCTCTGCAGCCTTTCTATGGTTTCCACATCCTTCCTGTAGTGAGGCGACCAGAACTGAGCACAGTACTCCAAGTGGGGCCTGACCAGGGTCCTATATAGCTGCAACATTGCCTCTCGGCTCCTAAACTCAATCCCACGGTTGATGAAGGCCAATGCACCGTATGTGCTCTTAACCACAGAGTCAACCTGCGCAGCAGCTTTATGTGTCTTATGGACTCGGACCCCAAGATCCCTCTGATCCTCCACACTGCCAAGAGTCTTTCCATTAATGCTATATTCTGCCATCATATTTGACCTACCAAAATGAACCACTTCACACTTATCTGGGTTGAACTCCATCTGCCACTTCTCAGCCCAGTTTTGCATGCTATCAATGTCCCACTGTAACCTCTGACAGCCCTCCACACTATCCACAACACCCCCAACATTTGTGTCATCAGCAAATTTACTAACCCGCATCCAGATCATTTATAAAAATCATTATCCACTTCCTCATCCGGATCATTTATAAAAATCATGACGAGAAGGGGTCCCAGAATAGATCCCTGAGGCACACCACTGGTCAGCAACCTCCATGCAGAATATGACCCCAATATTCACAGAATATTGTGAAAGTAATGCAGGAACATTTAGAAACAAAACCATTGCTGATTGCAGAATGCCTTGGGTTTCAGAAATGGAAACAAAAAGAAGTGGTGTCCATTTCAGTGTACATGGCTGAACTGAACAAATTGTTTGAGCATTGTCAATTTTGTAATGAGCTTAATGTTGCACTGAGAGATTATTTAGTTTGGGGAATCTTAGAAGAAAGCATTCATAACATCTCCTAACCAAAGCACAAGTCACATTTAAAAGAACAGTTGAAATAGTTGTATCAGTGGAAACAGCAGATATAGATGCAATTGAGTTGCCGTCAGGAATGAACGTGGGCATGAACAGAATTGCAATGTCTAAACAGAAACTGGCCTGGCCGAACAAATTGTGTTACTGTTTGGCAGGGGCTCACATATGCCAGAACAATGCAGGTTTCAAGACGAAACTTGCAGAAAATGCAACAAGGAAGGACACATATAAAGAGCATATCGGGCTGACAAAAATAAACGGACTGCACAGGGAAGAGAAAAAAATGAAAGAGTGAAGTTGCAGTTTCAAAAAGAGTACTAATCTGCATATTGTTGATAACAAATCTGATAATGATGAGAGTGACACAGGACTGAGTTGTATTGAAATTTGCAATGTGAAATCTAAAAGTAGACAAACAATATGGCTTACACCAGAAGTGAATGGCAAATTTATTAAAATGGAATTGGACATTGGCTCAACACACACAAAATGTTGGAGGAAATCAGCAGGCCAGGCCCATCTAGGAAAAGAGTACAGTTGATGTTTTGGACCGAAACCCTTCGCAGGACACTGGCTTGACTACTTCAGACATTCCACAAGAAGAGTTTGAACAGCATTTCTAAGATACTGAACTGAAGCCTGCTGATATCCAGCTAAGATAAGATAACTCCTGAGAGAGTGGCATTTGTAACAGTGAAATAAAGCAACCAATAAGCCAAGGTGGCCAGCCTCATTGCCAGATCTCCTCCTTTCACAGCCATGGCAGAGTTAGTGAGACATTCTGGAGCAACAGTAAAGATTTGTTAATCCAGGACACACAGGACCTTGGTGGTGGTGGACTGGCAGATCTTTTCATGACTTCTGTATTTTATTTCAAAGAATATTACAAAACATGTGTTTATTTATTTATTTATTGGGATACAGTGTGGAATAAGCCCTTCTGGCCCTTTGAGACACACCGTACAGTAATACCCTGATTCAACCTGAGCCTAATCACAGGATAATTTACAATGACCAATTAACTTACCATCCAGTAGGTCTTTGGACTGTGGGAGGAAACCAGAGCACCTGGAGGAAATCCACACAGTCACAGGGAGGATGTACAAACTCCTTACAGGCAATGGTGGGAATTGTTAGATGTTACTCTGTATAGTGATTTAATAACATTTTCATTAAATATTCAGCACAAGAAAAGCAATCAGGTGTGCCTACAGGCTGAACTGATCTAGCCCCCAGTGGGTCAGGGGACGTGAATCAAGGTACCAATGCATTAGTGGGAGTGTGGGAATAAGGACTTCAATGTGTTAGAGGGATAACAGGAACCAGGGCCTCAGTGTGTTAGAGAGAGTGTGTAGGGAATGTGGGAGTCAGGGTTCCAGTGTATTACAGGGAATGCAGGAACCCGGGTATCGGTGTGTTAGTGGGGGTGTGGGAACCAGGACTCTAAGGTGTTAGAGGGACCACAGGAACAAGAGTACTGGTGTGTCAGAGGGAGTGTGGAAATCAGAGCCAGGTGTGTCAGAAACAATTTTACTTAAGTTCATTATTAGGAGCTTCTTTACCTGTACAACTAGCCAAAATTTCTATTTTAGATATAAATCCTATGATTAAGTAGACATTATGAATTTGGTACCAGTTCCGTAAATTTTTTAATCTTAAAAAATTTAACCTTCTTCGTTTAATTTACCCAACTATTTAAACCTTCACTTAGTGATCCTACTCTTTCTCTTTGGAGGAATAAAGGAATTTATTCCTTTATGGATTTGTTTCAAGAAGGCCGATTGATGTCCTTTGAGAAATTAGTAACTAAATACTCTCTTTCATACCCACACTTTTTGCAATATCTTCAGGTCAGACATTTTTTACAAGAATACTTAAGTAATTTTCCATATATACAAGATTCTGACCTGTTAGACACAATTTTAAAAATGAACCCTTTAGTGAAAGGTTTTATTGGGAAAATTTATAATTTACTTTTACAACAGGATAATTATCCTCTATTTGAGATTAAGCAAGATTGGGAAAGGGAGCTTAATATGACCTTGATAACAGAGGATTGGTTGCAAATTTTGAAGTTGGTTAACTCTTCTTTGATTTGCGCCAGTCATTCTTTAATTCAATTTAAAATTGTACATTGTTATTATTTGACAAAGGAGAGACTGTCTAAAATATTTCCTAATGTTAATAGTCAGTGTGATAGATGTAAAACTTGAGATAGCTACATTGACACATATGTTTTGGTCGTGTTCTGTATTGAAACAGTTCTGGAAATCTATTGTTTCTATAATTTCTAAAGTTTTAAAAATTAATTTACAACCTAATAAATTGACAGTTTTGTTTGGTATAATTCCTCAATATATTCATGGTATTTCTATATCAGACCAACATGTAATTGCATTTGTCACACTATTGGCTAGAAGGGCTATTTTATTAAAATGGAAAGATGCTTCTGCTCCCACTTTGATACAATGGTTCTCTCAGATGATGCTAAGTCTTAGTTTGGAAAAAATCAGAAGTTGAACTTTTGATCCTCGATTTGACTTTGAGAAAAGGTGGGGCTCTTTTGCCTGCTACTATCATTTGATTTGAGTTAATTAAGATGGTCCCCTTCTGATTCTTGGGTTAATGGATTTGGTTGGTGGATTGATGTCTTTTTTTATATAGAAGCTTGTATGGCGTATAGCTCCAGGTTTGTGCTCCAAATGGATTTTTTTCTTGTTTTTTTTTGTTAGCTGGAGTTTTTTTTGTTTTAGTTAGTAGGGGTTCTTTTTTCCTTTCTTTTTTAAAAAAAAATAGCTTTAACATTTTGTATTTTTAAAAATTATTATTATTGATATACTGTTTAGCTTTGTTAATAGTTTGACTCTTATACATATTGATATATTGACTTAATTATTTTAATGTATTTCTTAGTTGTTGTCAATTTTCAATAATAATTAGTAAAAAGATTTAAAAATGTAATGAAAATGGAAATCAGGGTTCCAGTGTGTTAGAGGGAGTGCAGGAACCGGACCCTGGTGTGTCAGAGAGGATGTGGAAGTCAGCATCTGGTGAATCAGGTGCCGAAACATAGTGATTTCTAAATAATTGGATAACATATTATCAGAAGTTTACCGTATAAATTTCCTTTTTTTTCGTACTGAGTCACTGTTGCAATGGACAGCCAGGAGCTGACAGATTTGTATTTTTGCCTGTTCTCCTGAGCAGAGAGCAAGAATTTCCACTTCACTTGAGACAGGATCTTTAAGCTCCTGGTTACAAGTAGATGTGGCAGTTAATTGGAACACAATGAGATACTATAAACAGCCATGTGATAATGATCACTGTCTGTGTGAACTTCTCTGTTTCATCTTTAAGGACTTCCATCACCCAGGATATGCCCTCTTCTCATGGCGACCATCAAGGAGGAGGTACAGGAGCCTGAAGAGACACACTCAATGTTTAATGAACAGCTTCTTCCCCTCCACCATCAGATTTCTGAATGGATATTGAACCCATGAATTTTTTTCCTCTCCTTTTACATCACTTATTTAATTCAATTTTCTTTTTTAAAATCTATACCTATAAAAATTTATAGTTTTTATTATTATGTATTTCAATGTACTGTTGCTGCAAAGCAACAAATTTCACAACATATACCAGTGATATTAAATCTGATTCAGATTCTAAACCACAGCTCCAAATGCCTTGGGCAGTGTGGCACTTCCTCAGTATTGCAATGGAGTATTATATTTATGTTTAACAGACAAAGTGCTGGAGGTACTCACTGGGTCAGGCCACATCTGAGGAGGGTATTGGATTAAGGTTTAGAATTATTATTTTTCTGGTAGGTTTAATATTTTTATGTAATTCCCTATATGTTTGTAATTGTTTAGTGAATCCTCAGTAATTGTAGTATAGATGATTCAATATTTTTCTAGAGTTTCTCAGCAGCCCGTGTCACACCATTGAACCTGACTATTTCATAGGATACATCCTATCATAGTAATGTGCTTTATCTCTCTAGTGAGCAAGAGAGCCATGAATCCTTTGTTCTTTTTCTTTTTTTTATTTCATTGCTTCATTTTTTCTCTTTCTGTCTGCTGGCATGTGAACAAAGTCACTAGAGAGAAGTACTGGGAGATATGAAGTAGTCTCTTCATAGGACAAAATAAGACAAAGTAAGCATCATATTGAGACCCCTTTCAGAGCAAAAGGTCTGCTTGTCCCAACGTTATATGACATTTTATGTTCTAAAGATCAAATGACAATTCCATATTTACAATACATCCACAATGCTTCCTTTGAACTACACACAAACTTCACTCCTCCCACTTCGCACCCACACCAGAGACACCTAAATGCATTTTAATCAGCATTGTTCGGTCTGCCCATTAGCTGTGATTCATGGCTTTTATGAATCCATTGTTCAGAGTTGAGTTTTAAATTTAATCTACAATCCTTATTCATATTTGGAAATTGGTGGCTGAAGTCAGTTGCTGAAGTTATCAAACCCAAAATCATCGAAGCCTCTCTTACAGAAGACTGAGCTTGTTATGGTTCTGTTTTTATGACCAAAAAAAAGACCAAAATGACAAGATTTATGACTCATTCTTCACTTCTGAAGAACCTCTGGATCAATATCACTGGATCCAACAAGGGAAATGGACAATCGACATTTCAGGTTCAGATACATTCTTTCAGCATCATTTGACCTCCCTGACAGAACTGCAGGAGTAAACTCATGAGGAAGTTCAAGGCAGTGGTTCACCACCACATTCTCAGAACAAATTATGGATGGGCGGTAAGTGCTGGCATTGACCGTGACACCCCTCCTGCCAATGGAAAATATCATGGTTGCACAATATATGACACTTTTCACTCAGGGAAACCTTGCAGTGAGGACAGAGCCTTGTGGTCTCTCTTGTTTGTTCAATCTACTGGAAAAGTAATACAGTGAATTTTGTTGACTACCCTGTGGACAGCATACAGGAATGTCCTCTTGAAGGGTCTCAGCTGTCCATTTGCCTCCACAGATGCTGCCTGACCCCTGAGTTCCTTTAGCATGTTGTTCCAGATTGCAGCATCAGATTTCACTTGCGTATCCAGCGCACAGGATGATTTCTTGAACTGTGAGCAATCCTGTAACGAAGGACCATAGACATCTTCACACATTTTCACAGTTCAATGAGACTTTCTCTCGCCACTCCCTCTCTGTGATTTCTGCTGCTTTCCAAATCTTTGACCGCATTCTCATGCAGACTTGCTGCCACGGGGAGAGGGCAAAAAAATAGATTTAAAAATAGTGAAGTAGTGTACATGGGTTCATTGCATATACAGTAGCTCATCTCTGTGCGATACGAGAGCAGACATCATTGTATAACAGTCTCTGTTTTATTATTTTGCACATTATTATTGCAGAGTATTGCACATTGGTAAATTATTATTCTGTACTTTATTATTAGTTAATATTATTATCATTGCTGAGTGTGTTTTTAAATGTTGCTGCTGTAATGAATTAATTTCCCACAGGATCAATAAAGTACTTTATTATTATTATTATTAGACTATGAAGACATGCAGTCCTCTTTTATTGTCATTTAGTAATGCATGCATTAAGAAATGATACAATATTTCCTCCAGTGTGATATCACAAAACAGGACAAACCAAGACTAAAAAAACTAACAAAACCACATAATTATAACATATACGTTTGTAGTTACAACAGTGCAACAAATACCATAACTTGATGAAGAACAGTCCATGGCACAGTAAAAAGTTCAAAGTCTCTCGAATGTCTCACATCTCACGCAGATGGGAGAAGGAAGAAAACTCTCCCTGCCATGCCGACCACAGTCCGACTCTGAGTCGTCCGAAAACTTCGAGCCTCCGATCAGCCCTCCGACACCAAGTACTGAGCACCATCGCTATCCGAACGATTTGACCTCAATCTCGGTCACCAGAAATTTCTCCAGATGTTCCTCTGTGCTTCTCACTTCTGTCTCCATCAAATCAGAATTGTCCACGGTCCCTATTTAACAGATACGATACCATTTTCCACCGGAGGGCTGCGCGCGCGCGGCGCGCTGCTATCTCATCCTCCCGCCATTATTATTATTATTCTCCATTCAGAAATGTGGCACCAGCGGGGAAGATGCTGTTTCTAAAGTGTTGAAGAGATGTCTCCGGGCTGTTCAAGAGAAGCCATGCATCACATTGCTCTAGAGCAGGGGTTTCCAACCTGGGGTCCCAGGGCCCCTTGGTTAATAGTACTGGGTTGTAGCATAAAAAAAATTTGAGAACCCCTGCTCTAGAGTGAGCTGAGGTTGAAGAAAATGCCCCTGTGGACTGCCATCGATACGGCTTTTTGTACAGTTTCTGCCGCCACCACCACTTCCTCCTGCCCTTCACCTCACCGTGCTGCTTCCTCCTATCCGACAAGTGGGCTCAAATGAAGAAAAGCTCACTTGACTCCAAAAATGTAATCCAGGACCTGTGGAAAACTTTCAGAAATCAGAAATTAGTTGTAGGAGACAGCGAACGGCAAAAAATGCCCATATGGACTTTGAGTCTGAAGGGATGAACTGACCGCTAATGTTTTTGTTGTGACAAACGCCTTGTACACCAGTTCTGAAGGGTTCTTGATGCCATTCTCATGATGGGGAGGACCAATGGCACAAAAGAATTCCATAGTCAGTGCGGAAGCATTATTTAACTTTGATAGTTACATGTTTTGGACACTCTTGGAAGAACCAAGCCAAACAGACATACATTTCACACACAATGTATGCCCTTAAAATGGCCAAATTTGTGCAAGTGTGAATCTAGTAATGGTGCTGCTGGGAATTCTAATGTAACTTTGACAAAGGCAGTGCATGGAGTCAATTCTTTTTGGCAACCTTAAACTGAGAAAACTTTGCCTCTAACTCATTTTGCAAAGGGATTCTCTTTTTTCAATGCTTGAACTATTTATAGTTGAAGACGCCTGATGCTTATTTGAACTGAGCCTGGTTTGAGTTTACACAACGCTCATTTCTGTAGCTGCAGAATGCAGTTGTGTCACTTCAACCGGCAATCTTGTTTGTTGTCTTGCCAAGCTATTTTTTACTTTATCACCACTGCGTTCTGGAGAGTGTTAATATTTTCAACTCTTCCTGTTTATAAAAGTCCTTAACATTTTCCAGGACCCACCAAACTCCAGTGGTAGTTGTCTACATTACCTGAAATGGCAAAAGAAATGAAACTCTTTATGGAACACATTTATTAGGGAGGCAATAGTTACTTTTCTCTGCTTGGCAATAGGCTCTTACAAGGTCTCAGAAGTTATCCAAATGATCAAAGCTTATTTCTTGAAATGATTCAATATTTGTGAAGTATCAAATGTTTGTTCTTTCAAGAACTGAATATTGGTGTAGTGATATCATTTTTTATTAGTGTCTGAACAAAGCTGACTGTTGATATATGTCATACTGCTGTCGTCGTTCATTTAATTTACTCCTAACTTTGCTGAATTTTATGACATGTCTGGGGTATGTTAAACAACCAGTTTCTAGATCTGAAATCTAAGAGAATCAATCTATGCCACTGCAAGTCTGAAGTATTGCCACTTAGCATCAGACTTTTAAAAACAATTCTAACATTCACAGCAGCACAATAGTACGAGCACATAGGTTTGTATCATAATGGAGGATGCTTTTAGAAGTTCCATACAGATTTTTTTTTTACCAAGTGTGTGGATTTTAAAAAAAGTATTTCCATGAATTTAGAAACAAACTGTTATTAATGTTGTCAAAGTGTCAACAGCTTCTGGATGTTATGTTAACAGTTTAATATCTATGTCCATTCAGTTGGTTTCAACACAATTTGTTAAATATTTGCTCTTAATTTATTCTATAATTACAACTTGTACTTGTCTTAGTATAAAACAAAAGGCCAGGAATTCACTGGGATCAAATTAGAAAGGAAAACATAACTCTTCTGTCCTGAAATAATGAAAGAGAAGCAGTTGTCTGAAAAGAATCTGATTAAAATTTGGCAAGTGAGCACAGTCTAGCATCAGATCAAAGGGAAAACAATAAAATTAAACATTTGTCTCTTGCCCAAATTGTGGAGAAGACTCTATAGACTGTATTGAGCCATGTGCAGACTGTGCTGTTATGTTCAGAGGCATCCCTGAAGGGGGAAAATGAAACAAAAGAATTAATGCATTGTGTACAAGAAGGGCTTGTGACAGAAATGCAAAAACAACATCAACATTTTTAAGTTAGCCTCTGTTTGAACACTTTGGGCCTACTCTGAGCTGCTCTGGGGATTTGGATCTAAGGACTTAATTTGGGTCGGAATGCTGTTGTTGTTGCTCCCTTTTATTGTTTTCATGATTGTTTTTTCTCTCTTTCTCTGTGGGCACTGTAGGTTGGTCTCATTTTCAAAAATTGGGTTCTTTCAGGTTCCTTGCTTTGCGACTGCCTGTTAAGCAAACAAATCTCAAGGTTGTATGATTTAGACATTCATTGATAATAAATGTTCTTTGAATCTTTGAAGTGGAATTTCCATTTAGAAGAAGGAAGTTATAATGCTTCCTTGGCAGCACTGACCAAAAAAAACTTCTAAAAATCAATTCAAAGTTTGAAAAAATTCTAATGGCACCCAGGCCACATCTCCTATTGGTGCCTCTAGAGATCGCCTGGGATAGAATTTGATTGATTTGATCATATTTGGTTAACCAACCTGTCTGTTCTCAGACTGCCCTTCCACAACAGATGAGGTGTGAAGAATTGTACAGGTACGGGAATGTGTTTGATGCCCCTTCTCCTTCCACTTGATTCTTCACAAGTACTCTGTGTGATTCCTCTAAGTTTAGCCACTGAAACCATAGAAACCATAGAAAAACTACAGCACAGAAACAGGCCTTTTGGTCCTTCTTGGTTGTGCTGAACCATTTTCTGCCTAGTCCCACTGACCTCCACATGGACCATATCCCTCCATACATCTCCCATCCACGTATCTGTCCAATTTATTCTTAAATGTTAAAAAAGAACCCACATTTACCACCTCGTCTGGCAGCTCATTCCACACTCCCACCACTCTCTGTGTGAAGAAGCCCCCCCTAATGTTCCCTTTAAACTTTTCCCCCTTCACCCTTAACCCACGTCCTCTGGTTTTTTTCTCCCCTTGCCTCAGTGGAAAAAGCCTGCTTGCATGCACTCTACCTATACCCATCATAATTTTATATATCTCTATCAAATCTCCCCTCATTCTTCTACGCTCCAGGGGATAAAGTCCTAAACTATTAAACCTTTCTCTGTAACTGAGTTTTTCAAGTCCCAGCAACATACTTGTAAACCTTCTCTGCACTCTTTCAACCTTATTAATATCCTTCCTGTAATTTGGTGACCAAAACTGAACACAATACTCCAGATCTGGCCTCACCAATTTGGCCTTATACAACCTCATCATAACATTCCACTGAGGTTTGACACCTTCTGGCCCATCCAAAGTACTTGGCACCATTCATCAAATGAGAGCTCAGAAGTTACCACTTGCTCTGTATTCTGTATTCTGCTTGAACCCTGCCTCTCTTATCTAAAATTAACACAACATGTGAATCAAATAGCGCCTGAATAATCTTGTATACTTCCTCTTCATTGATACTTAGCAGCTTTGAAAAGCCTGATCGGGCTTTGAGGATAGAACAAAGAAACTTTATGAAAGATGTCTTGCAGATGCTGTCTTGAAGCTTTAATGCATGATGGAGGTACTCACCAACGTAAATGTCACTTGCCCAGTAAAATGTCATTTCCTGACGTTGTGGTTAAGTACACTGATGGGGGCAGAATGAACACGTGCAGTTACCACGTGGAATAGCTGGAGGAAATGCATGATGTGAAAAGGTGTAAAGACTGCAAAAGCTTCTCAATAACAGCAGTGCTCAGCTTGAGCTTTATAAAGAATCTCACATTTTTTTTCTTCTACTGAATTTGAAACAAACCCATTAAGAACGTTGTGTTAGAAATACTGAGACCTGAGGTATCATGTCTTTGATAGGTTAACTTTAAAATCCAGATCTGGTAAACTTCTCATGCATCACTCTTGTGTGAAGCAGGTTCAGCACTCAAAGTGGATGTGGTAGCAGTGGTAGTTTTAAAAAACCATGAATGAATTTGACATGAATTCAGCCTTTTTTCCTTGGAGCAACGGAGGATGAGAGGTGACCTGATAGAGGTGTTTAAGATGATGAGAGGTATTGATCGTGTAGATGGTCAGAGGCTTTTTCCCAGGGCTGAAATGGCTAGCACGAGAGGGCACAGTTCTAAGGTGCTTGGAAGTAGGTACAGAGGAAATGTCAGGGGTAAGTTTTTTACGCAGAGAGTGGTGAGTGCATGGAAAGGGCTGCCAGCAACGGTGATGGAGATGGATACAATAGGGTCTTTTAAGAGACTCCAGCACAGGTACATGGAACTCAGGTAAGTAGAGGGCTATGGGTAACCCTAGGTAATTTCTAAGGTAAGGACATGTTCGGCACAGCTTTTTGGGCCGAAGGGCCTGTATTGTGCTTTTATGTTTTCCATGTTTCTATGTTTCTATGACAATCAGACCCGAAACATGGGTACAAAACCTCTATCTGAATAATTAATTGAGACCTCAGGGGTCTAACAGACTGGCTATACATTGGCCTGACAATTTTAATCATGCCCCAAGCACATGCAGGTTGGGTAGAGATCATTTAATCCCGAATATAATGCTGCAATATTGCCTTTCATTGCAAATTATATTGGGCAACATTTTTTTTTCAGAAGTGTTGCTTCCTCAGAGTTTTTTTTAGTGATAGACCACTTGCAGCTGAACACAAATATAATTTCAGACTACTTTTATCATGTAGGAATTTGAGGAAAACAATAAATTAACTTTTATTGAATACATTGCATTTAAATGCATAACGGTGCTGAGGCTTTGCAATAGTTCAACTAAAAATGTTTGGTTGATGATTTTTGTAATGTATGGATCTAATTCTTTTACAGCAATGACTCCCCTTAGCATTACGTATGGATCTGTTGTCTAAGCATTGATCTGCTGTCCATGCATGTGCAATGTTTTCTTTCCCTCTCTTGCTGCAATGTGAGTGCACCTGTTAGAGCCATCTCCTGTGTGCATGCTTTTATTTAATTGATATGTAGTTGCAAAGGCACAACCATCTTTATTTGTTCTCAGTATTTGAGGCTTCTCGCTTAAGCATCCAACAATAATCAGCCAACATTGATGGATTCCAGCTGCCCTGACACAACTTCTCCATGACAGCAATTCCTGGTGAAAGCATTCAACGTGCTCATCACTGACAGCGCCGAGATTTGCAGGGAAGAAGTCTCTATGGGAATGCAGAAATTGAATCTTTGGTGACATGTTGCACTTCATGGCTTTGTATGCTTGAAGCATGTTGCCAACCAGTTGCACATAGTTTGATGCTCTGTAGTTGCCAAGAAAATTTTCAATAACATCCTTGACCACCTTCCATGCGATTTTCTTGGTCCCACTAGAAGTTCTTCAAATTGCTTGTCATTGATGACCTGTTCGATTTGTGCCTCAAAAAATGCCTTCCTTAACCCTGGCATCAGTTATTCTGGGAAATATCTGTCTCAACTATCAAAATCCTTCATGGAAGTTTATAGTCTTTCTAAAACTTATCCTATCATGCAGTGTCCACCCTACCTAAACATGCTCAAACATGCCTGGACAAGATGGAAAACTTTTCAGCTTACATTGTGAGCAACATTTTAATTGACTTGAACTATGAACTGGGAAAAAACCAAATATAGCTGATTTAAAACAAATGGTGCATTATAGGGAAATTTCATGGTGATTTTCCTGATCAACAGCCCAAAATCCATAAGGTACATGCAAAGGTATTCAGGAAGCAAAATCTTTTTGTCCAGTGTTATTTTTCATTGATATGCAATAGCTCGTCATTGTATTAAGACGTCATATAGTAGTTATATAAAAATGTTTATAGAAAAACATTTTCTCTTTTTATGATTGAACAGCCAATGATAATTTGCTTAGTCATAAGAACAAGAGCTTCTGCAGATGCTGGAAATCTTAAGCAACACACACAAACTGCTGGAGGAACTCAACAAGTCAGGCAATCTCCATGGATGGAAATGAACAGTTGACCTTTTGGATCGAGTTCTGATGAAGAGTCTCAGCTGGAAATGGCAACTGTTTATTCCCCTCCACAGATGTGGCATAATTTGCATAATCACAGCTCGCTAATTCTTTCAGCATGAAGTACTGTACTATTCTTTTGATTGCTGTTGAACTCAACATCTCTGATTATATGTTCTGAGCACAGTCATGCTGGACATCAATCTTCTTTTGTTGGCAGTCTTTCAGTACTATGACAAATCTTCATACACTGAATATAAGCTCTGAGCTTTAGCAGTCTGTTTGCCTGGACAGGCATCAGTGCTGATTTCAACTATTTTTATCTTTAGGGCAAACAACATTGGCACCAGAACCAGTAAATTACACCAAATACAATTCAAAGTGTTTGCTTTGAAGATTTCCTATTTCTTGTCAGTGTTGACTGATTAAGCAAAAATAATAAGCATTGCAAGGCAGAAGTCTCCTATGCTGCACAACTTTGCCCGGATAACCAGATGCTTTGGACCCATGGACAATGTAGAGTCAACACAACAAACCATTAGAGAGATCATTGTGATCTTCACAATATCTTCTAAATCCATTAGCAGGACAGGGAAGTCTAAGTCAGCATCTTCTCTCGGGGTTACACCTCCAGAATTAGGACTTTGACAATGCTCAAGCAGCCCTAATGGACAGGGCTTGCTTCACACTGGACTCTCAAAAAGACCAGATTACTTTTGAGTTGAATCACGGCAAGAGATTTCAAGTAGGACAGAGAAGGAACTTCAAGGAAGTTCTCAAGCATTCCTTATGAAGTGTAGCATCCACATAGACTCAAGGAGAATCACTGGCCAATGATCGCTCAAAGTGTGAAGGCACATCCAGGAGGCTCCTTGTGTCAATGATGTTAGCATACAGAGACCAAACACAAACACCTCAAGAAGCACACAACCTTAACCACCCCCTCACCCACCTATCCCATCGAACTTTACCCACCAGCAGAGACTGAGGATCCTTCATAGAATTCCTCTAATGGAGTTGAAGAAAGTCATCCATAACCCCAAGGCCTATAGTAGTCTTCAGTGGAAACGTATTGCTTCCTCAGAAAGTTTCTGTGATTATGATAGACAGCTTGAAGCTGAATACAAATATATTTTCATACTACTTGTATCATGTAGGAACTTGAAGTAACAAGCTAACATTTATTGAATGTAATGTGTTTAATTGCATAATTGTGCGAATGCTTTGCAATAATTCAACTAAGCCAAAAATGTTTTGTTGATGATTTTCATTTGTACTCAATGTCTGAGGCTTCTCAATTAAGTATCCAATTATCCATAGTGGAAAAACATTAGGAAAAGGACCTGCCATTATTTTCTTCTGTTTTAATGCTATTAGAGTGAAGTTCAAAGTTCAAGGTAAATTTATTAGAATAGTATGTTTATGTCACCATATACTTCCCTGAGATTCCTTTTTTTCCATTTTATTTTCTTGCAGGCATTCACAGTAGAACAAAGAAATACAACAGAGTCAATGAGAAACACTGCACAAAACTGGCAAACAACCAATGGGCAAGAGACAAACAACCTGTGCAAATACAAAATAATAATAATAAATAAATAAGGAAATAAATAATACTGAGAACATGAGTTGTAGAGTCCTTGAAAGTGAATTTATAATTAAGGAGGGAGGAGAAGATGACGACATGACGCAGCTTGCAGTAGCCTCTCCGGTGAATGATATCTGTTATCTGTCAAGTAGGATGCCGTGCACAATCGTGATTTGATGGAGACAGACGTGAGAGCACGGAGGAACATCTGGTGAAACTTCTGAAATGCCTGTTTCGCTGCTGCTGCTGCTGTGTGATCCAGAATCTCCAGAGGGGAAGGCCCCGAATCCTCGGCTGCAGTCGGGTGCTCCAATGCATCAGCAAGTTTGCGGCGCTTCCGTCTGCGTGAGATGATGGGGCTATCGGGACTTGAGACATTTTTTTACCGTGCACATGGTCTGCTCTTTATCAAATTATGGTATTGCTTTGCACTGTTGTAACTATATGTCATAGTTATGTGGTTTTGTCAGTTAGTCTTAGTTTGTCCTGTTTTTCTGTGATATCTTTCTGGGGGAACATTGTATCATTTTTTAATGCATGCATTTCTAAATGACAATAAACGAGGACTGAGTGTCCTCATAATCTAATCTAATCTAATAATTTGTGGAATAATTCAGTGCTGAGGTAATTGAAGTTATCCACGCTGCTTCGGGGGCCTGATTGTTGAAGGGTAATAACTGTTCCTGAATCTGGTGGTGTGGGGCCTAAGGACCTTTTCCCCCCTTCCTAATGGCAGCAGTGAGAAGACAGCATGGCCTGGATGTTGGAGTTTTTTGATGATGGATGCTGCTTTCTTGTGTAGGCTCCCTGTAGGTATGCTTATTTACAAAAGATTTTCATGCTTTTGGCAAGATGGAGTAGAAGGTTAGTTCCTAATCAAACATTCTTCTATCCAACCCTCTTCAGAATCACATGATAATTGGGTGGCTAAGTCATAGGAACAATGGAAGAATAAAGCAAGCACAATGAAAATGATAAGATGTTATGAGCTTGATGAGGTGAGAATTACAACAAAGTTGCAGTCTTATAGAAAAATTACTAATTCCACCACTTGTTACAATAAGGCTGTGTCTCATCAGTATGAAAAGCAAGCAAATCCATATTCCAGAAGTTAATTTGCACAGTTAAACAGCTTTTATTAATGAAATTAATGTCATCAATGAAATCAATCAATAAAAAAATGTGATGGCTAGAACTTTCTGTGTGAGGAAATCAATATGGTTGATATTCTGCTTTTGATTTTGCCCAAGCCAGTAGGGATAACATTTACTTGCATCGCTTAGGAATATTCGGAAATGAGTGGAAGAAGATTGGACATCTTCCATTATGAATAAGCGTTCTGCAAAATTACTAACCCTGTGGTTAAAGTGAAAATTTACTCAGCTGCTTGAATACTAAAGCAGTTCTTGGCATGTACGTAGATGAGCAAACTGACAATTATTTATGTCCGCTAATATATTTGTCATTCCAAGAATCCCGAATAGACTTCATACAACATATGTCCACTGTCATTAATCATGCTGTCATACCTTAACTCCGCTTTCACCAACTGATCACATCATTTGTAAAGTAGAATATCCACCTACACTTGCTCTCATTTGTAAGTGGAGTCTTAAAGCACTTGAACATATGTGCAGCTCAATACGAGAGCACACAAGCCCGAAACTCCTTCATATCAGATGTTGATTTCTCATTACATTTACAACTGAAGGTCTTTCCAAAGTCAGCTAATTAATTGTGAGGGTTGTCTAATTTGATTAAGCTTCTAGGCAATGGCTTCAATATTTTACATTTTTATAGCATCTGGAAATCAGATTCTGAACAATGTCTTCTACATTGTGAATGATAGCCTTTGTAGGCCCAATCCACGTTGGGAACGTATACTTTGACATGTTTATGCATACTTCCTTATAGACATTAATATGCTCTTAAAATAGCACCTAAATAATCATTAGAATATAAACGAATGATAATGCACTTTGACTGTAGTTTTTTTTTCATGTTCTTTTCTAAACCTACTCTCTCCTTGGCATTATGGGGACTGCAAAGAGAAGAGCCATTAGGACTGTCTCAGAGGCTGCTGAGCGAGCGTCCACATGGCTCTGGATGAACTGGAGTGACCCGTGGAGCAGTGCTGCTGGGACACAAGCTGGGGCCCGATCAACCCTGGCTGGGTCGCCTGGGTGAGAGAAAGAGTCTCTTGTTGAAAGACCCAAAACACCCAATGACCCCAGGTTACATCACTGATGATCTGTCCCAGCGCATCCTAGCATGGATCTCAGCATCTCTGTTAAATTATAAAGCATTTGGTCTTTGATATAGAGACTCTGCTGGGTTACATTTTCCTTGTATTCCGCAACCACAATATTATGAGACTTTCAATCTCGTAGTTAATTTTTGAAAACTAACCAAACAATATTGTTGCCTGACCAAGAAGGCACAGCAGCGTCTCTACTTCCTAAGCAGATTGAGGCGAGCAAGGCTCCTCCCCGCCATCTTAACTCCATTTTGCAGGAGCACCATTGAGAGCATCCTGGCAAGTTGCATCTCCATCTGGGATGGGAGCAGCAGAACATCGGACAGAAAGTCCCTTCAAAAGACTGTGAGAACGGCTGAAAGGACCACAGGAACATACCATCCATCGCGGACGGTCATCAAGAGTGCTGCATACGTAGGGCCTTTAGTATTATTAAGGATTCCACCCATCTACCCAGCATCATTTTAGACTTTTTACCGTCAGACAGAAGACTATAATGCATAAAAACAAGAACAGTCAAGATGGGAGATAGTTTCTTCCCTCAGACCATTAGGCTTCTGAACTCCTTGTCGCATCACATTCGAATTGTCACTGGATAATTTGTACTGTACTCTACAATATTTAATTTATGCATGTTAGTTTGTTACTTATGTGCGATTCATCTGTAGATTTTGTCCTTACCTTGATAAGTTATCATGTGCTATGTGTGTTATGTGTACTACTGTGCTTTACACCCTGGTTTGGAGAAATGTCTTGTTTCTGTATACATTACTGTATATGGTCATATATGTTATATACATGCATATAATTAAATGACGACAAAGTTGACTTGACTTGTGCACATTTGGAATGTCATTTTTACTTCTCGTCACCGCATTAAAGGAAGGATGTTGAGGCTTTGGCAAGAATTCAGAAGAAGCTCACCAGGATGTTGCCTGAACTGGAGAGTATTAGGTATAAGGAGAGGTTGGATGTACTTGAGTTGTTTAGTATTTAATATTAAATACGAAAATATTAAAAATGTAATATTAAGAAGGGAGGGAAGCAAAGGACAGGAAGTTTATAGGCCTGTTAGCCTAACTTCAGTGGTTGGGAAGATGTTGGAGTCTATTATTAAGGATGGGGTTTTGGGGTACTTGGAGGTACATGATAAAATAGGCCATAATCAGCATGTTTCTTTAAGGGAAAAATTTGTTTGACAAATCTTGATAGTTCAAAGGTTCATTTTATTATTGAAGTATGTATGCAGAATACAACTGTGAAAATTGTCTTCTCCAGATAGCCATAGAATACAGAACACCATATAAATAGTTGAAAGAAAGACATCAATCCCTCTCACACAAGAAGAAAAAGAATCAATAATTTGCAAATGTCTGCAACCCCTCCCTCGCACAAAACTAACCGATCACCCAAGCCCCCAGCCCGCCAATCGGCAACGATAAAGAATGGGCAAAAACATCAAAAAACCATAGAACTGAAAGAGGCCAATATGAACTACAGTCCAATCCATAAATCTCAAAATTTCAATTACAATTCCGAGAACATCGGGACACAGTGGCCCTTCCCACAGCAGCGACTCCAACCCAAATCTGTTGGAATGCTTTGAGGAAGTAACAGGTAGGATAGGCAGAGGAAAGTTGGTGGATGTTGTTTCCGTGGATTTTCAGAAGGCCCTTGATAAGCTGCCACACACAAGGCTCCTAAGCAAAATTAGAGCCCACAGTATTACAGAAAAAATACTAGCATGGATAGAAGATTGGCTGACTAGCAGGAGGCAAAGAGTTGGAATAAAGGAGGCCTTTTGGATATGGAAGATGGAATTGATGGCTTTGTTGCCAATTTTGAAGAGGGACAAGTAGTGTTGAAGAAGCGGAGAGTTTGCAGAAGAATTTAGACAGATCAGCACAGGCAAAGAAGTGTCAGATGGAATATAGTGTAGAGAAGTGTATGGTCATGCACTGTTTTTAAAAGAGAAAATGAAGGCGCAGACTATTTTCTAAATGGAGAAACTTCAGAAATCAGTGGTACAAAGGGACTTTGGGGTCCCTTTATAATATAAAATATAATATAAAAGGAAGAATGTAATGCTGATTTTTTGTAAGGCATTGGTGAGACAGCAGTTGAACTATTGAGAGCAGTTTTAGGTCCCTTATATAAGAAAAAATGTGTTGTCATTGGACAGGGTCCAAGAGTTTCACGAGAATGATCACAGCAATGACAGGGTTAACATATGAGGAGGGTTTGATAGCTCTGGGCCTGAACTCACTGGAGTTTAGAAGAATGAGGGGGAGCTCATTGAAATCTATCGAATATTAAAAAGCCTAGATAGAGTGGACGTGGAGGGGATGCTTCCTACAGCGAGGGAGTCTAAGACCAGAGGTACAGCCTTAGAATAGAAGAATGTCCCTTTAGAACAGAGATGAGGAGGAATTTCTTTAGCCAGAGGGTGGTGAATCTGTGGAATTCATTGCCGCAAACAGTTGTGGAGGTCAAGTCATTGGGTATATATAAAGGAACAGTTGATAGATTCTTAATTATTAGTAAGGATGTCAAAGGATGCGTGAAGAAGTAGGAGAATGGGATTGAGAGGGATAATGAATCACCTTTGATATGTATGATGTGCTGAATGGCATAATTCTATTCCTGTGTCTTAGGAACTTATAGTTTGCTTCTGGAATGTCAAAGGCTGAGGGAAGAACTTATAGAGATTTATAAAGTGTTGAAAGGCACTGATAGGTTACGTAGAGACTTTTGGCCAGGGTGGAAAGATCAAAAGCTAGAGGGCATGGTTTTACGGTGAGAGGGGTAAATTTTTAAGGATATACAGGAATGTGGTAAGATATTTACCGGAACGCACTTCCAGGAGGCAAAAGAATGGTGATTCATGAAATGTGTTTTTTTTTGGCAGCAGTAGTACAGTGCAATAGGTAAAATTACTACAGTACTGAGCAAAAGCCTGAGGTACCCTAGCTATATACAGTGTCTATAAAAAGTATTCACCCCCTTGGAAGTTTTCATGTTTTATTGTTTAACAACATTGAATCACAGTGGGTTTAATTTGGGTTTCTTTGACACTGATCAAAAGAAAAAGCTTCTTTCATGTCAAAGTGAAAACAGATCTCTACAAAGTGATCGAAATTAATTACAAATATAAAACATAAAATAATTGATTGCATATGTATTCACCCCCCTTCAAGTCAGTATATAGTAGATGCACCTTTGGCAACAATTACAGCCTTGAGTCTGTGTGGATGGGTCTATCAGCTTTGCACATCTGGACACTGCAATTTTCCCCCTTTCTTCTTTACAAAACTGCTCAAGCTCTGTCAGATTGCATGGGGATTATGAGTGAACAGCCCTTTCCAAGTTGCCACAAATTCTCAATTGGATTGAGGTCTAGAAATCCACTCCAGGACATTAACTTTGTTGTTTTTAAGCCATTCCCATATAGCTTTGACTTTATGCTTGGAGTCATTCTTTTGCTGGAAAACAAATCTTCTCCCAAGTCACAGTTCTTTTGCAGACTGCATCAGGTTTTCCTGCAGGATTTCCTTGTATTTTGCTGCATTCATTTTACCCTCTACTTTCACAAGCCTTACAGGGCCTGCTGTAGTGAAGCATCCCCACAGCATGATGCAGCCACCACCATGCTTCATGGTAGGGATGGTGTGTTTTTGATGATGTGAAGTTTTTGGCGTATGCCAAGCATAGCGTTGAGTCTGATGGTCAAAAAGCTCATTTTTAGTTTCATCAGACCATAGAACCTTCTTCCAGTTGACTTCAGAGTCTCCTATATGCCTTCTGTCAAACCCTAGCCGAGATTTCATGTGAGTTTCTTTTTAAGTGCCTTTCTCTTTCAACAGTTCCATTTCTTGATGATTGATTTAATTGTACTCCAAGGGATATTCAGTGATTTGGAAATTTTCTTGTATCCATCTCCTGAATTGTGCTTTTCAGTAACATTTTCGTTGAGTTTCTTGGAGTGTTCTTTTGTCTTCATGGTGTAGTTTTTGCAAGACAACTGACTTACCAGCAGTTGGACCTTCCAGATACAGGTGTATTTTTACTACAATTAATTGAAACACCTTGACTGCACACAGGTGATCATTTAATTAATTATGTGACTTCTAAAACCAGTTAGCTGGACCAGTGATGATTTGGTGTATCATATTAAAGGGGGTGAATACTTATGCAATCAATTATTTTGCGTTGTATATTTGTGATTAATTTAGATAACCTTGTAGAGATTTTTTTTCAGTTTGACATGGAAGAGTCTTTTTCTGTTGATCAGTGTCAAAAGGAGCCAAATTAATTCCATTGTGATTCAATGTTGTAAAACAATAAAACACGAAAATTTCTAAAGGGGCGTAAATACTTTTTATAAGTACTGTATATGTGCCTAAGAGTTTTACTCTGTACTGTAAGGGACAACAGATGCAGGGTTTTGATGCAAAATGGTTACTGTTATTTTTCTCCCGTGGATGATGCTCGATCTGCTGAGTTCCTCCAGCAGATTGTTTGCTAAAACCTGAAGGAAAGATTGCACAGACTTTCATGCCTGAGAGGAAGGGATCCAGGTTCTGCATCTTAATGTCAGCATCCTTCATTTTACTTTGACACTGAATTGAGGTTCTCTGGCAGGCTCTTCAATGCACCAGTAACTTCATCATGCATACCATTAGCCTTCATTCTTGGGCTGTTTCATTGTAGTCATAAGATCATAAGAAATAGGAGCAGGAGTCGGACATTTGGCCCGTCAAGCCTGCTCCGCCATTCAATAAGATCATGGCTGATCTGGCCATCGAATCATCTCCACCTACCTGCCTTTTCCCTATCACCCTTAATTCCCCTACTATGCAAAAATCTATCCAGCCTTATCTTAAATATATTTACTGTGGTAGCCTCCACTGCTTCATCGGGCAGAGTATTCCACTCTCTGGGAAAAACAGTTTCTCCTCATCTCTGTCCTAAATCTACTCCTCCAAATCTTGAGGCTATGTCTCCTAGTTCTAGTCTCACCCACCAGAGGAAACAACTTTCCTGCCTCGATCTTATCTATCCCTTTCATAATTTTATATTTTTCTATGAGATCTCCTCTCATTCTTCTGAATTCCAGCGAGTACAGTTCCAGGCAACTTAATTTCTCCTCATAGTCTAACACCCTCATCTCTGGAATCAACCTGGTGAACCTCCTCTGCCCCACCTTCAAAGCCAGTATATCCTTCCTTAAGTAAAGAGACCAGAACTGCACACAGTACTCCAGGTACGGCCTCACCAGTACCCTGTACAGTTGCAGCGTAACCTCACTGCTCTTAAACTCAATCCCTCTAGCAATGAAGGCCAACGTTCCATTTGCCTTCTTGATGGCCTGCTGAACCTGCAAACCAGCCTTTTGTGATTCATGCACAAGCACTCCTGTCCCTCTGAACAGCAGCGTGCTGCAGTTTTTTACCATTTAAATAGTAATCTGCTCTTTCATCTTCCCTTCCAATGACCTTGCATTTACCAACGTTATACTCCATCTGCCAGAACCTTGCCCACTCGTTTAACCTATCTATATCTTTCTGCAGCCTCTCTGTATCTTTTGCACAATTTGCTTTTCCACTCAATTTAGTATCATCAACAAACTTAGATACACTATACCCGGTCCCCTATTCCAGATCGTTAATATATATCGTGAACATTTGTGGGCCCAGCACCAACCCCTGCTGCACACTGCTCACCACTGATTGCCAACCAGAGTAACACCAATGTATCCCAACTCTTTGCTTTCTATTAGTTAACCAATCCTGTATCTATGCTAATACATCACCCCAACTCTAGGCATCCTGACAGGCAGGATTTATGAACATTTGGAGAGGTATAATATGAATAGTCAGCATGGCTTTGTCAAGGACAGGTCATGCTTTACGAGCCTGATTGAATTTTTTGAGGATGTGACTAAACACATTGATGAAGGAAGAGCAGTGATGTAGTGTATATGGATTTCAGCAAGGCATTTGATAAGGTACCCCATGCCAGGCTTATTGAGAAAGTAAGGAGGCATGGGATCCAAGGGAACATTGCTTTGTGGATCCAGAAATGGCTTGTCCACAATAGGCAAAGAGTGGTTGTAGACAGGTCATATTCTGCATGGAGGTTGGTGACCAGTGGAGTGCCTCAGGGATCTGTTCTGCGTTCTTTACTCTTCGCGATTTCCAGAAATGACCGAGATGAGGAAGTGGAGGGATGGGTTAGTAAATTTGCTGATGACACAAACGTTGGTGGTGTTGTGGATAGTGTGGAGGGCTGTCAGAAGTTACAGCGGGACATTGATAGGATGCAAAACTGGGCTGAGAAGTGGCAGATGGAGTTCAACCCAGATAAGTGCGAAGTGGTTCATTTTGGTAGGTCAAATATGATGGCAGAATATAGTTTTAATGGTAAGACTCTTGGCAGTGTGGAGGATCAAAGGGATCTTGGGGTCCGAGTCCATAAGATGCTCAAAGCAGCTGCTCAGGTTGACTCTGTGGTTAAGAAGGCATACGGGGTATTGGCCTTCATCAATCGTGGAATTGAATTTTGGAGCCGAGAGGTAATGTTGCAGATACATAGGACCTTGGTCAGACCCCACTTGGAGTATTGTGCTCAGTTCTGGTTACCTCACTACAGGAAGGATGTGGAAACCATAGAAAGGGTGCAGAAGAGATTTACAAGGATGTTGCCTGGATTGGGGGGCATGCCTTATGAAGGCAGGTTGAGTGAACTCGGCTTTTTCACCTTGGAGCAACGGAGGATGAGAGGTGACCTGATAGAGATGTACAAGAAGATGAGAGGCATTGATCGTGTGGATAGTCAGAGGCTTTTTCCCAGGGCTGAAATGGCTGCCACAAGAGGGCACAGGTTTAAGGTGCTTGGGAGTAAGTACAGAGGAGATGTCAGGGGTAAGTTTTTTATGCAGAGAGTGATGAGTGCGTGGAATGGGCTGCCGGCAACCGTGGTGGAGGCGGATATGATAGGGTCTTTTAAGAGACTTTTGGATAGGTACATGGAGTTTAGAAAAATAGAGGGCTATGGGTAACCCTAGTAATTTCTAAGGTAGGGACATGTTCGGCACAACTTTGTGGGCCAAAGGGCCTGTACTGTGCTGTAGGTTTTCTATCTTTCTATGTTTCTATCATCCTGAACATTCCTGTGGCAGAAATCATGTTCAACCGTGAAACTACATTCCCTAATTTTGATTACTTTTATAAGTTTCAGATTCAGATTTATTTATCACATATACATGAAAAACTACAGAGAAATGTGTTGTTTGCATTAATAACCAATGACCGGTCTCCCTCTCCCTCTCGTTTGCTGCTGCCAGGGGAAGGTCTTGGGCATTGGGCAAGATTTGATGCAACTTTACTGGCGCTGCACTGTTACAAACATGGGGTCCTTGCCAATTCATGCCCCAATCAGCAATATAATCAGAGCTGGTTGCATGTAGAAATCATTTTAGTGACTGACCAACAGGAGGCTGCCAATATAATCAATGAATGAGGGTTGATCAGATATTGCCAATACCGAGTTTATTTTCGTGTTAATCCACTTGAGTCCCTGTGATGTCTTGGAATAATTTTCATTTGCACTGTTATATTCAGAATTCCAGAATTAGTTAAAAGTGATACTTGGTTCTTCCTCACAAATTGACCTCTGGAAGGGATCTGCAAATACAGGTCCATAATTCATTGAAAGTGGTGTCACAGGTAGATAGGGTCATAAAGAAAGTTTTGGCATATTGGCCTTCATAGATCAAAGTATTGATTACAGGAGCTAGAATCTTATGTTGTATAAGACATTAGTGAGGCCTAATTTGGAGTATCGCGTGCAGTTTTGATCACTTACCTATAGGAAAGATGTAAATAAGATTGAAAGAGTACAGAGAAAACTTATGACGATGTTGCTGGGTCTGGAGGACCTGAGTTAAAAGGAAAGTTTGAAAAAGTTAGAACCTTAGAATATGGACGATTGAGTGGAGATTTGATAGAGTTGTGCAAAATTATGAGGGGTTTAGCTAGGGTAAATTCAAGCAGACTTTTTCCACTGAGGTTAGCTGGGATGACAACCAGAAGTAATGGGTTAAAGGTGAAAGATGAAATGTTTAAGGGGAGCATGAGAGGAAACTTCATCACTGAGAGAGAGGCGAGGGCATGGAATGAGCCACCAGTACAAGCGATGGATGCAATTCGATTTCAATGTTCACGAGAATTTCCGATAGATACATGGATGGCAAGGGTGTTGAAGGCTACGGTCCGGGTGCAACTTGATGTGACTGGGCATTTTAAATGGTTCAGAATGGAATGGATGGGCCAAAGCACCTACTTCTGTGCGGTAGTTTCCTATGACTCTATTACTGTATGACTAAGCACTCAGCCTTTAGACAAAGTTTGAATTGGGTGTAACAGTTTTTAACTGGGTGTAACACCACAATATTTGCTAAGCAGCCCTTTGGTCCTACAAAAGTAATATTAAATATTGAAATAATTGCTCTCTAACAATTATTTCAAAATTTCAACATTTTAAAATGAATTAAAAATAATTTTAATTCTTTATTTATGATATCTTATTTTCAGGATTAATCTCATGTGTATGTCCCAATTTTTATTGCATGACCTGACCTGTAACTAAATTCAAAATAAAATGAAAAGTTTAGTGTGGCAAGAATTTCTAAAATTGATTAACTCCTTGTGAATATCAGTGTGGTATTTTGTCAGGGACGGCTCAAAATAGATGACAGAAACTGACTTTAGAAATAATGAAATCTCTGCTGCAAAGCATACTAAATCACTGCGTGGAGCTGCCTTCAAGACCGGTTTCAAACCATCAAATCCAGGTCAACATATTCCTGCAAATTATTGAATTTATTTTGTCTATTACTGTGACATCTTTCTCCTGAAATTACTCGATTTATGTTCCTAAATTATCTTTGCATCAAAGGTCAAAGTTCAAAGTAAATTTATAAGTGCATACCTGTATATGTCACCATACACGACCCTGATGTTCATTTTCTTGTGGTCTTTCACAGTAAATACAAGAAACACATTAGAATCAATGAAAGACTGTATTCAACAGGATGAACAAACAACCAGTGTGCTAAAGAAAACAAACTATGCAAACACACACAAAAAATAAGCAATAAATAGCAAGAATATGAGACTAAGAGTCCTTGAAAGTGAATCCATAAGTTGGGGAAACAGTTCAGTGATGGGGGTGTTGAGTGAAGTTATCCTCTGCGGTTCAAGAGCTTTGTTGTTGAGGGGTAATATCTGTTCCTGAACCCGGTGGGGTGGTTCCTGATGCTCCTATACCTTCTTCTTGATGGCAGTAGTGAGAAGAGAGCATGTCCTGGGTGGTGGGGTCCCTGTGTAGATGTGCTCAATGGCGGGAAGGGCTTTACCCATGATGGACTGGGCCATATCCACTACTTCTTGTAGCTTTTCCGTTCAAGATCATTGGTGTTTCCATACCAGCTCATGTTGCAACCAGTCAATGTACTCTCCACCACGCATTTATAGAAATTTTGTCGAAGTTTTAGATGACATGCTGAATTTTGACGTGCTTTCTTCATAATTGCACTTACATGCTGGACCAGAGCAGATCTTCTGAAATTCTTACACTGAGGAATTAAAAGTTGCTGATCCTCTCCAGCTCTGATCTCCCTTTGAGGACTGCCTCCTGGACCTCCAATTTCCTCCTCCTCAATAATCAGCTCCTTGGTCTTGCTGACATTGAGTGAGCCAGATTTTCCAATCTCCCTCCTACATGCTGATCGTCCCGACCTTTCATTTGGCCAATGACAGTGGTGTTATCAGCTAATTTAAATATGGCACTGGAACTGAGCTTAGTCACATAGACATAAGTGTAAAGCAAGTAGAACAGTGGCTAGGCACATGGTCTTGTGGTGCACCGGTGCTGATGGAGATTGTGGAGATGTTGATGCCAATCTGAGTTGACTGGTTTCTGTAAATCAGAAAATTGAGGATCCGGCTGCACTTGGAGATATTGAGGTCTGGAAACTTATAGATTATTGAGGTCTTGAAACTTATAGATTAGCTTTGAGGGGATGATATTATTGAATGCCTTTTAGTTATGCACTAATCTGCCACGAAATTTTGAATACTAATTTTAGTTTTATGTTATTGGAAGACAATAAGATATAATGTTTATTTTGAACGACCTTTAATAAACATTGATGGAAGAATGCTTAAATGGTAGATCCAGGTTTTTTTTTATAAGGGTGGAGTAGTATTCATGAAAAATTATTCTTGCAATTAAAGAAAAAAAACTAATGCCTTAAAATCATACTGTGGTAGTCTAACACAATATGTGAAGGCTTGCTCTGCTTTTAATTGTAGAGATAATTATATTTTGGAATATGTTATTTTTCTACACAAATTACCACTAATTTTAGCCAAATGCATTTGGATATACGCGACCCTCAATAATTTCAGACCCTCTACACTAAATGGTTGGAATTTATAAGTAGACATTATTAATTAGAAAATATTGTTTTCTGCACAGTTCTGAAAACATGGAAGTAAATTACACTACATTGATTGCTGGACATTTACAAAACCTATGCAGGTTAAATTAAATTGAACATTGGGTATGGGAACCTTTCTCATTATTCAGTCTGTACTGAATGTTCCATTATCTTGACCTACGTTTTTTTTCCACAAGTTTAGGCAGCATTGCTGTATCATAATTAAATGAGTTACTGTCAGCAATTTATCACAGGGCAATTGGAATTGATTTAAAATTCTGTCTGTGCATGCTTATGGTTGGTGGCTATTACTGTATTCTTTCAAATAAATGTATACAGACATAAAAATAAGTAACATGTTCATTCAGGTAGTCTTCTATTTAAAGGTGAAATGTCCTGCTGGCTCCCATCCAACTACGGATCCTGGGGATTAACAACACCTATTCAGTTTAGCTCCATCTGTCAGCCTTCGTGGGTATGGAGACACTTGTGGATGCCCTCAGCACTTCGCAAAAGATGGCCCAAATGATACCTTTCACTGTATGTTTGACGTACATGTGGCAAATAAAGCTGACCTTTATCTTTAGTTGAACTTAATGTTGCATCAATTGTCAGCCATCCACAATGGGAAATGGGAAACGTAATTGACCCCATCAACTGGTTCGTCACAATCTTTCTTTCCATCGGTTGTTGATTTGTTCATTTCTTCCTTGGTGAATGTAACAATTGGAGGAGTTTGCATTTTATATAATATTATGAACCCTTAATCATTCTGAAACATACTGGGAAATCTACCATTTTACCCTGGCCTTCCCTTGACTACGGGCGGCAGAGTGGAGATACATTGCTACCAACGCGGGCGTGAAGTGCTCCTCCTCTCCGCTAGCCTGCAGGTTACCATTGGGCAAGGTGTAACAGCCGCTTAGCCACCTGATCAGGGTCACATGAAGCCTTGGGAACAGGTGGTGGATGTTATCTGAGCAGCCAGTGCATATCACAAGGCCTGGTTATGCAACCACTGCTGCTAGGCCAACCGTCTCTGAAGAGTATTGATAATAGCTGGGTCATCTGTCTTGTAAAGACACTGCCCAGAAGGACACAATGGCAAACCACTTATGCAGAACAACTTGCCAAGAACAATCATATTCAAGACCACATTTGGTCACGTCATACAACATGGCACATGATGATGATGAATTTATACAGACGTACCGTGGAGAGCATTCTAACTGGCTGCATCACTATCTGGTATGGGAGGGGGGGGGTGGGTTGCTATTGTACAAGATTGAAGTAAGCTGCAGAGAGTTGTGAAGTTAGTCAGCTCCATCAAGTGCACTAGCTTCTATAGTATCCAGGACATCTTCACGGAGCGATGCCTCAAAAAGGCGGCACGCATCTTTAAGGACCCTTATCACCCAGGACTCATCCTGGTCTCATTGCTACCATCAGGTAGGAGATAGAGAAACCTGAAGGCACACACTCAATGATTCAGGAACTGTTTCTTCGCTTCTTCCATCCAATGAATGGACATTGAAACCATTAACACTACCTCACTACTTTTGCAACACACACAAAATGTTGGAGGAACTCTGCAGGTCAGGAAGCATCTGTGGAAAAGAGTAAACAGTCAACATTTTGGGCTAAGACCCTTCATCAGGAGTCTCAGCCCGAAACGTCGACTGTTGACTCTTTTCCATAGATGCTGCCTGGCCTGCTGAGTTCTTTCAGCATTGTGTGTGTGTGGGTGTGTTGCTTGGATTCCCAGCATCTGCAGATTTTCTTGTGCTTGTGACCTCACTACTTTTTAATTTTCTATTTTTGCACTACTTATTTAATTTAACTATTTAATATATATCCAGCTATTTTGATTTCAACATTTGAGGCCTCTAGGCCAGCCTTCCTCAGGATGTGTTCAGCACAGAGATTAAGTAAGTTGGGTGACATTATGCAGCCTTGTCGTACTCTTTTCCCAATCTTGAACCGGTTTGTTGTTCCATGTTCAGTTCTAACTGTTGCTTCTTCATCTTCGTACGAGTTTCTCATGAGGCAGATCAGATGTCCAAGCATCCCCATTTCTTTAAGGATTTACCGTAGGTTATTATGGTCCACACTCTCGAAAGCTTTAGGTATAGTCAATAAAACACAGATGAATACTTCTCTGGAATTCTCTCTATTTCTCCATTATCCAGCGTAGGTTAGCAATTTGGTCTCTGGTGTCCCTGCCTCTTCTAAAACAAGCTTGTACATCTGGCAGTTCTTGTTCCATATATTGCTGGAGTCTTGCTTGCATGATCTTTAGTATTACCTTGCTAGCTTGCGAAATTAGTGAAATTGTTCGGTAATTTGAACATCCCTTTCCATTTCCCTTCTTGGGAATTGGGATATAAACTGATCTTTTCCCATTGAAAAGCCATTGTTGGGTTTTCCAGATCTGCTGGCAAATTGCATGCAACACTTTTAAGGCATAATCCTTTAGAGTTTTAAACAATTCAACTGAAGTTCTTTCACATCCTGCAGCCTTATTATTGGCATGTCTTCTATCGCCAGTTCAACTTCACTTTCCATAATGTCCGGCTCTAGATTGATGAGGGAGTCATTGCAGGTGTCTTCGCTGTTGGGATCTTTCTAGTATAATTCTTCTGTGCATTCCTGCCATTTCCTCCTCATGGACCGTTACCTTGTACTGGTGAGGGGCTTGTGTATCTCAGTGATGCTATGAGCTATACTCAAGATGGACAGGTCATGGCCGAGAGGTGAGACTAAATATGGTCCACTGGAGAAAACGACACATTTGGATAGCAGTAGCAGGATCGGTCCAAGTCAGCATGGATTTATGAGGGGGAAATTGTGCTTGACTAATCTTCTGGAATTTTTTGAGGATGTAACTATGAAAATGAACAAGGGAGAGCCAGTGGATGTAGTGTACCTGGACTTTCAGAAAGCCTTTGATTAGTGGGAAAAATTAGGGCACATGGTATTGGGGGCAGAGTACTGACATGGATTGAAAATTGGCTGGCTGACAGGAAACATAGAGTAGTGATTAACGAGTCCCTTTCAGAATGGCAGGCGGTGACCAGTGGGGTACCGCAGGGTTCAGTGCTGGGACCGCAGCTGTTTACAACATACATTAGTGATTTAGATGAAGGGATTAAAAGTAACATTAGCAAATTTGCCGATGACACAAAGCTGGGTGACTGTGTGAAATGTGAGGAGGATGTTATGAGAATGCAGGGTGACTTGGACAGGCTGGGTGAGTGGGCAGATGCATGGCAGTTGCAGTTTAATGTGGATAAATGTGAGCTTATCCACTTTGGTGGTAAGAACAGGAAGGCAGATTATTATCTAAATGGAGTCAAGTTAGGAAAAGAGGAAGTACAACGAGATCTAGGTGTCCTTGTTCATCAGTCACTGAAAGCAAGCATGCAGGTACAGCAGGCAGTGAAGAAAGCTAATGGCATGCTGGCCTTCATAACAAGGGGAATTGAGTATAGGAGCAAAGAGGTCCTTCTGCAGCTGTACAAGGCCCTGGTGAGACCACACCTGGAGTACTGTGTGCAGTTTTGGTCTCCAAATTTGAGGAAGGACATCCTTGCTATTGAGGGAGTGCAGCATAGGTTCCCAAGGTTAATTCCCGGGATGGCGGGACTGTCATATGTTGAAAGATTGGAGCAACTGGGCTTGTATACACTGGAATTTAGAAGGATGAGAGGGGATCTTATTGAAACATATAAGATTATTAAGGGATTGGACACGCTGCAGGCAGGAAGTATGTTCCCGCTGATGGGTGAGTCCAGAACCAGAGGCCACAGTTTAAGAATTAGGGGTCGGCCATTTAGAATGGAGTTGAGGAAAAACTTTTTCACCCAGAGAGTGGTGGATATATGGAATGCTCTGCCCCAGAAGGCAGTGGAGGCCAAGTCTCTGGATGCTTTCAAGAAAGAGTTGGATAGAGCTCTTAAAGATAGCGGAATCAAAGGTTATGGGGAGAAGGCAGGAACTGGATACTGATTGTGGATGATCAGCCATGATCACAGTGAACGGCGGTGCTGACTAAAGGGCCGAATGGCCTACTCCTGCACCTATTGTCTATTGTCAACCCACTCCAGTAATTTGCCAAGAAAACTTTATCGATAAAAGTAACCGGAAATGAAAAGAAGGTCTGATGTGGTGAAGGTCGATACACCATTGGAATCGGGAATGTGAGATCCATGTATCAAGGTAAACTAGATGTGGTCAAAAATGAGATGGCAAGACTAAACATTAACATATTGGGAATTAGCAAACCAAAGTGGACAGAAAGGGGTCATTTTACATGAGACAGTTACTAGATCTTCTACAGTGGGCAGGAAACCTGCAGAAAAAATGGGGTGGCTTTAATTGTCAAGAAAAGAGTATCAAAAGCAGTGATTGGATACAACCCCAAAAATGATAGAATGATCGCAATACGACTTCAAGGCAAGACTTTCAACATCACAGTGATACAAGTTTATGCTCCAACCACAGATGCCAAAGAGGATGAAATTATCCAGTTTTATGAATTGCAGTACCTCCTGGATATGACACCTAAAAAGGATGTTTATATGTATATATTTACTGTGGTTCACAGCTTTTTTCCGATTATTATGTTTTGCATTGTCCTGCTGCAGCAAAGTTAACAATTTCCTTGACAGGTGCCGGTGATTAAAAACCTGATACTGAATTCTGAATTCCTTGACTACTTACCAACAAGACAGATGCTACAGGAGCCTCCGCTCCCGCACCAGCAGGCACAGGAAGAGCTTCTTCCCTGAGGCTGTGACACTGCTGAACTTCACATCGCAGCGCTAAGCAGTATTGCACCCACATTGTACTGTCTCAGTACTTTTATATTCGTGTGCTGTAGCACTGTTTTTTATTCGCAGTTATTTTGTAAATAACACTATTCTTTGCATTTCTGGTCAGATGCTAAATACATTCCATTGGCTTCGTATCTGTACTCGGCACAATGACAATAAAGTTGAATCTAATCTAATCTAATCTACTATTGAGCCTAAACTTCCTTCTGAAATAGTTTAACAAGCCAACTTGTTGTCCTGAACGTTGGTTTAAGTTTACTAAACATTCCATGGAGCACAAAGGCGGCAGCCACCACCTTCTCAAGATCAATTAATACTGACTTTATCAGTGAAGTCCCATCTCACAAGTGAATTAAAAACGCACTTCATGTATTGCAAAGTGCAAATGCCACACTACATGCCATCACATGGCTTTTTTGATTCCTCAGTCAGATCAGGAGTTGTTTTTGGAATAATCTTGTTTCAACAGATTGAATTACACCCAAGACCTCTTTTTCACTGAAGAGTTAGTGACAGCCTGAAGCATTTATTCAAATTAAAGCCTCTGTTATCAATGTTTCTGTTGTTCAAGATCTCCTTGTCTCACCACCTGGCTGCTTTGAGGCCTATCAGTCATCATCTGCCAATGTAAGTTTGCTAGAATGGGGGTCTTCAGTTGACTTATTCAAAGGCATTTTATTGAAACAATAGGTTTTAGAAGAAAAAGCCACGCATGCCCTCTGCATTTAATAGTTTAAATTTACTAGATTCAACTATTTAGTTCACACGTAGCAACATTTTAAGTCAAATGAGCATGAGAGCTTTTTACTCACTTGATTGTTTTGAAAAATGTATTCCCCAAAGGCTGTGGAAGTTCAAAATTTTGATAATAAGTTTACTTTGAACTTTGAAATAGGTGCGGGATGATGAAATACCATAGCTCCCCACACGCAGGTGAGAGAGATGATGCTTGAACAATTAGCGTTAGAGTGAAGTTGTCATGTTCACCATTTTAACCTCCAGCATTAAATAGATAATTTTTATATATAAATAGATAGCTAGATATATAGATAGATATACATAGATATGGCTAGATAGATAGATAGATTGATAGATAGATAGATAGATAGATATACATAGATATGGCTAGATAGATAGATTGATAGATAGATAGATAGATAGATATACATAGATATGGCTAGATAGATAGATTGATAGATAGATAGATAGATAGATATACATAGATATGGCTAGATAGATAGATAGATTGATTGATAGATAGATAGATAGATATAGTTAGCATGCCTAAGACTTCACACTAAAGTAGTAATTTTATACATTGCACTGTACTGCTGTCACACAAAAAATAACCGAATTTCATGACATATGTGAGTGATGATAAATCTGATTCTGATATGGGTCTCTATTGTGAACTGAGAGTGGGAAGAGGCAGGGAGAGGGGATTCATAGTTGGGAAAAAGGGCAAAGGAGAGAGGAGGGAGCGGGAAGCACCAGAGAGACATTCTGTAATGATCAATAAACCAATTGTTTGGAATCAAATGACCTTCCCTGGTGTCTCAGGGCTGGGTGTGTCTGCACCCGCGTCACCCCCCTGCCGCTGGCACTCCCTCTCCAGCAGCTGCCCCACATGCCTTCAGTGGCGCTCCACCCTCGCCATTCCCAACATCCTTTGCTTGCACCAGCTTTACAAATTCGCTCTCGGCTCCATGCTGACAAACACAGTTTTGTGCAGAAGTCTTAGGCACCCTAGTTACATATATGTGCCTAAGACTTTCGCATAGTACCGTTTACTTTTAAAATAGCCAGGTTCAGATTAGTTTATTGTGATATACACCAGGGTGCAATGAAATTCCTATCAGTATGAAACTTGGTGTAAGCAAAATACATGGTAATAATAAATATAATAACTAGCTCTAATAAACATAGTGGCAGAAGTAGAGTGGTAGCAAAAAGAAATGCTGAAGTGATCATAATGGACTAACCAAGAGAGTTAGTGGTAAGAATACAAGAAGAGGGCAGTACTTCCAGGAAAGAGGTGTGGGACAGGTGATTAGTTTAGAAGCAATGGGAAAGAGGCTGTTATGAACTTCCAACATCCTATATCATCTTCCATAAGGTAGAAGAGGGAAAAGGGAGTGGATAGGGTGCAGGCATTTTTGACAATACTACCAGCCTTTCCAAAGCAGCACGCTGTGAAGAAGGACCAGAGGGCACAGCCTCAGAATAGAGGGGGGTCCATTTACAGCAGTGATGAGGAGGAATTTCTTAAGCCAGAAGGTGGTAACTCTGTGGAATTCGTTGCCACGGGCGGCTGTGGTGGCCAGGTCACTCGGTGTGCTTAAAATGGAGATTGATACATTCTTAGTTACTCAGAGCATGAAAGGCTATGGGAAGAAGGGAGCAGGATACAGGGAAGAGAGAAATGGTTGGGGAAGAGATCATGAATTGGTGGAGCAGGTTCAATGGATCAGATGTCCTGATTCTACCCTTATGTCTTATAGACTAGATAGAAGCAGGTGATGAGCCTGTGAAGGGCCGAGCTGCGAAACCATGGCATTTGGAATATTTTCCACAGATACAAGGTAAGATTCAAGTTTATTTATTGTGTTCTTCAGTACATGAGCATAAACAGAGAACAAACTGACTGTTACTCTGTATCTGACGCAGCATAAACAACAGAATCAACATTAAAAGCACCATAGAAAAACACAAAAATATATAAATATAAAAACAATCTGGTAAAACACAATGTACCAGTCACTATTATATTCATATAAGCAGGGAGAGATCAAAAAGAGACCTGAGAGGTAACTTCTTTACACAGAAGGGTAGTGAGTACTAGGAATGAGCTGCCAGAGGGAGTGGTCGAGGTGGATACTACTGCAACATTTAAGAGGCATATAGATCGGTACATGGACGGGAACGGTTTGAAGGGTTGTGGCCTGAATGTGGGAAACTCAGACTGGCACAGGGATGTTGTAGTCAGTGTGAACCAGCTAGGCCAAAGTGCCAGTTTCCAAGCTGTATTATTCAATAAATCCATTACTTTAATTAATTAAAATATTAGTGTATATATTCACTGAATTGTAGTTTCTCCCTCCCCAGTTTTAAGTACTAGCTTAAATCATACTTCTTTTGGCCTCTCACTCCGAATCCTGTTTTCCCACTTGGACGCCAATCTTCCTGTGAAAGGCACTATAAATACAAGCATTGTTATTTGAGGTGAGTTTTATTTAAACATGTGCAAGCGAGTGGGAAGTGCATTTTCCTTCTCTCCCTTTCATCTACACTTCCCTTACACCTTTCTTGGCATTTTAAGACTCTTTGCAGATGTTCTACAAATGGAGAACACCACTGTAGACTCTCTCTCAATCTGAACGATGAAAAAGTGTGGGAAGCATGCATTATTCCACAAGATGGTGTCGTAGCAACTGAGGAAAATGGTGCCACAGGTAGACAGGATGGTACAGTGGCCCTCATCATTCAGGACACTGAATATTGAAATTGGGATGTTATGTTACAGTTGTATAAGATGTTGGTGAAGCTGCACCTGGAGTATTATGATGGAATGGTGGACCAGATTCGATGGGCTGAATAGCCTAATTCTACTCCGATGTCAAACTTATGAGCAAACGAATCTCAAGGTTGTATAAAAACGCAAACAACAGGAATTCTGCAGATGCTGGAAATTCAAGCAACACACATAAAAGTTGCTGGTGAACGCAGCAGGCCAGGCAGCATCTCTAGGAAGAGGTGCAGTCGATGTTTCAGGCCGAGACCCTTCGTCAGGACTAACTGAAGGAAGAGTGAGTAAGGGATTTGAAAGTGGGAGGGGGAGGGGGAGATCCAAAATGATAGGAGAAGACAGGAGGGGGAGTGATAGAGCCAAGAGCTGGACAGGTGATAGGCAAAAGGGATACGAGAAGATCATGGGACAGGAGGTCCGGGAAGAAAGACAAGGAGGTGGGGGGGGACCCAGAGGATGGGCAAGGGGTATATTCAGAGGGACAGAGGGAGAAAAAGGAAAGTGAGAGAAATGTGTGTATAAAAATAAGTAACAGATGGGGTACGAAGGGGAGGTGGGGCATTAGCGGAAGTTAGAGAAGTCGATGTTCATGCCATCAGGTTGGAGGCTACCCAGACGGAATATAAGGTGTTGTTCCTCCAACCTGAGTGTGGCTTCATCTTTACAGTAGAGGAGGCCGTGGATAGACATGTCAGAATGGGAATGGGATGAGGAATTAAAATGTGTTGCCACTGGGAGATCCTGCTTTCTCTGGTGGCAGAGCGTAGGTGTTCAGCAAAGCGGTCTCCCAGTCTGCTTCAGGTCTTGCCAATATATAAAAGGCCACATCGGGAGCACCGGACGCAGTATATCACCCCAGCCGACTCACAGGTGAAGTGTTGCCTCACCTGGAAGGACTGCACCTCTTCCTAGAGATGCTGCCTGACCTGCTGCGTTCACCAGCAACTTTTATGTGTGTTGCTCAAGGTTGTATAGCTTATATACTCTTCGATAATAAATGTAGTTTGAATCTTGACTCTTTGAATCTATGTCTTATGGTCTACAGCTTCAGATACCAAGGTATAGGAAAGATGTCAAATGATTCTAAGTACATTTATGATCAAAGTATGTATGCAGTATACAACCCTGTCACAAAACAGAGAAAACCATGGAAGCATTCAAAGAAAAACATCAACTCCACTATGCAGAGCAATTTTGAATTCTGTCACAGTCGGAATGATTTTACAGCCACTATATGTAACCTCCTTCAAGCTCCATAAAGCTTTGGACCTCATCTTCCTCCCATTTGCCTGCCCAGAGATATTCGCCTGCATCCTACAGTGCAAGCTACCATAGTAACTAAAAACCCCAGAGCAGAACCAATCTCCATCAAACTGATTTCGAATGAGGCTGTGCCATTTCTCAATCCTTTTTGTGTTGCACATCACTTCCAACCAACTTGCTCTGGGATGGAACTAATCTTCAGAACCAGTGGGAGACTGTACAACTGGCAGCATTCAGAATCAGGGTAACCTAAGCTCAATAGTTGACCCGCAGTGTGCAGATGTTGCTGGCCTGGATGCTGATATTCCATGCCTTTGCTCACTCACTCATTGAAGCATATAAGAAGATAGCTCTTCTGCTCAAAATCTGCATGCCTGCTGCTCTGCATTGTCCTGTGATGAAAATTCAGTGCGCAACCCTGGAAAATGTGGACACTTCCCATGTTTTCCATGATACAATCTCTTGACAAAAGTTGACATCAATGATAAAATTTGCCCTCTCCTCAATGTGCTAACCTAGCCTGTGAAGTAAAGGTATTTGCAGATTAAGTCCTCAGACCTGGAATGAAACTCATAGTCTATTGGTCACAGTCATCCCTGTCTTCCTATTTGCTTTTGAGCTTTGGATGACCACCAGCAGGCATCTTGGACACTAGAAAAATACAAAACATGCTGCCTCTACAAATTCTCCAAATTGACTGGAAGGATAAACAAATCGTTTTCGGTATCCTCTCCTGGGCCAACACCCTCAGCTCTGAGACCCCAGTTGCACTTATTTGGTTGCATCGGCCAGGCTATTCATTTGCTTGCTTCATGCCCTTCTCCTTAGACAGTCACCTATCCTGAGTTCTGTTGTGGGAGGAGATCACCAGATGGACAGATTAAATGATCAGAGATGTGTCCAAAACTTCCTTGATGAGATATAACTTTCCTTCTGACTTCTGAAAATCCAGAGGCCAAGACTCTTCAAAATGGAGAAGATCTTTTCCGACAATATTGAGAGCCTCAAGGCCCTGAGTTGAGACCATGTTGAAGCCTCCCACAAGCGGCAGTGGGAGAGCATCACCTCTCTGTGCCATCTGGGCAAAAGTGTTTAGTTGGTCTCATCAGCTACTTCAGAAGCCACAAAATCAAAGTGAAAACAAGCAGCTCTTTAGAGGCCGTGTTAAGGAATTGGTGCTGCAGCTTGATTAACTTCGGCTCAAACAGGAAAATGAGACAGAGCTACTTGGAGGTAGCCACCCCTAAGTTACAGGAGGCAGGTCTGGAGACGGAAAGGGAATAGGCAGCCATTGCAAAGTTCCCCTAAATAAGTATGCCCCTTTGGATACTGCCTGACTTCAGTGGTTGGGAACATGTTGTAATCCGTTACTAAGGATGAGGTATTGGGGTATTTTGAGGCAATGGAGGTCCAAACGGGCTTGGGATGCATATTTTTCAAAAGTAATAAACTTTGCATGACACCAGCGCAAAGCTTTAATTCGACCAACTTTGGTTAACAATAAAGGATGGACCAGTACACGGCCTCTAAAGTATATTTAAAGCTGAGGTTGATAGGTTCTTGATTAGTAATAGAACATAGAACATAGAATAGTACAACACCGTACAGGCCGTTCGGCCCACATTGCTGTGCCGACCCTCAAACGCTGCCTCCCATCTAACCCTCCACCTTAAATTCCTCCATATACCTGTCTAGTAGTTTCTTAAACTTCACTAGTGTATCTGCCTCCACCACTGACTCACGCAGTGTATTCCACGCACCAACCACTCTCTGAGTAAAAAAACCTTCCTCTAATATCCCCCTTGAACTTCCCACCCCTTACCTTAAAGCCATGTCCCCTTGTATTGGGCAGTGGTGACCTGGGGAAGAGGTGCTGGCTATCCACTCTACCTAGCCCTCTTATTATCTTGTACACCTCTATCATGTTTCCTCTCATCCTCCTTCTCTCCAAAGAGTAAAGCCCTAGCTCCCTTAATCTCTGATCATAATGCATAATCTCCAAACCAGGCAGTATCCTGGTAAATCTCCTCTGTACGCTTTCCAATGCTTCCACATCCTTCCTATAGTGAGGCGACAAAGGTTATGGGGAGAAGGCAGGGGAATGGGGTTGAGAGGGATAATAACTCAGCTATGATAGAATAGTGGAGTGGACTCAATAGGCCAAATAGCCTAATTCCACTCCTTTGTCTTATGGTTTTATAGGATAAATACATGCGTTTTTTTTCCTCTGTAGTTTAGATTGTAGGTAAGATTAGAACTAGAGGTCACAGGTTAATGTTGAAAGGTGAAAGGTGAAATATTTAAGGGGAAATTGAGATGGAATTTCATCACCCAGAGATTGCTGTGACTGTAGAATGAGCACCAGTGGAACTGATAGATGTAGATTCATTTGCAACATTTAGAAATTTGGATAGGTATGTGGATAAGAGGTATATAGGGTTATGGTCCAGATGCAGGTCTAATCTGGGATTAGGCAATAAAATAGGTCATGGATTAGATGGGCCAAAGTTTCTGTGCTGTATTATGTGGTCAGCACAGCATTGTGGGCCGAAAAGCCTGTAATGTGTTGTAAATTTCTATGTTCATTCTTCAGGGACAGTCTAACGAGGAGAAGTAGTCAATTAATCAGGAAAAGCAATATCTTCACAACAGATCAAAACAATGAAGAATTATATGTTTTCCATTGGAAATGTATGGTATATTCAAAAGATATGGAGTTAGTGAAGGAAAACAGCTTTGAAATAAAAGAGCAGACATGACAACATTAATGACTGAGCAGCTATGAAAGGCTCTATGGCCTACTCCTACTCTTGCGTCTCCTGTTCATCTTATGTAATGAGATGCCACAAGAACAACGTAAAATTACTGCATATTAGCATACTCAGGAGGAAATAATTGCACCAATGGTAATCAAGTAAACAGGATCAGGTTTGGCGTGGTAAAAGCACGGCAGAATTATTGTTCAGCTGGTGGTCTCTATCCAGAGGCCCAGACATCATTCCCACAATCCTGACTGATAAGTTACAGAACCTGGGCCTCTGTACCTCTCTCTGCAATTGGATCCTCGACCTCCTAACTGGAAGACCACAAAAGAAACATAGAAAATCTACGGCACAATACAGGCCCTTTGGCCCACAACGCTGTGCTGAACATGTCCTTACTTTAGAAATTAGCTAGGGTTACCCATGGGCCTCTATTTTTCTAAGCTCCATGTGCCTATCCAGCAGTTTCTTAAAAGACCCTATTGTATCTGCCTCCACAACTGCCGCTGGCAGCCCATTCCGCACACTCACCACTCCCTGCGTAAAAAAATTACCCCTGACATCTCCTCTGTACCTATTTCCAAGCACCTTAAAACTGTGCCCTCTCGTGCTAGCATTTCAGCCCTGGGAAAAAACCTCTGACTATCCACATGATCAATGCCTCTCATCATCTTATACACCTCTATCAGGTCACCTCTCATCCTCCATCGCTCCAAGAAAAGAAAGGCCAAGTTCACTCAACCTATTCTCTTAAGGCATGCTCCCCAATCTGTGCGGATTGGTGATAATATTTCCTCCTCGCTGGTGCACCTCAGGGATTGTGCGTAGCCCACTGCTCTACTCTCTGTACTGTGGAAGGTGGTGGGGCCTCTGTATAGTAGTGAAAGAATCAACAGAGGGTCATAAATTTAGTCGCTCCATTTTAGGTACTAGGCTACAAAGTACTCAGGATATCTTCAAGGAGCGGTGTCTCAGAAAGGCAACGTCCATTATTAAGGACCTCCTGCACCCAGGGCATGCCCTTTTATCACTGTTACCATCGGATAGGAGGTACAGAAGCCTGTAGGTACACAATCAGAGATTCAGGAACAGCTTCTTCCCTTCTGCCATCCGATTCCTAAATAGACACTGAACCTGTGAACACTACCTCACTTTTTAAATATATATCATTTCTGTTTTTTTTGCATGATTTTTAATCTATTCAATATACATATATTGTAATTGATTGATTGATTGATATATTATTATTTTCTTCTCATATTATGTATTGCATTGAACTGCTGCTGCTAAGTTACTAATTTCACACCACGTGCCAGTGATAATAAACCTGATTCTGATTCTAAGCCATGAGTTCAATTCCTGCTTAAATTCCTGGTAGACACAAAATTTAAATTCAAATGATTGAGTAAATTTAGAACAAATAGCTGGTGTCAGCAATGCTGACAGTGTAGCTACTGGTAAAATCCCACAATTGCCCTTCCTACTTGGAAATAAAATTGTAGCGTCTTTTCTGTTGCTGCTAAGAAAGGCAACTGAGAGAAGTAAAGCTGCTAACAGAATATTCTTTATTGAAATCAATACACTCTCAACTAAACACAGTGCTTGGCACAGCAATGCATCAAAAGTCATGCCATGTTATACTCATGAATCTTCAAAGCATCATATTACAGAAATGAACCATCCTGTCCATTCAGGACGAGATGTGGTTCCACATCAACCCTAGCATGTTCCTCCTTTCAGTGACTGGACATGAAACACTCATCTTGTCAGTCATATTTAACTCATGTGAAAAAAATTTAAAGAAATCTAAGAGACACAGAAGTATTAATACCATCTGACTCCGAATTTGCATCAATTTTGATCCAACAGCCAAGAAGGCTGGTGCTGGGGAAACTTGACAGCAGTTTAAATGGTAAAAGGTGGCTGAAGGATTCTCAGAATACTGAAATCTGAACTAATACTCTGCCAGATAAAAGCTGCTCATATTAAATTAAATTTCAGCACTATCCAGTCAAAAGTATGTTCACTGGAAAGAAATTTGGACCAGATGTGAAAAATTTAGTTTTGATACTTGTCACTTTCTAGCAGTGACTTATATTTCCATTTACTTTGTACTCACTGGTTCACCTTATTGAAACATAGACCTGGAGATCAGAATATCACTGTTTAATATTTGTCATGAAATTTGTTGTTAGGCAGCAGCAGTATATTGCCACTCTTAATAATAAAAACTGTAAATTACAGTAAACATATATATATATCAAAGTTAAATTAAGTAAACAGTAAGTATATATATAAAATATAACTAAATGAATCGTGCAAAAAGAGAAAGAAAAAGTAGTGAGGTAGTGTTCGTGGATTCAATGTCCATTCACAAATCGGATGGCAGAGGGAAGAAGCTGTTCCTGAATCGTTCGAGTGTGTGCCTTCATGCTTCTGGACCTCCTTCCTGATGGTAGCAATGAGAACAAGGCATGACTTTGGTAATGGGGGTCCTTAATGATGGATGCCACCTTTCTGAGGTATGACCTCTTGAAGACGTCCTGAATGCTGGGAGGTTAGCGTCCATGATGGAGCTGACTGAGGTCACCACTCTCTGCAGCTTATCTCATTCCTGTGCAGTTGCCCCCACACTCACCTCGCATACCAGTTGCTGATGCAACCAGTTAGAACACTCTCCATGATATATCTGTAGAAATTTGGGATTAGAAAAGGCAACGGCAACTTCATGTCTACAATAGCAGTATGACACATTCAACAAAGTAAACAGACTCAAGGCGCCAACAGAACCCACATAAGAAGAGATTAATTGGAGTGACCAAAAGCTCAGTTAAAGAGGTAAATACTAAAGAGTATTTAAAGATGGAGATTAAGGAAAAAAAATAGAGGTATTTAGGGAAAGAATGTTGAGCTTAGGTTACAAGTGGTGCTATAGTGAAAGGTATGTAAGAGGTTCATAATGCTAGAGGAATAACATTGTGAAGACATGAGAAGGCTTGAAAACTAAAAGGAGAATGAGAAAATGCAGACCAGCAAACACCAGGGCAATAGATGAATGGCATTTGGGGCAAGTTAGGTTATCAACAGCAGTTTTGGATGAGCCTAGCTGAAGGGAGAATGAAGGTTGGAAGAGTGACTAGGAGGATATTGAATTGATTGGTCGTTTTTCAGTATCTTGTGAATTGGAGTTGTTTTTACAATGCAGGAAGCAAAATTATTCTCTGCATCCTTACATTTGCAAATGATGTCAAGTATTGCAACGTAAGACATAAATGGCTTACAGTGCTTTATGTGGTAAAATAGTTTAATCAGGGATCTGCAAGGAAGCAGCAGATACAGACCATGGGTAAAGCTTCCCCACTGTTGACCACATCTACACGGCGGACTGTCACAGGAAAGCAGCATCCATCATCAGGGACCACCACTCTCTTCTCACTGGAAGAAGGTACAAGAGCCTTAGAACCCAAACTGCCAAGTTCAAGCACAGTTATTACCCTTAACCAGAATGGATAACTTCACTCAACTTCACTTGCCCCATCATTGAAATGCTCCGTCAACCAATGGACTCACGTTCAAGTATTCTTCATCTCATGTTCTCTATACTTGTTGTTTATTTATTTGTTATTGTTATTTCTTTCTTTTTGTATTTGCACAGTTTGTCATCTTTTGCACACTGGTTACCCATTCTGTTGGTGCAGTCTTTCATCGATTCTATTCTTGCTATTGGGTTAATCGAGTATGTCCATAAGAAAATTAATCTCATGGTATATGGTGACATATATGTACTTTGATAATAAATTTACCTTGAACTTTTGAACTTTGATTTATGATTTATGATAACTGGATAATTCAAAAACTATATGCTTTGTACATTATTTCCAGGTAGTTAGAGTAATTCATTTGCTGGACTTGATGCTGGAGATGATGCTGCTGCTCGTTCCAGGAATTTATTAGGATTTTCGATCAGTCTGGATCAATTCCATTGGTTTCAGGTCTTATGTCTATGTATCTATGTATTTTTCTGGTGAAAGATACATGCCTGTGTGATATGCATGTAGTTAAAGCTTCTTGTTAAATATCATCATCTCCTCAGTATTGATCACTAAGCTTCTAAACCTGGACTTTTGTATCTCCCTCTGCAACTCTATCCTTGATCTCCTCATCACGAGACCACAGTCAGTGCAGATTAGTGATAACACCTTCTCGCTGACAATCAAGGCAGGCACATCTCAAGGATGTGTGCTTAGTCCATTTCTCTACTCTCTCTGCACTCATGACTGTGTTACTAAGCACAGTTTGAATGTCATCTGTAAATTTGCAAAGGACATTACTGCTGATGGCGAAAGTTCAGGTGGCAGCGAGAAGGCTTACAGGAGTGAAATAGGTCGGCTGGCTGAATGGTGTTGCAGCAACAACCATACATTCGATGTCAGCAAGACCAAGACATTGATTGTGTACTTCAGGAAAGGAAAATCAGGAGAACACACACCAGTCCTCATCAAGGGATCAGCAGTGGAAAGGGTGAGCAACTTGAAGTTCCTGGCTGACAAATTTCCAAGGGTCTGTTCTGGGCCCAACATATTGGTGTAATTACAAAGAAGACATGCCAGCAACACTACTTCATTAATAGTTTGAGGATCTTTGGTATGTTACCAAAGACTCTTGCAAATTTCCATAGAAATTACAGAGAGCATTATGACAGGTTGATATAGGATTGAAAGAGACTGAAGAGGGTTGTTGACTCCATCATGGGCACAACCTCCCCATTATTGCAGGCACCGTTAAGAGGCAGTGCTTCAAGAAGGGGACATCCAACCTTAAGGACCCACACCATTTGGAAGATACCTTCCCCTCATTACTACCATCAGGGAAGAGGTACAGGAGTCTGAAAACCCACACTCAATGATTCAGGAGCCGCTTCTTCCCCTCTGCCATCAGATTGCTGAATGATCCATGAATTCTTGAACATGCCTTCATTATTCTTCTCTTGCACTATTTATTTACTTTGTAATTTATAATAATTTTATTATCTATGCTCTGCCATAAAACAGCAAATTTCATATCGTATAAGATGGTGACAAGTAAACTAATTTTGGTTTTGAACTTTGAAGTGTCCCATTGCCCTTGTCTCTATGGATACACCGCTACCTTCGAGAACTCCATCTCCCATTTGATATTGATTATGCCGTGTAAGTGGTGGGGTTGGAAGTTGATTCTCCTTTGCTACTGGTGTTTATATTTCCCTGCTATATTTAAGACTACAAAGCTTTTTTCTCCTTAGGAGTATTTAATGGATGTTATGAACTCCTTGTCTTGGTCCAATGGTCCAATGGTCTCCTTTATGATGATGCAGAGAACAGACATCTGACAGACTCTCTGTCAGATCATCAGAACACTAATAAATTCAAATTAAGGTACCTATTTCATGTGATATGATGAATAATAGGGTCATGGTTAATCAAAACTTGTCAAGAAACATTGACGTCCATAGTTCAGTCAATTGTAGATGTGCATAATGTTTTACTGAAAATCATTCCAAACACATTAAGGGCAAGATCCTTAAACAATCTCTAATTTCTGGTACTAACATTTTGGTAGTATGGTTAAAGATTAAAAAAAAGATGATTAGTCATAGAATTTTGATCCAATACATCTTAGAAAGAGGACATTGAGCCACTGTTAATGATTAACTCCTCTCTCCTTGTCTTTTTCCATAGCCCTACAATATTCCTCATTTCAGTATGTAATCTAATTCCATTTTAAAAGTTATTAATTCATCTGGTTGTACTACCCTTTCAACAGAAAATTATCATAACAACTCACTTCGAATTACACCTTTGGATCTTTTGAAAATTACATTAAATCCTTTTTTGTTGGCTCCTGATGCTTCCAGCTGGTAATAGTTCCCCTTCTGTATTCTATTAAATTGTCCCTTAACATTTGCTTCTTTGAGAACACACTTCTTCAGTATCTCCAAAACCTAATGATCTCCATTCCTGTTTCCAGTTCTTTGCCCTCTTTCCTAGACTTCTCAGACACTAGGCACCGGAGATTTGGTGCATAAGGTGACTGAGAGGAAATGATAAAGTAGTGGTGGGTTAGTGGGTGGACGTGTTAATCAGACTTACTGCTTGGGGAAAGTTACTGTTTTTGATTCTGGTGATCCAGACTCCAGCTGGAACATCCAAGTGTTTTAAAAAGTTTAACATACTTTTCTTGCTTTGGTAGGCTATCCCATAGCTATAAAACAAAGCTTAAGCCCAAAAGACCATATGACATAGGAGCAGAATTTGGCCATTCATCCCATTGTGTCTGCAATACCATTCGATCATGGCTAATTTATCACATATGCCACTTCAAAATCTGTAGTGTATTTAAAATTTCAGTCATGTTGTAAATTTATTGATTGATTAAGTATTCTTTGTTGACATAATTCATTACGGGTTATATGTAAAAGTACATGAAGGCTTATGTCATTACACCACCACGCCAAATGTGCATGTATCACTGAAGTACAACTAAATGTATATGAGTTATTCCCAGCTTCAGTGTTTTTTCTTGCAATTAATTTTATGTTTTGGAGTTACAGAACATAATAGCGGTGATGAGTAAGTTTTAATACGAACCTGAGATGACTACCTACAGTACTGTACTTAGGTACATGTGTATACAACTAGGGTAGGTGCCTGAGACTTTGACATAGCACTGAAGTAATTTTATGTACTGCTGCAAAAAAAAAATCCTCCAGATTTCATGGCATATGTGAGTGTTGATAAATCTGATTCTGATATGGGTCTCTCTTGAGGACTGAGAGTGGATGGGGCAGAGAGAGGGAAATCATGGTTGGGAAAAGGGGAAGGGAGAGGGGAGGGAGCAGGATGCATCTTAAGGATATTTTGTAATGATAACCAAACCAGTTATTTTGAATTAAATTATTTTACTTGCATGTTTCAGAGCTGGGTGTGTCTGCATACGTGCCACCATCCACCCCGACACTCCTTTGCCAGATGTCCCACACTCCTTCCAAACCTGGCAATGGTGCTCCACCCCTTGAACGCATTACTACAGACTGTGAAGAAATGACAATGGACAAAGCAATGTGAAGTGATTTTCAAAAAGCTAAGGTAAAAGGTGATATCAGACACAATGCTCACACATTTTGATCTACATTGTCCAATGAAGCTTAACTATGACGCCTCTCAAAAGTAAAAACGAAACTAAGACATCCATCTTGTTTATCTTTCAATTAATTTTTTAAGTTTTGGAGTTACAAAACCTCTTCAGGAAGGCGCAGATGAACCATCCCTCCCTGTGAATACGTGGCTCCTCCATAGACAGAGTTAAGTACACCGAGTTCCTGGGAGTTCACATCACGGATGACCTCACCCAGTCCATTAATATCACCTCCCTGAACACAAAGGTACAGCAAAGCCTCCACTTTCTAAAAGGATTGAAGCAAGCAAGGCTCCCACTGCCACCACCCACACCATCTTAACTGAGTTTTACAGGAGCACCATTGAGAGCGTCCTGACAATTACATCTCCATCTGGTATGGGAGCAGTCGAGAATCGGACTGGAAGGCCCTACACAGGACTGTGAGAACAGCTGAGAGGATCATAGGGTTCTCCCTACCATCCATCGGGGACATTTATCAGGAGCTCTACCTACACAGAGCCCTCAGTATTATCCAGGATCCCATCCATCCATCCAGCATCCTCTTTGACTTTCTACCATCAGGCAGGTGACTCCGATGCATAAAAACAGGAATGGTCAGGATGGGAAACTGTTTCTTCCTGCAGGCAGCATCATATTTGAAATGTCACCAGTTAATCTGTTCTGTATCTTACAATATTTAATTTATGCACTTTAGTTTGTTATTTATGCATACTTCTTCTGTAGATGTTATCCTTGTCTTCATATTGCGTGTAATGTGTGTTAGGTGTACTGCTGTGCTTTATACTCCAGTTTGGAGAACATTCTCTGGTTTCTATATACATTGTATGGTTATATACATTATATACATATAAATGACAGTAAATTTGACTTGACTTGATCCTTCAATTTGTTTTTTCATGTTTTGGAGTTACAAAACTTAACAGTTACCTGGACCAAAAAAAAGTAACGTCTGGACATTATGGAAAGAGCCTTCACAAACTGGATAATGCATAATTTTCAACTGTTAACTCCTCTTTGTGAAAAGAAGTTCTGGTAGGACCAGATTAAATTAATTTAGCAAATGTTCATTATGAAGCATAGTTATTAATATAACGTACACATAGCAGGTAGTAGATAATTGGGAAGGGAGGGGGAGGTGTGATACTCATTGTACTTCAATGCTCCTGATGATTTGGAGTATCATTGAACTTGGATAAGATTGGACTGTTGTTAGGTTTTTACCTGAATTGAAAAAGCATACTACTGCAGTCCTAAAGGTTTAGTATGTTTGTTGAAAAAATTGTCTAAAATTGGCAAAAAAAAGCAACAAAATATAAAGCAATTTTTAAGCAATTTATTGAGAGCAAATGGAGCTTCTTCAACCCTTTGCATTAATTGGCATGGTTTCTGCACTCTGTCCCCACCCACAAAACTGATTACACCAGGATGGTTTAATCAGATTAAGAGATTTCACTAATTGTAATCTTTTGTGGAGTGTCAAAGATCCACATAAAAAGAAGATGTTCTAATTATTTTTTCATGAGATTGGCGTGCATTTATTGTTCCTTGTCAAGTTCACCTGAAGAAGGGATGGTGAGCCATTTTTTCAAACTGGAATTTTTCTGATGTAGTCATTCCTGTAATGCTGTTAAGGACAGATATAGAATCAGCAATAATTAAGGAACAGTACCATCTTTCTACATCATGTGACTAGGAGGGGATCCCAAAGGTGTCTCTGGGAAAGTGACTTTCTTGATGTAGAGAGTTGAGGTTTTGGTCAGCACTGTCAGATACACTAGGTGAGTAACTGCATGTGTTTTGTAGGCAATATTCCCTCTAATTTTTTTAACAGTTGCAAGGAACAACCATTTCCCTGAGCAGGAAATTTTTACATGGTCTGAAAACTGCATGGCACTTTATAAATGATAAATCACAGGCTGGTGGCTTATTAACAATGAGCTATTGATTTCCTTTCTGTGTTTGTTGTTACAATTTGTAACAGAGTTGTAACTTGAAACACTGACAATGTAAATACACTGAAGCTCTAAAATGTTTCAAAGTAAAGGTTGTAGTTTATTATTTGTTTGTAAAGGTTGTTTATTATTTAGAACATTTATGGATTATATTAAATTATGCATAATCAAGTATATGGGATTTAACGATTACATAAACAGATTTCAAAATTAGCATAATTTCAAAACTATATTAATATTGTATAAAAGAAAATTCCACCTATTCAGCAAGAAATGTTACAATGTGGCTACACACTTGCTCAGCTTGGAGGGAACAGTGTTTGTAAGTAGATCACACTGCTGGCATACTGGGGGATTGAATGAATGTTTAGAGTGATGAAAAGCTAAGAAACAAGGTAACTGCTTTGCATTGAACATGTTTTTCTGTGCTGTACTCAAAGCAGTTCAGGATGACAGAGAGAACTGTATCATGCTCCTCACTTGTGGCTTGGCTATGGTGGAAAGGCATTGGGATGTTGAACTCAAATCACTCACCATAGAACATAGTGTCTCTGGCATGTTCTTGGAGCCCTGATAATTAGGCAGCTAATTCAAATGAGGTTCTGGTCAATGGCGAACATTAGGACACTGAGGGTGAGGGATTCGGTGGTGGTAATGACATTGAATGGAAAGGATAGTTGATTTGGGTCTTTTATTTTGAGAATGGTCATTGTCTGGCACATTTGTGGTGAAAATATTAAGGTATTGTTCCTTGATTATGTTGATTTATGGCAGATTTTATTTTGGATAATAAGCAAATAAGTTTGAGGAGAAAATTTAAAAAACACTTCTCAAAACTAATGCAATTTTGGGAGGAATTTGAACCAGAATCCCTACTCTATACTATTTAGTGCAGTCAGTTGTCTGATGGTAATAGCCATTTTTCTGCTCAGTGGTCTGGACCACAACTCTTGCCTCACACACATCTCTTATGGGATGTCCGTGGTTGCCAAATTCCTGTCAGCTTCACTGCTGTGGCCATTCTATCCAGCAGAGTGGATAATGAGTGCTGATAGGTCTGCAGCCAGGGTAATCTAAGGCTTTGTCCACTCATTTGTAAGGAAAGGGACATTAAAAAAAGGACGAAAAAAATAAATAATTAAAAACTTAATATAAAAACGTAAATGTATTTTAAACACATTTTTGTTATGGAAGTTATTTAAATGATAACATTATTTAAAATAACATGAAAAATTCTCATCACTAATTGTCATTCGCCATTTTACTGAAGATCAGGGACTCCATTAAAATGACTAGGATGTCAGTAGATATTCCTGCCATGGCTGACCGAAAGCTCGGCAGCCAACTAGCTCAGTATGTTATGGAACTGTTGATTGATTCATGGCTGAGCCAAACAGCGGCACAAGAGGCCATTTGCACTGCCAATCTATGAGAGACCCGCGACACAGTATCTTGGAGCCACTGAATGTATGTTGGCTCATTGGGCCTTGCTATTATGTGGGAGATGTCCAGGTGTAGGAGAAGGCTGATGCTGAGCCTCACTACCCCACTGAGTTTCTTCATTACTGTGACAGCTGTCTACTCTGCTGTACTAGATTGCCCTGGGTCATTTACTTCAGACTTCCAACATTTGCAGACTCTTTGATTTTCATCGCTATGGAGATTACCTTCCAAGTTGATTTTGATTCCTGGTGTTAGTATAACAGTGAGCTGACAACTGAGAAATCTGCAGGTAGTTGCCTTCAGGAGCTAAGCAAAAAAAAAAAAAAATCGGAAAATTCAGGATGACAGCTACACTAACAACTTTTTTTTGGAGATACAACAGACTCCAGATGTGGGGTTTTGACCTGATGCGTTGACAATTTCATCCCAACCCCCCACTCCCGCACCTCCGAACAGATGGGGTCCGACCTGCTGAGTACCTCCAGCAGACTATTGCTTGCTAACTAATTTTTTACTGGGTTACCCCTCGAGTTCTTGATTATGTGTTGTTGTGCAGCAGCTTATTAGTACTGACGTTTCTTACAGAGCCTGTTTGAAACACCACAAAAAAAAGGCCGTGCTTTAAACATTTTACAGGTACAACAGACTGATTCAGAGCTAAGCTTAATGCATTTTGCAACACTTACTCTGTTTGCATTACATAATGGAAACCCAGCAAATGGAATAACAGTACTGTGCATTGATAGACCACCCAGCAGCATGTGCTGGTGTTTGTCAGACGGAGGGGAAAAGGGAGCACAGGGTGACATAATTGTTATAATTGTAGGTTAGGTTCAGCATGAGAATGTAAGGAAAGTCAGGGGTGAGAAAGGCAACTCAACTCATCAGCCTTCACTCTCCTAATGTTCCCCCCCCCACCCCCCCCATCATGGCATTAATTATAATTTGAATCACTCTAGTGTTTTTGCCTCTCATTAAATTCTAAGTCAACATTAAGGTGAAGGGGGTTCTGTGTCACAGTTGCCCAGCTCCACTTCCTGTGCTAATGCCAAGAGAGAAAATATCCTTTGGGTGCTAATCACAGGAAAAGCAATCTCAGAATCAAAGTTCTCAATGACGTTTTCCTTAAATCACTGGCATCTCTCTGGAATCCACACGGTCTCATAGGTTTTTTTTTCCACACAGTTGTTTCCATGATTGCTGGTGACGATTTCTTTACCAACAGTCAAGTTCTGGCTCTCCTGAGTGCTTTGCTTATTGGAGTTCATTATATTCTAGTGTTAATTACACTTCGAGACTCAGATCAGTCACCTACGTTGTGTTCATTTTCAGAACACAGGCCACATTCTGCCAAAAAGTATAAGGCACGTTTTTACATTGAATCAAGATTGACAAAGGAAACTTAAGTAATTGATTTATTAGTGAGTAATGTGGAAACATAAATACAAATAGTATCCATACACCTAAAACACTATAGATCCTCCTGCATTCTGAAAAATATTATGAGTATTTTTTCCAAGATCCTCAGTTCAAGACCGACAATATTTTATAGTTGCTGATTAAAGTCATGGGATTTTTTAATGATTATTAATATATTTAGTGTTATTAATTTGTTTTGTTTATTTGTAAGTTTACTTAGCTCTGTAGAGTGAACAAAAGTAGTGAAATGGTGATCATAAATGCATGGGGTAACATTTGGTAGAATGGCCAAGGAATCAGATCATATGATATTGATTAGTCATGTTTTAGAGGTGTCCACCACATTGATAAAGATAGCACATTTTCCTACATTATAAACATGAGAAAGTCTGCGGATGCTGGAAATCCAGAGCAACACACACAAAATGCTAGAGAAACTCAGCAGGTCAGGCAGCATCTATGGAAGTGAATAGACAGTCGATGTTTTGGGCAGTATTGCCTTTTGAAACATTGATGAAGATAGCACACTTTTCTACATTGCCTTGTAAAGGAAACCTAAGAGGCAGTGGTTTTGATTCTGTACCTCTAACTCAGCACCAAATCTTAAAGTTTGTGTGGCTTCTGTAAGTATTTATAAGTAAAAGTTTCTCCATTTTGATTATTTAAAACGTTTTTGAAATAGAGCATAGAACATAGAACAGTACAGCACAGTACAGGCCCTTCGGCCCACAATGTTGTGCCGACCCTCAAACCCTGCCTCCCATATAAGCCCCCACCTTAAATTCCTCCATATACCCGTCTAGTAGTCTCTTAAACTTCACGAGTGTATCTGCCTCCACCACTGACTCAGGCAGTGCATTCCACGCACCAACCACTCTCTGAGTAAAAAACCCTCCTCTAATATCCCCCTTGAACTTCCCATCCCTTACTTTAAAGCCATGTCCTCTTGTATTGAGCAGTGGTGCCCTGGGGAAGAGGCACTGGCTATCCACTCTATCTATTCCTCTTATTATCTTGTACACCTCTATCATGTCTCCTCTCATCCTCCTTCTCTCCAAAGAGTAAAGCCCTAGCTCCCTTAGTCTCTGATCATAATGCATACTTTCTAAACCAGGCAGCACCAGAAATGCCCCGTATATAATTAGAAGTCATATTATTCAAACCTTTGTGGTGATGAGTTGAAGGAATTGGTCCCACCTAACAAGGGATAATGAGCAAACACATGTAAGGTTAAATTCACATGCACATAGATAGCGTTTCTGGTTTCCTTCACCTTCCTTTCCAGTCTTGATGAAGGGCCTCAGCCCAAAACACTGACTGTTTATTAATTTCCATAGATGTGCTTGACCTGCTGGGTTCCTCCAGCATTTTCAGTATTATGCTCTAGACAGAGTAATGATGTTTTCCTGAATTAGTGTCTATAAACTGTCCAGCAAAAATGTGTTATGTAGCCAGGACCAAAGAAATGAGGAAATTGTTTAATATATAATTAAACAGAAGTTAGGATTACTGATTCTATTTGAAATGTTGTTTAGTTAAAGAGGTTTCTGATAAAGGTTGTTCATTTTGAAAACACGTAAGTTTTGCAAAGCATAAATACAAGAGATTCTGCAGATGCTGGAAATGCAGAGTAACATATACAAAGTGCTGGAGGAACTCAGCAGGTCAGGCAGCATCTATGGAAAGGTCCTGATGAAGGGTCCCAGCCATAGGTACTGCCTGACCTGCTGAGTTCCTCCAGCATTATGTATGCGCTACTCTAAATTTACCAAGGGTTGCTAAAATCTTTTCTATGCTTGCAATGTCATTGTTCAGCAGTTGTATAGGAGCTGCCAGTCTGGCCTATTTGCCGTTTTGGTGATGGGGGTCACAAAGCACCGAAAACTGAAGCATTTAAACTCTAACTTATTGACACTTTGCATTGGTTCACCTAGATACAGATCCTCCCTGGGTTACATTCCTGCTCATAACCTGAAAAAGTTCACAAATTAGAAATGCAGCTTTGAATTCAGTTTTCCTGTAGCAGGACATTCATTCCTGCAGCCCTGCACCAGTTGGCAAAACCACCTTGCCTGTCTTCCAAAAGCTCATTTGCATGTAGCTATATGTAAACTGGTCATTTGAAAGCCAGGAAAGCAAAAGGTCATCCGTATGCAGAAAGCAGATTTCTCACATCCACTGGATATAAAATCAGAGGTGCTTTAGTGGAATCGATAATGTTTTGTAACTTCAAAACATTAAACTAATTTAAAGGAAGACATGGGAGTCCAAAATGTGATTATAATTTTGTCTTCTACTTAAAGCAAGGCGCAAACGCATCATGTGGTAGTGTGATGATGTATGCAATTCACATGTTTATAGATACAACCCGTAATGAATTATTTAAATGATGAATCAAGTAATATATTTACGAGATTTCTCACATAATACTGAAATATTAAATACACAACAGAATCAGAGTCTATGCAAATATTCTAATGAAGGTGCCTTCTCACTCATGTCTGCGATTATTTATTTATCTGTTAACCTAACAGTGGATTTTATATATATATTAAAATATGCAAACAACTATGTTACTCGAAGTCACATATGTAAGGTATGTGTCAAACTTACTACTGACTAGTTTGAAAGTTCTATTCAAAGAACTGTTCAAAATTCACTTTTCAGTAAACATGTACCATATTCTTCAATAAAGGAAAGCCAACCATTTGTTGGAATTTCTATTGGGGTTGTTAGTCTATGTTCATGGGTAGCATGGTGGAGATACATCTCTACCAAAGGAGGTGTAAGGTGCTCCTTCCTTCAAATAGCCTGGAGGTCACCCTTGGGCAAGGTGTAGCACCTGCTTAGACCCCTGATCAGGGTCATCTGAAGCCATGGGGGCAGGTGGTGGATGGTCGTACGAGCAGCTGGTGCAGATCACATACTGGATTGATACTGAGTGCCTATTGTTAAAAAATTCTATTAAAGCTCAAGGTACTGATCATAACACAAGTCTCCAATGCATAATATATTGAATGGGGGGGGGGGAGATTCTGCCATTTTTGATGGCATGGTAGTGTAGTGGTTAGCACTACGCTTTACAGTACCAGTGAAGGAGGTTCAATTCCTGCCACTTCCTGTAAGGAATTTGTACGGTCTCCTTATGACTACGTAGGTTTCCTCCGGGTGCTCTGGTTTCCTCCTACAGTCCAAACACTTGGTAGGCTAATCAGTCATTGCAAACTGTCCTGTAATATGGCTAGGATCAAACTGGGGGATTGCTGGTCGGCGTGGCTTGAAGGAAAGGGCCTACTCTGAGCTGTATTTAAAATTAAGTACAAGTACGCATGTGGCAATTCCAACATGAGTCAAGGGTGGAAGTGGGACAGTTTAAAACCATGGGTCATCCTGGAACATCTGGTGAGGGATGTGTTGTCAATGCTTGTTGGGATTGGGATAGGAAAGTCACAACTGTGGTAGCTGAATAGCCTGTGGGATGATGAGCAATCTGAGGGCGAGCTGCTGAGATGGATACGTTGAAATTGATCAGCCTAAACCCGGTTCAGTCTTGGGCTTCATGGAACAGGAACCTGCTCAGCCAGTGCCTCCAACATGCAGTAAAGACCGTTTCTACCCGAGGGGCCAATGGTTTTTTAGGTTGTATGTGTGTCAATGAAGATCAGAAAAGTGGAGTTCTGTATGTGCATGTCTAAATGTCACTCTGTGTGTCTTCATGCATCGAAGCAGGGAGGATCCGGATGAAGATTCACAGGTTTTGTTCAGTGCATGGTCGCTGTTCACAGATTGTGTCCCAAATAAGTAAGGCCCCATGGCTGGGGTCGACCATGGATGTTGCATCGTAAGTGTCATACACAAACCAGTATGCAAACCAGGGCAGTACGATATGGAGAGCAAGCTGTTGCCTGTGCAGCAGGCTCCCTGTCTCCACGTAGCTGATGAACCCAAAGGAATGGCAGAGGCTGATACAGTTTGGCACCAGCAGTGATTCAGGAGTTGCCAGTCAGCACTGAACTCAACATAGGACTGCCTTAGGGACTCCAGCTCTGGATTTTTTTCCCTCGGCGTTGACCCCTAACGCTTTCCCATGAGTGTGTGTAGCCGCAAGGCAGGGGAGGTTAGAGATCAAAGTTTTCCTTCTCCTAGATGAGCTGCCAACCATGGCTGATATGCCTCATCTGCCCAAAGGGCCTGGGTTTAAGGTGCCTTTGTCCCAACTCCTGTCAGTACAACTGATTCTGTGGGGTTTAGTAGCTAAGCCACACATGAAGGCCAGGAGCAGGACAGGACTTGGTTGTCTGAGGTTATTTGAGATGCCCACCACTGGGGGCATTTAATCGGTAGTGGGAGTTTATCACCACTACTCCTCCCCAGCCCATCCTGGATGTAATAACCTCAAGGAACCTGTATCCCAAAGAGCACATAAAACATTCCACCATGTAATCGAATTTCTAGACCGGAACTATACATTTCAGTTTTGTGACATTCATCATTTGTTGACCACTAGCCAGTTTAAACCTCACTAGCACAGCTAACATCATGAGAAGATGAATGGAGCCTCCCAAACCTCAAGGCTCCTCTTTGCTGCTTTCTTGCTGGCTGATTAGGGGAGTGCATGCTGAAGGTACATTTTATTTTGTTCTCTCGGACCGCATGGCAAACTTGGGATTCTGTATTAACTGGGTCTGCAGAAAAAAGTTATTGTGCATTGACTGCAAGTTTTACCATGGCTCCAGGCAAGCATGCTGTAAGTGAATTGTGAAACTCAGAACGATGTGAGAGTTATGCAGGCATCAGACACAAAAATGCTGGGTGAAATCAGCCAGTCAGGCAGCATCTATGGAAATGAATGAACAGTTGACATTTCAGGCTGAGCCTTTATCAGGACTGGAAAGGACGGGGGGGTGGTGGGAAATACCAAAGTAAAAAGGTGGGGGAGGGGAAGGAGGATAACGAGAAGGTGATAGGTGAATCCAGGTGGGTTGGAAAGATGAAGGGCTGGAGAAGAAGGAATCTGATAGGAGAGGGGGACTGGACCATCGGAGGAAGGAACCCAGGGGGAGATGATAGGCATGTGAGAAGAGGTAAGGCCCAGAATGGAAAACAAGAAGAGGGGAGAAGGGAGGGAAAACGAAGAATGAGGCAAGTGTATATAGGGTTGGGCAACTTGCTATGGGGACGAGAGGGAAAAGAAGCCATAGGAAAAGCCATGAGCCAACAAAGTTGTCTAGAGGCCTCTTTCTCAGATGCAGGTCAGCAAGGATCAATAATTTGGGGATCATAATATTCAACGAGAGGTGCCACAATCCATTCATGGGACGTGTGTGTGTGTATATTTTCATAAGTACAGTTCTGTGCATCTCAAGTGCATCTCAAGTATATATATATATATATATATATATATATATATATATAGTCAGGGTGCCGAAGACTTTTGCGCAGTAATGTATTTGTCAATGTGGAGCGGAGACCGAGTTTGTAAATCTGGCGGGAGCAAATGATGTTGGGAACGGCAGGGGTGGAGTGCCGTGGGAAGGGTGTGGGACAGATGACAGAGAAAGGGTGCCAGGCTTGAAGGGGGTGTGGTAGGGGTGCAGATATGCCCAGCCCTGAGACACCAGGCAAGGTCATTTGATTCTAAATATTTGGTTTATTGATCATTACAGAATTTCTCTCTGGTGCTTCCTGCTCCTTCCCCTCTCATGTCCTCTTTTCCCCACCATGATTTCCCTCTTCCTTCCCCTTTCCACAATAGAGAACAACATCAGAATCAGGTTTATCATCACTCACATTATGTCATGAATTTTTTTTTTGTGGCAGCAGTACAGTACAATACATAAAATTACTACTGTACTGAGCAAAAGTCTTAAGCCCTCTTGATATATGTATCTATAATATGCCTAAGACTTTTGCACAGTGCTGTAAGAGGAAGAATTTTAATTCTGTAGCCAAAGAACACTGTTACAATCTGACGTTCATTTTCAATGGTGTTGAACACTGTAAGTAAACTCAATTACGAAGTTTGTGGTCGCCTATATAGCTGAAGACTAATAATAATGTTCAGTTATTGTCTCATGGCCACATTTAAGAAACAAATGAGTTTTAATTTTTTTGCACATTTTTCAACCATTATTTTGATATTTTTACTGCGGTTACACCACTGAGCCAACTTTGAAACAACTGCACCGACTGCTCCATATGAGGCCCTAGTAGATCCTGTTCTGTGCATCTTTGCACCTATTAAAAGGATTTTTACTAGAATACGGGGAAATTGAAATCAGATGCTACTGAGTGCTCCTTTATTGGTATCAGTTTTCAAATTAAATGCCATTAAAATGCAATCGCTTCCTGTTTATTTATTGCGTTGTTAAGGGCAGTTTAACTCCAGTTCCATCCATTAGTTCCATCTATTTTCATGATCGGGTTTTATCTGGTGTGAAACATAGGCTGCATTGTCGAAAGTTAATGACACGTTACGAAACTTAGTGGCACTTGTGTGTTGGTCATAGGTTCCCTTAGTTTATCAGTCCCAATCACCTCTGAGGCAGCCTTACTGTGCTCGGAAAAAAAATGTTGCTTTCATTTAATTTGTCCATGCTAAAAGACACAATTATATGGCATTTTTTTAAAAACTACTGACATTTGTAAAGCACGTAAACAGTTTGTGTGGTAAACAGTAAAGACAGCTTTAATGCTACATCTTAAATATTTGAAGCTTTGTTTTCTAAAATTAGAACAGTATGATGATCTGATGGGAGCCTGTTTAAAATTAGATCAAAGTGATTAATTTAGCTGTTAGGATATTACTCTCTCAGTTTCTGAGAACTGGATTTAGAATAGTGCAATTTTTGAATATATCTATTTTTATCACTTTTATACCCAATGGATTTAAATAATTAACAACAAGTATTGATTACAAAAGCATATTTTGTATTTTTCTCTCTTTTTCCCTCTTCTTTTAACACTTCACGTCGGCACCTCTTCATCTGTGTCTAACTCGTGGCTGTTTCCGTGGATAACATAAAGGCCCTTTGTCAATGTACTCTCCAACAGGCAATTCGAGATTGGAGTGGGAAATCCTTCATACCCACTCCCTCATCCAGTTCCTCCTGTCACCTTTTCCCCTGAAGTTTGTAATCAATCCCACTGTTCAGAATTCTCGTTCTCTTTGAGTTAGTTAAACACAACTCCTGACTCATTATCTTACTGAAATATTGACTTTACCTTCATAGAATTCTTTGTTGAAAAACATCAGTGAAAAAAAATAGCTATCATGTCACAAGTCTGGCATGAAGGAAGTTTTTGAAGTACTTAATAGGTTACGGAAAAATTTTAAATTTCAGGGAGAAGGTTAACCTTTGAATTAGAATTGATACATTTGGACAAGTGATTGATCACTTTTTTTTCTTGCTTTTCAATTTTCTCATTTAATGTTAAGGGATAGTGAATTATTTAAGGTTAAAAAATATATATAAACAATAATTCCCACTATCCACTTTAGCATCACTGCTTGGAATTGATAGCGTCAGACCACCACTAATGACTTGTACCACACAATTGCAATGAAGTCCAAATACGACGCCTGAAGGCGAATGTAATTCAGCCCTTGAAGTTTAGAATGTGTCATACTTTTTATAGAAAACAATGAACCACACATGACCTAGGTTGCAAATTGTGAGACAGTTCTGTTCTTTGTCACACTGTGGTACTTGTATCATCTGAGTTTATATTCACAGACGGTCTGTTTATTAAACCTTCAGCAAACTGGTATTAATCAAAGTACTGACTAAGCTCAAAAAAAGTAAAAATGCTTAGGGATATTAAATTACATTTTTTACTTCAGGTTTGTTTCTCAAATCCCATTTTATTAGTGCAGTTGTTGATAAATATTAAATATTTCAAAATGCTGTGTTTGTGTAGTGCTGATGAATTTTATTTCTTTGACTGATCATTAGGGCATTTTAAAAAAATCCAACTTTCTGGAATTCACTCTGTAACCCTTTTGCCCTCTCTCTGTTTCTGAAAGCCTCGCTTCTTGACTTGGTGACATTTATCAACCTCTCTGTGGCTCAGTGTTTAACACAGGACCATGAATTTGTGAAGTCCCTCAGAACACTGAAGGCATTGTATGCATATAAATTGTGGTTATTATAATGCCGGGGCTATGCAGCTGACCAAGATTTATGGCATTTTACTCTGTTTAAATGCCTGTTGCCCACATGGACTGGGGCTTTGACAGATTCGTTCATGATGTGTGTCATCTTATCTGACCTGAGTGCAGCTCTAAGTTTAAAATAAAGCAACACTAGATAAAAAGTGAACAGTGTCTGCTTAGGGGTATTAAAGAGTTGGTGCAAAGTGGGCCAGTACGTTTTTTTTTAAGGCTGCTGCAGAGAGTTTCGGCAGAACATGAAGACCAAAGTGTGGTCTTTGCTGAATAAGCTTGGCATAAGGAAAGTCCTTTCCGTTCCTCACTTTAAAATTATGAGGAAATTGGAAAGTCCATCACAGAGTTGTGCAAAAGGGATGGGATTGGGACATGGACAGAGGGTCAGGAGTTATGGAGAAGAAAGACCCAGAATTTGAAGGCATTGTGGTGAATTGAAAGAGGTAATGGACCAGGTTTGGGAAGGGCTGAGGTGAAAGAGTTGGGTGGAGGGTTATGTGGGGATAAGGGTCAGAGCTAGGATTGGAAGGTGAATTGTTAGGACGAGATCAGAGCTAGGACTGAAATCCAGACTTGCATCAGTAAAGTGGTCAGGTCCAACCTACTTTGCAGCTCCAGGGACCCAGGTTTGATGCCAAGCTCCAGTGTTGTCTATGTGGAGTTTGGAGATTTTCCCTGTGGTAGATTGAGTTTCATCTGTGTGCCCCAGTTTCCTCCCATACCGCAAAAACACATTGGAAGGTTGAGTGACCTTTGTTATTATTACTATTATTGTTAGTTAATATGTGTGCAATTGAGTGACTAAGTTGCAGGGTCAGATATATTTGTAAAGAGGCTATGGTACAACTGCCCTTGGGAGCCACACAGACCCTAACGGGCTTAATTGCCTCCTCTGTCTCATTGCAGGGCCAGGATTTAATGTGAGCACGAACTGAGGTTGGTATTCAGTGGGTGAGGTGGAATAAAGGTTGAGCAGCAGATTAATTGTTACAAGACTGGTTTGGAGTTATTATCTGTAACAGAGATAGAAGGTTGGACCTGAAGGGAAGAGCCTAATCATCACATTACTGAAATGGTACCCTCATTTGGTGGGTTCGCAGTATGGGTGCTAGGCTTTGACCTGTTCAGCCCAGTGGACAAGTACTATAGGTCACAGAGAGATTACATCAAACAGCTTCCCCTCTGTTTGAATACACTGGGTGCACCTCATAAATGGAAGGAAAATAAGAGAGTTTCTGCAAATTATATGAGGTTCTCATTTTTCCCTTAAGGTTTTTTTAAATGAAACTGAATTGTGTGGTACACAGAAGGAGGTTACTGGCCTGTGCAGCTAACACTAATGTTTTCACCTATGTATTGCGACTTCTACCGGTGTCAGCCAGCGGGATTTCTCACCGAGTCTTGCCTTGCCTTTGCTCCTCTCTGATAAAGCAAGCAGCTCAAAGGAGTGGAATTACAGATGCAAATGGAGATACAGATACAATCCAGCAAATGCAAATACAGATACAATTGAGCACAGCAGATTTCAATATCTATTATGACCTCTCACAGACACATCATTCACTCTGTCACTGACAAACCTGACTTTGGTTATGTTAACAACAGGAATTCTGCAGATGCTGGAAATTCAAGCAACACACATCAAAGTTGCTGGTGAATGCAGCAGGCCAGGCAGCATCTCTAGGAAGAGGTACAGAGGTACTATTCCTCTTCTCACCCTGTCTCTTGCAAAAATGCCATCCCCTTCTCGCAATTCCTCCGTCTGCGCCGCATCTGCTCTCAGGATGAGGCTTTTCATTCCAGGACAAGGGAGATGTCCTCCTTTTTCAAAGAAAGGGGCTTCTCTTCCTCCACTATCAACTCTGCTCTCAAACGCATCTCCCCCATTTCACGTACATCTGCTCTCACTCCATTCTCCCACCACCCCACTAGGAATAGGGTTCCCCTGGTCCTCACCTACCACCCCACCAGCCTCCAGGTCCAACATATTATTCTCTGTAACTTCTGCCGCCTCCAACGGGATCCCACCACTAAGTACATCTTTCCCTCCCCCACTCTGTCTGCTTTCCGCAGGGATCGCTCCCTACGCGACTCCCTTGTCCATTCGTCCCCCACATCCCTCCCCACTGATCTTCCTCCTGGCACTTATCCTTGTAAGCGGAACAAGTGCTACACATGCCCTTACACTTCCTCCCTTACCACCATTCAGGGCCCCAGACAGTCCTTCCAGGTGAGGCGACACTTCACCTGTGACTCGGCTGGGGTGATATACTGTGTCCGGTGCTCCCGATGTGGCCTTCTATATATTTGCGAGACCCGACGCAGACTGGGAGACCGCTTTGCTGAACACCTACGCTCTGTCCGCCAGAGAAAGCAGGATCTCCCAGTGGCCACACATTTTAATTCCACATCCCATTCCCATTCTGACATGTCTATCCACGGCCTCCTCTACTGCAAAGATGAAGCCACACTCAGGTTGGAGGAACAACACCTTATATTCCATCTGGATAGCCTCCAACCTGATGGCATGAACATCGACTTCTCTAACTTCTGCTAATGCCCCACCTCCCCCTCGTACCCCACCTGTTATTTATTTTTATACACACATTCTTTCTCTCACTCTCCTTTTTCTCCCTCTGTAGTTCTGAATATACCCCTTGCCCATCCTCTGGGTTCCCCCCCCCCTTGTCTTTCTTCCCGGACCTCCTGTCCCATGATCCTCTCATATCCCTTTTGCCAATCACCTGTCCAGCTCTCGGCTCTATCCCTCCCCCTCCTGTCTTCTCCTATCATTTTGGATCTCCCCCTCCCCCTCCAACTTTCAAATCTCTTACTCACTCTTCCTTCAGTTAGTCCTGATGAAGGGTCTCGGCCTGAAACGCCGACTGTACCTCTTCCTAGAGATGCTGCCTGGCCTGTTGCGTTCACCAGCAACTTTGATGTGGTTATGTTAATCAGGGTGTGGGTGAGCCTCCAAGCTGGAGAAAATACACAAGTATGTCTGAATACTGCTTCAAACTGGCCAAAGCCCACCATTACTTGCAGTGTATTAGGCTGATGATGTGTGACCTTTGCTGGGGGTGGGTTATAAAATAAAATGCACTAACTGCCCAGTTAGAACAATAATGAAGTGGGACTCGCAGTTTAACTTTATACCCAGGGATTTCCTAGAACTAACTTGCCAATAAAAGACCATGGGCAGTACGGCAGCATAGCGGCTAGGGCTCGGGATTTTGGAGCTTGGAGTTCAATTCCAACACCACCTGTAAGGAGAGGATTTCCTCTCACAGTCCTGTGATTAGATTACATTAGGAGATTGCTGGGTGGTGCAGCTCAAGGAACAGAAGGGCCTATTCCGCACTATATCTCACTAAGTAAATCGACAGGTTAGTGTAAATTGTTCTTCGATTAGACTAGGGTTAAATAGTTGGGTTGCTGGGCGCTGTGGCTTCTTGGGCTGTATCTCTAAATAAATAAGAAACCAAAGGAGCAGAAGTGACCAGGAAATAAACCTATAAACTCGGCAACTCGCAACTTCATTCTTGCTTGTGTGAGCTATTTTGTTCACAGTACTTGCGCTGACAGGTTACTTCACACAGCACAATCTCGTCATCCCTGATTTGAATGTTTCAAGGTCCAATTTGCACTTGGGTGCTCTGTTTTACCAGCTGATAGGAGGTTCCCCTTGCCCTGGGTTAATTTACGCTTGAAGAATGCATCACATTAGCTGACTTTAATGGACCATGAAACCAGGAAGTAAAATAATAATGAAGTGGCTTACACGGACATCCAAACTTTATCGACAGTTAAGAAGCAGGAATGAGTCACTTGGTCCCTCAAACCTGTCCTGCCATTTCATAATATCATGGCCGATCATTCATTTACTGTATAATCCCACAGTAAAAATGCTGGTGATGGACAAGCAGTAACTCCTAGTTCAAATTCAAGTTTATTTGTCATTTAACCTTTCATGCGTACAGCCGAATGAAACATCATTCTTCTGGAGCCAAGGTGCAAAACACAGTATCAACAGCACACAGCACATATAGTTATGACAGCAGAAAAACATTCAATCACAATAAAACATATAGCCCAAGTCCCTGAATGACATAGCCTGTAGATTGATGGTGCATGGGATGTTGTCCTGGTCCTGCTTGTTCTTCCACCGAGTGAGCACTAGAGGGCAGTACTGATGGGAGGGGCCAGCCCCCAACCCAGTATGGATCCCAGCGCATCCACAGAGGCCTCTGCTCTCTCCCATATCACCTCAGCATCTCCTCTCCTGGGGGGCTGCAACAGGCGATACTTTGGCACGAGGGTCTGGATCCACTTACTAAATGAGGCTACGGAGCTCCCCATCCGTTGGTCTCACTATGAACCAGTGAGCTGCACTTGCAGTGATCTACATTACCCACCTCCAACAGGGTGTGCGATCACAATCAAAGAGCCGAAGACAATCGTTTGCACCGTTTGTTCAACCGCACACCGCTTTGGCATGACAATGGTACGCAACAACAAAGTACACAGCTCCATCGCTATCCAGCAACTCGTTGGTGGAATTGACCTATTGTACTTGATGTTCTTAATATCTGGGAGAGACTTGTGATGATAAGACAGATGTAAAAGGTGAACAATTTCACCTTTGATTGGAACCAGAGAGGCCCCAGCTACCGTGTGTGCTGTTATCTTACCAAATCCAGAGGCTATCTAATAGTCCATCTCCCACAACCCTCACCCCGAACATTCTCATTCAACGAATCAAGGAGGACAGAAGTTACCAATCCATGCAGAGACAAAATATCAACACTGTCATCAAAGGCCCCCACCATCTGGTCCATGCTGTCTACTCACAACTACCATCAGATGCCTGAAAGTAGTTCAAGAGAAGCTACTTCTCTTAACCACTCGGTTCTTGAACTGACTGGCAAAACCCTAATCTCTACAGTTTAGCAACGCAATGGGTCACTTTGACCACTTTACACTAAAATGGACTTTCTTACTCTATTTGTGTTCTTTCTTGTAAAATCTGTGTATAACTTATGTTTAATTTATGCTCTTCTTGTGAACGCTGCTTACCTGTTACCCTGTGCCTGTGGTGATGCTACAAGTAAGTTTTGCATTGCACCTGTTCACACACGTACTTGTGCAGAGGAGAATAAACTTGAACCGCTTGATTTGAAAAACAGGACCTGTGCAATGTATAAATCATGGGAATAGGTAGGTGGGGAAATCATAGCAGATGATTATTTGTCATGCATAAGAAAATGCAAATAGATAGATTTTGAAGGCATTTAAAGAGGTTACTTGAAAGCTGAAAAATGCTTGAGGCTGGTGGGACTGGAAACGTATTCACTGAAGAGAAACATGGACAAGTAAGGAGAACAATAATTGATAAGGCATTCCAAGGATTAAAAAAAAAATCACACATTCTGTCAAACGAGGATGAGAGAAAGCCAGAAGTTCACAAAATATATTGCAAGAGCTACAAAAGGGGAGTATGAAAAGAAATTTGCAAGAAAATCAATTGGAAGTGCACATATGTTGCTTATTGACTTAAGAAAGCCCAAAGAGAGAAACCAGGGAACTATATCCAGCAATTAGCTGAACATCTGTTCTTGTGAAATTAGTAAATAATCAAGGATGATTATTTACCATTATAGTGTTAATGGTAAGACTCTTGGCGGTGTGGAGGGTCAGAGGGATCTTGGGGTCCGAGTCCATAGGACACTCAAAGCTGCTGCGCGGATTGACTCTCTGATTAAGAAAGCATATGGTGCATTGGCCTTCATCAATCGTGGGTTTGAGTTTAGGAGCCGAGAGGTAATGTTGCAGCTATATAGGACCCCACTTGGAGTACTGTGCTCAGTTCTGGTCGCTTCACTTTAGGAAGGACGTTGAAACCATAGAAAGGGTGCAGAGGAGATTTACAAGGATGTTGCCTGGATTGGGGAGCGTGCCTTATGAGAATAGGTTGCGTGAACTTGGCCTTTTCTCCTTGGAGCGATGGAAGATGAGAAGTGACCTGATAGGGGAGTATAAGATGATGAGAGGCATTGATCGTGTGGATAGTCAGAAGCATTTTCCCAGGGCTGCAATAGCTAACACGAGAGGGCACAGTTTTAAGGTGCTTGGAAGAAGGTACAGAGGAGATGTCAGGGGTATGTTTTTTACAGAGTGTGGTGAGTGCGTGGAATGGGCTGCCAGCGACGGTGGTGAAGGCAGATACGATAGGGTCTTTTAAGAGACTCCTGGATAGCTTAGAAATACAGAGGGCTATGGGTAACCTGAGGTAATTTCTAAGGTAGGGACATGTTCAGCACAGCTTTGTGGGCCAAAGGGCCTGTATTGTACTGTAGGTTTTCTATGTTTCTATATTTCTTAAAGTATTCAGTTTCTCTTGAGAATCATTAGCTTATCTGAGAAGGCAGGCCTGGTAAACCTGACTGAACAGTTTTGAAGATGTGACTGAAGAAGCAGACAGAGGAATCTACTTGGCTATTAATTATATGGGTTTCTATTGGAGTACTGTGGGGCGTGCTATACCATCAGAGCTCTTCTAGTTGAGAAGGTAAACTGAGGCCCTCTCTTTTGTTGGGGTGGTCTCCTTCCAGCATTATTTCAGAAATAACCTCAGAGCTCTATCTAACATTTATCCTTCAATCAAAGTCATTAAAAATCTGATTATCTGCTCAATTTCTTATTGAATTTCAGATTTAAGTAGGCTGCAGCATTGCCTAGCATTTTTCAATATTTACTATACTTTGAATGTGATGTTCAGTGCATTGGAAATTATTGAGGCATATAGTTAGGGTGAGTACGAGCTTGCACAGTACTGTAGTAACTTTATGTATTGCACTGTACTGCTACTGAAAAACACACATTTCATGACGTATGTGATTGATGATAAACCTGATTCTGATATGGGTCTATATTGTCCACTGAGAGTGGGAAGGGGGAAGGGAGAGGGGAGGGAGTGGGAAGCACCAGAGAGACATTCTGTAATGATCAATAAACCAATTGTTTGGAATCAAATGACCTTGACTGGTACCTCAGGACTGCTTGTGTCTGCACCTGTGCCACCACCAGCTCCTGGCACTCCTTCTCTGCCACCTGTCCCACACATCTCTCACGGCGCTCCACCCTCGCCATTCCCAACATCTTTTGCTCACGTCAGATTTGCAAGCTCGCTGTCTGCTCCACATTGACAAATGCAGTACAAAAGTCTTAGGCACCCTAGCTATATATGAAGTAGTGCCTAAGACTTTTGCACATTACTGTATCTATATAAATTTGGGTGCTGCTTTGATATTTCGGATATACAAAACTCTTCACAATGTTCAAGGATGTGACCTTTGTAGACTGAACCAGTATTGAAGTTCCCATCCTGAGTTGCCCTTGAGAAAGTGGTCCTGAGCTGCCATCTTGGATTTTTGCAGTCCTTGAGGTAGGTGGTATGACCACAGTGCTATTTGGGAGAGTTCCAGGACTTTGACCCAGCGACAGTGAAGGAATAGTGTTGTATTTCATACACAGGATAGTGTGTAGCTTGTAGGGCAACTTCCCCTGCTTTTGCAGCCCTTGTTCATCTCGCTGGTAGATGTTGTCACAACCACCAACTCTGCCACAGAGTCTGGGTGCCATCTCAGGCAGGCAGCTGAATGGGGTTGTCAATCACACCTCAGTGTTTCAGTGTTTCATTGTGGTTTTATTTAACCCCCTTCCTTTTGTTTCAGTCTTGTTGAGTCTTGACCAAAGCACAGTGACAACAATGCTCCCTGCTTACCTCAGTCCTTGTTCCAGGAAAGATTACAATTTGGATTGACACTATAAAGGAGCGGAATTTATTTATTGTTAAGTTACTGCTTCTGAGCTGCAGTGTTGGCATTAGCTTTTAGTTTGAGAGTTTTAGTGAGCTGCCCTGTTGGCCTTGTGTTTATTGTTTTTCTTTGAATCTGCAGAGTTCTTATTAAAATTCAGCGAGCTATTCAATCTGCTTCAGTGTCTCTCCCTCCTCAGCTGGGCCATCACTGCATGTCTATGTCAGAGTTCATGGATTTGGAATGGTTAACCTGTCAATATCTTTCTGTTCCATTTAGATCTTTTTAAAAATTTTCTATTACATTAGAATTTGTACCTTAGTTCACACACCTCTAAGATCTGGACCCCAGAATTCAGAAAATGAGGGTGTAGAAATTCGGGCTGAATGATTCCTGTCATGGTTTGTTCTGCTTTATGGCGATAAGTTCTATATTCTTCCGCAAACAGAGACGTTGTCTCCTCATCCATTTTGTTGTGGATCATTCATTTATTTAATTTATTGGGACACAGTGCGAAATAGGCCCTTCCGGCCATTCGAGCCACATCACCCAGCAACCTAGTCTAATTTACAGCGACAAATTAACTTACCAATCAGTATGTCTTTGGACTGGTGGGAGGAACTGGAGCACCTGGAGGAAATCTACCTGGTTACAGGGAGAACCTATAAACTCCTCACAGGCAGCGGTGAGAATTGAACCCGCATCGCCTGTACTGCAAAGCTTGTGTCAACTACGTTGTGCCATTGTTCTGCCAGTGTCGGCCTGGTGAAGGAATTAGTGGATGTTGGGTAATGGCTGCCGACAGAATACTGAGCTTTCACAACATGGAATCAATCAACGTGCACTGTCGACTCCAGCACGGTTCTTGCTAGCCACACTCCCGCTCACACCCTCTCTTAACCACACACAGCTGACCCTCATACTCGGGTATAGGCAAGGCAGTGATTGGTAAACTTCTAATCAGCAAAGAGTTCAAGTGTTGTGAGAGAAGAGCAGGAAAGAGGAAGTGAGGAATATTCGAGCAGTCATGATCCTATTGAAGGCTAGAACAGGCTTGAGGGGCTGAATGGCTCACACTGTTGCTCAATCCCGAGTTACATAGTTGCAATAACACGTCTCTGTTTTCCATGGTCCTGTAATTTGTCCTTTCCATTCAGCTCCATTCCATTCAGCTCCACTATAGCATCCGGTTCACAGCTGTCATGTTTAACAGGACAAAAATCCCCAACCCTATCCAAAAATTCCTTATCGATAAGATTCAAGGCTATAAAAGCAGATGTTCTTGCAGATGCTCATTCTGTGAGTCAGACAATCATAGTACATAAGATCACTGAGTTTCAGTGACTTTAAGTTGGAGGGGACTTTGAGAAATTCTCACCTGTCAGGTGGTGCTGAAGGTTTTTGGCGTGCTGGCCTTCATCAATCAGTGCACTCCATATATTGGATGCAATGTTACGATGCGGTTGTACTGCACTCACCTACAGATCTGCTGGGGTTGTCTATCCTGTGCTCCTGATGCAGCTTCCTCTACATCGGTGAGACCTGTCATAAATTGGGGTATTTACCAAAACCTCCACTCCATTGCCAAAAGCGGAACTTCCCAGTGGCCAAACATTTTAATTCCAATTCCCCATTCCCATTCTGACATGTTGGTCTATGTCTTCCTCTTGTCCCATGGTGAGGCCACCCTCAGGGTGGAGGAGCAACACCTTATTTTCCATCTGGGTAGCCTCCAATCTGATGGCATGAATATTGATTTCTCCTTCCAGGAATTTTTTCCCCTCCTCCTCCCCTCTTCTTCTATTTCCCACTCTGGCCTCCTCACCTGCCAATCACCTCCCCCTGGGTCCCTCCTCCTTCCCTTTCTCCTGTGATCTACTCTCCTCTCCTATCAGATACCTTCCTCTCCAGTCCTTTACCTTTTCAACCCACCTGACTTCACCTAGCACCTTCTAGCTGTCCTCCTTCCCCACCCCCACCTTTACTTTCTGGTATCGTTCTTCTTCCTTTCCATTCCTGAAGAAGGCTCTCGGTCCAATACGTCAACTGCTTATTCATTTCCACAGATGCTGCCTGGCCTGCTGAGTTCCTCCAGCATTTTGTGTGTGTTGCTTTGGATCTCCAGCATCCACAGACTTTCTCATGTTTGTGATGCACTGTCAGACCTGAAGGACCTGAATATCATATTACTCTATAACTCTATGTCTTCAACATTGTCTTTAGCAAGTTTCATTCAGGTTCTTTTTAACCTTTAACCTGGAATATTGTGTTCAGTCTTTTTGGTCACCTTGCTGTAGAAAAGCTGCTATTAATATGGAAAGAGTGCAGAGGAGACTTACAAGGATGTTGCCAGGTCTCGGGGGTCTGAGTTTGGAGAGGTGTTAAGAAGGAAGTGCAATGCTATAAAATGATGGGGAACCTAGGGATAATGGTGAGTGCATAAGGCTTTTTTCCCCATGGCTTGGAACTAAGATCCAGAGGGCATAGGCTAAAGGTGAGAAGAGAGATTGACAGTGATAGGAACTTGAGGGGCAACTTTTTCACTCAAAGTATGGTCAGTGTATTGAAAAATCTGCCAGAAGAAGTGGTTGAGGCAGGTACATTAAAACATTTAAAAGGTACTTGGACTGGTACATGACAGGAGAAGTTAAGAGGAATATGGGTTAAATCTGCAAATGAGATAATCTTGCATGGGAATCTTGGTCAAGGGGCCAAGGGGCCTGATACTGTACTGTGTAACTCTATGACCAAATGACACTTGACGCAATCAAAGTTTCCAGAAAGTGTTATGATTCATAACTTCAAAACATTGAACTAATTCAAAGGAGGACATGGGAGTCTGAAATGTGAGTCTAACTTCATGCTTGCTTTAAGTGAGGCACGCACATATCACGTGGTAATGTGATGTCATATGCAAATCACATATTTTTACATATAACCATAATGAATCATATAAACAATGAAAATGCTGAATCAGAACAATATATTTACAAAATTACTCGAATATTTCTGAAATATTAAATACACAACAGAAAGGATAAGGACTTCCTGGTTTTTGATGATGCTTCCTGATGGTATAAAAATGTCATGTAAGCAATTCTTTTTGATAACAAAAAGGAGTCTAGGGAGATCAGGACAAACTGCTGGGGAAGGAACATGGTGGTGGGTTAGGAGGGAGAGAAACAAGGAGACAGAAGTCCCTGAGGACTTTCTGATTGGCGTTATATGAAGAACTGATGAGTGTGACCAGTAACCACAACCACAATTCCTCATCCCTCAGGATCCTGGTATTCCTTGGGTTTTTCTCCCTCATGGATCATCAAGTCAGCCACAAGACCACTAAAACTCATCAAAACATAACTCCGAAAAACATTACTAAATGCATTTTGCGTTGCATACAAGCATAACCTAACCATATACTGTGTGAGCATTTTCCAAGAGAGGATTTCTTTGCTTATCAATGCAGCGTTAATTCAAATTCCCATTACCCAGGTCATGCTCTCTTCTCATTGCGACCATCAGGAAGGAGGTACTGGAGCCTGACAGCTCACTCAATGATTCAGAGACTGTATCTTCCCCTCCACCACCTCATTTCTGAATGGACAATGAACTCATGAACACTACCTCAGTATTCTTCCTTGTCTTTTTTTTTTGCATTACTTATTTAATTTCCTTTTTTATATGTACTTATTGTGAGTTATAGCTTTTATTATTATGTATGTATTGCAATTTGCCGCTGCTGCAAAACGTCAAATTTCCCGACATGTGCCAATGATGTTAAACCTGATTCTGACATGCACAAGATTTCCAGCACCTGCAGAATCTCTTGTGGTTAGTCTAACAGCTTGTAGACCATGTGTGAGTGGTGAGTATACTTCCTTCCTATTAGAAAGGAGAGAGGCACAATATTAAGGTTAAAGTGAGAGGACGTATTGGAGGTAGGAGATACGTCCTATGTATGAAGAGATTTTGGATGAGGAGGAAGTGCAAAGTGAACTACAGCAGAGTATCATCTCCAATTGATTCATCCAAATGGTGATGAGAACATTAGCAATAACTGAACATAATGCATAGCACCATCTCCTTGTGGATTAGAGCATGGAGCTGTATCTGCCTCCTCCTTTTAGCTCTCCCCGCCACCATCTTCATGACAGCTTGCCTAACAAAGGAGATGAAAGTGTGGCAGTGAGCGCTGTGAAATCTGCTTGTGTAATTCTACTTTTTCTAGAGATACAATGTGGAACAGCCCCTGCCGGCCCAACAAGATACACTGCCCACCTACTTATTCAACCCTAGCCTAATCACAGGACAATTTACAATGACCAATTAATCTACTAACTGTTACGCCTTTGGACTGTGGGGGTGGGAATCTGGAACATCAAGAGGAAATCCAAGTGTTCACAGGGAGAACATGCAAACTCCCTCCAGATGATATCAGAATTGAACTTTGAACATAATGCATAGCTCCGATGCCCCAAGCTGTAATAGCGTTGGGCTAAATACTATGCTACTGCAGCATGGATGAGCATTTGGCAATGTGTGCCTGTTGTGGGACATGGGTGTAAGAATGCGGCAGAACTGAGTGTGATAGCACGGAATGCAGTGTATGAATGTTTGATATAACCATATAAGAATTACAGCACGGAAACAGGCCATCTCGGCCCTTCTAGTCCGTGCAGAACTCTTATATACTCTTATATACAGCTTGACTGTGTCTATGGCCAGCAGTGCAGTTGGAGGGAACTAGGCTTTAAACAAGCATTGAGTGACATCCATGGGTGTAGGGCTGTCCCAGGTCAGTGGGTCCCAAGATTGGATGTCTCTGTGATCAGGAGGCATGAAGCCCTGTCAGTCCTGGAGTTTGGGGCCCCATTTTCGGATAGAGCGGACATCAATACTGAAGGTCGAAGCCCAAGTGTCGATTGTAAATCCAGAAGTCAAAGTCCAATGACGGAAGTCTGGAGACTAGAGGCCCAAAGGAGGCCTGGCAGTTGTGTGTGTGTGTGTGTGTGTGTGTGTGTGTGTGTGTGTGTGTAAAAGGAAAGGGGTTTATTTTGCTGTTGTTCCGTTGAGCACTGTTGGTATGCTGTGTTGGTTATCAATGTAAATGACATATTCCCCTGTATATTTTGATGTACAGTATTAAGCAAAAGCATATAGATAGGGTGTCTAAGACTTTTACACAGGTACTGTATTTGTCAATGTGGAGCACAGGGAGAGTATATAAATCTGGTGGGAGCAAAGGATGTTGGGAATGGTGAGGGTGGAGCGCTGTGGGAGTGGTGTGGAACAGGTGGCAGAGAAAGAGTGCCAGAGGCGGGGTGGGGGGTGGTGGTGGTGTGGGTGCAGGCACCCCCAGTCCTGAGACACCAAGCAAGGTCATTTGATTCCAAACAATTGGTTTATTGACCATTACAGAATGTCACTCTGTTGCTTCCCACTCCCTCCCCTCTCCCCTTTCCCTTCCCACTTTCCCAATTATGATTCCCCTCTCCCTGCCCCTTTCCCACTCTCAATCCACAGTAGAGGACCATATCAGAATCAGGTTTATCATCAGTCTTATATGTCATGAATTTCTTTTGCAGCAGCAGTATAGTGCAATACATAAAATTACTACAGTACTGTGCAAAAGTCTTAGGCACACTGACTATATATATATATATATATATATATATATATATGCCTAAGACTTTTGCACAGTACTGCATGTTTGACCTTGATCACCATCTGGCATAATGTACAGGTCCTTGAGGCACTGATGTCCCAGGATATCTATTTCAGATCATCTTCTGAGATGGCGCCTGGGGGGATTCCGTCAAATCTCTCTGTGTAGACCCCTCATCCTTTTTACCTTCTAGTACTGTATCTAAAAAAACCCACTCCATCTACTTCCTCCCTCATTGTGGTACTCTTCCCTTCATCTCAGGTTGGATTCACTCTTTGCATAACAGCCAGCAATGCTTCAGTCACCAGCTATCATTCTGCTAGAGAGGACAATCTTTGGATCCTTTCTGGTACATGCTGCCAGTGGTCAGTGTCGTGTTGCACTAGCCGAACAGTGTCCATTATTGTAAGCAGGCAGTACACAGGTTCATTACACAGTTTGGTTCTCATAGCTGGTTTTGGTCTGAGATTCAGGTAGTTTTACTATGGGAAAACCACAAAAAATGCTGGAGGAACTCAGCAAGTGAGGCAAACATCTATAGGGGGGAATAAACAGTTGACATTTCAGGCCAAGATCTGATGAAGGGTCTCGGCCCAAAACATTGACTGTTTATTCCGCTCCATTAGATGCTGTTTGGCTTGCTGAGTTCAAAGATTCAAAGTACGTTTATTATCAATGTATATATGTAGAGTATAACCATGAGATTCATCTTCCCACGGATACCCCCGAAACAAAGAAACACCATGGAACTCGTTCAAAGAAAACATCAAGCACCCAATGTGAAAAAAAAAAGAAAGAACAAATCACGCAAACAGCAAAAATCAAGCGAATAACAGACAGAATATTAAACATCAAACCACAGAGTCCTTGAAACAGTCTAGGAAAGTTCAGTTCAGTCCAGTCCAAGTTAGCACTGTTTCTGCAGCGACTGTAGGCCGCAGTGCCTGTCCGCTCTGTTCAAAATTATGCAAATTAGCAATAAAAAAAAAGGAGAAACCAGAAACCCATATAACATGAACTGCAGAGCCCCCTGAAAACAAGTCCAATACACAAACCTCGCACAAGACCCAAGGCTCCTGCACCTTCGTCTGGTAGCATTGAACAGGAGGAGAGGGAGACCAGTCAAACGCAGGCAGATGGTGCTGATCACATGCTTGCCTTCCACGCCCTTCCTCACTGATTTCAGTCTTGCTTGTCGCTTTAATCAGTGAGATCAGTGAGAAATGGAGCCGATCATGGGTTCATGCTCTGCCATTAGCCTCTAATCGCACACAGATCAGTATATTTAAAAGGAGAAGGAGAAAAAGAAATGGTTTTGTGAGCTGCAGGATGTCACCGTTAGATACGTTGCTCACTGGTACCGTCTTGTTCTGTCTGGTTCTTCCAGCACGTTGTGTGTTTTGCTCAAGATTTACAGTATCTGCAGGGTCTCTTGATTTTTCGTGTAGACTGATATGCCTGGGAAATGATCAGTAAAGCTGACTGTTATTTACCTCCATTACCTTCACCTTCTTTAAGATCTCTCTTGAAAAGAAGTACAGAATTATACCCGATATTGTTTAATAAATGTTTTGCAAGTAGTGAAGGCATGTACAATGAGTGGTTACAACACATATCTAGAGCAGAAATCCCTCCATCAAGCTTTTCAAATGAAGAAAATAATTTAAAGGATCATTAGTATCAAAAGCAGATTAATCTTTTTGTAATAATTATTAGCAATCCATCATCGGTTCATTTCCTTGTAATTATTACAGTGATGGAAGCTTAATGAGTGAAAATCATATTCGGCAGTTTCTAACTAAATGAAAATCTCATTGATAAGGAGACTAAAAATTAAAACTCATCTATCACCACTCAGCTCATTGAGTACTTGCCTACTACCATTTGCAACGGGAACGGTTTGCATCACGCACACACCTTGTTCTGCAGAGGCTGCATAGTCTATTACAGTCGCGGAGTGACAGAAAGGTCACAGCAAGGAAGGAGGTTGCTCGGCTCATCAGGTCTGTGCTTCTTCAATGCAAGTCCAATCTTGCTAGTCTTGAGGTTCCATCGATTTAAGCGCAAGGCCGAATCAGAAAGGTCAGGTAGAGACTGAGTCGAGGTGGTGAGTCCAGGTCCCAGAGCGTATCGAAGCAACAGAACCTGATGTTTGGATGACAATTTAAGTGCCGGGTCAGATTAAAAAGGTCAGGGTGTCAGGGCCTGAGCTGAGGGATGGGCCTGTTCCGCTCGCTGCTCCATGATATTTACTTGGCTCTGAGGGTCTGTGGCATCTGAGTGGACGAACTCTCTTTCGTGAACTCCAGTTCCGAATGCGATTTGCTTGCCTTTATTGTTTGCGCAATCTGTTCTTTTCCTCTCTCTGCACGTTGGGTGTTTGACGGTCTTTTTTTAAATGGGCTCTTTTGGCTTTCTTTGTTTTGTGGCGGCCTGTAAGGAGGCGGATCTCAAGGCTGTATCATGTATACATACTTTCATAATAAATGTACTTTGAACCTTGGACTCTCCACAACATTCCTATTCTTACTTCTTTTCAAAATTAAATGTAATACAGATCAGGTAAGTTTATTGGTGCCTGTGATTTTTCTGGATCAAGCAGGAAATAGCAGGAATGCACAGGAAGGCCGTAACTGACCTAGTGGCTTTATATTTCTTACAACCTCACCTCACTGATTAGAGTGGCTGACGGCCATCCCATCCAATCCTGAGATCTCCGCTCCTTCCCGGTTGCTATCTTCTGAGTGCCCCTGCCATATTTTAATTTTTTTTCTCAGCACTGTTGCTTAAATTTCCAGGTGGGGACTTCTCCCACTGGCTTTCACGGAGCTCCTGAGTTGAGCGAACTGCCCTACGAAAGTGAAGAATTCTGGATGAGCGCAAGGACTTGGGGGTGGAGGATAAGATGCTGGCCAGGAGATCTCTGAAATGGTTGCATCTAAGAGTACAGAAAATGGATCTATCAGCACTTGTGCTGAGGCAGGACAGTGTCAGGAAACCTTTTGGAGGTAAAAGACAGTCTCAGGATGGTGGAGCAGATATGGGTAAGGAACATGTTCAATAGGTACATTTAATGCCAGACAAATGTATTCAATATACATCCTGAAATTCTTTTTCTTTGCAAACATCCACGAAAACAGAGGAGTTCCTCAAAGAATGAATGACAGTTAAACATTAGAACCCTAAAGCCCCCCCCCAGCTCCCCCCTCCCAGGCACAAGCAGCAGTAAGGCAATTATTCCCCCCCACCTCCACCAGCAAAAAAAGCACTGGTGCCCTCCACCTCAAGCGTGCAGCAAAACATCAATAAAGACACAGACTTGCAGTAGCCCAAAGACTACTCACTCACCTGGTAATTCGACATACCACAGGCTCTCTCTCTCGCCTTAATAAGGGAAAAAGAGGTGTCCCTGTTTCACAGCGAGGGGAAGACATAACTAACAACTCACTGATTTATGATGTTAAAAGTCTGTTGTGTCACTTTTTTCAAGTTCTGTGCCCAGAGAATTGGCCCCAAGGCTCCAGTCTCTGGACACACAGCTGGCAGCTAACCCACTGCTCCATGTTCTCCAGTGACTCCTCAGTCAGGGGCACCAGCCTTGAATCAGCCCGTCTCCAGAGCCATGAAAATCCAGCAGTCTGAAGGCGCGCTAGTCTTCTAGGCCGCGTCCTTGGGATGTCAAAAAGCGGCCGGCTGTGAGGCCCTGAGTGCAGGTCCCATTCCCGCAAAGAATCGAAGTCAGAGTGTAACTCCAGGTCAGGGTCTGCAAAGGAATCTTGAAAAGTTAAAAAAGAGATATCAAAGATAGAAATAGAGCTGTTTCTGAAGATGCAAGCACAGGAATAGCCGTTTAGTGCTCAAGATTCAAGTATAAGACCGAGGCAGCCAGCGACCTGACTAAGCCTGAAACAGCCTGAAGAGAGAAGGATGATTCCAATGGCCAAGCAATGGTTTGTACTAAGAATTCAAGACCATGGAATGGTTTTCATAATATTTGGTTGAAGGAAATTTCTGCTTGTTTAATCTTAGATGTCAGGTAAACATTGATCCAAAACAAAGACAATGAAAACATTGAGAGAGGTGATAAGGAGACAGAGATTGGATCAGAATTAGTTTTATTACTACTGACATACATCACGAAGAAATATTGTTTTGTGGCAGCAGTACAGTGCACTATATAAAATACTGTAAGCTACAACAAGAAAAACAAAAAAATAAATATGTAGTGTAAAACAAAGTAGTGAGGTAGTGTTCATGGGTCCATTCAGAAATATGATGGCAGAGGTTAAGAAGCTGTTCCTTAACTATTGAGTGTGTGTCTTCAGGTTCCTGTATTTCCTCTCTGATGGTAGTAATGAGAAGAGGGTATTTCCAGGGTGGTGAAGATTGCTAATGATAGACTTTGCCTTCTTGGAGCATTGCCTTTTGACCATGTCCTCGATGGTGAGGAGGCTAGTGCCTATAATGGAGCTGGCTGAGCTTACAAACATCTGCAGCTTTTTGTGATCCTGTGCATATGCCCCATCCATACCCAACGTAGATGTAACCCGTCAGAATGCTCTCCATAGTACATCTGTAGAAATTTGCTAGAGTCTTTGTTGAGATACTAACTCTGAAACCCCTAATGAAATACAGCAGTTGCCCTGCCTTCTTTGTAATTGCATCAGTATGCTGGGCCCAGGGTAGATCCTTAGAGATGTCGACACCCAGGAACTTGAAACTTGAAACTTGCTCTTGAAGGATCTTGATCTTTTATGTAATCCAATTGTAACATGCTGTAAGGTTTCACTGATAACGTAATGGTTTCTCTGTAGCAGCAATGTTTGGGCTATGACTAGAGATGACAGGGCTAGGAATGCTGTTGTTCTTTCTTGTGAGTCTGGAAGGAAGATTTTCACGGTCTTTTGTGGGGAGAGATGAGGAGAGAAGACGCGAGTGGAGAGAGTTGGTAGACCGCCAGATGGAGTGGACGAAGCGAGGGTCCAAAAGGCAGCGACGATCGAAGGAGGTCGATGGTGAACGATCGGCTTATCAGTGAGCTCCAACATTGCACAATAGACTGTTTCATTAGAATGAGCCCTTTTTCTTTTTTATTGTTTTCTTTACTAACCATATGGTCAAAGTAAGAATTATAAAGCTTAATCGTTTAATTGCATATTGTGTACTGTTTGTTATTTCGGGGTACTGATTTGTAACAGAGGATACATTGTGCAGCATTCACCCAAACGTGATTTCTTAAGTTTGACCGGGCCGGGGGTGGGGGGCTATCACCCCCTATATTAAGCCGCTAGCCAAAACCAGAGTTCCACAAGCTTCACATTGTGTTTTAGGAGCTTGTAGATGAGAAATAGGATAACTCTCAGAGCTCACCATTGAATGATTCCAGAAGAAATACTGTGGGATTCAGAAGAAAAGCCTTTCCTCTTGTGCATGTAGGAAAAATGTTACGACACTGCATGCAACAACCACACTAAGGGATGCAGGCAGTTTGAGAAGGATGAAATTGAAGATTTTATGACATTTTGATTTTCATAAGAACTATAACAGCAGATGACCATAACCTGACCGGAAGTATTCAAACATGAGTTCCAGGAAAACTCCTCATCAAAGAAGGGCCATTGGTAGACCTTCACAATGTTGGGGAGCTTGAAAATAGGATTAACATTCGAGAGCCAGTGTTGCGCAGATTTGAAGGTAAGGGCAAGCAGTTTAGCAAAGGTAACTGTTAATGTTAGCGGATATGTGGACTGAGAGGGGATGCTGGGTAATAACCTGCTTATAGGATTGGGGTCGAGGTATCTCAGATTTTTTGAACTATTAATGCACTGGATTTAAATGGGGAGCTATTGGATTTAAAGAACAAATTACTGTCATAAAAATCTAAATATTCATAGATTTCATCTTTATGAATTGTTATACAACATATTATGCATTGAAATGTATTTATTTATTTCGAGATACAGCACGGAACAGACACTTCTGGCCCTTCGAAACGCACCATCCAGTAACCCACTGACTTAATCCTAACCTAAACACCAGACAATTTCCAATGAGCAATTAACCTTTTAACCAGTACGTCTTTGGACTAGATGAGGAAACCGGATGACCTGGAGGAAACCTATGCACACACGGGAAAGAACATTTAAAATTGCTTACAGAGGATGCTGGAATTGGACTTCGAGCTCCAATGCCCCAAGCTGTAATAACATCGCAATAATTATTATGCTACTGTGTGAGCCCCAATATATAATAAATTATGAACATTTCAGACACTTCACTCAATGACCAATTAAAATACATAGAGTACAGTATATTACACAGATGCTTTATTGGATTAAAAACTGTAAAGCTTCAAGTGAGAGCAGCTGCAGATTTACAACTCGATTGTCTTGCCTTTGATTGTACATAATTTTCCAGTCTGTATCCCAAAATACACTGTTTCTCAACCGTCATTCATGTCCTCAAGCTGCCAAAGTGGGGAGAAAGTAGTGAGATTTTAATTTCAGATAGCAAAAGCCAGACCTAATCTGATCTTTTAAAAAGAAAAATTGGTAATCCTGCTCCAAGACAAATTCTTCAATGTTTAGCCATTTTGAAAAGGACTTGTTATTACAGAGCCCAGTCATTAAGCTGGCATCTGTAAGTTGTGGATATGTCTTTTTACAGTCTTGAGCTTTTGTGCCAATATAGGGTTGCATACAGGTAACATATGTTAAAATCTCCACTTTCTTTAAATATTGGGTCTGTTGTTTGTATTATTTTTGCTTAAAAATAATTTATGCTTTAGGAACAAATGCATGCTTTTCGCGCAAATTAAATGGCACATGATATGGTTTCACTTCAGGTCATAGTTCAAGACTTGGCAGGATGCCCATGAAAACAATTGTGGAGGAAAACATAGAAATAAAGCCCTGAAGCAATGGTTTAGGCCAGACATTAATTCCATTTATAGCTTATTCAATCCCACTATTAATTCCAGGTCCCCCATTTTAACTTAAGGAGAAATGCAAATATATAACTTTCTCTAATCTGATTGGCTTGAATATCCACAGATGTGTGCCAAATCCAATGGAAAAAAATGGATCATTGTTCTGTTTTCTGACCAACACACTGATGAGAATCTCAGGATTAAATGACTAGAATCTAGTGTTTATTAAATTAACATTTACATAGTAGGTCATGGGATCTGATTCAATATCTTAGGAAAAGACAAATACAGGCAAAGCAATTTACGTATTTGCCAGAATAATACAGCATTAGGGAGCAGCTTGTTTAATCACAAAGGCAGCATCAAATTATTACAGCCATTTATAATGAAAAAAATAGCATGTTTATGTGTAACCCCAGATGGGAAAATAAAAGGTGTTATTTCATTATGTCTGCTCTTCCCCAAAGCCATGCAAAATTGACGCTTTGATAAACCAAGTAACTTTCCGGAAGTGTGAATGTTCTATTTATGTATGTCCTGATCAGCAAACCTAATCATGCAAACCTCCAGTGTATATTAGCATTCCGATTCCTGGTATTAAAGACTTGAAACTAAATGGTGTGGCACGACAGCGCAGTGATTAGCACAATGCTCTACAGTGCCAGCAACCCAGGTTCAATTCCCACTGCTGTCTGTAAGGAGTTCATACGTTCTCCCTACGACCATGTAGGTTTCCTCCAGGTGCTCTGGTTTCCTCCCACAGTCCAAAGACTTACTGGTTAGTAGGTTAATTGGTCATTGTAAATTGTCCCATGATTATACTAGGGTTAAATCGGGGTTTGCTGGTTGGCGTGCCTCGAAGGGCTGCAAGCGCTATTCTGCGCTATATCTCAACAAGTAAATTTCATAGTAAACACTGCTCTGCTATCACACCAGGGTTACTAAAGCCAGCATGTAGTCTTTTTCAAAGCTACATGATTCAATATTAATATAATGTGGCATAAATCACAATAATTGTATTGCTGGGTTAAATCACACTAATCACTGAATTTGTCTCACTGAATTGGACTGGGCACATCTGTTCATGATCCAAATTAGATCCCTTAATGTTGTTTTTTGCAGAGGTAGTCATACAACTAATATTGTCAGTCACCTGGCAATATACAGTATTGTGCACATATATAGAGCTAGGGTGCCTAAGACCTTTGCGCTGTACTGGTCAACATAGAGCAGGGAGCGAGTTTGCAATTCTGGTGTGAGCAAAGGATATTTGGGATGGTGTGGGTGGAGTGCCATGGGCTGGGTGTGGGACTGGTGGCAGAGAAGGAGTGCCAGTAGTGGGGATGGTGTGGGAGCAGACACACCAGGCAAACATCATTTGATTCCAAACAATTGGTTTACTGATCATTACAGAATGCCTCTCTGATGCTTCCCACTCACTCCCCTCTTCCTTTCCCTTTTTCCAACCATGATTCCCCTCTCCCTGTCCCTTCCCACTCTCAGTCCACAATAGAGACCCATATCAGATTCAGGTTTATCATCACTCATGTATGCGTGAAAGTTGGGTTTTTTTGTGGCAGCAGTACAGTGCAACACATAAAATTACTACAGCACTGTGCAAAAAGTATTAGGCATCCTAGCAGTGTATATGTGCCTAAGACTTTTGCACAGTACTGTAAGTTTCAGCATGTATCAGTAAAAGTTGTTAAAAGCTCTACAGAGTGATTAAACCAGTAAAGTCTATGGAGAACTAGAGCATGGCGCATGAGATTTTAGCTCCACTTGTGTAATTAGAATACCTCACAGGACAGTGTCAGAACTGACAGCAGACAGCTCCAACTTTTACCAGATTCTGCTGGAACTACAAGGTGAGCTTGTAGCAGCAATTAGCACTGAGCTACTCTTTTAGTGGGAGCCTAAGTGGATATGGGGCATAGGGAGCTCTCGATAGATGTAGTACCTTTGATGTCCGGCAGCTGCACTCCACCTCGTAGGGTGGACGGGCATCACTGGTTCTCATCCATCTCCTAAATTTCTCACGTCTGCCGCCAAGTGGCACAGCCCAGAACACCGCTTCAGCTAGTAGGTTAAAGGGCGTGAGGGGGTGGTGTTAACATGGCACCATTGTGCAAAGGTCCTCGTTGACAAAGTTACTGGCCAGGGCAGATGAGTAGATGAGTTCCCTGAAGAATTACAATGGCCATGCGTTTTAGACCAGGGCGATCCACTGAGTTGGAAGACATTGCCTATGGTCTGACCTGGAAAGGGATGGGCACCACCAGGCCTCACTAGCCCAAGGCATGTGAAGCGCCCCGACAACCCATTAAAAGGGTTGTGGGATCTGAACTGAACCGAGGTATATTTTCCACCAATAGTAATTCATCACAACTGGCTTCATTATGCATGTTTCTGTTGACTAAAGAAGGGTCAGGAATACTGAGATGAGGAGGTTAGGAGCAAATATTGGAAGAGAAGCTTAGGAGGAGACAATGGCTCCTAACGGCGACCCCTTTGCTTACATCTTCTGAAACAGCTCTATTTTTATCTTTAATATCTCTATTTTTCCCTTTCAGGGTTCTTTTGAAGGCCCAGACTTGGAGTTACACACTGACTTTGGTTTTTTGCGGGATGGGTCCCGCTATTGGGGGTTTCATGACTGTCCATTATTCGATATGCCAACGATGCGGCCTAAGAGCTTTCCTCACCTTCGGGGGCCTGAGGTCTTGTGGCTCTGGAGACGGGTGGACTGAGGGTTGGTGTCTCTGCAGGAATCCGGTGTGTCATGGGAGATGAAAGATTGAAAGCAGTGAGCTGGCTACTAGCTGTGTGCCCAGAGACCCGAGTTCTTTGGGCACAGAGCTTGGAAAAAGCAATGCGACGGACTTTTAACATTGTAAATCAACCAGTTAATTGTTATGTCTCCCCTCTCACTGTGAAGTGGAGGCACCTCTTTGTCCCTCGTTAGGGAGAGAGAGAGAGCTTGTGGTATGTTGAATACCGGGTGAATGAGTAGTCTTTGGGGTACTGCAAGTCTGTGTCTTTGCTGCACACTTGAATACTCAGTGGTGGGTGCCGATGCCTTTTTTCGCTGGGGGAGGAGCAGGGACCAATGCTTTGCTGCTTCTTATGCGTGGGAGGGGGGAGTTGGCGGGGCTTTGGGGTTCTAACATTTAACTGTCATTTATTCTTTGTGGGCACACTCCTCTGTTTTCGTGGATAGAAGAAGTATTTCAGGATGGATACAGACATCCCACCCTGCAAAAACTCATTTCAGGGAGGTAGCACCATCAATTTGCGGGAGACTCCTGGAACTTCCTGGAGAGGTGGGATGTCTGCAATAGAGTAGCTCCTTAGTAGCTAGCCAGCTAGTTTAAATAACGTTAGCTATGCTAATGAACGAATGACACCTGTTAAACTCACCTCAACATGTCTTTTACAGTCTTAACCCACCATGGGCAACAGAAAGGTCACTGTTGCAAACAGCGCGGCGAGTAACACCGTCAATATTTTGACCTCTATTAAGCAGGGGTACACTTTAGTGTAGTCTGGGGTGATGTACATTTTATATTTTATCTTTTTGGAACACTCTCCCATGGCGTGCACACCTGCTTTCTCTCGCACGCTCTCTCGCGCGCTCTCTCTCTCTCGCTCTTGTGGTCTCTCACGTGCTCGCTGTCTCAAAAAAAAAAATTTCCGGGACATTGTATATAATTTGCGGGCATCAGGAAGCCACTATTAATATGTGGGAGACTCCCGGAACTTCCGGGAGAGGTGGGATGTCTGTGTATATTGTATACATTTCTCTGACATTAAATTGTATCTTTGAATCCTTTGAAGATGGATGGCAAGAGGCACAGAAATGTTCACTGCAAAGAGCTTCTTGCCAGAAAGTCTTTCACAATCAGAATCATGTTGAATATCACTCGCATACTTTGTGAAATTTGTTAACATTGCAGTTGCAGTACAAGGCAATACGTAACAATAGGAAAGGAAAAAAACTGAATTACAGTAAGTGGTAAATATTAAGTAGTTAAATAGTGCAAAAATGGAAATAAAAAAAAGTAGTGAGGTAGTATTTTCATGGGTTCAATGTCCATTCTGAAATCTGATGGCAGAGAGGAAAAAGTTGTTCCTGTGTACCAAACAACAGGAATTCTGCAGGTGCTGGAAATTCAAGCAACACACATCAAAGTTGCTGGCGAACGCAGCAGGCCAGGCAGCATCTCTAGGAAGAGGTACAGTCGACGTTTTAGGCCGAGACCCTTCGTCAGGACTGTATCTCTTCCTAGAGATGCTGTCTGGCCTGCTGCGTTCGCCAGCAACTTTGATGTGTGTTCCTGTGTACCCTCAGGTTTCTGTACCTCCTCCCTGATGGTAGCAATGAGTACGAGGCATGACCTGGGCGAAAGGGGCCCTTAATGAAGAATACCATCTTTTTGAGGCATTGCTCCTTAAACATGTCCTGGATATGATGAAGCTGAGAGCCCATGATGGAGCTAAGTTTACAATTCTCTGCAGCTTATTTCGATCCTGTGCAGTAGCAGCAGCTCCCCAACCCTTGTACCAGGCGGTGATGCAGCCATTTAGAATGCTCTCTACGGTACATCTGTAGAACTTTACGAGTGTTTAAGGTGACATACTGAATTTCCTTAAACTCCGACTGAAACGTAGCCGCTGTCATGCAGCTTTCCGGAGTCTGCTGCCAAACCAAGACTTCGTTGATAATCCTTGAGGCTATCGACCACATTCCCCTGTTTGGACAGCTCGATATGGAGATAAGGGCCACAGCCAGCCCAGCGTGTGAGCAGTTTTCTTTGCAGTTTGCAACTCACCATGATGTATCTTGCCAAGTCATGAAATTTATGGCAAAACTGCTCCATTGACCAGGAATTGCCTTCTGGACAAGACAGTTCAACGCCACTTTCTGCCAAACACCTCTTCTAGTAGATCTCTCAAGTTTCCTGTCTCCCCCAGGGGGCAGAACCTTCTTCCTCACATTTATTGCATTGTGAGCTGATCTTATTAATAATCATGGAATCGTTTCCATATCCTCCATGGCCTCCTTTTCTGCGTGACAGTCATGGTAAGTTGAATGGTGGCTGAACGAGTTGATGCTTTGCAGCTCTGCCGAATCAAGTGCAGATGTGACAAGAATAAAGGTCAGATTTTAATGCATCTTTGTGCATGTTGAACATCCAAAAAATGTTGCCTACATATTTTTAATCAACTTTGCAATTTTTGATGAAAAGCAATTTGACATTAGTACTAAGTGCACTGGTCGTTAGTGCACCAAAGAAAGTGAAATTTGCTTTCTAAGCAGTTGTGTACTGTGATATTTCTGAGCAGTTTGATCTAGATAAACATACCACTATTTGTAGCTAAGGATTTATCCAACTTCTCTTGGCAAGTAAATATTGATAATTATGGCACAGAAATCATTTCCGCTGATTGAATACTTGATATTTTTTGACAAATATTCGCCACTTTACATTCTTTTCTGTTAAATTTCATTTGCAATTGTTCCACTTGATCGCACGAGAGATCTAAATCCAGTTGCAAATCCAAATTGACATTTTCTATGTTCTAGTTTCCAATTGGCAAGGCTCGTACGAACAATTAGCATGCTTGCACTACATTTACAACAGGCAAATGTTCCAATATTTTTCCCAATCTACCTGGGGAATAACATGCTGCTAATGCAGTCTTTGAGAAATATACAAAACAACACAATACAAGCACAGCTTTCATCCCACTCTTGCAGCTCGAGAAGGAAACCTCAGAGATGCCAATGAAAAATTCATTACTCATCCTTAATAAAAACATTGAAGTTTGAACTTAATAAAAACCGTGGTAATTTAATATTTCTGAAAAAATAGATATTTGCTTTTTCCCTCTTTCACACTGAAAGCATTAAGGAGCAATGCACTAACATTCAATTTGCATCTGTACTAATATATTGAGGTGTGATGCAGATGGGCCAGTTACAATCAAAAGGTTCTCCCTATAATGTGTTTCAGACTGTAACTTAAAGAGACCTGCTGGAGTAACAGCCAAAGGCTTTGATTTTTTTTTTTCATTTTCTGAAGCTTTCAGGGAGTTTGGAATAAAAGTCTTACATTGTCATAATTTATTCCAATATGGGCATCATTCTATAAGTCCTCCCATCCATAATCTGACGAATCATAAAGCTGGAATATTTCAGTGCAAGATCAGAATGGGATTCGGCTCAGTAAAGCTGTCCCAGCCATTAAGCACATCGATATGAAACACTGTCAGAGGAAAGCAGCATCTATCATCAGAGAGCTCCACCACCAAGGCCATGCTCTCTTCTCACTGCTGCCATCAGGTAGAAGGTACAGGAGTCTTAGGATTCACATCGCCAGGGTCAAGAGCAGTTACTACCCCTCAACTATCAGGCTCTTGAATAGAAGGGGATAACTACACTCACTAGCCCCATAAATGAAATATTCTCACAACCAATGATCTCACTTTCAGGAATCTTTATCTCATCACCTCATGTTCTTGTTATTTATTGCTATTTACTTATATTTGCATTTGCACAGTTTGTTGTCTTCTGCACTCTGATTGATCTTTCATTGATCCTGTTATAGTTACTATTCTATAGATTTGCTGAGTAAGCCCGCGGGAAAATGAATCTCAGTGTTGTATATGGTGACACGTATATACATTGGTAATCACTAACATGCGGAAAAGGATAATGATTCAAAAGGGCAGTATTTAGAGATTATAGAGAGGCACAGCTTTAGTTCCCTTCAAAATGAACTCTAAGAGACTGACACTCTAAACTGTGCATTGATATTTGGAAAGTTCTATCTCTTTGAGAAATTAATCACGCTGGTTACCCAGGTGGGTGGCAGGGTAGAGATACGTCCCCACCAAAGGAGGTGTAAGGCAATCCTTCCCTCTGCTAGCCTACAGGTCACCCTTGGGCAAGGTGTAGCACCTGCTTAGCCCCATGATCAGGCTCACCTGAAGCCATGGGAGCAGGTTGTGAATGGTTGTATGAGCAGCTGTTGTACAGCACAAGTCCTGGTTATGTGACCACTGATGCCAGGCAGACAGTCTCTGAAGAGTATTGATAACGGCTGGGGTCACCCATCTTGTAAAGACTCTGCCTAGAAGAGGGCAATGGCAAACAACTTCTGTAAAACAAAATTGCCAAGAACAATCATGGTTTTGGAAAGACCATGATCACCCATTTCATAAGACAAGGCTTAATGATGATGATAGTTACCCAAATTTGTCTGCCATCATTTTATTAACAAGTAATTAGTATTCATCCTGCTTCTTCATTTACATCTTTATTATACGTTTGTACTTTATACTTTATACTTTATTGTCACCAAACAATTGGTGCTAGAACGTACAATCATCACAGCGATATTTGATTCTGCGCTTCACACTCCCTGGATTACAAATATTAAATATTAAAAATAGTTAAAATTGGTAAATATTAAAAATTTAAATTATAAATCACAAATAGAAAACAGAAAAATGGGAAGTAAGGTAGTGCAAAATAAAACCAAGAGGCAGGTCCGGATATTTGGAGGGTACGGCCCAGATCTGGGTCAGGATCTGTTCAGCAGTCTTATCACAGTTGGAAAGAAGCTGTTCCCAAATCTGGCCGTACGAGTCTTCAAGCTCCTGAGCCTTCTTCCTGAGGGAAGAGGGATGAAAGTGTATTGGCTGGGTGGGTCGTGTCCTTGATTATCCTGGCAGCACTGCTCCAACAGCGTGCGGTGTCAAGTGAGTCCACAGACGGAAGATTAATTTGTGTGATGTGCTGTGCCCTGTTCATAATCTTCTGCAGCTTCTTTCGGTGTTGGACAGGACAACTTCCATACCAGGTTATGATGCACCTTAGAAGAATGCTTTCTACGGTGCATCTATAAAATTTAGTGAGGGTTTTAGGGGACAGGCCAAATTTCTTTAGTTTTCTCAGGAAGTAAAGGCGCTAGTGGGCCTTCTTGGCAGTGAACTCTGCTTGGTTGGACCAAGTCAGGTCATTTGTGATATTGACCCCGAGGAACTTAAAGCTTTTGACCTGTTCCACTTGCGCACAACCAATGTAAATTGGGTCGTGCGGTCCGCTACTCCTTCTGAAGTCAACAACCAATTCTTTCGTATTGCTGACATTGAGGGATAGGTTATTGTCTTCGCACCATGCCACCAGGTTCTTAATTTCCTCTCTGTACTCAAACTCATCATTACCTGAGATATGGCCTACAATTGTTGTGTCATCAGCAAACTATCAAGCTTCTAACAGAGTACAAGATCTCACTTAAGGATTGGTGTACACTCGCATAATGTTCTCACCACTGCAACAAATTCTTTGAAGAAGTGACTAGAATGATCATTAATCGCAATGCATTTAGTGCATTTTAGACTTCTGGTAAAATCCAAACTATAAAAGTGCATGGGATCCAAAAGAGAGTAGTAATTTGGATCTATATTTTAATACTCTTTCCAAGTCCTCATATTGGTTTATATGCAATCCACTAGTTTGTGCAATGTGTCTTCCATGTTTAAATAACTTTGGTTTCTGTTTACTGCTTTCTCATTGAAGTGGGGAAGAGGAAAGTAGACGAGATCCCAGCACCTTCCATGATGGGTCACATGGTTTACATTGGACGAGACGGAGAGAGTAGTTAAACTACTATTTATATTTTCTCCATTCTTTATCGTAAGAAATCAAATGTTAGGAAAGAAGAATTGGTATTGTTATAAAAAGCAACAAGGTGACTTTTCTTTAAATGTCTGCCTGAATATAACCTGAACTGATATGGAGATCTTCTGTCTGGTATTGAGGAATTCATAACATGCAGATAATAAATCTCGCTCTTGTCCGATTTTAGTCTGGACAAGAAATCATTCCCATTTGCAGAGAAGCTGCTTATGCCTGTCTGCTTTGTTTTAATTTGACAAATGTGCAGTTCTCTAAGATATCCCTGATACATCATTACGTAATGCAGGTATAATAAAGTACCGATTTTTCTTCTAATAAAGTAAGTGTGCCCAGAAAAGGAATACCAATGAAACAAGGTCACTAGCTGTATTAGTATAATTAGTCGACAGTCATGCAACGTTATTTTATTCTTGAGAAAAGCTGGACCAAAGAAGGGAACATAAAATCAGTGAGCAAGCAAAGATAAATAAACAGCTGAGTACTGAAAACCACTCAAAGGCATTTACTTTTCATGTTCCTTTATTTTTCTTCGTGTTGATGACTGGTCATCAAGTTATAGCTGGTAGGTAGATGAATAGTCCATGATTCATCGATGATTCAACCCATTCCTGTCACAGAAAAGTATCAACCAATCTATCTGACAGAACTATGACTTTGAACTCGGACCACTGCTAAACCACAGAACTGTCCACAAAAAGCTAAACTTTCTGGGCAGGAATGGATGCAGACCTCAGTATCTCAGTGCTGTTCAGTTTTAACAAAATTTATATATGTGCTAGTAAATTCAGCCCTCCGAAAATGCATATGCAGCCGCCTGCCAATTAAGTGTTCTTTCTTGTTTAGTTGCTCTATCTTGGCAGACCAACAACCATCTTGCATATTTTCCATTTAATCTCTTGTGTCAGAGGAAAGTTTTGCTCTGTCAGGACTTCGTGCATCTTAATGGTGGTTTCAGGACAGCTTACAGGTTGTTAGAGCTCTGTAATCTAACTATATAACTAATTGCTTTCTTTCCATGGTATAATAGAACATAAAAATAGTTAATTTATAAGATGATTGTGAAAGGAAGATATAGACTCAGTGTCAAATGTAATATTCTTGGTTGTTTAGTGAGGGTTAATTATAACTCTTGCTACTTTTGGCACAGTTTCATTTCAAACTTAATTTATCAATGTTTTATCACTAAGGACAACATGTGTATCACACAGAGTAAGCAGTCTGATCACACTGTCAGTAACATTGTATAATCTCTCTTTAATCAGCTTTGGGTGCCAGGGTGGAGATACATCTCTACCAAACAAGGTGTAAGGTGCTCCTTCCTACCGCTAGCCTGCAGGTCACCCTTAGACAAGGTGTATCACCTGCTTATCTCCTTCTGATTAGAGTCATGTGAAGCCACGGGAGCAGGTGGTAGATGCTCATATGAACAACTGATGCATATCACAAGTCCTGGTTATGTGACCACTGTCAGCAGGCAGGTAATCTCTGGAGAGTATTGATAGCGGCTGAGGTCACCTGTCTTGTAAAGACACTGCCCAGAAGAAGGTAATGGCAAACCAATTGTGTAGAAAGTTTGCCAAGAACAATCATGGCCATGGAAGACCATGATCACCTATGTCATATGACATGGCACATGATGATGATAATGAATCAGCCTTAATGAGGCCCTCCATTGGTTGGGTTTGACCACGGATGTTGCATCCTGCTGTCTGCATGATACACAAATAATGGAGATAAAGCTGCTGCCCATATTGCAGACTCTCCCTCTCTCTACACACAGATGATGAATCCAGTTGAACAGCCGAGACCGATACAGTTCATTACTGGCGGCGTCGCAAGAATTGCCAGTCAGTGTTGAACTCAGTGTTGGACTGCCTTAGGGAATCCAGCTCTGGAGCTTTCCTTGAGGCTTACTCCTGAAGCCTTCCCCATAAGTGGGTACAGCCATTAGGCATCAGAAGTTTGAGGTCAGAGTTTTCCATCTCAATGATGAGCTGCCAACTATGGCTGTAGAGCCACGTCTGCCTGAACCGACTGGTTTTAAGGTGCCAGTAACCTGCCTTTGCCCCTTTTCCTGTCAGTAGAAATGGTTCTGCCGGGCATAATACCTGAGCCACATGTGAAGATCAGTATCTGGACTTGGGTTTCAGAGACTATTTAAGATGCATGCCATTGGGAATATTTAATTGGTTGTGGGAACTTATCTCTACTACCAACCCCAGCTACAAGAACCGAAAGAAACCAAACTGAACCAACTTCTCAGGTTAAAGAGAAGATAACCCGCTTTTTAAAAAAGGAGGGAGAGAGAAACCGGGGAATTATAGACCGGTAAACCTGACATCAGTGGTGGGGAAAATGCTAGAGTCAGTTATCAAAGATGTGATAACAGCACATTTGGAAAGCGGTGAAATCATCGGACAAAGTCAGCATGGATTTGTGAAAGGAAAATCATGTCTGACGAATCTCATAGAATTTTTTGAGGATGTAACTAGTAGAGTGGATAGGGGAGAACCAGTGGATGTGGTATATTTGGATTTTCAAAAGGCTTTTGACAAGGTCCCACACAGGAGATTAGTGTGCAAACTTAAAGCACACGGTATTGGGGGTAAGGTATTGGTGTGGGTGGAGAATTGGCTGGCAGACAGGAAGCAAAGAGTGGGAATAAATGGGACCTTTTCAGACTGGCAGGCAGTGACTAATGAGATACTGCAAGGCTCAGTGCTGGGACCCCAGTTGTTTACAATATATATTAATGACTTAGACGAGGGAATTAAATGCAGCATCTCCAAGTTTGCGGATGCATGAAGCTGGGCGGCAGTGTTAGCTGTGAGGAGGATGCTAAGAGGATGCAGGGTGACTTGGATAGGTTAGGTGAGTGGGTAAATTCATGGTAGATGCAATTTAATGTGGATAAATGTGAGGTTATCCACTTTGGTGGCAAGAACAGGAAAACAGATTATTATCTAAATGGTGGCCAATTAGGAAAAGGGGAGGTGCAACGAGACCTGGGTGTCATTATACACCAGTCATTGAAAGTGGGCATGCAGGTACAGCAGGCAGTGAAAAAGGCGAATGGTATGCTGGCATTCATAGCAAGAGGATTTGAGTACAGGAGCAGGGAGGTACTACTGCAGTTGTACAAGGCCTTGGTGAGACCACACCTGGAGTATTGTGTGCAGTTTTGGTCCCCTAATCTGAGGAAAGACATTCTTGCCATACAGGGAGTAAACAAAGAAGGTTCACCAGATTGATTCCTGGGATGGCAGGACTTTCATATGATGAAAGACTGGATCAACTAGGCTTATACTCTCTGGAATTTAGAAGATTGAGGGGGGATCTGATTGAAACGTATAAAATCCTAAAGGGATTGGACAGGCTAGATGCAGGAAGATTGTTCCCAATGTTGGGGAAGTCCAGAACGAGGGGCCACAGTTTGAGGATAGAGGGGAAGCCTTTTAGGACCGAGATTAGGAAAAACTTCTTCACACAGAGAGTGGTGAATCTGTGGAATTCTCTGCCACAGGAAACAGTTGAGGCCAGTTCATTGACTATATTTAAGAGGGAGTTAGATATGGCCCTTGTGGCTATGGGGGTCAGGGGGTATGGAGAGAAGGCAGGTACAGGGTTCTGAGTGGGATGATCAGCCATGATCGTACTGAATGGCGGTGCAGGCTTGAAGGGCTGAATGGCCTACTCCTGCACCTATTTTCTATGTTTCTATGTTTCTATAAGAAGCCATGCACTAATAATGTCCTGCAAAGAGATGGAATCAAAAAAGAGATATTACAAGTCAAACTGAAAATTCACCATAAAGTATACGACAGAACATACATTAATGTATAGTGGGAGGATATGCAAAAGTCTCAGGCACATATATACAGTTGAAGTCAGAAGTTTACATACACTTAGGTTGAAGTCAATAAAACTCATTGTTTAACAACTCCATAGATCTCATATTAGCAAACTATAGTTTTGGCAAGATGTTGAGGACATCTACTTTGTGCATGACATGAGTAATTTTTCCAACAATTGTTTACAGACAGATTATTTCACTTTTAATTGACTATATCACAATTCCAGTGGGTCAGGAGTTTACAAACAAAATCAAAAGAAATCGGCCAAGACCTCAGAAAAAAAAAATTGTGGACCTCCACAAGTCTGGTTCATCCTTGGGAGCAATTTCCAAACGCCTGAAGGTACCACGTTCATCTGTATAAACAATAGTAAGCGAGTATAAACACCATGGGATCACGCAGCCGTCATACTGCTCAGGAAGGAGGTGCATTCTGTCTCCTAGAGATGAATGTACTTTGGTGCAAAAAGTGCAAATCAGTCCCAGAACAACAGCAAAGGACCTTGTGAAGATGCTGGAGGAAACAGGTAGACAAGTATCGATATCCACAGTAAAACGAGTCCTATATCGACATAACCTGAAAGGCTGCTCAGCAAGGAAGACGCCACTGCTCCAAAACCTCCATAAAAAAGCCAGACTACAGTTTGCAAGGGCACATGGGGACAAAGATCTTACCTTTTGGAGAAATGTCCTCTGGTTTGATGAAACAAAAATTGAACTGTTTGGCCATAATGACCATTGTTGTGTTTGGAGGAAAAAGGGTGAGGCTTGCAGGCCGAAGAACACCATCCCAACCGTGAAGCATGGGGGTGGCAGCATCATGTTGTGGGGGTGCTTTGCTGCAGGAGGGACTGGTGCACTTCACAAAATAGATGGCATCATGAGGAAGGAAAATTATGTGGATATATTGAAGCAACATCTCAAGACATCAGCCAGGAAGTTAAAGCTTGGTCGCAAATGGGTCTTCTAAATGGACAATGACCCCAAGCATACCTCCAAAGTTGTGGCAAAATTGCTTAAGGACAACAAAGTCAAGGTATTGGAGTGGCCATCACACAGCCCTGACCTCAATCCGATAGAAAATTTGTGGGTAGAACTCAAAAAGCGTGTGTGAGCAAGGAGGCCTACAAAACTGACTCAGTTACACCAGTTCTGTCTGGAGGAATGGAACAAAATTCCAGCAACTACCCAAAACGTTTGACCCAAGTTAAACAATTTAAAGGCAATGCTACCAAATACTAACAAAGTGTATGTAAACTTCCGACCCACTGGCAATGTGATGAAAGAAATAAAAGCTGAAATAAATCATTCCCTCTACTATTATTCTGACATTTCACATTTTTAAAATAAAGTAGTGATCCTAACTGACCTAAGACAGGGAATGTTTTCTAGGATTAAATGTCAGGAATTGTGAAAAACTGAGTTTAAAAGTATTTGGCTGAGGTGTATGTAAACTTCTGACTTCAACTGTATATATAGCTAGGGTGCCTAAAACATTGCACAGAATTGTAGTAATTTTATGTATTTCACTGTATTGCGGCCACGCAAAAAACAAACTTCATGACATATGTGGTTGATGATTCTGATATGGGTGTCCATTGTGAGAGTGGGAAGGAGGCAGGGAGAGGGGAATCATGGTTGGGAAAAGGGGAAGGGAGAGGGGTGGGAGTTGATTCAGAGGACCTTCTGTAATGATCAATAAACCAATTGCTTGGAGCAAAATGACCGTGCCTGGTGTCTCAGGGTTAAGTGTGACTGCACCTGTGCCACCTCCTGCCTCTTCAAGTGTGTGAGTGTTGCCTTGATTGCCTTAGGGAGTACATTCCAGAGTTCACCTTTGATTAAGAATTCTTCCTTAAATCCCTTCTGGTATTTCCTGCCCCTTACTCTCTGGACATGGATTCCACTGCTAAGTGGAAAAAATTCTCACTCTCTACCTTTTTTATGTTCATCATAATATTGTAAACCATGTCTCATCATCCCTGTGGACTCCCCTGCTACCTTTCTCCATAGTAAATAAAAATGACATCTTACTTTCTGTCTCTGGATTCACACACACATCATTACCTTGGTTACCAATGGAGTCCACTCTTGACCTAAATGTGCTTAGGATTTCCTTCCCTCCCATGAACAGTTCGTGCTACTTTGCAACCTTCTAATTCCTTTTTGAAGTACTTATCCACACATTCTGTACTCCAGTAAGAACTCACACGCTCTATAATTCTCTAACCCAGTCATTTCTTTGTTTATCCATTCTGTAATGTTCCTTAGTACCCAGGGTTCTTTAGATGGGACTTGTTGATCCCATTCTCTCTCTATTTCATATTCAAATGTCTCCCACTGACCATTTGTAGTCTTACCTGCAAATATGTCTTCCCAGTTCACTTTTGAATGGCGTTGTTTTATCATATCAAAATCAACTTCTCCTGGATTTCATGCCTATTTTTTCCTTCTTTATAACAATCTTAAAACTTAGTTATTATACTTACTTACTTGGGCCCTTAGCTCATAGGCCATCAATGACCTCCTGTCTCTATCGTCCTCTGAAGTTGATGGGATGGTTGGAGTTCAGCACTGCTTCTGCAATCCATTGTATGCACTGTACAGGGGATTGGCCTGTACACCTTTGCCAGAGCCCTCTTAGCCGGCCTTACCCGTTTCCACCTCCCACGACGGGAACGTAGGGTTGGACTTAGAGTGTCATTGTTTCTACAATGTTCTCCCATTTACATTGCCTCCTCTTTCCTCGGTACCTTCCCAAAGGTTAGACCTCTGTGAGGACTATCAACGCACATAGGATCTGTGGAAATTTGGCAAATTAGATCTAATATTGGTCTGGTGAACAGAGGCAGTTATTGTTTTTGTATTGGAAGGATTGGAATATCATGGAATATCGAGTTGTCAGTCCTGTCTGCCTTTCAACTCAAACGTTGTGATAGCAAGATTACTATTTTCCATCTGTTAATCATTATGTTCAGTTCTTTAGCCATATTTGTCAGTCTCTTTGCATAAAAATAGATGTAATCTAACCTTGCATTCCTCCTATGTGACTGGAGACTTAGCTTTGCTTCTATATTTGTCTGTTTGTTACCCCTAATTTTCTCCCTTTCTTTATTTTTTGAGATACAGTGTGGAATAGGCCTTTCCAGCTCTTGGAGCCACACTACCCAGCAATACCCTGATTTAATCCTAGTCTTATCACGGGACAATTTATTATGACCAATTAACCTACCAACCAGTACGTCTTTGGACTGTGGGAGGAAACTGAAGTTCCCGATAGAAACCCACGTGGTCATGGGGAGAACGTACAAACGCCTTACAGACACCCTTGGGAATTGAACCCAGGTTGCCTTTACTGTGAAGCATTGTCTTAACCTTTATGCTACTGTGCTGTCCTAGAAAAGCGACTGAATCACCAACATCCTTGGGTTCTTCTTAATCTGTATTCTAAACAGTTGCAGAGAAGAAGCAGTATTAGCAGCAAAGGTACAAAAACTTTCTTCTTCCTGCTTTTTTAAATAGCCCCATACTGTTATCTTAGGTTATGTAGTCAAATCTGCAATAAGGATTAAATCATGACATTCTGACTATGACAAATTATTGTCGCACACTCAGCACCTTGTCTCACAGGACCTTGTATGGATTATGGAGTTCCCCTCTGACTCAGTCATGCAGGAAAGCTCCAGAAGTGATATGGCCATAGTTAGGATCTCTGCCAGGATCGAAATGAAATGATGTTTTATCTCGATTATAGCCCTGTTCAATAAGCAGAAGAGTTCAAGCTGTTCTTGTTTAAACTTGGGCAATTTATTTGTTTTGACACAGTTCGTCATAGACCATCATCTCATTGTTTAATGAAATAATGAGTTTGGGAGCTGTTCTGCCAGGGGGAGGAGATATTGGCTGTGCCTTTTGTTCACTATTGGATTACATTTGGCCAGAATTTGCTGCTTTCGTGAGAGTGAAGGATTTGTAAACGCTAAGTTCCAGAGAAAGCAGAATTCCAGGAGGGTCTTTGAGGAGGCTTCATAAGCATCTGAGAAGGATTTCTTGAAACAAAGACTTGACTCCCCAGCCACTTGATTGACACAAGCTAGACAATGAAGCATTTATATTTCTCCATTGCCCAGGGATTTAGCTTCCTATTGTGTGTGTGTAACAGTTACTATATTCCTACCATTTAACCAACAAAAACCTGGAAAATCTGCCTCTGTAGAACATAAAACTAGGCCAATAAAATGGTAATACCTAATCAGCAATTGGCATTAATATTAACATGATGCATTTTATTTAATCAAGAGGAATGAATCCATATTCAGCAATAGTGGGCTCTTTTCCTGCCTCAGCAATATTTAAGTTTATAATAGCAGCAACCACAAATAGTCCTTAAATATTTCCAAGACATCTTTTGTTGTATGGAGCTGAAGGAATCAAGGAGAGATTTGAGTCAAAGATATTGCACCCACTGAGAGTGCCAGAAGAGCTCCTAGATTTCAGCAAAATGATTTCCTGGAAAGAAAATGAACAAATGAAATATGTTCCTCTTCAAAATTACCTTTATTAATGAAAAGGTCTTACATGGCTAATGAGGCAGAAAACTTCGACAGTCCACAATCGACTTTTTTTAAAAATGCAAAATGTCAGTGCTTACAGTAATGCGATATTATGTGGTGCTACCAACCAAAAATAGCCACTAACAACACAAGTTAATAATTACTTAAAGAATATGCATGATTTAATTAGATCATATGAGGGGTAAGGACTGCAGCAAAATTGCCCCTGTTTCATTGCCAATCTCACTACCAATTAAAGCAGCAGTTACACTCTACCACTGCTCTGAAACCAGCAGCAAGCAGAGTATGATGTGCAAGATTTGAGGTACTTCACAAACAAGAGAAAATCTTATTGAAATCGATGTTTATGCCATCAGTCTGAGGCTATGCAGATGGAATATAAGGCATCGCTCTTTCAACCTAAGTGTGGCGGCCGTAGGGGAGGCCGTGGACTACTTCAGTCTTGTTCTGACATTGAATTGTACTTCAACCATCAGAAAAGAGCTCTACAAGTTCAATATTTAACTTTAGCAGAGGTAGTGTACTATTCCTCAGTGTCTCCAAGCATCTTATAATCTATGTGGCAGTCAAACTGTCCACAGCAAGGCTTTATGACTGTAAATGACAGACATATCCTAAAGCCTGCTTTTGGTTAGCTGCCAGGAGAACTCTCCTTGACTAATTTACAGTTCATATCAATGTTAGCAGGAAAAGAGGCTTTGTTTTAATGACCCCTCTGAAAGAAGACATTTCTAACAAGACACATCTTTCATTACCTCATGGAAGTAAAAAAACCTAATTGTAGATTAACTAACTATGCAAGGTATCCAATCAAAGCACTTTCTAAAATGGCTCCACTGTGCTTGTTCTAGTGTTAATCCCAGGATGTATACGACAGATGAGATCCAGTCGAGCTGGTGTTTCTAGCAATATTATCAGCAGGGCACAGCTAGAACTACCTTATATTAATATAAAAACTCAGGAAAACATTTCATATTTCTGTATTACAGGAGTTATACAGCACTATGCAAAAGTCTTAGGCACATACATATAACTAGGGTGCTTAAGACTTCTGTACAGTACTGTATTTGTCAACATGGAGTGAGGAACAAGCTTGTAAATCTGGTGGGAGCAAAGGATGTTGGGAATGGTGAGTATGGAGCATCGCTGGAGGGCTGTGGGATAGATGGCAGAGAAGGAATTCTAAGGGTGGGGGGGGGGCTGATGCGGGTGCAGACGCACCCAGCCTTGTGACATCAGGCAAAGCTATTTGATTCCAAATAATTGGTTTATTGATTATTGCAGAATGTCCCTCTGGTGCTTCATTTCAGAATCAAAGTTCAAAGTTCAAAGTACACTTATTATCAAAGTATGTATACATTATATAACCTTGAGATTCATCTCCTCAGAGGCAGCCACAAAACAAGAAACCCGAAAGAACCCTTTAAAAAAATACTAAAACACGAATGCACAGAGAGAAAAAAAAACACTGTTTGTGCAAACAACAACATTCAGAACGAAAGTGAGTCCATGGACATGAAGCCTGGAGCAATCGGAGCAGGAACAGGCCACAGCCACAGTCACAGTTCATCACGCAGCAGACCAAATCATTGTGAAGCTCACAGACACGAAGCCCAGAACAGCCAGAGAAGGAACAGGCCACAGCCACAGTCACAGTTCATCACGCAGCGGAGCAAATCATCGCGAAACTCACAGGCATGAAGCCCAGAACAGCCAGAGAAGGAACAGGCCACAGCCACAGTCACAGTTCATCACGCAGTGGAGCAAATCATCGCGAAACTCACAGGCACGAAGCCCAGAACAGCCAGAGAAGGAACAGGCCAAAGCCACAGTCACAGTTCATCACGCAGCGGACCAAATCATCGCGAGGCTCACAGACATGAAGCTTGGAACAGCCAGAGCAGGGCACAGCCTTAGCCTCAGTGCCACAGAGAGTGGAGAAAACGTCGCAGAACAATGAGCAGATCTGGCTCAACCCTCACCTCCAGACCCCAACACTCCATCCGGGCTGGCGTTCAAATTGTCCAAGCACCGGGTCGTACCCTGCACTGGGACCTGGGCCTTGTCACTTCGATACACTCTGGGCCTGGACTCCACTGCCATGTTCCGGCCCGTATCTGACCTTTCCACCCAGTGCTTAGATCGATCCAACCTTGCTCTCGCTTTTGCTGGACAAGCTCTTAAACCCCTCTACTCATCACTCATATATGTCATGAAATTAGTTTTTTTTTTGCAGCAGTACAGTGCAAAAGTGTTTGGCATCCTAGCTATATAGACATGCCTAAGATTTTTGCACAGTACTGTATTTTTTGGAGTGCAATTATTGTAATGGCAATCATTCTCTCTAATACCATGAGTGAACAAACTTGCAATTGGTGTGTTTCGCCAGTTCCCATAATTCTGATAAAATGATTTTTCATTTTGTACTTGTGTTATAGTAACTATAGTGAAGCAACATCCTTTACCTCATAGAATTCACTGGCATGAAATAGAGCTGGCAAACATTTTCAGTGATTTCTGAAAGTCATGTAAAACCTATAACCAGCTTTTGCTGCTTATCGTCATTCATATCTCATTCTGTCTTCTACAGTTTGCTGAGTTTTGTGCCAGGGCAGATGATTGCTTCGATTAACTCTTGGAAGGAGTACCATGTCACTTGGCAGCTTTAAATATCACAAAATAGAGCTAGGGCCCTTGATATATCCATCTCACCATGTGCTTTGATTGCAGATAAACCACAAAAGTCCAGATTTCAAACCCTGCTCTGTGCTAAGTTAGCAGCTCTCAATTAGTACAATAGTAAATAACTGATAGTGGAAACGATGGACTAAACCAGATTGAGGAGGAGAACAGCATGGTGCCTTTGGCTTTGCACTTTCCAACAATCCCTAGGGTATGAACAGCAAATGAATAATTAAGACGGAAAACAATGATTGGCTTCCCATAGTATACTTAATCAGAAATTCATTGTTAATGAGTTCTCGGATTAACCCACATGTGGCATATAACGTAGCTGCACGCTACACTCAATACACCTAATAAAGTGGTCACAGGATGGGAACCTGGTGTGATCTTCTGCTGTTGTTTTGGGATGTAATATTGAAATTGTATAAGGCATTGGTGAGGCCTAATTTGGAGAACTGCGTACAATTCTGGTCACCAAATTATAGGAAAGATGTCAATCAAATTGAGAGAGTACAGAGGAGATTTACTAAAATGTTGCCTGGGTTTCATCTCCTAAGTTACAGAGAAAGGTTGAACAAGTTAGGTCTTTATTCTTTGGAGTGTAGAAGGTTGAGGGGGGACTTGATAGAGGTATTTAAAATTATGAGGGGGATAGATAGAGTTGACATGGATAGGCTTTTTCCATTGAGAGTGGGGGAGATTCAAACAAGAGGACATGAGTTGAGAGTTAAAGGGCAAAAGTTTAGGGGTAACATGAGGGGGAACTTCTTTACTCAGAGAGTGGTAGCTGTGTGGAACGAGCTTCCAGCAGAAGTGGTTGAGGCAGGTTCGATGTTGTCGTTTAAAGTTAAATTGGATAGCTATACTGACAGGAACGGAATAGAGGGTTTTGGGCTGAGCTCAGGTCGGTGGGACTAGGTGAGAGTAAGAGTTCGGCACGGACTAGAAGGGCCGAGATGGCCTGTTTCCGTGCTGTAATTGTTATATGGTTATATGGTTAAATAGTTGTAGCCCATCCACTTCAAGATTTGACATGTTGTGCATTCAGAGATGTTCCTCTGCACACCACTGTTATAATGCTTAGTTATTTGAGTTGCTGTCACCTTCATGTCAGCTTGAACCCAACTGGCAATTTCCTCTGACCTCTCTCATTAACAAGGTATATATGGCTGTACAACTGCTGTTTGCTAGACTTCTTTTGGTTCTCGCACTATTACAAACACTGGGGACTGTTGAGCATGAAAATTCCAGGAGATCAGCAGTTTCTGAGATATTCACACCTCCCCATCTGGCACCAACAATCATTCCAACTGTCAAAGTCATTTAGATCACATTTCTTCCCCATTCTGAAGTTTGGTCTGAACAACACCTGAATCCTTTGACCATGTCTGCATGCTTACACATGATTGGCTGATTAGATATTTACACTGACGATCAGGAGTATGGGTGTACCTAATGAAGTGGCCACTGAGTGTATGTTGCAGAGTAGGAGTAGGCAAATTGGGAATCCCCTGAAGAGATGGTTCCCATAAGCTGGCAACTGGAGTTGAATAGCAGGGAGCATGATACCAACTCAAGGATGTCACCAGGAAGAAATCCATGCTTTTGCAGGAGAATCAGCTCCATCAGGAGTGTGGAAGAGTGGAAAAAGCACCACAAATTCCATATTCCACATTTGTAGGATTGGGAAAGATGAGTTGGGTGGTGGTGTTCTGCATCTGGGGGCATAATCTCCAAATGTTGTGGTAACTTCACCGTTCCTGGAGAAGGGATGTTCAATCACAAGAGGTACACTTTTAATTAGGGGTGTATATAGTACCAGCTTTACAGTACCAGTGACCCGAGTTCAATTCCCATCACTGTCTGTAAGGTGTTCGTACGTTCTCCTCGTGACCGCGTGGGTTTCCTCTGGGTTCTCCGGTTTCTTCCCATAGTCCAAACAGGTACTGGTTGGTTGGTTCATTGGTCTTCGTAAATTGTCCCGTGATTAGGCTAAGATTAAGTCAGGGGTTGCTATGCAGTTCGGCTTGAGGGGCCAGAAGGGCCTATTCCGCACTGTGTCTCAGTTAATTAATAAAAGATGGACCAGAAACAGGATTTGGCTAAATAAAAAATAAATGACAATGACTTGAAATAAGAGATGGTTTGGCTACAAACAATTATATTTCCATTTAATAGGAAGAAGGACAATCAACATTAGAGCAATAGAGGTTGAAATGTAATTTAAAAGTAAGCTTATGATAAATAAGGACCTCAGAATTCAGGGAGTTCAGGGAATTATTATCATTTTTTTTTTCTTTTTGTACTTGCAGAGTTTGTGGTCTCTTGCACACTGGTTGTTTGCCCTATTGGTGAGGTCTTTCATTGATTCTATTACAGTTATTGGATTTATTGAATATGCCTGCAAGAAAATGATCCTCAGGGTTGTATATCATGACATATACGTACTTTGATAATAAATTTATTTTGAACTTTGAGCTCCTTAGCAATTTTCACATCATTTATATTCTCTGTTCCCTAATCCTCACCCCATTTTTCCCAATCACTTCCATGAGGTATCTTCTTCCTTGGTGAAAACTAATCCAAAGTATTCTGTATATATTCCTACCATGCCCTCCAGTACAATGCATAAATCACCTTCTTGTTCCTAATCAACCTCATTTCTCTTCCTACTATTTACAGTAGTTACCATTTACATGCTTATAGAACATCTTGATGGTTCTTGATGGTTAACTGCAAGTATGTTCTCATATCTCCCCATTGCCTGCTTTGATTTTCTTGTCACCTTCTCTTGCAGTTTCATTCATTCAGTCTAGATTTCATAAATGGCTCACCTGAGGGAAGTCATATATCCCCTTTGTTCATTATAATCTCCAGGTTATAGGTTTACAATTATAGCAATTCAGCTAGAGGGAAAATAAAGATTTTTATTCACACAGCTGGTCTGGAACACATTATTTGAGAGAATTATGGAAGCCTTTCAAAAGGCAATTCTCTGTTTACTTGAAGACCTGCAACTTGCAGGTTTGTGGGGAGGAAGCTGGAGTGGGGACCAGACTGAGCAACTCTTTCAAATTGCTGTCACAGGAATGAGAGATTGAATGCTATCCTTTTGCTTAGTCAGATTCTAAAATGGAAATCCTTTCTATTTTACTCTTTATTGGAGTGCTGTATAGTATGTTTTAGACCTCTCCTTCGAGGTTGTAATTTAGGAGAGTGAATCACTTTTCCATTATAAAACACTTAGCTGATTTTAATGGAATGAACATCTGGTGGGATCTGTAATGACTAGGCAATCTGTGCAGCGCAGGCAATAAATACAAATATTTACCCAGGTTTCCACAGTGTCCATCAGTTTGCTAATAGGTAGGTTATTTTCTATAGCCAGTGGGTGGTGAATCTGTGGAATTCATTGCCACAGATGACTGTGGAGGCCAAATCATTGGGTATATTTAAAGTGGAGGTTGATAGATTCTTAATAGTCATAGTCATAGTCATACTTTATTGAACCCGGGGGAAATTGGTTAATCAATCAGGGTGTCAAAGGATACAGGGAGAAGGCTGGAGAATGGGGTTGACAGAGATAATAAATCAGCCATGGTGGAATGGCAGGGCAGAATTGATGGGCTGAATGGCCACCTTCTGCTCCTATGTCTTATGGTATTATAGGTGTGTTTCTTTAGTGAAATAGGAATTTTCCTGTCTAGAAGTCAGATTGCTGCTTGGTGACTTTAAGGTAGATAGGGTAATACAATACTACTGAAGTTTCACTGTGCAACCTAAACTGTATATTTCCCAGAAGTCATGATCAAATAAGTACGCATGCCAGATTACAATGCTTCTGTTGTTAAAGCCCAGGAGAAGAATATTTAATTGAAAACTGCAGTTAGCCAGTGTTACTCAACACTAAAACGACAAACAGTATTTCAAGATTGGATCTTATTGATTGTAAAGTTCTAACTGTAACAGGTCTAAAACTCTAGTGCTTTATGAAAGGATGTGAACATGGGTTCAATCCAAATGAAATCATGGTTCAAGGGCTAATGTGACCTGGGCTTGAGCTGGCAAACTAAAGCGAAACAGATGGAATAAAGGTGCAGAGAATTCCTTGGACTTCCAGAAAAATAGAAACAGGAGTAAACCATTTGGGTGTTAAAAAAGGAAGTGGCCAATCTTTTATCTAGTTCTGCTCTCCTGTACAAGCCCCATATCTCTTGTTTACCTTAACATTTAAAGTCTATTGATCTCTATCTTGAATATACTTAGTAACTAAGGGATCACGGCACTCTTCTGCAGATAACGTCAGAGATCCTCTCCCCTCTGGGTGGAAAATCTATGACATCAATACTGTGCCTTCCAGTTCTAAGCACCTAAGCTAAGAGAAGCTTCTTCTCTGTAAATACCAATACCCATCATCTGTGGGGTTTGGGACACAAATATCAGACAATGCCAAGGTTCATTATATCTGATGCCAAGAAAGTATTTGCAATAAGAATGGACCCAACTTACTTACCATACCAAAACTGGTATTCGAATGTGCTTCATCGCCATTACTCTTGTTGGTCTTTTTAAAGTAAATTTATTGTCAAAGTACATGTATATCATCATATGCAACACTGAGATTCATTTTTTGCAGGCAATCACAGTAAATGCAAGAGTCACAATAGAATCAATGAAAGGCTGCACCCAGCAGGATGATAGTAACCAATGCGTAAAAAAAAAACAAACATCTGCAAATGCAAAATGAAAGGGAAGGAAAAAAAACTAATAATAATAATGTCAATAAATAAACAAGCAATAGATATTGAGAACATGAGATGAAGAGTCTTTGAAAGTGAGTCTTTAGGTTGTGGGAACATTTCATTGATGGGTCAAGTGAAGTTGAGTGAAGTAATCCTCTTTGGTTCAAGAGCCTGATGGTTGAGGGTTAATAACTGTTCCCCACCCTGGTGGTATGGGACCTGAGGCTCCTGTAACTTTCCGATGGCAGCAGTGAGAAGAGAGCATGGCCTGGTTGTTGGGTATCCTTGATGATGGATGCTGCTTTCCTGTGACAGTACTCCATATAGATGTGCTCAATGGTGGGGAGGGCCTCCGTTCAAATGTTGTTGTACAAGAGCCTTTGGGAGCACTTTTAAATATTTACTTTGCAAATCGATCAAAAATTGGAAGAGTTTTACTTTTGTTGTAGTTACTACTCTTGTCTTGCTGCTTTAAGTTCTAACATGGTATGATTCCAATCCTACAAATTGTCATCTGAGAATATTTTGCCTTCATCAGTAATATATTAAATTATATAGTTTAATTATGAAGGAAACAGAGCAGCGCCTGTTCTTCCTTCGGAGATTCGGCATGACATCTAAAATTTTGACAAACCTCTATAGATGTGTGGTGGAGAGTATATTAACTGGTTGCATCATAGCTTGGTATGGAAACACCAATGCTCTTGAACAAAAATTCCTACCAAAAATACTGGATCCAGCCCAGTCCATCACGAGTAAGCCCTCCCAGCCATTGGGTATATCCACAGGAAATGCTATTGCAGGAAAGCAGCATCCATCATCAGTGACCCCCACCACCCAGGACATGCTCTCTTCTTGCTGTTGCCATCAGGAAGAAGGAACAGGAGATAGAGGATTCACACCACCAGGTTCAGAAACAGTTGTTAGCTCTCAACCATCATGATCTTGAACCAAAGGGGATGACTTCACTCAACTTCATTTGCCCCATCATTGGAATGTTCCCACAACCAATGGACTCACTTTCAAGGTCTCTTCATCTCATGGTCTCAATATTTATTGCTTATTTATTTATTATTATTATTATTATTACTTCTTTTTGTATTTGCACAGTTTGTTGTCTTTTGCACTCCCAGGTTGAACGCCCAAGTTCGCGTCGTCTTTCATTGATTCTGTTATGGTTATTATTCTATAGATTTATTATGTCCATAAGAAAATGAATCTCAGGGTTGTATATGGCGACATATACGTACTCTGACAATAACATTTACTTTGATCTTTGAATATGTACAGTACAAGTTGCAGAGATCTCAGCTACTTGCTTTTTAAATCATTTTTATCCAAAACTATTCAAAGACAGAAATAAAACACAGTTGCTCTGGCAGTAAGCGAAACATGTCCTGTTCTTCTGTTTTAGTATGCACTTATTAAATAAATATTCCAGGGGAGAATCAGGTATCAGCTACACAGATATTTGAGCATGCCAAGTCCACCATATGTAGGTAATAGCTGTAACATTTGAATGCATTTTCCATCACTATTAAGCTTCAGGCCAAGTGCTTACTGGGGTACTAAGTTTTGACTGATAACGTGTAGTATTTAGAAGCATCATCATAATGAAACATTAGGCTCTATCTAGTCAGTTACTGTGTTCAGGCTCTCATTTGATTTTACATATTATCCACAACATAAAGAGGAGGCTGTAAACGCACAGGTCCTGCCCACTCCTTTCTCGTTTCCTGGCTTTACAAGCAAGTGAACACCTCTTTAACCTCTGTCATAGACAGAAATTCACATGTCAAAATCTTCTGTATCAGATTTCACTCTGACCGCTTTTTATTGTGAATCCCTTTGTTGGTTGCTGTGACTAATAGGCTCGTTCAAGTTCACATTATTAGGGCATGCTCAGGTTAACTGAGTAATGAATGGTTTGATTGGGAAGTGTCACAACATTAGCCTGTTGGAGCACTTGCATGTCCAGTTTAGGCAGGTGATTGCTTTCCAATACAGTGACATGATTTAACTGGACGTTAGTTCAGAACTAGGTGAATTATCCAACACTGTGTTTTACAATCGAGATGGCAGAGTCCAAGACCCAGACTGTATTGAAGGGACTGAACCCAATGTTTGGACGACGATTTAGACACTGGGCCGGATTGAAATGGTCAGGGCATTGGGGCCCAAGGTGAGGGATGAGCTGGTTCGGCCCACTACTCGGCTCTGCGCTGAACTAAGGGTCTGTGGACAGACTTTCTTTGTGGACTTCAGTTCAGAACACTATTTGCTTGTGTTTATTGTTTGCATGATTTGTTTTTTTTTAATTTCTCTGCACATCGGGTGTTTGACGGCTTTTATTTTAATGGGTTCTTTCGTGTTTCTTTGTTTTGTGGCTGTTTGTTAGGAGACGAATCTCAAGGTTGGATAATATATACACACTCTGATAATAAAGTACACACTCTGTACTCTGAAACTTTGAACTTTGAACCTATTTTGATAATTAATTGTTTTGTTGGTTTTGACATATTTTTGCTAAAAACAGTGAGTAATTTGCAACTAGTGAAAGTGTTGGAGAGGTTAAAAATGGAATGATACATTGTTTGGTGTCAATCTCCTAATCTGGTACAAATAAAAAGATCCATTTTTGATTATGTGGCTAATTTGGGCAAGGAACCAGATATTGCAGTGGTGTGAGGTGTGGTCAGAGTTTTTAGCAGGAAAGACATAACTCTGGGTCTTCTTGGGCACTGTAAGCTTTATGAACATGGCAGCATTGGGTTGGCCATCTATTACAAGATTGTTCAAAGTACAAAATGTCATAACATTAGTTTCTTTGTCCCTAACTGATTCTCAGTCTGGATGTCAGACTAATTGGGAGACTTGGCTTCCATTGGGAAAGAGATGGTTCCAGAAAAAAGATGCCAGATCATATTGGTCTGATCCCTGACCCTGTGGGAGCAAAGTGTTCCCATATTTGTGATAGGCTGATCCTTGCCCCCAGAGGTCAGATAGTTTAGAACCAGGGCAGAGATGGGGACTTCCTCTGAAAATCTGAAGGTGAGGAAGCTTTGGCAATGGATCAAGATCTTTATTCTCCATTGGGACAGAATGCTCAGAAATAATTTTTTTCTCTATCACTGTTTGTGTCTTGGTGTTGCTGCTGGGGTTCCTGAAAGCTAACTCATAACTCAGAGGATTGGTGGGAGTTGGCGGGGTGTGGGGGCAATGAATATGTTTCAGGAGTTATATAAGGCCAGATTCCTAATGTGCTCCAATACTCTCCCCATTTAACCCAACCCATCTTAACACAAATCCGCCAAGAGTTCCGCCACCTTATCATAGGGTTTGAAAGCTTGTTTGCCTCAATGACCCAGAGAACTATGTTGGCTGGAGTCAGGGCTTGTGCTTTAGCTTTTGGTAGGGTCACCATACCAAACAGGTCAAAGGGTAGAGGCCAGACTAAGAGTGGAGCACTGGTCCTCCAGGTGGGTGGGGGAGGGGGGCGGTTCAGCTCAGGACTAGCAAGTCTGACCGGTCAAAAAACAATTGTTACGGAAACAGCAATGAAGAATCCTTCTTTACGGACAGAGATGGAGGATCTTCATTGCTGCCTTAAGTGCCGGCCGTGTAACAGGCAGTAAGTAAGTACATTAGCATAATGCTATGTACTCACCCATATCTTATGGTCCTATGGTCTTACATTAAAATGAACCACCAGTGTGGTTTCATGGAGTCATTTTAACCCCTAGAGGCACTGGCTGATGATCTGTGTTTTAATCTATCTATAAAATTACAAAACTATTAACTTTGACCATAAATTAAAATATCTTTTATTTCAAACACTGTGCAGGTGCTCTGGCATTCAGATTGCTAATTATTTTAAATTTAAACCAAGTTTTAATCTACACTCAGTGGTCACTTTATTAGGTACACCTGTACATATGATCATTCATGCAAATATCTAGCCAGCCAATCAGGTTTATAGCAACTCAATAGAGAAAAGCATGCAGTTAAGGTCAAGGGGTTCAGTTGTTGTTCAGACCAAACATCAGAATGGAGAAGAAATGTGATCTAAATGACTTTGACCATGGAATGATCATTGGTGCCAGATGGGTTGGTTTCAGTAGCTGGCCTTATCAAGAACAATGACAAGCAGGAGTAAAGAAAGGAAGTGGAGTGGCTGGTGGATTGGTGTGAGAAGAACAACCTAAACCTGAACGTGCAGAAGACAAAGGAAATCATTGTGGACTTCAGGAAGGTGCAGACAAACCATCCCCCTCTGTGAATATATGGCTCCTCCGTTGAGAGAGTTAAGTGCACCAAGTTCCTGGGAGCTTACATCACGGAAGACCTCACCTAGTTCCTTAATATCACCTCCCTGAAGAAGAAGGCACAGCAACACCTCCACTTCCTAAGAAGATTGAGGCAAAGAAGGCACCCAACCCCCCCATCTCAGCTGCATTTTCCAGGAGCACCACTGAGAGTGTCCTGACAAGTTGCATCTCCATCTGGTATGGGAGCAGCCGAGCATCAGACTTGAATTTCTACAAAGGACTGTGAGAACAACTGAAAGGATCACAGGGGTCTCCCTACCATCCATCGGGGACATTTATCAGGAGCGCTGCATACACGGGGCCCTTAGTATTATTTAGGATCACACCTATCCACCAGCATCCTCTTTGACTTCCTACCACCAGGCAGGAGACACTGATACATAGAAACAAGAATGGTCAGGATGATCGACAATTTCCTCCCCCAGGCCATTAGGCTTCTGAACTCCCGGCCGCATCCTATTTGAAGTGTTGCTGGTTAATCTGTTCCGTACCTTACAATATTTAATATTAATGCACTTTAGTCTGTTATTTATGTGCAATTCATCTGTAGATTTTGTCCTTATCTTCATGTTATTGTGTGTTATGAGTATTACGTGCTTTATACCCTGGTTTGAAGAGATATCTCATTTCTGTATACATTATATACTGTAGATGTATGTAGTTAAATGACAATAAACTTGACTTGACTTGAGTATCTCAGAAACGGCTGATCTCTTGGGTTTTTCCATGCACACCAGTCTCTAAGGTTTACACAGAATACTGTGGAAGAATAATAAACATCCAGTCAGCGTCAGTTCAATGGATGAAAATGTTTGTTAATGAGAGAGGTCAGAGGAGAAGGGCCAGACTGCTTCCAGCTGACAGGAAGGCGATAGTAACTCAAATGACCACACATTACTACTGTGGTAAGCAGAACATCTTTGAGTGCACAACATGTTGAACTTTGAAGTGGATGGGCTACAGCAGCAGAAGACTACGTACATACACTTAGTGGCCATTCTATTAGGTACAGGAGATTCTAAATAACGTGAATGTACCTTCCTAATAAAGATGCCTGTTAATAATAATACGAGGGTTTAATGGCAGATTTGCAGGTGGTGTCATATTCTCTGTGAGAATGATTTTGGTGATTTATGGAATTGAGTGACTGATTATTGCTGAGAATAGAGATAGCTGGATGAGTAATAAAGGACATTCAGCTACCGCAGAGGTTTATTGTGGCCATTGGCTTTGCTTGTGGCCAGGTGACTCCTAACGTCATGTGTCACCAAGGAAATGTTGTTTACTGTATGAATAACACACAGCCAAATCGAGATGAGAACTGCAGATGCCACTAAATAGGTTGCAATTCCTCTTCAGCAAAATTGTTTCTGCCATTAAGTGACCCATTCCATCTGCAGTTTCTGTAGGGAATGGAGAGCGAAATTGAAATGACATTTTTCACAAGCACACTTAAGGATCCAGGCTAGAAATTTAACGTCCCTGATGAATGAATCACATCTAGCTTTAGTGCCACTTAGGAAAAATATTACTCCCATACATAATAAAATCAGAAACCTCAATAAAACTCCAGCTGTTGGATAGTTGGAACAGAATACATTCAAAATTTCTAATGACTCAATTACTCTGAAGTTGTTAGGCAGTGGAGCACCTCCTCCTCTGCTTCGATCACATAGAAATGGAGTGGAAGGCACTGAATAACACAGCAGGAACTACCACATCATAAAGAGGCTCCTTGCCTGGTAGAATATGAGCAGCAACAGAAAAAGGCGATCACAGAGTTGAGGACAATTACAAGAGAGTGGAGGACGGGTGTCCGGTGCCATCTCTATAACTCTGATCCCAGAAACAGAACCAGGTTTAATATCACTGGCATATGTTGTCAAATTTGTCGTCTTGCTGTAGCAGTATATTGTAATACATAATAATAATAACTCTAAATGACAATAAGAAATATATTCAGTGTTGTGCAAAAGTCAGGCACATATATATACGGAGCTTGGGTGCTTAAGACTTTTGCACAGTACTGTAGTAATTTTATATATTGCACTGTACTGCTGCCGCAAAAAAACCAAATTTCATGGCACATGTGAATGTTGATTCTGGTGATCCGGCCAGTTAGAATGGTGTCTATTGTGGACAGAGAGTGGGAAGGGGGCAGGGAAAGGGGAGTCATGGTTGAGAAATTGAGTGACGGAGGATAAGAGCTGACCTGATAGAGGTGTATAAGATGATAAGAGACATTGATCGTGTGGATAGTCAGAGGCTTTTTCCCAGGGCTGAAATGGCTAGCACGAGAGGGCACAGTTTTAAGGTGCTTGGAAGTAGGTACAGAGGAGATGTCAGGGTTTATGCAGAGTGGTGAGTGCGTGGAATGGGCTGCTGGCGACGGTGGTGGAGGCAGATACAATAGGGTCTTTAAGAGACTCCTGGATATGTATATGGAGCTTAGAAAAATAGAGGGCTATAGGTAATTTCTAAGATAAGGACGTATTTGGTACAGCTTCTTGGGGCAAAGGGCTTGTATTGTGCTGTAGGGTTTCTATGTTTCTAAAAGGGCAAGGGAGAGAAGGACAAATGGGAAGAAGCACCAGAGAGACGTTCTGTAATAATCAATAAACCAATTGTTTGGAATCAAATGAACTTGTGTGTGTCTCAGGGCTGGGTGTGTCTGCACCTGCGTCATACCCAATCCCCCCTGCCCCTGGCATTCCTCCTCTGTCACCTGTCCCATGCTGCTCCTGCAGCATTCCTCCCTCATCACTCACAACATGCTTTGCTCTTACCAGGTTTACAAACCCACTCAAACTCACATTGACAAGTACAGTACTGTGCAAAAGGTTTTGGCACCCTAGCTCTATATATACACACACTTAAGACTTTTGTACAGTGCTGTATTAGAAAAAGAAAATTAAGTTATAATGCAAAAAGAGAGGAAAAATTGTGAGGTAGTTAGTGTTCATGGATTCATTGTCCATTCAGAAATCTGATGGCAGAGGGGGTGTGTCCTCAGGCTCCTGTTACTTCTCCTTGAGAGTAGCAACGAGAAGAGGGCACGTACTGAAGGCGGTCATTAATGAAGGATGCCGCCTATTCGAGGCATCGCCTTGAGACCCTACGATGGTTCAGCACTCAAGTAAAACCACAACATATACTTCTGTCGTAAATGAGCTAGAAAAGCTGCAATAATTGATAGCAAACCCAAAATACTGCTCTTAGTAGGCTGAGCAATATCTACTGAGGGCAAAATACCAGTAAAACAAAGGTGGCTGGGCCAGGGGGGCAGACATTAATTCATGTCACTTTGCTGTTTGCTTTTGAGTGTTGTACACTTTGGTTTATTTTGTGAATGTTAGTTCCTGGTTATTTGTCAGTCCTTCACAGTCAAATTTCTCTTGGCATTTGTAAAAATGAGTGCTGTTGACCTGAAATCTTCATTAAGGATATTTCAGATGCTGGGGAAACGTTTGTTTTGGTAAGCTGAATCGTTTGAATGAGCCCAGGCTGATATTTCACCTGGAAATGATCACCAGTCCGATCTAAAGTGCTTAACAATGGCCTTTATGTGCCATTTGTGTACTAAAAATGTGCAAATGTTCTAATTTCTAAGTACGTCCAATGTGACTGTGACATCATCTTGAAATAAAATTCTCATCTGCAGTAACATTGACTTCACATGTCATCTCCTCGTTCTGCAATGATCACTGGTTCTGCGGTAGCCAGCTCCACTGAGGGATGGGACCATCCACATGACGTGCTCACAGCTAAACATTTTATCTGCATCTATTTCCAGACACAAATATAGCATATGTGCAAATTACAAGTTCATCCGTAAGACTTGGACACGTCTGGAGAATTCCTGTCTTTGTTCAGTAGAGTAGGGTCAAAATGCTGTTTGTCTTCATTTTTGCTCTTTTCCTGAGACCCATCTGCAAAAGCGCACTGAGACAAAAACTGAAATGTTTGGAAAGGTTTAGCAGGCTAATCTTCATCTGTAGCTATAGTTCAATGATTCTATTTAATATCAGAGAGTGTATACTGTATACAACCTGAAATCCCTACTCATTGCAGAAATCCATGAAACAGAAGAAAAAAACCCAATGAATGAATGACAGAATATCATTAGAACCCCGAAGCTTCCCCTTCCCCCTGACACACACACATATAACAACAAAGCATCAACCCTCCCCTTGCTCCAACAAAAACATCAGCCCCCCACCACCCACCATGCAAGCCCCAGAGACCACAATCTAGAGTCCATCACTTCCCAGCACTTTGACATCTCAAGTTGGCTCTCTCTTTCTCCAAACAAGAGGGAGAGACCAATAGGTCACTGTTCTGATGTTACAATCTGGAGCGTTGCTTATTCAAGTTCCCCCGACTCGAGGGCCTTCTTTCGACAGCAGTGTACACTGCAGTCTTGATGTTACAATCGCCCATGACACTTCAATTGGGTGACACCTGCGAGGAATGAAGCCGTCAACAGGGCCACACTCTGAAGGTGCTCAGCTTCCAAGCCGTACCTGGAGGTCCTGAAACTCAGGCTGCTCGGCGAGTTCCGAGAGGGAGGGCCCACTGCCATGAAGAACTGCAGTTTGAGTGCAGCTGTAGGTCACGGACTCTGACAGGGCCCCAGTCACCTTCAAAAGGAAAAAAGAGATATTAAAAGAGAGGAAATTAAACAGTTTCATGGACAAACTGGAGAAGTCTCCCAGGTCCGCTAAAACAGAGAAGCAGTGTGAATCTTTTTCAGGTTAATCACTGTTTATTGGAAGCCTCTCATCTCTTCATGGATGCTTCCGTCTCTTTCAATAGCAGTATTTCGAATAAGGCAACATATTACTTAGAAGGTCAAATAGCAAGACTAAAAGGATTAACATCCAAAACTCTTCATGGCCTGGTATAGAAACACCAATGCCTTTGAATGGAAAATCCTACAAAAGGTAAAGGATTCAGCCCAATACATCACAGTTAAGAACCCTCTCAATTATTGAGCACATCTACATGAAATGCTGTCATAGGAAAGCAGCATCCATCATCAGAGATCCCTATCACCCAGGTCATGCCCTATTCTCAATGCTGCCATCGGGACTTGCACCACCAGGTTCAAGAACAGTTATTACCCTTTGATCATCAGGTCTTGAATAGAACAGATAACTACACCCATTTGCTCCATCATTGAAATGTTCCCACCACCCATGATTTCACTTTAAGGACTCTTTATCTTATTATCTCATGTTCTCCTTATTTATTGCTATTTATTTATATTTGCATTTGCCCAGTTTGTTGTCTTCTGCACTCTGGTTGATCTTTCATTGACCCTGTTATTGTTGCTATTCTATGGATTTACTGAATATACCCACAAGAAAATAAATCTCAGGGTTATATATGGTGACATATATATGGTTATATATGTACTTTTATAATAAAATTCACTTTGAACTTTGAATAGGTCTCCACCTGAAATGTTAATATCTTTCTCCAGATGCTGTCTGACCTACTGACAGTTTCCAATATTGTCTTTTTCCTTTTTGTTGCTTTAAACACATGCTATTTTGCTTTAATCATGTAAATGTATATTCTGCAAAAAATCCCTCTCCTGTAACCTATCCAATTTGTGTTACAACACCTGAGGATACACGATACACGATTGTGCAAGTGTACATCTAATATAAACACGTGCAGGGTGAGTTCTGGGTTTGGAAGAGGAAAAAGATTCTGTCCTTTTTTTAAGGGAGTAGTTAATGTAGAATAGGCTCTGACGGGGATCTGTTTTAACTCTGTAATAGATCTACAGCTTCTGTTTCCAGCAAGATTTTTACTGCGAGGAAAATGTTCTCAAACATAATTTAATTCCTGTTGTTTTAAATAGGCAGTAATTATTTGCAAGTGTATTAGACTAACAAGATATACAAATGATCTTACTGAATTCAGTTAAAGTATATCGGGATAAAGCCTGCTAACAAAAATTGTGCTCGATGGAATTGTTTATTTTTCCTACTTAGATACAGTGCAGAATAGGCCCTTCTGGCTTTGAGCCACACCACCCAGCAACCCCTGATTAACCCTTGCCTAATCACGGGGCAATTTACAATGACCGATTAACCTATGAACCGGTACATCTTTGGACTGTGGGAGGACTCGGAGAAAACCCACATATTCCATGGGGAAGACGTACAGACTCCTTACAGAGGACGCCGAGACGGAACTCCAAACTCCGACACCTCCAGGTGAAATAGCATCCTGCTACCCACTGCACGACCACAGTGCCCCCCAGTAAGGAGTCACCTGTAGATTACTGTCACCTTTGTTAATAATTTAAATGATGAAAAAGTGAGCAATACTTTTGAACCTTTATTTCCCCTGCCCTGAAGTTCCACGACAGCCGTCTTAAGAACCTGCATGCCTCTCTCTGATCCCGAAGCACACTGAAACCTGGCACAGCATGCAACCCAATGTACTCCAGACTGAGTGGGTGTGAGCAACTCCAATCAATTGTTCCATGATGATTGCTTTTAATTACAGTCTCAGTCCCTACTTTTCAGACATTTTATTCGAATAGGTGCAGACACACTTAAAGGAAGGTAATCAATAACAAGGGTCAAAGTAGAACTTCAATGCATGACACACTAGATTAAAATGCAGAATGACCTTTCAGTGAAAGGATCAAAGGTTCCTACGTGTGTGCATTGAATGAGCAAGTTTATAAAGGTATTGTTAGGGCTGAAGAACTATAATTATGAGAGTCTGGCTGGGGTTATTTTCTTTTGAACACTGGGGCGAGAGTTTAAACTGACTGGATTTGTTTCAAGATTGGCTTGGCAACAGAGGACAGATGTTGGTGATGGAGGGATGTTATTCTGACAGGAGATTGGTGATCAGTGATGTTCTAAAAGGATCAGTAATGGCACCACTGTTTGCGAAATACACATTGTGGGAGGGGTGAGGGGCAGGTGGCGGAGAAGGATTGCCAGTGACGGGGTTGGTGGGGTGGGGGGAGATGGTAGAGTGGTTGCAGACACAACCAGCCCTGAGACACAAGGTCATCTGATTCCAAGAAATTAGTCTATTGATCATTACAGAATGTCTCCCTGGTGCTTCCCGCTCCACCCCCCCCCCACCTCACTTCCCCATTTCCCAACCATAAATCCCCTCTCCTTGCCTCCTTCCCATTCTCAGTCCACAACTGAGACCCAGATCAGAATCAGGTTTATCATCACTCACATATGTCATGAAATTTGTTTCTGTTTTGTGGCAGCAGTACAGTGCAATGTATAAAATTACTATAGTACTGAGCAGAAGTTAAGTATATGTGCCTAAGACTTTTGCACGGTACGGTATATTTAAATTAAGTTGTAAAGAATTAGAAGAGAGTAGATAACAAGAATAGACTACTCAATGGATTTACTGATTGAAAGGACAATGGAGGCAAAGCTTTTATCAATTTATAGAGTTCTTGGACGAGTACTTTTGCAGACAAATCAGAGCTGGGAAAGAGGATTAATTTTTGGCTGACATAGACAAGATGGGCCAAATGAGCAACTTTGCAGACAATTTACATGATTTTCAGATACCTCGTTCTGATCTGCTGAATAGTCAGATATTTCTGGACTGATACTCAGGGGTGGATAATCCTAAGTTTTGGCAGCACCTCCAAACTGAATGTCAGAAACATTTAAGAACTATTACAATCTGTAACACTTGCACAGCAAACCAATTTCCTCGTCTTTGCCAGCTGCCAGAGGTTCCTTGGGGTAGGGCTTCTACAACAGAGGAAATTGAGTTGTCTGGACGGTGCTGCTGCAAAGTGACAGTCTCAGAGAATTAGGGCCTAGTCAGTACAGGTGTAGCTAAACTCCTGGTAACAGGGGGCTTGATCCAGTATGATCTAGTCCATAGGTTATAGGAATGTATTGCACTGCAAAACTTTATAAAGTTGCCAGTTGTAATCATTGTTATCGCATGTATTGAAAACCGCTTAACTTTCCCACGGGAGTTTCCCATAAATCTATTATTAATTCTCTCTATAAATAGCCTTTTAAAAGTGGTAGTTCTATCAATGTGAAGAGCTAATTTCTGACATATTTAAGTAAATCATCAAAATTCAAAGTACATTTATTATCAAAGTGTGTTTTCATCATACAATCTTGAGATTTGTCTCCTTACAGGTAGCCATGAAACAAAGAAACCCAACAGAACCCATTTAAAAAAGACTTTTGAACACCCAGTGTGCAGAGAGAAAAAAAACAAATAATGCAAACAATAAACGCAAACAAATAGCATTCTGAACCGAAGTCCACGGAGAGTTTGTCCACAGACCCTTTATTCAATGCAGAGCCGAGCAGATGTGAGCTGAACCAGCCTTTCCCTTGCCTCGGGCCCTGACACCCTGACCTTTTCAATCTGGCCCAGCACCTAAATCTTTGTCCAAACACTGGGTTCCGTTGCTTCGATACACTCCGGGACCTCGATCCTGGCACCTTGATTTGGTCTGTACCCGACCTTTCCAATTCATCCTGGCACTTAAATCAATGTGAGACTTTTCCATCCATTTGTGCCACCTCACTTTAGCAAGTCAGACCACAATCAGTAAGGAGAGGCAGCAAAGCCTCTGCCACAATTATACTCAACACTGGTGCCTCACATACCTCTGTCCTCATCCCTAATTTATTCCCAATATGACCATATTCTGCTGTACTTCCACTTAAAAGTTTGCAGATAACATCATCGCATTCAGCCAATTCTCAAAGGACAATGAATCGGACGACAGGAAGGAGATAAAACCTGGTGGCATTGGTGTCATGACAAAGACCCTTCCCTCAATGTCAGCAAAACAAGAGAGCCTGTCATTGACAAACAAGAGAAAATCTTCAGATGCTGGAAATCTGAGCAACGCACTCAAAATGCTGGAGGATCTCAGCAGGCCAGGCAGCATCTAGGAAAAGAGTACAGTCGATGTTTCAGGTCGAAACCCTTTGGCAGGACTGGAGTAAAAAGCTAGGGAGTAGATTTAAAAGGTGGGGAGAGGAGAGAAATAAACACAAGGTGAAACTTGGAGGGGGAAAGAAGATGAAGTAAAGAGCTGGGAAGTTGATTGGTGAAAGAGACAGAAGGCCATGGAAGAAAGAAAAGGGGGGAGGAGCACCAGAGGGAGGCGATGGGCGGGCAAGGAGATAAGGTGAGAGAGGGAAAAGGGGATGGGGAATGGTGGGGGGGGGGGTTCTCCTCTGTATTCCTTGCATATCCTTTTTGGTATTTGTGGGTGACTGTTTCAATGTTCAAAGTTCAAAGTACATTAATTATCAAAGTTATATATTCAGACAGGTGGGGATCGTCAGCCTCGGACAGCAGGCCACCTGGGAGAAGAAATACTCTGATATTAAACCTCCGCTGCCTTGCAGCCATACCCACCCATGGGAAAGGCTTCAGGAGTAAACCCCGAGGAAGAAATCTGGAGCTGGGGTCTCTAAGGTAGTTTGATGTTGTTTACAACTTCACTCTGGCCACCTCTGCGACAACACTGGTGCCGAGCTGTATAGGTGCTTGCCCTTCCCTTGAACTACACCAGTGACATGGAGAGAGGGAACCTGCTGCATGGGCAATAGCTCATGCAAATCCTCCCACCCAGGCTTGTGCCCTGGAGAGGATACAGTCCACCAGAGACGCAAACCCATGATCTCCTGGGATCAATGGCTGCCTACTATATATGATATACCCTTGAGTTTCATCTCCTTATAGGCAGCCACAAAATAAATAAACCCATTAGAACCCATTAAAATAAAAGAAGACTGTCAAACACCCAATGGGCAGAGAGAAAAAACACAAAAAAAACTACCTGTAGGATAGATTCTGCTGTAAGGTTATGACTTGACCTTCCACTTCAAGTGAGCATTTTGCAGTGATTTCAACAACATGCAGGGAGTTTTTGTATGTTGATCTACTTGCCCAAACAAGTGAATGTTACAGTTGGAATGGTATGTTTCTTACATCAGTCAAGTGCTTCTTCAGGTAATTTTTAACATTAATTTACTTATCCATAGCAAACCTGCACAAATATACCCTAAAGGCTTTGAGACAAAACAAAGAGATAAAAGCTTTGCAGATGAGAACATCATCTGCAAGGGAACTCTAATCAATGAAGAGACGTTGAGCTGTAAAAATAAACTGAACAAGGGAGAAAGGTAAAATTTGCAATACTATATAAAGCATTAAGACTATTGATCTATTGTTTACAGAAAGAGAAAACCATTCTCACTGGTTTCTTTCTCTCAATATTTTCTCAAAACTTTTAAAGGTCTCAGGGCTTCTCCTGAGAGACACACATAACATTACTTTTAGGTGAACTGGAGACATCTCCTTTATATTCAGCTTTGCATTGTTTTAGAGAAATATCACAAAACAGAATCTGAATTGTCAAATTCAAAGTAATTGTTTTTGAGTTGTGAAGTGGACTGGAATGTTGAAAACATTTGAGTCAGTTTTTGTAGCAGGGACGGCAAACCTTTTTGACAACCTATTCTCAAATTTTTGATACTCTTTAAAAAAAATTCTCTCACGTGCCATGATAAATTTGTGCAGACATTATCATTGATACTGTCAATACTGAAGCATTTTAGAAAACCTGGTCAAAAATAGTTAAAAAGTAACATTATTTCTAAATACCATTGTTATTCATAGCGTACTGTGCAAAAGTCTTAAGCACATATGTATAGCTAGGGTCCCTGAGACATTCTGTAGTAATTTTATGTATTGTACTGTACTGCTGTCATATAAAAAACAAATTTTATTATATATGTGAGTGACGATTCCGATTGGACTGAGAGTGGGAAGGGGGTCAGGGAGAGAGAATCGTGGTTGGGAAAAGGGGAAGGGAGAGGGAGAGGGGAGGGAGTGAGAAGCTCCAGAGAGACATTCTGTAATGATCAATAAACCAATTGTTTGGAATCAAATGACTTTGCCAGGTATCTCAGGAGTCAGGGCTGGGTGTGTCTGCACCTGAGCCATCTGCCACCCTGGCACTCCTTCTCTGCCACCTGTCCCACACCCCTCCTGTGGCACTCCGCTTCCACCATTCCCAACATCCTTTGCTCCCGCTAGATTTATAAACACTCTCTCTGTACTGCATTGACAAATACAGTACTGTACAAAAGACTTGGGCACCCTAGCTGTACATATATGTACTTAAGACTTTTGCAGAGTATTATATTATATAAGCAATGTAAATGTGAATTTATAAGCATTTTCATTAAAAGACCAAGGAAAGGAAAATAAACACTTTACTCTCAATGAGACTTGTTGCTGCACTAATTATGGCAAATATTTTATATTTGGCTTGTTTTTAGTTGTTTTGACAACTAAGCACATAGAACTAGTTTCATCACCAAGTTTACTCTTATAATTAGACTCCAAGTTCATCATTGAAAATAATGACTCTCATGAAGTTGTCAAATGCAAGTACTGTTAATAATGCCATTGCAAGGTTTTTCAAGCATTCAAAAGTTTCAGGAATGTAAATCTGGAGTTTCAGACCTTGTTGTCTGGATTTTTATGCTTTGATCCAGTCTCTTACTGATCTCTTCAATACTTTCTAATTCAGCTCTTAAGTTGACAGATTTTATCTCCAAGTTGAGCTCGTTTGTAAACCAATCAATTGCATTTCAAAATAATGCAAACTAAACCACTGCAACATTTCCAAATTCAGTTTGTCTATGTTACGCTCTTTGGATCCTTAATGAATTTTGCAATTTCTTTACATGACCTGAACGTAGTGAATATTAAGAAAAGTTGTTCAGTAGTTGAACTATTTATGCCCAAAAATTGCATTGGGGGGCTCTCAGTGTCTGTCTCCTCAGGAATTCGAATATCTGTCATGTAATTTTTTAGGTTTGGAAAATATTTAAAAGTGCCAATTTCAAAATCACTTCAAATACTACCGGTTTCATTTCAGAAGATTGTTTTATTATTAAACATAATATTAAGTGTTTTGCCAGATCCCTATAATTTGGTGTTCAAGTTATTTAAATGTGGGGAGAAATCTGCAAAAAAGCAATCTACAAATCCACAAAATGTCATATAATTCTTGACAAGCAAATCTTTCATTTGTCAAAGGCATACTGTATAAAACTTCCTCATGCAATAAAAGCCCATCAGTAGCTGGCTAACATATTTTGCAAGCAGATTCACAAAACCTGCCTCTTTTACCAGTCATGCTGGGTGCGCCGTCAGTTGTCATGGTAACTATTTTTGTAAGGTTAACTTGTCAACCAGAGAAATCTTTTTACTACTGCCTTAGATATTTCAACCCCCTTCGTGTGTTCAGGTCATGTTACCACACTAATCAGTTCCTTGCATATTTCATCACCCCTACAAAACCTAGCTGTTGATGTAAAATCAAGACCAATGGAAAGAAATTCAAATGAAGTATTACATTTTGTTATCTGTTTTGCTGTGTCTGTTCCCATTATCAATCTCCTATCTTTTACTGTGCTTATGTCTACCGGCAACTCTTTTTTTTTCTGGAAAACCGTCAAAAGGGACAGGAGCACACACTCTAGCCATGATTCTTTAACATATTCTCCATCACTAAGTTGTTTTTCATGTTGAATAATAAATTTAGGGAGCTCAAAACTAGCAGCAATTACATGAAATAAATGTCATAAAAATCTGACAGTATTTTTTGTTGCTGATTTTTTGAGCACTGTGTTCTTTTCATTCTTGCTCAAAGCCATTTATGAATAGTTTCATGAAGCCGCTTTAAGGAGGACGGGGTCCGGCACACACTGTTTTGGAACATAAGATGCATAATGCTTTGTCACTACTTTTAATAATGCCAAATCTTTCACTACACCACTCTTGAAAATCTCTACTGCTTTTCCCATCGTTTGAATATTTTTGTTTTATTTCTGGTGCATCTGGTATTCTGAACAAACTGAAAAGGATAAATGCAATTTAAGGTATCACAAAGTTCAAAGTAAGTTTATTATGAAGTATATGTCACCATATACAACCCCGAGATTCATTTTCTTGTAGGCATACTCAATAACCATAATTAAATAATAACCATAATAGAATCAATAAAAGATCCCAGCAACTTGGGTCTTCAACCAGCGTGCAAAGGACAACAATCTGTTCAAATAAGAAAGAATAATAATAAATAAGCAATAAATATCGAGAACATGAGATAAAGAGTCCTCGAAAGTGAGTCCGTAGGTTGTGGGAACTTTTCAGTGATGGGGCAAGTGAAGTTGAGTAAGGTTTAAGATCCTGATGGTTGAGGGGTAATAACAGTTCCTGGTGGTGTAAGTCCTGAGGCTCCCAAACCTTCTTGCTGACGGCGGTAGCGAGAAGAGAGCATGTCCTGGGTAGGGTTTGGGGTTCCTGATGATGGATGCTGCTTTCTCGCGACAGATTTTCAGGTGGATGTGCTCAATAGTTGGGAGGGCTTTACCCATGATGGACTGGGCCATATTTACTACTTTTTGTTCCAGGGCACTGGTGTTTCCATACCAAGCTGTGACGTAACCAGTCAATGTACTCTCCACCACATACCTATAGAAGTTTGTCAGGGTTTTAGATGTCATGTTGAATCTTTGCAAACTCCTAAGGAAGATCAGGCACTGCTGTGCTTTCTTTGTAATTGCATTTGCGTGCTGGGACCCGGGACAGGTCCTTGGAAATAGTAACACTAGTAAACTTAAATGACATAGCTTTACTAATATCTATAAATAAAATATGTTTATTGCAAAAAGGAAAATATTCATGGAGGCACTAAACTATATTAATTATTTACCACTATTATCACTGAAATGACCACAAACAACTGAAGAAAAAGAATGACTGAAGAAAATATATATGCAGAGTGAATCCAATGTCAACTGGTCCAATCAAATACTATCCAAATACTGATATGTTCACCAGGTCTGTGATGATTTCGAAATGTATCATCCAACATCTTGTGTTCTCGCAACCATCTAGTTAGTGCTAAGCTAGTGTGGGACGTTTCCTGTGAAAACACCGCTCTGCTCTTGGGTTGTAAAAATAACCGTTCACTGCTTCATTTTGTAGTGAAGATAATTAATGTTTATGATCATTATGTATCTTTAATAATTTAAAAGAATTGAGGGGGGGCTCTGCAAGCCGTATGCCAACTAAATTTTTGTGCATGTCATCTTGGGTACAAGTGGCAGAAGTTCACTATCCCAGTTTTGCAGTGAAAACATGAGTCAGTTCACTGGGTTGAAGGAGACCACAGGCATTATGTTGATCACAGTTAAAGCAAGTCCCATCAAACACAGACCAACCTAAATCCTGCACCAGGATTCATCCCCTAAAACAAAAGGTTATTTCTTTATTAAGTTATTTTTTAGTGTTCCAGTGTGTATTTAATCAATTTGTTTTCTATTTTAGGAAGTTTAACTTTTTAGTCATCTTTGATCATATTTAAGTGCCTCTGCATATCAGAGACATTTGAAAATGATCAGAAAGTGCTTCCCAACTGTGCTTCCTTCTGATGTCCAGCATGCTGCTGAAGCCCTGTGATTAGTCTCCTTCCCACCTTGCCTTCAGTCAAGCTCTTTGGGGAAGAACTTCAGTAAGTATAGATTGGGGGTTCCCAAGCTTTTTTATTCCAAGGACCTCTACCATCAACCGAGGGGTCTGTGGACCCCAGATTGGGAATGCCTGATGTAGAATCAGCTGGATTGGTACTTTTCATCTGACCCAGCCGCTGGTGGTATGCCCATTCCAGTTTACTTCAGTCATTGCTATTTGTAGGATTTGCATACCTACTGGACATTAAAACGTCTAGATAGAGTGGACATGGATATGCTTCCAGTAGTGGGAGAGTCTGGCACCAGAGGGCACAGCTTCACAATAGAAGGACTTTCCTTTAGAGCAGAGATAAGGAGGAATTCCTTTAGCCAGAGGCTGGTAAATCTGGGGAATTCGTTGCTATGGATGGCTGTGGAGACCAAATCTTTGGGTATTTTCAAAATGGAGGTTGATAGGCCCTTGATTAGTAAGGGTGCCAAAGGTTATTGAGAGAAGGCAGGAGAATTGGTTGAAAGGGAAATAATCAGGCATGATCGAATGGTGTAGCAAACTCATTAAGACAAACAGAATTCTGCTCCTATGTTTTATAGTTTTGTGGACATACTAATGCTTAGAAAATATCTCTGAGAAAAAATTGGGCAAGTTCTTATTTAGGGCCTTTCATGATGACACCGAGTTACCTACTTAACCTTGAGTATGAGAGAATTCTGCACACCTTGTGTCTTTTCCATCCAAAAACCTGGATCACATTTTTATAGTATGTGCTTCATAAAGCAACGGCCATTAAAATTACTCATACCATTCCAGCACTATCACGTAAATACAGAGGAATGTATAAAAGCTGAAAAATGATCCACGGTACGTTTTATGAACAAGAATTTTCAAGATTGGCAATAATTTGATTCGACTGCAAAGTTGCAATCTGGTAAAATGTTCAACATATGAAGAATAGCCACATATGGTTCCAACTTCACATAAATTCACCTGGTTGGACTGATGATTATATTTGTGAGGGCCTGCATGTTGTTATCTTTAAAGCACTCTGCCGCTTTATTTAAAGCAAATCAATTCTGAATGGAAGAGTCCATTTTCATGGATCAGTTTATAGTCCTGTGAGTTGCCTCTGATGTATAAGTAATCATTGCATTAACTAAAGCACAGATGTTTGATGTAGGGAAGATGCTAAGTAATTACTAACTTGTTATTTTAATAGATTCCTGGATGCTGAAAGTTAACAAACTGAGTTGTTTGCATTACTTTCTCAGGGTAGAACCCAAACACATTCAGTCAAACACTTAATGATATCATACCCCATTACGGAGATGCAGGAGATTCTGCAGATGCGGGAAATCTCGAGCAACACACATAAAGTACTGCAAGAACTTAGCGGGTCAGGCAGCATCCATGGAGGGAAATGAACAGCTGACATTGTCAAGACCCTTCACCGAGTCTGGCCATGTCTATTAAAGCTCATTATAAAGGCATTTGGAAGAATTTTGTTAATAATGAAAAAACAGAACAGATTTCAAGTCGGTTTAATTTTCTAGCTGCACGCATTAACCTGTTTGCTAATCAGCTATTGGGAAAACAGACAATTCCAAGCAGAATGACTAACATACCAAACATTAGAACGGGAGGAATTATTTTTCAAGGATTTGAGGTCGGAATGCCATCGACCTTGGCCAGAAATGAATGCCTAAAATTCAGGTCAAAGGATAAGAACTGGATTATTTCCAACTGACTTGTGACAATCACAGCAATGGAATTATTAATCACATATTGAGAAATAGCCATTTGGTTGCTATGTTTTTAGTGGAACAAATAGGATTGGAGATTCAGATGCGGCATGTCCTTCCTTATTTCTCTGAATAATAAATTATGCTAAAATCCCCAAAGTTATTTTCCCTCTTAAGCTATTGTTCTGTTTCGCATTGGTAAAGTCATGCTATTTTAAATTCAAAGCCTTTTGCTTATGGGAGTGGCAAGTACATCCATCTTTTATGGCAAACCCCTTGCAAGATTTTTCTGTGTACCTATGTGAACTGCTTTCCTTTCCATTTCCTAGGGATGCTGAACTCCTGTATCTGGTTCGGATTCTCTGCCTTACAATGTTAAGTACATTCTTTATATTTCCAAACAACCTATCTGGAGACGGCTATTCATGCCTGAAGGTAATCGAAGATGTATGAACTGAGTCCTCCATTTGGCTTTCAAATACGCCCACACGCTTCAGTTCAGTCCCCAAAAAACAGATACATCTGATTTTTCAACCTTCTTGCTGTTTTGCTCTGTAAGTCACAGGGAGCTCATTCCAACTCGTCCACAGAAATTCCCAGATTCTATTTAAGAAGATCATATTTGATTGCTGGTCGGGTTCATGGTCCGGGGGAACAAATACCATTTCAATCTGTGAAACACTGGTAATTCCAGCCTTCTGACCAAAACCTGAACTCAACCAGAACGCGAAAATAAACCAGACTGAGTCACTTAGTAATTTGAACAACCTTTAAATTGGAATGAATCAGTTAACTCTTGACGATGAAAACTAATTTTCTTTATTTGTCCTTAGAAGGTAGATGATATTGACAAGGCACTTCAGCTACTTTTGAGACCCTCTGTTGGTTACTACTATGTCGACTCGGGCCTAGGGGGTCAGCGTCGGGCAAAGGCAAGGCATCTGTTGGTTGGGGTTGACAATAGATGCTGTGTCCTGGCTGTCTACATGACACGCAAACTAGTATGCAAGCTTAGATACCAAAATTAGACCTAGGGTTAATATCTTTGGCATATGAGGTAAAAATTTGTTGTTTTGTGGCAGCAGTACATTGCAATACATAATAATATAAATTATAAATTACAATATGAAAAAAATACATATATATAAAAGAAAATTGAATTGAACAAGTAGTACAAAAAGAGAGGGAAATAAAATACTGAGGTAATGTTCATGTGTTCATTGTCCATTCGGAGATCTGGTGGTGGAGGGGAAGAAGCTGTTCCTGAAATGTTGAGTATGTGTCCTCAGTGATGTGGAAAACAAGCTGTTGCATTTGCAGCAGGCCCCCCTCTCCAAGCGGCTGATGAATCCAAAGGAATGGCAGAGACTGATATAGTTTGGCACCAACAGCATTGCAGGAGTTGCCAGTCAGTGTTGAATTCAATGAGGATTGACTGCAATGAGGACTGACTGCCTTCGGGACTTAATTACTCTTGGTGTAGCAATAACCAGGCAGAATTTAACCACATGTACCATATGTTTTGGCATTCAAGTCCCAATAGGGTCAAATGTTTGATCACAAATTATAATTATAGCATTGCTGTGCACAATGTGCTATTTATTAAACTGTATGGGAACATACATATTAGGAGCACCTACTAAGATCATGTCGAATAGTCAGTTGGTAACGTCATTGTGATCTGATACTTGTCCTGTCAAATTGATCTAGTTCAGAATCAGACTCATTTTTAATATCTTATCATGAAATTTGTTGTTATGCAGCAGCACAATGCAATATATAATAATAAGAAACTGCAAATTACAGTAAGTATACATACAGTAAGCGTTCGGCATGGACTAGAAGGGCCAAGATGGCCTGTTTCCGTGCCGTAATAGACATATGGTTATATATTATAAAGTTAAATTAATTAAGTACTGTGAAAAGCAAAAAAAAACAATTGCTGAGGTAGTGTTCATGGGTTCAATGTCCATTCAGAAATCTGATGGCAGAGGGGAAGAAGCTGTTCCTGAATCATTGAATGAACAGTTAAATATCACCATGTTTAATGTGCATGAACCACGGGAAATCAGATTGGAAAAGAAGGAAGCAAAATTTCATCATCTGTGAAAAAGAATCATAATTACCCCATATATTTAAAGGAATCCTCAATTACTTGCAGGTTATTTGGTGTTTGAACTGGCTTGCAAAGTTATGCTGACCTGTAATTTTGAAAACTGAAGCGAGGATTGAGAACAAGCAGGAAAATGGGAACTTAATTATTATCCTTGTTGATCCTAATGCATGACTTTGGACAGAGGCCAAAGTTAAGGCTTTCTTGTCAGAAGAAGCCAACGGAGGAGTGTTTGCAGGCTTTTGCCCAGGAGGGTCAATCCAACAAAGCAGCATTCTTACATACCCCTAGCAGCAGATTGCCCACAGACTACAGGTTTATTAGTCTCCCTATTCCCATCAACCTGCACCTGGACCATAGCCCTCGAACCTGAAACCATGACTTCCACTGGCAGCTTGTTTCACACTTGCACCACCCTTTGAGTGAAGAGGTTCCCCTTAAACAAGAGGACAACAACCTTGACATGGTTTGGAGACTTGCGTGTCTCAATAACCCACAGAGCTATGCTGGCTGGAGTCAGGGCTTTATGCTTTGGCTCTTGGTAGGGTCATGTTAAAAACAGACTAACAATCGTCCACCGGTGCTCCAGGTTCGGGTGTTCAGCCCAAGGCTGACAAACCTGACTGATAAAACAAATTATTACGGAAAGAGCAACAGTGAATCCTTCTACATCTGAGTGTGACGGTATTCCTGAGTCTCAGTCCCGTGGCTTGCATGACTGACAGTAGTGAAAACCGAGGGGAAACTATGACACGATGATGGAAGTCTGACACCGCCAGAGGTGGAGGACCCTCGTTGCTGTCCTAAACGCCAGCGGCGTAACGGGCAGAAAGTAAGTAAGTGATGACCTTTAGTTCCAGTGTCACCCACTCTCGGTGGAAGAAGCCTGCTTACATTTACCCTACAACACACACACAATGCTGAAGGAGCTCAGCAGGCCAGACAGCATCTATAGAAAAGAGTGCGGTCGGTGTTTCGGGCCGAGACCCTTTGGCAGGACTGGAGGGAAAAACGCTGAGGAGTAGATTTAAAAGGTGGGGGGGGGGCGGCGTAGGAGAGAGAAAAACAGAAGGTGAAAACTGAAAACTGAAGGGGTGGGATGAGGTAAAGAGCTGGGGCGTTGATTGGGGAAAGAGATAGAGGCTGGAGAAGGGGTAGTCTGATAGAAGAGGACAGAAGGCCATGGAAGAAAGAAATGAGGGGGAGCAGCATCAGAGGGAAGCGTTGGGTGGTGAATGAGATAAGCTGAGAGAGGGAAAAAGGATGGGGAATGGTGAAGGAGGTGGTGGGAGGGGGGCAATACCGGACGTTTGAGAAATTGATGCTCATGCCATCAGGTTGGAGGCTACCCAAACAGAATATAAAGTGTTGTTCCTCCAACCTGAGTGTGGCCTCATCACGTCAGCAGACGAGGCCATATTGGAATGGGAATGGGAAGTGGAATTAAAATGGGTGGCCACTGGGAGATCCTGCCTCTTCTGGCGGATGGAGTACTTGTATTCACCCTGTCTACATCACTAAGTCTAGATGGGTGCCACAGTAGTGTGGCAGTTAGCATGTTGCTGTTACAGCTCAGGTGTCATGAAGTGCAGAGTTCAATTCCGACACCGTATGTAAGGAGTCTGTACATTCTCCCTGTGGGTTTTCTCCGAGTGCTTTGGTTCCGTCTCTCACTGTCCAAAGGTGTATCAGTCAGTAGGTTAAGTGAGTCATTGTAAATTGTCCTGTGATTAAGCTAGGGTTAGATAGGTGGGTTACTGGGTGGCACTACTCGTTAGGCTGGAAGGGCCTTTTCCACACAGTACCGCAAACTAACTAACTAAATAAATAATTTTAAATGCCTCTATCAAATCTCCCCTCATTCTCCTACGCTCCAGGGAATAAAGTCCAAGCCTTTCCATATAACTCAGGTCTCAAGTGCCTGCAACTTCTTTGCAAATTTTCTCTGTACTCTTTCAATCTGCGCATAAATTATTTAAACTGATAGTTGTGGGTTTGATTGCTGGGTCAGTGGTAAGGGAGGGTAAGGTGAAGTATGTAATGGTGAAATGTGTGTTGTAACCTTTCTTCCTAGTGACTAAGTGGTCAGACACAATTCATGCATTGTTCGATTCAGTTTTACTTAGGTCCAAATGACATCAGTGGACCCCCACAAATTATGAGTTTGACAGCACCATCAGCTGCTTCCAGCATCAGCCTCGGCCAACTAGAAATCTAACAAGAAATATTAATCATGCTTTATTTGGACATACATTGAATCCATTTGTCAACTCTCTCCCTGGCATTCAAAGCAATGGTTACAATGGTCTGAGGGAATATTTGGAGGGTAGCCAGGAGCAACCCAGCGAAAAGACTTTCACAATGCTGTTATTTCACTGAGAAATGGTACACATTCTCAACTACAATTGGCACTAGAGTTTGCAATCTGCTTTTGTTTTGGATGTTACAACAATAAGAATCGTCCTCTTGGAAATGAGATGTGACTGGCAAAAATGATATCCTTTCTGCATCACGAGTTACATCAGTACACTCCCACTATAAAGATTCTGCCAAGCATGGACACAATGACAGCAAGCAGCATTTACGTGCCTAAGATTAGGATTGCTACTTTCATGGGATTATGTTTTCCAACAAAAATAATCAGTGTCAATAAAATAACCCCCACAGAGGGATCAATTAAAAACAAAAAAAAGGGGTCTAGATTTTTGGGGAAAATGCCAACATTTCTGCTCTGTGGAAATGCCAGCAATCTGCTGAACTTCCATCTATGTGTGTCTGACTGTGGAAATGCCGAACGCTCTGGTCACCATTCTTCATGGAATCTACCTCAACTTCTCAATTGTGGATTTAGAAAAAAAAAACACATCCTTTTTATCCACAGGGACTAAGCGAAATTTTACTTATTTCACATGATTTGAATTGTTTATTAATTTCTTCAACAGTATTGTTATCTGAGTTAAAAATTAGTCAATGCTTAAAAAAATCTAGTTTAAAAACATTTTAATAGTTTGATTATCTTCTAATACAGTACTGTGCAAAAATCTGAGGCACGCTAGGTTTCTATGTTGTCACATGGTTTGGCCTCCACAGATCCTGATCCATCACCGAGGCTAAATGGGACTACTGGAGAGACAGAAGCAAGTTCTTCAGCCTAAGTCCAATGAAGAACTGTGGCAAGTTCTCCAAGATGCTTGGAACAACCTACCAGTTGATTTTCTTATAAAACTGCACAATGATGTACCCAAGAGAATTGACACAGTTTTAAAGGCAAAGGGCAGTCACGCCACATATTGGTTTGATTTAGTTTTTTTACTGTTTAATGGTCTTTATACTTTTTTTGATATTTAGAATTTTTTCAATTCATTATTTTTGAAAGCATCTTCACTTTACAGACAACACACATAAAAGTTGCTGGTGAATGCAGCAGGCCAGGCAACATCTCTAGGAAGAGGTACAGTTGATGTTTCGGGCCGAGACCCTTCGTCAGGACTAACTGAAAGTAGAGCTAGTAAGAGATGCCCCCCAGTGGCCACACATTTTAATTCCACGTCCCATTCCCATTCTGATATGTCTATCCATGGCCTCCTCTACTGTAAAAAATGAAGCCACACTCTAGTTGGAGGAACAACACCTTATTTATATTCTGTCTGGGTAGCCTCCAACCTGATAGCATGAACTGACTTCTCAAACTTCTGCTGATACCCCACCTCTCCCTCGTACCCCATCCGTTATTTATTTATATACACACATTCTTTTTCTTTTTCTCCCTCTGTCCCTCTCACTATACCCCTTGCCCATCCTCTGGGCTTACCCCCCTCCCCCTTTTCTTTCTCCCTAGGCTTCCTGTCCCATGATCCTCTCATATCCCTTTTGCCAATCACCTGTCCAGCTCTTGGCTCCACCCCTCCCCCTCCTGTCTTCTCCTATCATTTCGGATCTCCCCCTCCCCCTCCCACTTTCAAATCTCTTACTATCTCTTCTTTCAGTTAGTCCTGATGAAGGGTCTCGGCCCGAAACGTCGACTGTACCTCTTCCTAGAGATGCTGCCTGGCCTGCTGCATTCACCAGCAACTTTTATGTGTGTTGCTTGAAATTCCAACATCTGCAGATTTCCTCGTGTTTACTTTACAGATTTTATTTTACATGTACCTAAGACTTTTGCGCAGTAATTTTGCATATTTTTGAATATTTACAAATGTCAGATGTATTCAAGATTCCTGAAAGCTATTATAGCTAGGGAAGTCATTGAACTAATTTTTTCAGCTCTAGTGGGTGGGGCTTATTTAACAATAATCTCATTGTACTCAATACCATTCTACCAATCTCAACCCCACCAGTCAGCACCCGACCAATCTCTAATACATCAATCATCATTCCACCAATCACATTCCACCAGTCTTGACCCCGCACATCTCTGGTCCACCAATCATTAGCTTGCAAATGCCCATCCTGCCAATCTCAATACCACCACTGTCCAGACCAACAACTACTACCCAACCAAATGCCATCTTACCAATCTTTATGTTATCAACATTAATTTCACTAGTTATCATACCACCTAGCATAAACTGACCAAACTCTACCCCACCAATCCCAACCCAAAAAAAATCACCATCCCCATTCTCTACCTCACCAATTCTTACCCCATCAACATCCATTTCACCAATTACTACCCAACCAAACCCCATCCCACCAATTCCCATTCATTGCATCAATTACTACATTGCTCATCACCATCTCACCAATACCTATCCCACCAATTCTTCTCCAAACATTGTCTATTCCACCAAATACTACCCAATCAAATGCTACCCCACTAGTTCTGACACCATAATGGACATTCATCAATTACTACCTTACAAAATATTACCCCACAAATCCTCAATGCACAATGACCGTTCCATCTACTACTATACCAGCCACCACCATCTCACCAATTTGAAACCCACAAATACCAGTTCCACCAAAGCCTACTCTACAAATGTCCATGCTACCTATTCCTGCCCCATGGATGTCCACTCCAGCAATGATTACGATGCTAAGCTCTGCCACATCAACCTCCACCCAACCAATCACCACTATCACAACTGGATTAATGTGCCAAAGCTCTGCTGCAGCACAGATCCTTGCTGGTGATGATGGAGACAGCTTTATTCAGCAGCTCTCCCTCTGGAGCCCTGCATAAGACCATAAGACCACAAAACATAGCTGCAGAATTAGGTCATTTAGTCTATCAAGTCTGTTCCATCATTTCATCATGGATGATCAAATTAACTTCTCTGCCCAATCTCCTGCCTTCTCCCCATTTCCCTTCATGCCCTAACTAATCAAGAACCTATCAACCTCTGACTTAAATATACATCGAGACTTGGCCTCCATAGCTGCCTGACTAAAGAAATTCATCCTCACCTCCATTCTAAAAGGATGCCCCCTTATTCCATGACTGTGTCCTCTGGTCTTAGACACACTCACCATAGGAAACATCCTCTCCACATCTATTCTATCAAAGCCTTTTTGCCATTCAATTGGTTTCAATGAGGTCATCCTTCATTTTTCTGAATTCTAGTGAGTACAGGCCCAGAGCCATCAAACGCTCTTCAATCCTGGAATCATTTTCACGAAACTCCTTTGAACCCTCTCCAGTTTCAGCACATCCTTTCTAAGATAAGGAGCCCACAGCTGCTCTCAATACTCCAAATGAGGCATCACCAGTACTTTATAAAGTCTCAGCATTACACCCTTTCTTTATATTCTAGTTGTCTGGAAATGAATGCTAGCATTGCATGTTCTTTCCTCACCATAGACTCAATGTGAAAATTAACCTTTAGGGAATCCTGCACAAGGACTCCAAAGTCCCTTTGCACCTTGTTTTTTTCATATATTCTCTCCATTTAGAAAACAGTCAACCCTTCCATTTCTTCTACCAAAGTACATGATATGCACTTTCCATCACTATACTCCATCTGCCGTCTCTTTGCCCACTCTCCTAATCTATCCAAGTCCTTCTGTAGCCTCTCTACTTCCTCAAAGCTATCTGCCCCTCCACCTGTCTTCATATCATATGCAAACTTGGCCACAAAGCCGTCAATTCCATCATCCAAATCATAGACATATAATGCAAAACAATTGTTCCCAACACAGACCCCTGTGGAACACCACTAGTTACCGGCAGCCAAGCAGAAAAGGTTCCCTTTATTCCCACAGTTCACCTCCTGCCAGTCACTGCTTTATCCATGCTAGAAACTTTCCTGTAATGTCATGGGCTCGTAACTTGTTAAGCAGCCTTTTGTGTGGCATCTTGTCAGAGGCTTTCTGAAAATTCAAGTACACAACATCAATTGATTCTCCTTTGTATATCCTGATTATTTTTACAAAGAATTCCTACAGATTTGTCAGGCAAGATTTTCCCTTGAGGAAACCATGCTGACTATGTCCTATATTATCATGTGCTCCAAGTACCTTGAGTCCTCATCCATAATAGTTGACTCCAACATCTTCCCAACCACTGAGATCAGACTAACTGGCCTATAGTTTCCTTTCTTCAGCCTCTCTCCCTTCTTGAAGAGTAGAGTAACATTTGTAAATTTCCAGTCTTCCAGAACTATTCGAGAATCTAGTGATTCTTGAATGATCATTACTAATGCCTCCACAATCTCTTTAGCCACCTCTTTCAGAACCCTGGGGTGTACGCTGTCTGATCCAGGTGACTTACCAACCTTCAGACCTTTCGTTATCCCAAGAACCTTCTTTCTAGTAATGGTAACTTCACACACCTCAAGATCCCTGACATCTGAAACTACCATCATACAGCTAGTGCCTTCCACAGCGAAGACTGATGCAAAATACTTATTCAGTTCATCCAACATTTTCTTGTCCCCAGTACTACCTCTCCAGCACTATTTTCCAGCAATCCGATATCCACTCTCACCTTTCTTTTACACTTTATATACCTGAAGAAACTTTTGATATCCTCTTTAATATTACTGGCTAGCTTGCTTTCATATTCCACATTTACCTTCTTAATGACTTTTTAGTTGGTTTTTAAAAGCTTCCCAATCCTCTAATTTCCCATCAATTTTTGTTCTATTATATTAGATTAGATTAGATTAGATTATGAGGCCACGCAGTCCTCTTTTATTGTCATTTAGTAATGCATGCATTAAGAAATGATACAATATTCCTCCGGTATGATATCACAGAAACACAGGACAGACCAAGACTGAAAAACTAACAAAAACCACATAATTATAACATATAGTTACAACAGTACAACAATACCATAACTTGATGAAGAACAGGCCATGGGCACAGTAAAAAAGTTCAAAATCTTTGGAAAGTCCCACATCTCACGCAGACGGGAGAAGGAAGAAAACTCTCCCTGGCATGCTCGACCACAGTCCGACTCTGAGTCATCCGAAAACTTCGAGCTCCGATCAGCCCTCTGACACCAAGTACCGAGCACCATCTCTATCCGAACGCTTCGACCTCAGCCTCGGTCACCAGCAGCAGGCAAAGCCGGGGATTTTGGGGCCTTCCCTCTGGAGATTCTCAATCGCACAGTAGCAGCGGCAGCGAACCGGGCATTTCAGAAATTTCTCCAGATGTTCCTCTGTGCTTCTCATGTCTGTCTCCATCAAATCAGAATTGTCCACGGCATCCTACTTACAAATATGATATCATTTCACCGGAGAGCTGCGTGTGCTGCATCACGCCGTCATCTTCTCCTCCCGCCTTTTCTTCGGCTTTTATGTTGGCTTTCATTTCTCTTGTTAGCCACAGTTGTGTCAACTTGCCTTGAGAATACTTCCTCCTCTTTGGGATGAATATATATCCTATGCCTTCCAAGTTGCTTCCAGAAATTCTGGCATCCCTGCTCTGCTGTCATCCCTGCCAGTGTTCTTTCCTAATCAATTCTGGCTAGCTCCTCCCTCATGCCTCTGTAATTCCCTTTACTCCACTGCAATACTGATACTTCTGATTTTAGCTTCTCCTTCTCAAATTTCAGGGTGAATTTGATCATATTATGATCACTTGCCCCAAGGGTTCTTTTACCTTAAGCTTTCTAATCAATTCTGGTTTATCGCACAACACCCAATCCAGAATAGCTGATCCCCTAGTGGGCTCAACCACGAGCTGCTCTAAAAAGCCATCTTGTAGGAATTCTAGAAATTCCCTCTACTGGAATGCAGCACCAATCTGATTTTCCCAATCTACCTGCGTATTGAAACCCCCCATGACAATTGGTAATATTGCCTTTTTGGCGAGCATTTTCTATCTCCTGTTGTAATTTATAGGCCACATCCATACTACTGTTTAGGGGTCTGTATACAAATCCCATCATGGTCTTTTTATTCTTGCAGTTCTTTAGCTCTTTCCACAATGATTTAACAGCTTCTGATCCTTTGTCACTTCTTTCTAATGGTTTGATTTTATTTTTTTCCGACAGAGCAATGCCACCCCCTCTGCCTGTCCTTTCGATAACTGTGTGTATCCTTGGACAATAAACTACCTGCTGTAATCTTCTTTCAGCCATGGTTCAGTGATGCCTAAAACATCATAAATGCCAGTTTCCTGTGCTACAAGTTCATCTACCTCATTTCGTATCCTGTGTACATTCAAATATAACACCTTTAGTCCTTTATTCTCCCTTTTCGATTTTGTCCACCATTTACGTTCCAACTCTGCCCTATCTACAGCTTCTCCTCACTGCACACTGCCCCTGTTTGTAAACCTGCTACCTCATAATCAGAACTCACACTCCAGTTTCCATCCCCCTGCCAGATTATTCTAAACCTTCCTGATCAACTCTAGCCAATCTGCCTGCAAGGATGTTGGACCATCCCCCCTCCGCCCTCCAGTTCAAGTGTAACCTATCACTTTTGTACAGGTCAGACCTTCCTCGGAGGAGATCCCAATGATCAATAAATCTGAACCCCTGCTCCAGTCCCCCAGCCGCGTATTCACCAGCCAAATCAACCTATTCTTACCCTCACTGGGACGTGGCACAGGCAGCAATCCAGAGGTTACTATTCTAGAGGTCCTGCTTCTCAGCTTTCTACCTAGCACCCTAAGATCTCTCTTCAGGACCTCCTCACCTTGTCTATCTACATCATTGGTGCCAATATGCACCAAAATTTCTGACTACTCACCCTTGTCCTTGGAATGCCATGGACCTGATCTGAGACATCCCTGATCCTGGCACCAGGGAGGCAACATACCATCTGGGTGTCTCTACTGCACTCACGTAACCTCGTCTCCGTTCCTCTGACTAAGGAATCTCCTATCAACACTGCAGTTCTCTTTGCCTCTCTTCTCTTCTGAGGCACAGCACCAAACTCAGTGCCAGAGACCTGGTCACCGTGGCTCCCCCCGCCCCCCCAGCATGTTGTCCCCCTCAATAGTATTTAAAATTATATACATATCATTGAGGGGTATACTCTGCAATGGCTGTACAATTCCTCCTCCTTCTCTTGACAGTCACCCAATTACCTGTCTCCTGCAATGTAGGGGTGACTACCTCCCTGTAGCTCCTGTCTATCACCTTCTCTTTCTCCCATATGAGTCGAAGGTATGAACCTTCTTCAATGGTCAACAGTTTGCCAGTGAATGCAATTTCTGGGACTTTAGAATGAAAGCCAAAATAGAGTAGTGGGTCCTAAGGGACAGACAGAAGTAGGAGAGCAGAAGGACTTTAGGAAAGAGTTTCCATGGTAACTGGAAGCACAACTACTGTGAAAGGTGAGGTGGTAGATGCTTAGTCTCATTGTCCCAAGGCAAGGTCCTTAGCACTGCAGTCTTTTCTCACCTCCTTTCCCTCTTTCCCCTTTGTCTCCTTGTTGCACTGTTTTCTTAACATTTCTCCCACCCCTAGTCCTGCTATCTTCACCCTTCTAACCTGTTGATTCTGCTCCCGTCTTCCTGATCATTTCTGACTACTTCTTTGCCTCCTCATTACTTGCATTCCTTACCCGTGTATCTTCATTTCTGCTCAGCCCATTCCTGGAAGGTATTCTTCACGTGCTACGTTTCCAAGCTGACAATTTCTTCGACTCTGGCCTTCATTCACCACTCTATTTCTGCCTTCAGCCCTTTGCTCTGCCACTGGCTTACTCTACTGTGCAAAAGTCCTAGGCACATGTATATAGCTGGAGTTCCTAATTCTTGCACACTGTATTGTAGTGATTTTATATATTGCATTGTACTGCTGCCACAAAAAAAAAGCAAAATTCATGACATGGAAGATGATAAATCTAATTCTGAAATGGGTCTCTATTGTGGACTGAGAATAGGAAGAGGGCAGGGAGAGGGGAGTGAGTAGGAAACACCAGAGAGACATTCTGTAACAATCAATAAACCAATTGTTTGGAATCAACTGACCTTGCCTTGTGTCTCAGGGCTGGGTGTGTTTGCACCTGTATCACCCCAACCACTGGCACTCCTTTTCTGAATCTGCCTCACCACCCCTCCTGCTGTGCTCCACCCTCACCATTTCCAATATCTTTTGCTCTTGACAGTTTACAAACTCGCTCTCCGCTCCAAATTGACAAATTTGGCAAAAGTCATAGGAACCCTAGCTATGTATATGCACCTCAGACTTTTGCTCAGTACTGTACCTTCTTCACTGGAAGCCTCTGTTCTCCTCACCACTCTGATATATACCCCTATTATATCTTTTAATTTCCGGTCCCATATGTTCAATTTTTGGCACACTACTCATCCACCACGAAATCCAGCTGGACCATATTAAACATAAGTCACCCCGGCCAAAACTGGAATCATCACTGAAAACAAAACCAGCCTCATCTTCTTTTTATGGGCCATAAGATAATGAATCCAATGGGGAAAAAAGAAAATCTTCTTTAACCAGATATTGACTAGAATGTGGAATGCACAGAAAGTGTTGAACGAAGCTAATGAACTGCATGAGTGTTGCCTCGGACAGATTTGGCAAAATCGCCTGATCTAACACTTCAATTTTTTGATACACTTGGCAATTATTTCTAAAAGTTTTGGTCTATTTATTGAGTTGGATTCTTTGAATTTTACTTACTTATGTAATTGCTCACAGTTTCAAGTTCCTGGGCAACTGGCTCTCCACTTTTCAAACCTGTTGCTGATATCCTTTCCTCTAAAATGACCACTCTTTTCAATTTATTGTTATACAGCATCCCCAATGTTCCTTTTAGAATGTTTCTTTCTTCTTAAACACATTGTTGCCTCCCAAGCACGGATCTGAATTATTTCCAACAGAACTCCTTTCCACCACATGTCCTTATCACTGTCAAGATGGCATCCTCTATGGCTGCAACTGAGTTACGCTACTTGCTCTATCCCCACCATCATGCTTCAGCTTGGCACCTTCGACATCATTATCCATATTGCACTCTTTCTCTGACCCAGGGGTTTCCAGCCTTTTTTATGCCATGGAACACTACCATTGACCAGGCTGAGAACTCTGGCTCTTATCATTCTCTCCTTTGGTCACTGTCTTGTGCTTCCATTTCTTGCTTCTATTCTTGGCTGTTTAGTCATTGCCACAATATGGAGACCATGCTCTGGGCACATCCTCCACCCTGCCCTGACTTCAGGGGGTCTTGTTCCTGCTTGTCCCTACGTGAACCATTCTGCACTAGCTTTCCTCAGGCTATCTGCTATTAAAATCCTCATCCAATCTTTAGTTTTTGACTGAGTGAGTACACTCTGATCTCCAGGACAGTATGTTAGTATCTTTGAGGCCCATGCAAATCACTGGAGGCCTAGAACCTGTAGCAGACCTGTGCTGACTCTTCATTATGTTCTTCTTCAGTTCCTGAAGCCTCAAATACTAGACAATGGGCATTGAAATTTCTTGAGAATCGAAAGGTGTTGTTTAAGACAGAAGCTGGATGTTATAAAGGGATAAAATGGGATAGGCCTGAATGAAGGTTGGTTAGTGATCAAACAGGGCTAGCAATGAGAAATAAGTTAGGGGATGGGTACGGTGGAGCTTGTGGCCTTGGGAGATAGGATGGGTTCAGAGCAGGGGTTAATTAGTTGTAAAGCAATGCAGGTAGAAGGAAAGTAGAGGACATGCCCTCTTGTAGGTTTCCAATTCAATGCTGCACTATGTAAATGGGACCAGAAGTCATGGGTTAAGGGTGAAAGGTGACATGTTTAAGGGGAACATGTGGGAAAACTTCTTCATTCAGAGGGTGGTGTGAGTGTGGAACAAGGCAGTACAAGTGGTGGATGCAATTCCAGTTTCAACATTTCGGAGAAGTTTGGATAGGTACATGGATGGGAGGTGTATGGAGGGCTATGGTCCGGTACGGCAGGACTAGATGGGCCAAAGGGCCTGTTTCTGGGCTGTAGTTGTCTATGACTCTATGACTCTGTGACACTAAATCTCATAGTTCTGAAATTAGTAACATTCTGTGATCCACTTTCTCAGCTTGTGCGAATTGCACTACTGAAAACCAGAAACCCTGGGGCATTGCTGGGAACTCCTTATAGAGCTTTCGAATCATAGAGCAACACAACACAGATGCAGGCCCTTTGGCTGATCGAGTCCACCAAGTTGGTCCCAATTTCCTGCATTTGGCCCACATCACTCTAAACTTTGTTTCTCCATGTACCTGTCTAAGAGCTTCTTAAATAATTCTATGCCAGTACTTCAGTAGTACACTACTTCTTTCTCTTGTTCTATATACTTACCACCTTTCGTGTGAAAATGTTGTCCCTCAGGACCCTTTTAAATCTTTCCCCTCTCTCCCTAAATCTATGCCCCCTACTTTCCCCTAACCTGGGGATAGGGTTATTACCATCCACTTTATCGTAATTTTAAACATTTCTATTAGGTTTCCCTTCATTTTATGTTCCAAGGGATAAAGACCCAGCCTGGACAATCTCTCCCTGTCCTGGCAACATCCATGTAAATCTTTTCTGCGCTCTTTCCAGTTTCAGTACTCCAAGTATGGCCTCAACAATGACATAATATCCGAAGTCCTGTGGTGAATGGCCTGACTGATGAAAGGCAGCATGCTAATAAATGCCTTTTCCAAGTCAACTCAATTCAAGCTTATTGTCATTTAACTATATACATGTATACTGTCAAATGAGACAGCATTTCTCCAGACCAGGGAGTAAAGCAAAGTGGAAAACATAACACACATAACACACATTTAACTTAGGAAAGTAACAACTAAATCTACAAATAAATTATGCATTATGCATAGAAAAACAAAGTGAAGTGTGTAATTTAAATATTGTGGGGTACAGTACAAATTAACCATGACACTTCGGATGTGAAGTGGCAGGGAATTCAGGAGCCTAATGGCCTGAGGGAAGAAGCTGTTTACCATCTGGACCATTCTTGTTTTTATGCATCAGAGTCTCCTGCCTGATGGTAGAAAGTCAAAGAAGATGCTGGATGGATGGTGGGATTCTTGATAATACTAAGGGTCCTGCGTACGCAGTGCTCCCTATAAATGTCCGCAATAGATGGTAGGAAGTCCCCTATGATCCTCTTGGCCATTCTCACAGTCCTTTTTCCGGACTTCTGGTCCGATGTTGTGCTGTTCCCGAACCAGAAGGAGATGCAGCTTGTCAAGACACTCATAATGGTGCTCCTGTAAAATTTAGTTTAGATGGGGGGGGGGGGTTCTTGTTTGCCTTAATCTTCTTAGGAAATTGGAGGCGCTGCTGTGCCTTCTTATTCAGCGAGGTGATATTGAGGGATCAGGTGAGGCCATAAGTGATGTGAACTCCCAGGAACCTGGTGCACTTAACTCTCTCTATGGAGGAGCCATGCATGTGCAGAGGGGGATGGTTCATCTGCACCTTCCTAAACCACCCTGTTTATCTGAGATGCCACTCTTAATGAACCATACACTTGCACTCCTAGGTGTCTCTATCTCATTATACTCCCTATTACTCTACCATTTGTGATATAAGTCCTACAATCAAAAGGCTTTCACTTCACAGCTATCTGTATTGAAATTCATTCGCCACTCTTCAACCCACTTCCCTGACTAATTACGCGTCCTTGTAATCTGTGGTAATATTCTTCATGATCAACAGTGCCTACTACTTCTGTGTAATCTGCACAAACTTTGATCAAACTTTGTGCATTCACATCCAAATCATTTATATAAATTATAAATCTTTGTTTCAATGCTAACACCTGCGGCACACCATTAGTCAGACCTCGATTCCGAGAAGCAACCTTCAACCACCACAGTCTGCTTTGTACCTTTAAGCCAATTTTGAGCCAATTCTTCCTGGATTCTGTGGAACCTAACCTTCCAGACCAGCCTACCATATAGGACCTTGCTAAAGTCCAGATAGACAAAATCCACCGCCTTACCCTCATCTAATTTTCAGATACTTCTTCAAAAAACCAGAAGGTTTGTCAAGGAAGAATTTCCAAGCACAAAGCCATTCTGTCTCCTGATCAGACTGTTTATCCAAATGCTGGTAGGTCCTGCCCCTCAGAATTCCCTTTGGAAACTTTCCCACTACTGACATAAGGCTAACTGTCTGTAGTTTTCTAGCTTATTCCTTCTACACTTAAAAAATGGAACAATATTAGCTACCTTCCAGTGTTTGGCATCTTCACCAGAGGCTAATGATGAAGCAGGTGTCACAATTTTTTCTTTAGAAACTTCTTCTTCAAATTCTTCTCTTTCTATGCTCCATCGTCAAGATTTGCTTCAGCTATAGCTTGGCCTCCCAAACCAGAAGTAAATGTAGATGCATAGGAGCAGAAGGTTGACTCTGAATCACCCAGTATCTTTTTCTGAATAAATATCAAAGTTGGCTGAAGAACTAGAAATAAAAAAGGTAGCTGTACCTGGAAATTTTCAGGCCAGCAGAAGCCAAAATATAAGGAGTGCATTTTGAGATTCTTTGCATTTTTTAAAATCCACTAATAATTTGGGTGGTGGGGTGGAGACATGTCTCTACCAAAGGTGGTGTAAGTTGTTCCTGCCCTCCACTAGCCTGCAGGTCACCCTTTGGCAAGGTGAGGCGTAGCACCTGATTAACCCCCTCCCCCCACTGGCCCACCGATTGGGGTCACGTGAAGCCATGGGAGCAGGTGGCGGATGGTCATATGAGCAGCTGGTGCATATCACATTTTGGTCTTTCAACCACTGAAGAGATTGGGGTCACCTGTCTTGTAAAGACACTGCCCAGAAGGCAATGGCAAACCACCTCTGTAGAAAAAATTGCCAAGAACAAGCATGACCATGGAAGACCATGATCATCCATGTCATATGACATGGTACATAATGATGGTGATGATGATGATGAAGAATCATTTGCATGAAACTATAATAGCTCAAACTTTATGGATGTTATAAAACTATAATGAATATTGGAGCCAGATTGAACTTGATTTAGAATTTTAAGAGCCTCTCACTGATCAAATTGCTCAAGAGTAAAATGGAAAAAATGAATCAGATAGAAGAATATTTGATAAGAGGAAGAATGGCAAACTGTATTAGTCAGGAATGAGGTAAAAAGGACAATAATAAATAAAACGATAAAAAAAACACTGCAGTACCATCACTGCAATTTTTAAGAAAGAGATGGATTAGATATCATCTTCCATTGGCAGAAATCTCGTACAAATTGATTTTTATTGCGTTTTTTTAATACCTCATTTGGGATGCATTTCGTAGTTTGCCCATTCATTCAAAAGAGATTAATACGTATGCATAAAACGGTACTGTGGAAAAAAAGTATTTTTGCTATCAGTATTGTACTGATTTTTTAAAAAACTTGCTCTTTGCTTAATGTTGTGACAATACAGGAGAGGATCATCTTAGCTAAATCTAAGTAAATTTTCAGCTTTTTAAGTACATGTTGTTTCTGAATTATTTTTCTGAACTCTTTACTGATTTAAGAACAAAAAGCTTACCAATCCTATTCTTAATAAACTGTTCCAAGTTGAAGATTAGTGGATGTATCAGTTTAGTTCAGACTGAGACATGTCTGCTGGTAGGCTACAGGATTTTATCTGTCAGTTGTCAAATCAAATCCACTTAGTGCTTCAGCTGTGTCAGCACGAGAGTATTGAATTCGAGTTCCTTGGATTTGACCTTTCATGAAAGTGATATTTTAACAATTTTGACTGGTTTATACAGTGGGAATTCTTTAATGACAAATCATCCCTTTGAATAGTCTGAACATCTACAGATACTTACAGACTGTGCCATTCTCAACTGAAATAAAAACAAAATTAGGAGAGAAAGGAAAGATTTACAGGTTTCAGAGAGAAGAGTTTTGTTTCAGGGTACCAGCTCTCTGTAGTTGCAATGTCAATGGAATTGTAGTGTCAATGAAAACCAGGAGATGAGAATTGGCAGGTGAAACTCTGGTACCCTTTCAGAGCGAACAAAGAAAGAAAGTATATCTAATGATATATTTTGGTAGCCAGCATCATTTAGAAATCTTATTTATCTGTGTCAGTGAGCTGATTTCACTCCTTCCTTTTCCATTTTTTGTGCTCATCCTTTGTACAGAGGCTGGTACCAAAACAAGGGAAAAGCTGACAATCACAAACAAGAGAAAATCTGCAGGAATCCAAGCAACACAGTGCTGGAGGAACCCAGCAGGTCAGGCAGCATCTATAGAGAAAAGTACAGACAATGTTTCGGGCTGAAACCTTTCAGCAGGATGGAAGATTTAAACCTTTTCAGGGTAGGCATCCCTGAAAGAGACCGCAGTGTGATAATCCAATCACAAACAGGACTGAGCCCTGCTGAAGGGTTTCGGCCTAAAATGTCGACTATACTTTTTCCTATAGATGCTGCCTGGCCTGCTGAGTTCCTCCAACATTTTGTGTGTGTGTTGCTTGAAAAACTGACAATTGCTGAAACTCTGCAGTGGAAAAGAAAAAAAAGGCAGGAATTATACCACAGTTATGTCAGAATCCACAGGGTCCAGTTCCCACAGAAACATTTTACTGAGTTTTGTGTTTTTCCTTCAGAAGGTGTCCAGCCTTTCGTATGTATTCACATATTTTTCTTGTGCTTTTGAGAGACACTCTTCATCATTATTATGTTACACATCATATGATATGGGCAATCATGGTTTTGACCATGATTATTCTTGGCATTTTTTTCTACAGAAGTGATTTTTCATAGTCATAGAAAAGTACAGCACAGAAACAGGCCTTTCAGCCCAGCTAGTCCATTTGAACTGGTTAAACTGTCTACTCCCATCGACCTACACTGGGGCCTTAACCCTCTCAACCCCCTCCATAGCCTTACCATCATTGTACCCATCCCAAATTCTCTTAAATGTTTAAATCAAACTTGCATGCACTACTTGCACTGGTAGCTTTTTTTTAATTTCAAAATATACTTTATTCAAAAATAAATATATACAATGAACCATTTAATAACTTTTCATCCTTTACATACGTTTCCATTATAGTCAGTACATATCCGTATTTATAGCCACCCACGTGGCACTCCAGTAGTTCAGCTTACCACATCATTGTTGAGGGGTATACTCCCTGCCCACCGACCCCTCCCACTCCCACGGGTGGAGAAACCTATACTGTGGTCCTTCCCCACCGGGCCCTTGCGGTGGCTGCACCGAGTTTCAGTGCGTCCCTCAGCACGTACTCCTGCAGCCGAGAATGTGCCAGTCGGCAGCATTCTCCCACAGACATCTCCATGTGCTGGTAGATCATCAAGTTTCGGGCCGACCAAAGAGTGTCTTTCACCGAGTTGATGATCTGCCAGCAGCACCGGATGTTGGTCTCCGTGTGCGTCCCCGGGAACAGCCCGTAGATCAGAGAGTCCTCTGTTACGCAGTTGCTGGGGATAAAACGTGACACTAGCCCGTCCATCCTCCTCCACACCCTCTTTGCGAACTGGCAGTGTGCAAAGAGGTGGGTCACAGACTCCTCCTCACTGCAGTCCTCCCATGGGCAGTGGGGTGCGGAGACGATGTTCCGGGCGTACAGAAGGGCTCTGACTGGGAGGGCCCCTCTCACCGCCAGCCAGGCGAGGTCTTGGTGCCTGTTGGTGAGATCTGGCGATGAGGCATTTTGCCAGATGAACTGGACAGTCTGCTCAGGGAACCACCCCACTGTGTCCATCACATCCTTCTCCTGCAGTGCCTGCAGGACACTACGTGCCGACCACTGCCTGATGGCCCTGTGGTCAAAGGCGTTCTCCTGGAAGAACTTTGCTACGTAGGACAGGTATGCCGGCAACGACCAGCTGACTGGGGCGTTGCGCGGGAGTTGGGCCAGACCCATCCTTCGTAGCCAGGGCGACAGGTAGAACCTGGGCACATAGTGGTACTTGGTGCCCACATACCTGGGTTCTACACACAACCTGATGCAGCCACATACGAAGCTGGCCATCAGGGTGAGGGCGACATTGGGGACGTTCTTGCCCCCATTGTCCAGGGACTTGTGCATGATGGTCCGTCTCACCCGCTCCATCTTGGATCCCCAGACGAATCCGAAGACAGCCCGGGTGATTTCCGAGCTGTAGGAGCGGGGTGCGGGCCAGACCTGCGCCAAGTACAGCAGCCCTGAGAGCACCTCACACCTGATGACCAGGCTCTTGCCCGTTATCGACAGGGAGCGCCCTCCCCACAGTCCCAGTTTCTGTTTCACCTTGGCAGTCCGCTCCTGCCAGTTCTTGTTGCACGCCTCAGCCCCTCCGAACCAGATTCCCAACACCTTCACGTGGTCATACCTGATGGTGAAGGGGATGCTGGATCCGTCGGGCCAGTTGCCGAAGAGCATGGATTCGCTCTTCGTGCGGTTGACCCTGGCCCCCGACGCTAGCTCGAACTGTTCGCAGGTGCCAATCAACCTGCGAACTGACCTCGGATCAGAGCAGAAGACGGCGACGTCGTCCATGTACAGGGAGGTTTTCACTTGGGTCCCTCCACTGCCTGGCAGCGTCACCCCTCTTATGCCCTCATCCCTCCTGATGGCTTCGGCAAAGGGTCGTTCCAGCTTGACACTCTGAGTGAAAAGGTTTCCCCTCAGTTCCCCTTAAGCTTTTCACCTTTCACCTTTAACACATGATGTCTGGTTGTGGTCTCACTCAACCTCAGTGGTAGAAGCCTGCTTGCATTTACTCTATGTACCATATAGCCTACTGTATATTATGGGACAACTTTATGTTGTAGTAACACATCGTTGCATGCGCTATTAGGCGCGTATTGATCTGTACGTTGTTCAGTTCGGTTTCCGTCAGTAAAGAATTTAGCTCCCATCTCCAGCATTTTTATTGATAACTTTGTTGTGTAACCCGGCCACATACACTCCACTCTATATATACCCCTATCAAATCTCCTTTCAGTCTTTTCCATTCCAAGGAATAAAGTCCTAACGTACTCAATCTTTCCTTATAACTCAGGTCCTCCAGTCCTGGCAACATCCTTGTAAATATTCTCTGGACTCTTTCAATCTTATTTACAGCTTTCCTGTAGGTAGGTGACCAAAACTACATCATACTTCAAGTTAGGCCTCAACTATGTCTTATACAACTTCAGTATAAGATCCGATCTCCTGCACTCAATACTTTGATTTATGAAAGCCAATGTACCAAAAGCTTTCGTTATGACCCTATCTACCTGTGATGCCACTTTCTGTGAATTATGGTATTATATTCCCAGATCTCTTTGTCATTGCCTTCTTCTGGGCAGTGTCTTTACAAGAAGGGTGACCCCAGCCATTATCAATACTCTTCAGAGATTGTCTGCCTGGTGTCAGTGGTCACATAACCAGGGCTTGTGATATGCACCAGCTGCTCATATGACCATCCACCACCTGCTCCCGTGGCTTCATGTGACCCTGATTGAGAGGTTAAGCAGATGGTAAACCTTGCTCAGGGGTGATCTGCAGGCCAGTGAGGCGCCTTACACCTCCTTTGGTGAGACATATTTCTACCCTTCCACCCTGAGAGATACTAGTGAAGGGAAATATCTATAAGATGCACTGCAAAAAACTCACCCAAGTTCCTAAAGTAGTACCTTCCAGACCCACGAAGACAACCATCTAGAAGGACGAGAACAGCAGATACCTGGGAATACCACCACTTGGAAATCCCCCTCCAAGTCACTCACCATCCTGACTTGGAAACATATGGCCATTCCTTCATTGCTGTTGGGCCAAAATCATGGAATTCCCTCCCTAACAGCATTGTGGGTGTTTCTACACCTCAGGAGCTGCGGCAGTTCAAGAAGGCAACTCATCACCACCTTCTCAAGGGCAACTAGGGATGGGCAATAAACGGTGCCCACATTCTGTGAACGAATAAATTAAAAAAGTGCAATTTCTGACTCTGAACACTCTATAGATGCAACATGAAATTCATAGAGATATACAGGAGAGAACAGTACTGTTCCACATAATATGATTTGATTCAAACCTCCAGAAGAAAACACATCTAGATAGATGCACTTGATACTAAACTAATGTCATTTTCCTTCTGCCAAACAGGAACTAGATGGAGATGAAACCAATTTATTTCACATGAAATGGTGAGAAGAAACTTCTGTCCTGTTGGAGTGGTCTGAGTTTTAACTCAGGCTAGTGCGCTACTCCAATCTGTCAGAATCCTCTGTCTCAGCTCTCGGGCAAGAAGTTGCTTATAAAATTTGTAGTTTTTCAGTGAGTACATTTATTCAATGTGTAAAGATATTTGGGCCTTCCATCTGCATTAAATTTCTGGAAGTCATGAGAGATTTTTTTAATATATAAAATTGACTTGTGTGGTGTTGAGATGTTTCAGCTTTGAAATGGTTCTTTCAGTTTTTGTAATGCTTCCCCTTCAGGCACATGCCTAAGCACACAGACTGAGTAATATGCAGACAGTAAGCTGGGTTCTTTCCTATTAATCTCTGCCGTTGGGTATACACACCTTTCCCAACATAAAGATTCTTTGTATATTGCAGAGATACTTACTGCACTGAAACATCAATCAAGACAAATTGTTCTTGACAACCATTTGACCTTTTAAATACCTTGCTAAGTTCTTTGTTTAATATTTGCTACGTATTATTTTAATAATAAAAAGGATTTGGTAACACAATTATTAAAAAAATTCACCCATCAGTCCCACAAGAGCATTTCAATTGAAAAGAATATTTGTAAGAGAGGGGAAAAGAAAACATTTAGTCTTATACTGATACCTTAATATGCTTCACATGCAATTCCAAATTCACAGATGCAGCTATTGCCTTTTTTAAAAGCTCACTATAAAACTAGATGACGCCAGTAAGATCAGACTGTAGCGTACTTGGACCTGTCCCAACTTGCGCCCTCCATTTCCACACTCTCTATCTTGTACTGGAGGTTACTGCGGCTTTTGAATGTCCCTTTTCGAACTCTGTAACCTTCATAAGAACCAGAAACCCAAATGCATTTAAACCTGAATTCCATCAAGCTCCCTGTCCCACAAGAGTTCCCCTTACTTGTTAGCATTTGCTTCTGTGGAATAATTGTAGAAATCCCAAAATACAGCCCCCTCAGTTGACAAGGCTGGGATGAGTACTTGGAGATAATGACCATCACCTGACAATTGCGTGGAATGGCAGCTGGCACCAATCCTAACAAAATGAGTGCAATTAGCTGGAAATTCAGGTTTGAAAATTCTTGTTTTTGGCCAGACATGGTAGTGGCAGACTGGGGAATAAGTCGCCTGTCATAGAGCCAAACGGGGCAGTGAGGTGTGACTGAAAGAGAAAGAATAGATGCTGCAGTTCTCTCACCGTCTGGCCCACAGGCATCCCTTCAGATAATGGCCATCTGGTGATGCAGACTTCTCAACGATCCTGATCTCATGGCCATCCATCTAATTAGAAGACCAGCTGAAGAGTGTAAAATCCAAATACCAGCATCTATCTCCAAGTATTTCCTTTAAAATTTGTGTCGAAGGCATTGCCTATAAAGTTAGCCTCCTATTGCATTTGATGTGATAGTGATTCTGCTGAAGATGGACAAAAATAATTCCAAATTAGCCGACTCACAGGTGAAGTGTCGCCTCAGCTGGAAGGACTGTCTGGGGCCCTGAATGGTGGTAAGGGAGAAAGTGTAAAGGCATGTGTAGCACTTGTTCCGCTTACAAGGATAAGTGCCAGGAGGGAGATCAGTGGGGAGGGATGGGGGGGACGAATGGACAAGGGAGTCGCGTAGGGAGCGATCCCTGCAGAAAGCAGAGGTGGGGGGAGGGAAAGATGTGCTTAGTGGTGGGATCCCGTTGGAGGCGACACTTCACCTGTGAGTTGGCTGGGGTGATATACTGCGTCCGGTGCTCCCGATGTGGCCTTCTATATATTGGCGAGACCCGACGCAGACTGGGAGATGGTTTCGCTGAACACCTATGCTCTGTCCGCCAGAGAAAGCAGGATCTCCCAGTGGCCACACATTTTAATTCCACATCCCATTCCCATTCTGATATGTCTGTCCACGGCCTCCTCTACTGTAAAGATGAAGCCACACTCAGGTTGGAGGAACAACACCTTATATTCCGTCTGGGTAGCCTCCAACCTGATGGCATGAACATTGACTTCTCTAACTTCCGCTAATTCCCCACCTCCCCCTCATACCCCATCCGTTATTTATTTATATACACACATTCATTTTTTTCTCTCTCTCTCTCTCTCTCTCTCTCTCTCTCTCTCTCCCCCCCCCCTCTGTCCCTCTTCCCCCCCCCCCTCTGTCCCTCTGACTATACCTCTTGCCCATCCTCCTTTTCTTTCTCCCTGGGCCTCCTGTCCCATGATCCTCTCATATCCCCTTTGCCAATCACCTGTCCAGCTCTTGGCTCCATCCCTCCCCCTCCTGTCTTCTCCTATCATTTTGGATCTTCCCCTCCCCCTCCCACTTTCAAATCTCTTACTCACTCTTCCTTCAGTTAGTCCTCGGCCTGAAACGTCGACTGCACCTCTTCCTAGAGACGCTGCCTGGCCTGCTGCGTTCACCAGCAACTTTGATGTGTGTGACTTCCAAATTAGATTGTGTGCAGCTTGGAAGGGCATGGGATTCCCATGTGCAGGCTGCGTTTGCCCTTCTTTGAAGTGGAGAGAGTGGGACTGGTTGATACTGTCAGGCTATCCTTGTTGAGTGACTGCAGTGCAACAATCAACAGGTATGAGCCCCAGATTTATAGCTTTCACATTTGGAAAATTTATGGAAGCTTCCTCTTCAATTACTATTAGTTGCCTTGGAACTTGCAGCAGATTGAAAATTAACAAAAGCCAGGAACCATGCCATACTTTCAGTTCTAGCAGAGTTCACATTGGAGGCAGTCTGGAAGAAAATAGTCCGCACTCTGCAATGTGTTTCCCTGACATCAATGGTTGTCATGCCTGCTGTTGACTTGTAGGCCCTCAGTGTCCAACACCATTAGATTATAAAACATAGGAGCAGGATTAGGCCATTCGGCTCATTGAGTCTGCTCCATTTGATCATGGATGATTTATATTCCCTCTCAACCCCATTTACCTGCCTTTTCTCCGCAATCTTTGATACCTTTACTAATTGAGATCTTATCAAGCTTTGCTTTAACATCAGATGTCGTTTATCCCAGTCTATCAGCTGCTATTTATCTCATTGATCAGTGGGGATCTGAAGCTTGGTGGATCCATAAACATGAGGAAATCTGCAGATGCTGGAATTTCAAGCAACACACATCAAAGTTGCTGGTGAATGCAGCAGGCCAGGCAGCATCTCTAGGAAGAGGTACAGTTGTTGTTTCAGGCCGAGACTCTTCGTCAGGACTAACTGAAGAAAGAGCTAGTAAGAGATTTAAAAGTGGGAGGGGGAGGGGGAGATCCAAAATGATAGGAGAAGACAGGAGGTGGAGGGATGGAGCCAAGAACTGGACAGTTGATTGGCAAAAGGGATATGAGAGGATCATGGGACAGGAGGCCCAGGGAGAAGGAAAAGTGGGAGGGGGGGGGGAGCCCAGAGGATGGCCAAGGGGTATAGTCAGAGGGACAGAGGGAGAAAAAAGAGAGTGAGAGAAAGAATGTGTGTATATAAATAATGGATGGGGTACGAGGGGGAGGTGGGGCATCAGCGGAAGTTAGAGCAGTCAATGTTCATGCCATCCATTATTGTTGAACCGGATGCTAGATTTTAGACTAAGTGCAATTGCCTTCCTTTGAGGAACTTCACATCAGCAGAAAGGGGGGGTCTGATACCATATTGCCCAGGAACACAGTCAGCATCCAGGAAGAAGAATACACTATAGAGTAAAATCAGCCAAGGGTAGTACTGACCTTCACGTCTTTCCTCATTGAAGCTCTGGGGTGAATGATAGAAAGAGAAAAAAAAGCAAAATGCTGGTTCAGAATAGAAACTGATGACTGTCCATTGTGAGCCCTGTTAGAGTCGGAATCAGGATTAATATCACCAACATGTCATGAAATTTGTTGTTTTGTGGCAGCATCACGTTTCAATACATAACAATAAAACTATAAACTACAATAAGTATATATAAAATAAGTTGATTTTCTTTCCTGAACCTATCAAAGAAGACCACATGTTGAAGAATAAAGATGTTTGGGAAACATTGGTGCTAGGTATAAGCGAGAGTTTAGGTTGCAGAGTTATAGAACACTACAGCACAGAAATAGGCCCTTCGGCCCCTCTAGTACATGTAGTGACTGAAATAAATGAAATGGTTATCAGGTGGGTTCTGTGCAGGCTGGATGATCTGTTCCATACGGCTTCCATGGAAGTATTTATTCTTGGATCATCATTTTGTGTTCTGTTTCTAAAATATGGCAACAGAACATTGGTAGGAACAGTATGTTCACAGCCTTAGTGCTGGATATAAGTCAGGTCTAGATATCAATTCCTTATGCTGACATCAGATTCTAAGTGAATGGAGTTTGACCAATTTAGCTCATGTCTTGATAGATAAAGACTCAGTGTGTAAACTGTATGCAAACCTCTACTTTGGTGAGACCCGTCATAAATTGGGGGACTGCTTCGTCGAGCACCTGCACTCCATTCACTACATGTGGGACTTCCCAGTGGCTAGATATTCCCACTCCCATTCCAATGTGTCAATCCATGGCCTCCTCTTGTGCCAAGATGTAGCCAGCCTCAAGATGGAGGAACAACACCCTATATTCCGTCTGATTGTTCTCCAACCTGATGGCTTGAATTTCGATTTCTAGTGAAGAAAATACCCCTTCCTGTCTATTCCTTACTCTGACCTTTTACTTCTTCTCACCTGCCTATTACTTCCCCCTGGGTACTTTCCTTCTTCCCTTTCTCCTATTGTCCACTCGCCCCTCCTATCTGGTTCTTTCTTCTCCAGCCCTTGATTTTTCCCACCCACCTGGATTCAACTATCACCTTCCAGCTAGCCTCTTTCCTCTACTCCCACCTTTTAATTCAGGAATCTCACCCTTCCCCTCTCAGTCCTGCTGAAGGGTCTCAGCCCAAAATTTCGACTGTTTACTCTTTTCCAAAGCTGCTGCCTGGCCTGCTGATTTCCTCCGCCATTTTGTGTGTGTTGCTTTGGATTTCCAGCGCCTGCAGATTTTCTCATGTTTGTGATGAACGGCATGCAGTCTGAGATTGCCCTAACTTGATTCAAAGGGGTGACTGCTATGACAAATTATTAATTGTCCATGTATGAGTGTTTTTTTTTAAGCGTGGCTTTCAGGCACGTAGTTAACAGAAGTAAATTGGCTTTACTTTGCATTTTCTGCAGTAATCCTGATGCCATTACCCTAAGAAAGGTCACTGAAAATCTTTATATCCAAAGACACTTCTAGTTGTAGCACATGTGGCAAACTGCCTTTGCAGAACTGGCTTCCTCAGTGATAAGTTACACTGATACGGCATCAAAGTTTGATAGCAGCATATCCGCCATCTTACAGAGATGCCAACTAGTCAACCAACCATACCTGACATGGAGCCACTGCACCCTACACAGGATGCCAAAAATGAAAAAAATATCTCCTCTTCTCCAGGGCTGACATCTTTCATTTTAATTATCCCAAGGAGAGAGCAAAGTTAAAATGAACAGCACTGCATTTGAACGTGGCATCAAAATCAAATTGATATAATGATTATGTTACATTTAAGACAGCCTGTTTTGAAGCAGGATATCTATTGACTGGTCACATTAATACCTACCTGGTAAGCTACATGTGTCTGGTTCATGTCACCAAACCACTGACGATTCCCTCTAAGCTCAACATGTTTGAACCTGACTTGTGCAGAAATCTGTTGCAGCTGCTTTTGAAGGGAAGAACTCAAGTCACTGGCAATTATTTCCAAGCCTTATTAGTTGGATGTTATGGCCATCATCTGATTATGTTGAATGTAGCAAATCTTTCCCCTTGGCTGTGAGTGCAGATGATATTAAAAAGTCCCATTTTGTCAGCGTGATGGGGTTACATAACTGTCTTTGATGTGCAATGGGAGTTCAACTCAGTCATGGTTGTCAAAATCACTAATCATTTTGCAATGGATGTAAGCATTTAAACTTGGAGAACACTTGTCATGAGATGAAAGAGCTTTTATTTTAAATGAATATTGGTTTAATAGGAAAAATACCATAGGGGATGCAAGTTAAACAATAATACAGTAAAAAGATTATTGACCTGAAAATATTAACTCCATGTCTCTCTCTGTAGATGCTCAAAGTTCAAAGTACATTTATTATCAAACTATGTATACTATATACAACCTTGAGATTCGTCTCCTTACAGGCAGCCACAAAACAAAGAAACCAAATAGAACCCATTAAAAAAAGACCTTCAAACAAACGCCCAATGTGCAGAAAAAGACAAATCATATCAACAACAAAAGTAAGCAAATAATATTCAGAATTGAAGTTCACGACAATGAGACCATAGCCACGAAGCCAATCCAGGAACATGTTAGTTGCAGCCACAGCCTCAATTCAGTACAAAAATGAATAAAACTTGCATAGCAGCAAGCTGAATACCGGCCTGTCCCTCGCCTCTGGCACTGACACCCTGACCTTCATAATCTGGCCTGGCGCGTAAATTGGCCAAACCTCTGATTGTTCCTCACTCTTGGACTCAGGCCCTGCTGCTTTGACACGGTCTCGAGCCTGGGGCCTGCTGCCTCAATTTGGCCTGCACCCGACCTTTGACCTTTCCAATCTGGCCTGGTGTTTAAATTGGTTAATCCTCAGGTCGTTCCTAGATCTCAGGCCCAGCTTGCTGAGTTTTTTCCAGTATTTTTATTATTTTGCAATATTCAGTTTATCTTAAACATTTCTCAGAATCAGAACCAGGGTTAATTTTAATTTTATATATATATACAAACTTTGTATATATGTTGTGCAACAAGACAGCAAAAATAGTGAGGTAACGTTGATGGATTCAGTGTCCAGAAATCTGACGGTGGTGGGGAGAAGCTGTTGCTGAAAGGTTGAGTGCATCTCTTCAAACTCCTGTACCTCCTCTCTGATGGTAGTAATGAGAAGGGAGCATTTCCTGCGCGATGGGGCTCTTTATTGATGGATGCCGTCTTTTAGAGGCATTGCCTTTTAATGGTGTCCTCAATGCTTCGGAGGTTAGTGCACATGATGGAGCGGTTAGCTATCTTCTACTTTTTTTACAATTCAATGATTTTAGTTAAAATATTACGCAGTCTGCTTTGAGAGCTGTGGGTGGAATGTAGCAGTTCCTTTTAGCTTGGACTGCAGATGAAGATGACGTGGGCTGGGCCATCTGCTCCACAGGCGCATTGTCGTCACTGAGAAGCCTAGCCATGTTTGAGGGATTAGGCGCCATTTTAGTAATTCTATTTAGCTGCCAATGTTAATCCTGCTACTAATACTCAGCTGGCCGTTGGGGAGGGTGGGAAAAGGGGTAGCAGATGCTCACCATGTGTGTCAATTCGCTTTATGTCAGCTATGGATCTCACTGCATAACGAAATCGAACTGAAGCCATTGTTCTCAGTATCCTGTGGCTAAAGGTAATCCATTTCTCATTTAAACAAATACACGCATCCAGTTTCTGTCCCCGCCATTGGTAAACAATTGAAATTCCACATATGCAATGGAATTCTGCATTTACAATAGATCTCCAGTAGCATTGTTTACAAAGTCACAAACTACAACATTGTGTCAATATAACGACATGCCAAATGTTGTGCAAAACTGATGTACTTTAGTTAATGATTGCTTATCTATTTCTTATAAAACCAAAAACATTACAAATGCTGGAACACACAGCAGGTCAGTTCGTACCTGTAAAGAATGACAGGGAGTTAGTGTTTCATTTCATTGCAAGACAGAATGTGGCAACATAGAGGATAAAATGGAGAGATAGGGGGTTAGAGAGAGAAGCATTTTTTTCCTGTGATTTGTGGGATTTTAACAACTGAATTTCAAGTGTCCATTTTAATGAAAATTGTAAATCTATGGATTGTATATCTTCTCTGGCTTGGTATATTTGCTTTTAAAAAGCTCCAGTGGGAAATGGGGTACACATGAACCAAGTAGACCGTGGCCATCTAGGAGCACTGGTTATGGCAGGGTGAAGATATGCCTCTACCAAAGGAGGTATAAGACACTTTCCCTCTGCTAGCCTGCAGGTCACCCTTGAGAAAGGTGTGGCACCTACTTAGCCCCCCTCCACACCCGATCAGAGTCACGTGAAGCCATGACAGCAGGTAGTGGATGGGATGGTTGTATGAGCAGCTGATGCATGTCACAAGTCCTGGCTATGCGGCCACTGACACCAGGCAGGCAATCTCTGAAGTGTATTAACGATGGCTTGGGTCACCCATCTTGTAATGACACTACCCAGAAGAAGGCAATGACAAACCACTTCTGTAGCAAAATTTAACAAGCACATTCATGGTAATGGAAAGACCATGATCACCCATATCATACAACACAGCACATAAAGATGATGATGGTGGTTATGGAACCTTCTTCTGGGGTCCTTAGCTCCCAGTGGAGCATAGGCCATTGATGACTTCTCATTTGGAGTTCATCGAAGTTTCTGTAGTCCATTGTATCCACTGTACAGGGGATTTGCCTATACAGCTTCACCAGAGCCCTTTGGCTGGCCTTAGCCATTTACATCTCTCATGATGCAGACGTTGGCAGACATCCCACCTTTCCCGAAGTTCCGGGAGTCTCCTGCATATTAATAGTGGCTCCCTGATGCCCGCAAATTATATACAATATCACGGAAATCAATTTTTTTGAGAGTGAGCGAGAGAAAGCAAGAGAGAGCGTGAGAGCGACCATGAGAGAGAGAGCGAGAGCGAGAGCACGCCATGGCAGAGTGTTCCAAAAACAGAAAATATAAAATGTACGTCACCCCAGACTACACTAAAGTGTACCCCTGCCTAATAGGGGTCAAAAATAATGACAGTGTTGCTCGCTGCACTGTTTGCAACAGTGACTTTTCTATTGCCCATGGTGGGTTAAGACTGTAAAAGATATGCTGAGTTGAGTTTAACAGGTGTCATTCGTTCATTAGCATAGCTAACGTTATTTAAACTAGCTGGCTAGCTGCTAAGGAGCTACTCTATTGCAGACATCCCACCTCTCCCGGAAGTTCCGGGAGTCTCCTGCAAATTGATGGTGCTACCTCCCTGAAATGAGTTTTTGTAGGGTGGGATGTCTGCGTTGGGCTGGACTTTGAGAGGCAGTTATGGAATCAGTCTATCATTAATTGCTGACTGACTGAATTGGGTGAGGCTTTTGGGATTTGATCGTTTGTGTACAGATGCTGGTACCTGCAGATGCTCCTGAATTCAGTAGTGCTGTGTTAGCCTATTCTGATGTTTTAATGTAAGTTTTCAATTGGTCATTTGATGTAATGACAAGGCTTTATAAAGCACTGGTGAGGCCTGACTTGGAGTATTGTGGACAGTTCGGGGCCCTGTATCTAAGAAAGGATGTGCTGGCATTGGAGAAATTTCAAAGGAGGTTCACAAAAATGATTCATGAATTGAAAGGCTTGTCATATGAGGAGTGTTTGATGGCTCTGAGCCTGTGTTCACTGGGATTCAGAAGAATGAGTGGACAACCTCATTGAAACCTATCGAATGTAGAGAGGCCTTGATAGAATGGATGTGGAGATGATGATGATTCCTGTGGTGGGGGAGTCTAATCCCAGAGGACACAGCCTCAGAAAAGAGGGAGCTTTCTTTTAGAATGGAAATGTGGAGGAGTTCTTTTATCCAGAGAGTGGTGAATCTGTGGGATTTGTTGCCGCAGGCGGCTGTGGAGGCCAGTCATTGAGTAATGTGAGGCAGAGGTTGATAGATTCTTGATTGTTCAGGGCATGAGGGGATACGGGGAGAAGGCAGGAGATTGGGGCTGAGAGGAAAAATGGAGCAGCCATGATGAAATGGCGGAGGAGACTCGATAGGCCAAATAGCCAGATTCTGCTCCTCTATCTTATGATCTAGGAACACATGACTTTTGCACAGTACTGTGTATGAATGGGACCCCAGTGGTAGCAGTTGCAAAGGGTCTGGGTTGGGAAGACCCTGGCTGAAAGTGAGCACATCATTAACTCAGGCAATCAGAGATACCTACTTAGCTGTAGTATTCTTTTATCATTGCTATAACATTCTTCTCTTAAAAATAGCAGAAACAATGTGGATGCACGTTTATGAATATGGCAAAGTTCACTTCTCTGTACTTGCAGGATTATATGTCGAGTCGCTTTAAATTTTTTTTTTGCATTGTGAATTGTGCTTGTTTTTCTGCCTCTGTTTGTGTTAACAGCCAGAAGGTTGTTTTCTGTGAATTCTGTTCTCTGAATGATGTTTTTGATGACTCCACGGCAGAGTATAGTGGATATGTTGTCCTCCCGAGAGACGAGTGAACTAGGAAAACAATCAAAACAGATTGATACAAACCAGTTGTCTCTCTGGCAAGGGATACTGCAAGGTCAGTGAACTATTGTCCATTTATTTCATTAAACAAGGCCAAGCCAACTGATTTACTGCAGGAAACAAATATTCTCTGTTATCTTCCTATTATCTATGTTTCTTATTATTTCTTCCAAACGTAAAGACCCACAGCAATGTAGTTGACTCTTGACTACTCTCTGAAATGATCCAGCAAGCCATTCAGTTGTATCAGATCCCTAAGTTTATACATAATAAGAATAACACCGGAAAGACCACCCAAGAATTGATCTACAAACTGGATTTAAACAGAGCTCACTCAACCTTGCTAGCCCTCCTTATGAGTATCTGGAGACTTCTGTCTAAGTTGGGAAAACATCCTCACAAAAGGATCAAGTGGAAGACTGACAGCACCATTATCACAGTATCATATCTTTCCATTAATTTCCCAAATACCCCCATCACAATCTCCAGCAGCCTTCAGTCTTATCAGTCCGGCAGACCTACCAAGGGTAGAGTGCCTCTGGGATACCTCAACATGGCTACCATACCTGGACCCCCAGCCCCTTGGATCTTTGCATGCTGTGCGAATCAATGGTCCTGCATTTTGAATGTGAATTGGAAGATTGAGAGCAGCAGGGGGAAGAATGTACTTCACCAAGTAGAATCAGAAATAGGTTTAATGTCACCGGCATGTCGTGAAATTTGTTGGTTTTGAGGCAGCAGTACATTGCAATATATAATAATAAAAACTGTGAATTACAGTAAGTATATACATATTAATTAGTTAAATTAAATTTACAAATGAGTGCAAAAAAAGGTAGTGGGGTAGTGTTCATGGGTTCAATGTTCATTCAGAAACCTGACGGCAAAGGGGAAGAAGCTGCTCCTGGTCGTTGAGTGTGCGCCTTCAGGCTCCTGTACCTCCTTCCTGATGGTAGTAATGGGAAGAGGGCATGTCTTAGGTGATGGGGGGGTGGGGTGGGGGGCGGTGGTCCCTAATGATGGATGCTGCCTTTTTGGGGAATATCAGCAAATGAGCAGAACTGACGGGACATGTCTGTGCCTGGTAACGAGCGATAAACCTACATAACCTCATCCTCACTAATCAACCTGTTGTAGATTGAACATCCCATGACAGTATTCATAATAGTAACCTCCACACAATTTTTGTGATGTATCTTAACCCTGAGGGCATTGTTGTTTGGGTCGTGTGTTACTATTATTGTGATGAACGTGTAGTTATGGAACAGCTCTGTGTCCATGTTCTATCAGTAGGAGCTCCATTATATTCCACCACAGCCTTCACCATTACTATCAAAGCAGGGAACCAACTCAGATGCATTGAGGATTATAGGACAGGCCAATCAGAGAACTAGTGCAAGGCATTCTTAAAAGTAAGGTGATAGCCTGCAGAATTTGTCCAAATTTATTGTCATGTGCACAGTGCAAGTGCAATGAAAAACTGCTCGCAGATGCATCGCGGGCACATTGGCCTGAACAATACACGGAGCATAAATTACACAAGACAGTGAATGGAAAAAATAGACAGAGCAAAGCAAGATATTAATGCTAAAAAGAACGCTGGTCAGAAATGAGTCCATGGTAGTGCAGTGGAGTGGGGAGGGGGTGTAGTTTTCCGTTGTTGAGCTAACGATCAAGGTCGTGCAGGTCTGTTCAAGAACCCGATGGTCATAGGAGTGTGACTGCTCTTGAACCTGCTGGTGCAGGATTTCAGGCTTCTGTACCTGCTGCCTGATGATAGCAGCAAGAAGTGGGTTTAAGCAAGATGGCGGAGATGCTTGATAATGGATGCAATCTGGCCATGTTTGTAACACCACATCCCAAAGGAAAGCGTGAAAGACGGTAGTGCAGTGGTTAGCTTGACAATATTACAGCTTGGGGCGTTGGAGTTCTATTCTGGCATCCTCTGTAAGGAGTTTGTACGTCCTCCCCGTGAAGGTGTGGGTTTTCTTCAAGTGCTCCTGTTTCCTCCCACAGACCAAAGATGTACTGGTTAGCAGGTTAACTGGTCATTGTAAATTGTCCTATGATTAGTCCAGAGGTAAATAGGTGGGTTGCTGGGTTGGGCTGGAATTACCTATTCCACACTGTGTCCCTAAATGAATGAATACATACTGTACATATTAAATATACAGTGGATTCCGGCTAATTGAGACACATCCAGACTAGTACATCTTGACCCAATTAAGCGGCTGCCTCAGTGAACAAAAGTTAAAAGGTATGAAAAAGACAAACTATCATTTAACTGAGTAACAAATGATGTATTTAAGTGAAATACATAAAAAGGTTAGAACACTACCAGTACCTCTACAGAACTATAAAACTGTGTATTAGTTCCTAATAGTTATCAACGGAAGAATCCAGCTGCCATGTCCTTTTGACTGCCTATAAATGAACAAAATCTGCATACATGCTTAGGGCAGATAATGGACTGCTTTCATTCAATGCTTTAAATGATTGCATCCTCCAAATCTTCAGTTTCATTGTAACATTTAAGATGATTGTCGATGTGTTCAAATTCTTTGTAATTCATATTGTGGAGAGTCTCCACAAGGAAGTAGGATGATTATGCATAACGTTCCTACAGACTGGCTACAAGGCAAAGGAAATCAATCAGTCCATTAAGAAGGTAGATGGAAAAACTAAAAAACCTTATAGCGAGGAGAAATCATTCATTAGTGCCTGTCTTCCCTATATTTCCACAGTTTCTGGAAGGATCGCCAGGATCCCGGAGAAATACTGGATTAATACCATCCACAAACCCGTAAAGAAGCTTATATCAGGAGAGATGGATGATGGGGGTGTATTTATCACCTGACTAGACGAGCCTAGGAATTATCGCTGATGAAGATGGCAAAGCTTGCCATCGAAAACATTGGTTGAAATCGATACCTGTATCCAGCTGGAAGCCTGAGAAGAGTTTATTAGTCGGATACAACAGGAAAGCTCTAGATCCTTTTTCAATTCCTGTCTTGTTGAAGTAGTGAAATCATTTCATTTTCCACTCCAGCCATTTATGACATCTCCAAGCCTTGAATGCTTGAAGCCACAATGAGCAAAACAGTTCCAAATGGTCTTACTGCTTATTTCTTGCCAACTACTTGACAAAAATCACTGATTTTTGCATACGCATGTGACTGATGCTATTTAAAAACTGATCGCTCTAAGCATGGTACTGTGTCTAACAGCCACACAAGTAGACACAGCTGATGTTAGTTAGAAACTGTACGGCCTCCTGCTCCAATTAAAGCAGCATAGTGTCACGAATAAATGAAAGGACTTTCAAGATTTAATTTTTGTTCTTTAAGAGTTGTCTGAAGTAAATGCATGTCCTGATTAACCAATGGTCCAATTAGCTGAACTCTACCGTTTTTCAAAGTTGAAGAATTAAATTGATGGCTGATGAATGATTTGTTCTCTGAAAAAAGAGGAATGAGGTACGACCTCAGAGAAACTTATAACATTCTGAGGGAGCACTGAGAAGGATCTATGTTGTGAGGTGGTCCACCACTGGGGGAGTCTAGAATAGAGTTGGATTAAAGGTCAACCATCTAAAACTGAGGTGAGGAAGAATTTCTCCGGAGTATTGTCAATTTTGTAAGCCTTTAAACTAAAGAGCTTCAGATGATGAATCTTAAGTTGTGCTCTTTATAACTCATTTTCACACTATTATTTTTTTATTTGCACAGTTTGTTTTCTTTCTCACATTGGTTGTTAGTATTTGTCTGATTATGTGCAGTTTTTTGTAAAATCTATTATATATCTTGTTTTCCAGTGAATACCTGCAAGAAAATGAATTTCAAAGTAGTATATGGTAACATTGACTATGTGCGTACTTTGGCAATAATACTTTGAGACTTTGTGGTCACAGACAGCTCCTGCACGGGGACAATCCTAACCCCAGTTAAGGACAGCTTCAACGGCAGTGCTTAATACTTTGGCACTTTGATAAAATCACTGTGAACTTTTGACTTTTACATATTATCAAGGTAAAAATAGCTTTCTGGGAGGATCAAGACGCACGGGGATTATTAGTAAATTGTTGAAGTTGACAGCCACATCAGTCGTGATCTTTCTGATTAGTTGACCAGGTTCAAACAACTGTGTGTCCTACTCCTGCCCCTAGTTTTTATTTTATTATATTTTCCCGCAGGAACAGAAAATTCTGTGTAATTTCCCTCCCACAATGTACTTACCTATCAATTAAAAAAAAAGCTTGCGCTGCAGTTTCATCTTCCACTTCTGAGCCTAGTGAAAGGATATGGGCCCGAATTAAGTGAAATAGTGCCCCAAATAAATGAAGAGATTCCCAGCTATTTTATAGATTTAATTCTTGTCCTTTAACAGTTGCATCAAATAAAGGACATTTCTTGTAGAGTACAGAAGAACGAGGTATGACCTCAGAAGAACCTAACATCCTGAGGGGACACTGAGAAAGGTCTATGTATATTGATAGTTTGTTTCGTCTCAAATGCGGCCTGACTTGCTAAGGATTTCCAGCATATTCTTCTTTCTCATCCAGATTTCTAGCCTCTGCAGTGTTTTGTATTTTTGTCTTGTCTTTGTTAATGAGCATGAGAAAAGTCTTCTAATGTGCATACAGCTTTATTTCTTCCAAAAACTGATATTAAGTTGTCATGGTGTTACTTTTGTCATGTTTTGCTTGGCATATTCTACATCCAAATGGTGTACGAGTATTTGTAAATATTGTAAACATTAAATGTTTAAATGTACCAAATTTCAAGCTATCTAAACCATTAGTGTAAACAGTCCTAGCACCATAGAGCCCTTATGAGAAAGGTTGTATAAGCACAGAAATAGGCCCTTTGGCCCATCACATCCATACTTGTCCTTTTTGCTTGCCTACATTAATCGCTTTTGCCTGCAACATGTCTGTATCTTTCCATGTCTTGCCTACTTAAGTGCTCGTTGAAATGTCTCTTAAACATGGTGATTGCAACTGACTGCATGACCTCCTCTGACATCAAGTATTCTCTATGTGTAAAAACATATTTCTCTCAAATACCCTTTAACACGCCTTCCCCTCAACATAAACTTACATTTTTTCTGATACCCTGACATGGGAAAAAGATTTTGATTATCTACTCCATGAAGGCTCTGTCATGTTTACTCCGCTCTTCACTGCACTGAGGCTGAGCCTGTGGGACTGCTTTGCCTATTCCGGGTCTCGTACCTGAGGACTCACTTTCATTCCAGATTAACTTGCCTACTATTATTGCTTGCATGATTTTGTTTTTTGGGTTGCCCTGCACATTGCATGCTTGTTGGATTTTTTATATATGGTTTTTTGTGGGTTCCTTCTTTTGTGGCTGCCTGTGAGGGAGACGAATCTCAACGTTGTATAGTGCATTCATACTTTGATAATAGAAGTAGTTTGAACTTGAACTTTGAACTTTCTACCTATGCCCCTTGTATTTTATAGGCCCCTGTTAGGTCATTGCTCAGCCTCCTTCAACCAGGGAAGACAGAATCAGAAACAGGTTTGGTATTACTGACCTATGTCATGAAATTTGTTGTTTAGTGGCAGCAGTACAGAGCAAGTCATAAAAATTGTTGTAAGTTACTAAAATATATAAATAGCAGAAAAGAGGAATAGCGAGGTAGAGTTCATCGAACGTTTAGAAATCTGATGGTGGAAGGGATGGTCCCATGGGTCTTCAGGCTCCTTTACCTGCCCCACAAGGTGGTAATCTGAAAAGGATACGTCCCGGATAGTGAGGGTCCTTAATGATGGATGACACCTTCTTGAGGCACTGAAATTGAAGGTGTCCTTGTTGATGGGTAGGGTTGTACCTGTGAAAGAGCTAGATATGTCCACAACTAGGAACTTGAAGCTGCTCACTGTTACATCACGGACCCTTCAACGAGGACTGATGATTGTACTCTTGACTTTCCTTTCCTTGGTCTTGCTGACTTTGAGGGCAAGGTTGCTACTGCAGCTCCACTCGACCAGCTGATCTTCCTCACTGCCATATGCCTCCTCATTGCCATCTGAGATTCTGCCAACAATAGTGGGGCCAGCAAATTTAGAGGTGGCATTTGAACTGTGCTTAGCCACACAGCCAAGAGTGTAGAGAGGATGGAGCAGTGGGCTAACCATGCATTCTTTGAGGTGTGACTGTCAGCAAGGAGGTGATGATATTACCAAACCATACTGCCTGTGCTCTCCTGATGAAGAAGCTGAGAATTAAGTTGCAGAGGGGGGTACAGGGGCCATATTCTCATGCTTGTTGATTAGTATTGTTCAAACCCAGTACAACTCAAGTCATCCAATCCAGGTAACATCCTGGTGAATCTCTTCTGTATTCTTGCCAACATAACCATGTCCTTCCTATGGCACAGCAAACAGAGCCACATGTTATACCCACAAATGCAGGCTTACAAGTGTTTTGTAAAGTTGCAATACAATATCCTAACTTTTCTATTCTATGCCCTGTTCTATGAGGGCAACATGCCATAAGCCTTTTTAACTACCCTATCTGCATGCGCTGCCACTTACAGGGAGCTATTGACTTGAACCCATAGGTCCCTCCATTCTTCAACATTCCTTAGTGTCCTACCATTTACTATGTTGTACACGTCTTGCCTTTACTTGACTTCCCAAATTACATAACTTTGCACTTGTTAGGGTTAAATTGCATCTGTGAAAGGTCTACTCAACTTTCCACCTGATACAAATCTTGTAGTCTTAGACAACCCCCACACTTTCCAATAGTTTTCATGCCATGTATAAGTTTTCTAATTACACTGTATTTCCTATATTCATACACAAGTTGTTAATACTGTATATGTCATAACAAGTGTCCCAGCAATGACCTTTGCAGTGTATCACTGGTTATAGACTTCCAATTGGAAAGGTGTCCTTCTACCACTATCCGTTGCTCTCCTTACCTCCTGGATCAGCCAAGTGAACAAGGCTGAGTCAAGTGCTTTACAACAATCCATTTGGACATAACTACCATCCTGACTCTAGCAATTCACATAATTTAACATTCAAAGTACATCTATTATTGAAGTATGTATATTATATACAACCTTGACATTCATCTCCTTCCAGGCTGCCACAAATCAAAGAAACCCAACAGAACCCATTAAAAAAGACAGTCAAACATCCAAAAAAAAACATGCAAACAATAAAAGTAAGCAAATAACGTTCAGAACCAAAGTTCACAAAAGTGAATTTTCTCAGATATCTCCTCAAAACTTTCACTCAAATTAGTGAGGTATTATTTTCACTCACACTAAGCCATACCTACTATCCCTGATCAGCCTAATCTTTTACAATAATTTCCCTATCATTGATGTAAGGTGCTGGATCTGGAGACAATATTGTCCAGAAGGTATTTCAGTTGTCGTGAATGAGGCACAAATCTTGTGATTACAACTGTTTTATTAAATGTTCACTGCAAAGAAACATGAGTACAGCAGTGGGACCAGCAGCAGGGAATGAACACTAACAGTCACCAACCCATTCAAAGAAAGAACCTGCCTCATGCAAATCCAGAAGAAACATATTAATGACATTATTTGTTTCAATGAATAAACAATCAACTTATTTTGTTAATAGCTCAAAACTGTTGGTACTTCATTAATTGTTAACAATGAAGTAGTGTTTCTGCTGGTAAATGATAGACCGTCAGCTCTAAATTTCTTGAAATAGATCTGTGGACTGATATTGGAGCTGTTTCCAATGGGTAGGGTTGCCTTTAAGATGAAAGGGCAATGAAATTTTGGCTATGAATCAGGTTGGCAAACAATGTTGTGTTGGAGAATTAGACAAGATTAGGATAGCCAGCAAGGGGGATGTCAACAAATGCCTAATTATATTAACTTTTTCTCATCCAAGAGCAAGAATAAAGGCATTTTTATCCAATCTTCCTAATTAATTTTGGCATGGAGAAGGTATCAAAATTGCATGATTTAGTTAATTGCGATCTGCTGGTTTTCTGTTACCAAACTGAAATTTCCATTTCATCATTTCACTGGAGAAATTAGAACAGCAACAGTCATATCAAAGCAGGTTTTGATATATTTAAATGGCTATAAAGGAAACCTTTCTTCCTTAAATGCCAAGCTACATCCATTGATTATCAGATATTTTGTACTTTCAAGTAGGAAACTGTACAAATATTAAATATGAATAATTCTTTATAGGCATATTTCTGTTTCAATCAAATCCTAGAAGGTGACATACTTCAGTGTATATCACAATCATACCACGTACCATGTGTTTGAAAAGTTCCATAAATTAACTACACATCAGTGGGGGAGATTCAAACAAGAGGACATGAGTTGAGAGTTAAAGGGCAAAAGTTTAGGAGTAGCATGAGGGGGAACTTCTTTACTCAGGGAGTGGTAGCTGTGTGGAACGAGCTTCCAGCAGAAGTGGTTGAGGCAGGTTTGATGTTGTCATTTAAAGTTAAATTGGACAGTTATATGGACAGGAAAGGAATGGAGGGTTATGGGCTGAGTGCAGGTCGGTGAGACTAGGTGAGAGTAAGAGTTCGGCATGGACTAGAAGGGCTGAGATGGCCTGTTTCCGTGTTGTCATTGTTATATGGTTATATGGTTATATCACCATTATCATTATGTGCTGTGTTGTATAACATAGGCTATCATGGTCAATGGCAATGATTGTTATTGACAATGTTTTCTACAGAAGTGGTTTGCCATTGCTTTCTTCTGGGCAGTGTCTTTATCAATACTCTTCAGAGATTGTCTGCTGGCATCAGTGGTTGCACAACCAGGACTTGTGATATACACCAGCTGATCATACGACCAATCACCAACTGCTCCCATGGCTTCACATGACCCTGATTGGGGGGCCAAGCAGGTGCTACGCCTTGCTCAAGGGTGACCTACAGGCCAGCGGAGGGAAGAGGCACCTTACAACTCCTTTGGCAGAGACGTACCTCCACCCCGTCACCCAATGCATGAGAAATTCAAACCTGTAATTTTATATATCACTATGTAATACTTCAATCACAATGATAGATAGAGATGATTTTCACTGCAAAATGCCATTAGACATTATGACCATAAGACATAGGAGCAGAATTAGGCCATTCAGCCTAATGAGTCTGCTTCACCATTTGATCGTAGCTTATTAATTTTCCCTCTTAACACTATTATCCTGTCTTCTCCCTGTAATCTCAGGGCCCTTTGAAGACTCTCAGCCTGAAACATTGACTGTTTATTATCCTGCATAGATACTGCCTAACCTGCTGACTTCCTCCAGCACCTGGTGTGTGTTGCTCTGAATTTCCAGCATCTGCAGGGTCAATTGCGTTTGCAAGGAGGCATTTGAGTGACAAGTACATGAAAAGTCAAGACCATAAGACAATAAGATACAGAAGCAGAATTAGGCCATTTGGTCCAGCGAGTCTGCTCTGCTATTTCATCATGGCTGATCCATTTCCTTCTCAGCCTCAAGCTCCTGCCTTCTCCCACATCCCATCATGCCCTGACAATCTCTGCCTAATATATAAGTGCCTTAATTCAAGTGCATATAAAGACTGGATGATGACTGATTTCATTTCATGTGGGACATGAATGAACAAGGTTTCTGTGAAAATATAGCAGTTTTATGATCATTGTTACTGAGACGAGAGTTTTTTTAAAAATACCAGATTTTGTAAATACTTGAATTTAAATTCCACAGTTGTCATGGTGGGATTCAGATTCATTTCACAGAATGGTAGTCTGAAACTCTCTTTTATAGTTATAATTATAATGAAGGAGCTAGTTTTGATTAAAAGAGATTCTGGAAAACTAACGGTACAGAAGCACTCATGGGATGATAGAGAAAACATGAGGAAAATCAAAGTTCAAAGTAAATTTTATTATCAAAGTACATATATGTCACCATATACAAACCTTTTCTTGTGGGCATACTCACAAGTCTATAGAATAGTAACTACAACAGAATCAATGAAAGACTGCACAACTAGGGTGTTCAACCAGAGTGCAGAAGCAACAAATGCAAATATAGATAAATAGCAATATGCATCAAGGACATGAGATAAAGAGTCTTTGAAAGTGAGTCCATTGGTTGTGGGAACATTTCAATGATGGGACAAATGAAGTTGAGTGAAGTTATTCCTTTTTGTTCAAGAGCCTGATGGTTGAGGGGCAGTAACTGTTCCTGAACCTGGTGATGTGAGTCCTGATGCTCTTATACCTTCTACCCGACAGCAGGGAGAAGAGAGCATGACCTGGATGCTGGGCTCCCTGATGATGGATGCTGTTTTCCTACGACAGTGTTTCATGTAGATGTGCTCAATGGTGGGGAGGACTTTACCCGTGATGGTCTGGGCTGCACCCACTACTTTTTGTAGGATTTTCTGTTCAAGAGCATTGGTATTTCCACACCAGGCTGAGATTTCTACAGTCAATATACTCTCCGCTACATACCTAAGGAAGTTTGTCAAGTTTTAGATGTCACGCTGAATCTCTGCAAACTTAAAAGGAAATAGAGGTGGTGTCGTGCTTTCTTCGCAATTGCACTTATGTGCTGTGCCCAGGACAAGTCCTCTGAATTAGTAACACCTAGGAATTTAAAGTTGCTGACCCTCTGATGAGGACTGGCTCATGGACCTTTGGCTTCCCTCTCCTGTATAATCAGACTATAATCAGAAAAAAATAGATTGATCAGAAGGAAGAATTTAGGATCTTCATCATTTCTTCATGCGATAAGTGGGAGCTATGAATGGAGATGTGCCGCCACTCCTGCTGAAGTTCGATGAATGTTTCTGACACTAGGATCCCATCCTCTAGTCAAAGGGACAAAAATATTCTTGTCCATCACTTCCTGCTGGGTTCATTGGCTATAGTCAGTAGGCAAAGGACAGAACATGGAAATGTGAACAGTTTTGGTTAACGACTAGGCTATACAGGATGGATATCAACCAGAACCATTCACTTGACCTATTAAATAAATAAGACAGATTGTTTTGTACATTTGCAAAGTAATTTTAAAATGACTACATTTTAGTTAGTTCAGACTGCTAATGTCTTGCTTATCGAGACTGCCAAATAGCCTGATTGAGTGAACTTTCATTCCCAGAATCATTCTTGTGAACCTCCTCTCAACCCTCTCCAATGCCAGTACATATTTTCTGAGATAAGGGACCCAAAACTGCTCACAATACTCCAACTGCTGTTTAACCAAAGCCTCATAAATCCTCAACATCACATCCTTGCTCTTATATTCTAGTCCTCTCAAAATGAATGCTATCATTGCATTTTCCTTCCTTACAACCAACAACCTGCAAGTTAACCTTTAGGGAATCCTGCAGAAGGACTCCTGAGTCCCACTGCACCTCTGATTTTTGAATTTTCTCCCTGATTAGAAAATAGCCTATGCTTTTATTCCTTCTACCAAAGTGCATGACCAGACACTATATTCCATCTGACACTTCTTTGCCCATTCTGTCCAAGATATCAGCAAACTCCCTAATTCCTCAACACCACCTGCCCCTCTATCTATCTTTGTATCCTCTGGAAAGTTGGCCATAACGCCATCAATTCTGTCATCCAAATTGTGAAAAGAAATGGTCCCAAAATTGACCCCTGCGGAACACCAGCAGCCTCCAGCAGCCAACCAGAAAATGCCCTCTTTATTCCTATTTGCCCCCTGCCAATCAGCCAATCTTCTATCATGTCGGCTTTTTGGGCTGAGACCCTTCAGCAGGAAGGTCTGGCAAAGGGTCTCGGCTCGAAACATTGACTGTACTCTTTTCCATAGATGCTACCTGGCCTGCTAGTTTCCTCCAGCATTTTGTGTGGGTTATTAAGTTTATCTGTCCATTCTTTGCTCCCCATAACTAACTCTCCTGCATCATTTCTTAGCAGTCCAATATCCATCATTGCCTCTCTTTTACTCTTTGTATATCTGTAAAAACATTTGGTATCCTCTTTGACATTATTGGCTAGCTTAGGTTCTTATTTCACCTTTCCTCTGCTGTTGCCTTCTGTTGGTTTTCAAAAGTTTCTCAATTCTTTACCTTCCCACTAATTTTTGTTATCCTACTAATTTTTGCTTCCCATCTCTTTTGTTTTTATGCTGTCTTTGACTTCCCTTGTCAACCACAGTTGCTTTGTCCTCACTATAGATTACTTCTTCATCATTGGGATGTATCTATTCAGCGCCTTTTGAATTTCCCCCAGAAACTCCAGCCATTGCTGTTCTGCTGTCATCCCTGCTAGTGTCCCCTTCCAATCAACTTCGGCCAACTCCTCTCTCGCGTCTCTGTAATTCCCTTTACTCCACTGTACATCTGACTTTATCTTCTCCCTCTCAAACTGCAGGGTGAATTCTACCATATTATGATCACTGCTTCTCAAGGGTTACTTTACTTTAAGTTCTTTTATTAAATTCACTTCATTACACAACATTCAATCCAGAATTGCCATTCCCCTGGTGGGTTCGACCACAAGCTGCTCTGTAAAGCCATCTTGTAGGAATCTCTACAAATTCCCTCTCTTGGATCCAGCGTCAATCTGAATTTCCCAATCTTCCTGCATATTGAAATCCCCCATGACATTTGTAACATTGCTCTGATTACCTGCCTTTTCTATTCCCCATTGAAATTTATGTCACACATCCTGGCTGCTGTTTGGAGCCCTGTACACAACTCCCATTGGGGTATTTTGCCTTGCAGTTTCTTTATTTTCTACATCTTCTAGTCCTATGTCATCTCTGTCTAAGGATTTAATTTCAATTTCACCACAGAGTCACACCACCTCCCCTGTATACCTGACTGACCTTTTGATACAAGGTGTATCACTGGATGTTAAGCTCCTAAGCATGATCTTTCAGCCACATCTCACACCTGCCAATCTATAACTGTGCCACAAAAATCACCTACCTTATTTCATATACTGTGTGCATTCACATTAACACCTTCAGTCCTGTATTTATCTCCCTTTTCAACTTTGCCCCCATGTTATACTTCACCTCATCCCAGTGACTGCAATTTTATCCTATCATCTGCCTGTCCATTCTCAGTCTCACTGCACATTGCATCAGTTTGTATACAAATAGCCCCACCCTCAGCCCTATCACTCCAATTCCCATCCCCCTACCAACTTAGTTTAAACCCTCCCCAACAGGCTCTAGTAAAACTGTCTGCAAGGACATTGGTCCCCAGCGGGTTCAGGTGCAACCCATCCTTTCTGTACATGTCATACCTTCCCCAGATGAGGTCCCAATGATCCAGAAATCTGAAACCCTGCCCCTTGCACCACTTCCTCAGCTTCACTCATTCATCTGTACCATCATCCTATTCCTGCCCTGACTGGTATGTGGCACTGGGAGGAATCCAGAGATTACTGCCTTGGAGGTTCTACTCCTCAGCCATTTCCCTAACTCCCTATACTCACTGCTCAGGATCTTCCCCCCCATAACTATCTATGTCATTGGTGCCGATGTGCACTATGACCTCTGGCTGTTTACCCTCCCTCTTGGCAATCATTTGCAGCCACTTGGGGGTCGACACATCATCCTGGCTTGTTGTTTGCAGCCACAGGATCTCCTGTCTGAAGATCTAAGGGCCATGATGTGGCCGATAAGCCTTTAATATTCCTGGGCAGTGCAGCCACCTGGATGGAGACACAGCCTTTGTTACTGTACAGTAGTCTCCAAGAGAAAGCCACACGTTTCATTTTCCTTCCACATCAGCTGTGGGATGGAGTCCAGAGCTCTATTGCTCGAGTTGCCAGTGGCCCAAGGCTTAGCCCTGGCACCCTTCCCATCACTTGCAAGGGAAATGAGTGCTTGTCACTCTGAACTATTTTGGAACCTCCATAACAAAATGACATTATCTACAAGTGGGTTGTGATAAACTGTACAAGAAGCATTTATTTGATTCAAATAGTTTTGCTTAACTCTATGTTGAGTGAATGCTGCTAAAACTACTCTGCTCAGGGACGGTGAAGAGATTATTTCCATCAGCATCTGGAAGTTTACTCTACCGCCTGTAGCCTGTGATGACCTGCTCTCAACATGTTTCAAAGAAAAGCCTTTCTTTTTATCTTAATTCTGCCAAACACAGGAACAGGGAGCAGAAATCAGAATTTATTCTGGCCCAGAGAGAGAGCGATTTGATTCCAGGACCTTCCCTGTGCACTTTTGCACAACAAGGAAGCAATTTTCTCGATAGTTTGAGAGAGGTTAATTTCAAGAAATGTTTTGGGATAGTATAAAATAGCATTAATCAACAAGTTACATTTCTGATTGTTACAACAATAAAACTCATGCTAATGTTCTTCATTAGAAAATAATATTCTGTTGGGCATTGTCCTCTATTTTCATTTTGTTTAAAAACAAATCTCTCAGAAAATACAGTATAAGAACATATGACTACAAAATATAGGAGTAGAACAAGGTCACTTGGCCAATCAAGTCTGCTCCATTATTTCATCATGTCTGATCCATTTCTTTTTCAGCCCCAATCTCCCTTCATGTCCTGGCTAATCAAGAATCTATCAACTTCTGCCTTAACTCTACCCAATGACTTGGCATCCACAGCTACCTATGGCAATGAATTCCACAGCTTCATCACTCTCTGGATAAAGAAATTCCTCCTCATCTCCATTCAAAAAGGATAGCCCTCTATCCTGAGTCTGTCTCCCCTGATCTCGGACACCCTCACCATAGGAAGCATCTACTCCACATCAACACTATCAAGGTTTTTCAACTTTCAATAGGTTTCAATGAGGTCACCCCCAATTCTTCCGAATTCAGAGGCCCAGAGCCTTCAAGACTTTCAATCCTGGAATAATTTTCATGAACCTCCTCTGTATCCTCCGCAATGTCAGCACATTCTTACTTCGAATAAGGGGTCCAAAACTGCTAACAATACTTCAAATGAGGCCTGATCACTGCTTTATAAAGCCTCAGCATTATCTCCTTGCTTTGCTTTTGTATTCTAGTATAGTATTTATATTACTTGTTATTATTACAGACCTTTTTGGCTGATATCTGTATGTTGAGTAGATTTTAACTAAGCAAGGGAACACATTGTCATCAGTTTTACTGGCCTGTTGTTGCAATTTCAGCAGAAGATTAACAAAGGGCTGATTCCATGGTGATTTTGGTGTTGCTGTGGCCAGTCAGAAGAATTTCCAGGAAATTCTTGGGGTTTCTTCTGTGAATAGAAAGTTTTTCAGCCATTTAGTATCTAGGTTTCATATTCAGATGTTAAAATGATAGCATTTGTCACCAAGATTGGTGCTATAAATGCCTGCAAATAGGTTAATATGCCTCTTTGCTTTGGGAGAACATGTCTTCAGCTTAGATTCCAAGGTCTGAAATTCTCTCCATTAATTTCTGCACCTCTCATCCTTACTTCCTTTACAAAACCTATTGTAACTTTTCCCTTTGATTGAGCCTTTAATCATCTCTCCACCTATGATTTGGGATGATTGTTTTCATAATGTCCCTGCTGAGCACTTTGCCTTGGAACATTTTGTTGCATTAAAGTCACTGTGCAAAATTTAATACAGGTTGAGCACCTCTTATCCAAAATGCTTAGGGCTGGAAGTGTTTCCGATTTTGGATTTTGTCAAATTTTGGAGTATTTGCATCTATATAATGAGCTATGTTGGGGATGGGACCCATGTCTAAATATAAGGTCCATTTACACACAGTGCAAAAGTCTTAGCACATATATTTAGCAAGGGTGCCTAAAATTTTTGCACAGTACTGTATTTGTCAAGATGGATTGGAGAGCAAGTTTGTAAATCTGGCTGGTGCAAAGGATATTGGGAACGGTGAGGGTGGGGCACCCCAGTCGGGGTGCAGAGAAGGAGTGAAGGGTGGAGAGATGCATGGGTGCGGACACACCCATTCCAGAGACACCAGTCAAGGTAATTTGATTCTAAACAATTTGTTTATTGATCATTACCAAATGTCTCTCTGAAGTAGCGACTTTCCTTCCCCTTTTCCCAACCGTGATTCCAGAGAATAAGCAGTGATCCGTGCATTGCCTGGGATCCTTCCCAGTGCCTAGTGGAATCTTCCATTTGTGGCATCATGTCAGTGCTCAAAAAGATTTCGGGGCTTTTTGGGTTTTGGATTTACAGATAAGAGATGCTTAACCTGTAGCATTATTGGGAAAACAGGCTTTCAAAGATATTCTCCCACACCAATGTGACAACGTCTTTCAATGCAAAGAGTTTCCAGGTCTGCTCTCCATGCTTCCTTATAACGCGTTGTGTTACGTGTGGCAGAGACTCTGCCATTTACAGTGCTCTGTAGGCACTCTTCATTTTTCAGCAACGGACCTGTTTTGGGGCTCTTCTGCCAAATAGTGAGCAGGGGAGTTTTGAGCAGTGTAACTTGTTGAAGTAATGTAAGAATTTCTTGAAGCATAATTACCAGAGCAGTCTTATTTCTCAGTTGCTAGGAACTTTTAGACTATTCTAATGGTGTTCAGTATTGTGGATTTCAGAAGATTTTCATAGATATTGCTGTGTATCCCTAATTGTTTAATGCTATTGTGTAGTGTTTTTTGGATGATGCCAATTGTAGATATTACTATGTTTACCCTGCTCATGTTCCAAAGACTTCAATTTCCTCTTTTAATTCAGCATATTTCTGGTGTCCTTCAATTATTGGTCTCTGTAAGTTGTGTGTGTTGGGAATGGCTATATCTATGAAGTAAGCTGTTCTTGAATGTTATCCTGCATTATTATATCCAGACATTTATTATGGATTGTTCTATCTGTATTAATTGATTGGTCCTAATATAATTTGTGTGATTCTGCCTCTAAAACTGGATCAGGCTTGTATTTATAATAAGGTATGATTTCTTCTTTAAAGCAAGATTTTGTTGAATGATGTTTGCCACTTAATTGTGCCTACGTAAGTAATCAGATTGAGTTAAACTGCTACAGGTTCCCGTAAAGTGTTGGATTATTTCTGTTTTCCTGAGCATTTTCTACATTTATCATTTTGAAATATTTGGTCTTTTATTGTGTATTTTGATATTTTTTGTGTTAACTGCCTAGTCCTGTATTGACACAAGGAAACCTTCTGTTTCTGGGAAGAAGTCGCCAACTCCGAGCGACACCTAGACCGCTCAGATCATGGTGATGTCTTGCACGGAGGGTCATGTTCTTCTTTTGGTTAACTTTTTCTTCAGTAGTGATACTTTCTTAATTTTTCTGGGTTGTTCTCATTTAAGTTTAATGGTGAATACTTCTGATCAGAATTGCATATGCTTGCGCAGATTACCGAATCCTGTTTTTGTTGTGAAAAATATATCCTCAGATGTTTTCTCCGACTGTTGTGTAGATTTTTAATGTTTGTTATTCCTCTTTCCCCTTCTGTGTTTATCTAAGTGCATTCAAATGTACATAATGTTTTCTGAAATTTGTCATTTCATTTCTTATTTTTCTTGGTAAATTTTCCAGATGTGGCCTTTTATATATTGGCGAGACCCGACGCAGACTGGGAGACCGCTTTACTGAACACCTACGCTCTGTCCGCCAGAGAAAGCAGGATCTCCCAGTGGCCACACATTTTAATTCCACATCCCATTCCCATTCTGACATGTCTATCCACGGCCTCCTCTACTGTAAAGATGAAGCCACACTCAGATTGGAGGAACAACACCTTATATTCCGTCTGGGTAGCCTCCAACCTGATGGTATGAACATCGACTTCTCTAACTTCCGCTAATGCCCCACCTCCCCCTCGTACCCCATCTGTTACTTATTTTTATACACACATTTTTTCTTTCACTCTCCTTTTTCTCCCTCTGTAGTTCTGAATATACCCCTTGCCCATCCTCTGAGTCCCCCCCCCACTTGTCTTTCTTCCCAGACCTCCTGTCCCATGATCCTCTCGTATCCCTTTTGCCTATCACCTGTCCAGCTCTTGGCTCCATCCCTCCCCCTCCTGTCTTCTCCTATCATTTTGGATCTCCCCCTCCCCCTCCAACTTTCAAATCCCTTACTCACTCTTCCTTCAGTTAGTCCTGACGAAGGGTCTCGGCCTGAAACATCGACTGTATCTCTTCCTAGAGATGCTGCCTGGCCTACTGCATTCACCAGCAACTTTTCTGTGTGTTGCTTGAATTTCCAGCATCTGCAGAATTCCTGTTGTTTGTGTTAATATAGATATAGTGTTTATTGCCTTTGTTATATTTTTACTGTTGAGCTCTGTATGGCAGATTTTCTTAAGCCTGGAAATAAATTCTGTCAAAATTTTTTCCTTTATCGCACCATGATCCATTTCTTTACTTCCGTGTTCCATATTATCTATCCGTTGTAATGTATCTTGCTGCTCTGTTTTGTATTCTATTAGCTCTATTGCACCTTCCTTTATGCCTAATGTTCTGCAGTTATCTAGTCATCATCATCATCATTATTATTATTATTATTTCTTCTTTCTTTATGTATTCGCACAATTTGTTATCTTTAGCACCAAAGACCATTGGCGCAGTCTTTCATTGATTCTATTATGGTTATTGGATTTATTGAGTTTGCCTGAAAGAAAATGAATCTCAGGTTTGTACAGTATATGGTGATATATATGTACTTTCATAATAAACTTACTTTGAGCTTTATACCATTAAACTTTGTTCCTAGCTTATGGCCTACTAAGCCACATAAACCTTACAGTGATGATACAGTTCGTATGGCGAAGGAACAATCCAACAAGCAAGGAGAATTTCTCCTCAGTAATTGCAGTGGAATTCCATCATGATTCTATATTTGAGACTTTTGGTATCAGGAAAGCATCAAGTCAGATGCTTGTAGGTAACCAAATGGCTATGTTGGATTTAACTTCAGTTATATAACTCTGAAACATAAAACTAACATAAAACATAACATGGGCCATAGGAGATGAATTACTGACTGAAACATTGTTGCAAATTTGCAATGTTAACTTTGGCCTTAGGCTTCATGCTGTCACATTAATCTCCATATTCTGGTCATGTAACTTATTCTCATCCAACTGCTTTTTATGAAAACCTAATCATTGGTTAGATTTCTGTTAGAATTAACAATTTAAAGGCAACATACAGACTATTCCCACAGTCCAAAGCATCAAACAGCACAGATTCTTTTTACTGTTTTCTGCAATAAAATCTTTTACTTTTATGGTCAATTTTATAGGTTAGCTCACCACTAATAATGTCTAGGTGAATGCCAGTGTACTTTCCCTCACATGTACTTCTCTTTGTTTCTTTTTTCCCATGCATTCCTGAACAATTGAGATTCAAGAATTGACTATAAAATGGTGAAAACAAACTTCATGGATTCTTACTGAGTAATCCAATATATTTAAACCAGAATGATCATACTTCCATGTTGAGGCAAGCATAATTTATTTGATTGATTTGTTTTAATAAAAACTGTGGACCTCATCAACCTATCTCTGTTTGTGATTATTGCCATTACCTATCTGCAATATATTTTTCTCTATACCATGAAGCAGAGCACGGTTTAAGCATTAATTATTACAGCTGTGTTATAGGAAGAAGTTTGAGGTAGATGAACCTAAATTTTATTGTATGGGGCTTCTTCTTTGTTATGTTAAAATTAAAATGGATTCTTTGTTATGTTAATCTTTTAAACTGCTGCAAATGTGAATTAAAATGGCTTCTTTGTTATGTTAAATGCTGAGAAAGTCTCCAGCTAGCAGTTTGCTTGGGTTATAACAGATAGCAGGTGTACTATCAGCCAGTGGGTGTCCATGTTATTCTTTCTTGGGGTGATATGCTGTCTCATGTGACTGGGAACCAGGGGTTTTTGGTGGGGAGTCGGAGGAGAGACCGTGAGGACGACGGACGTGTGGGAAGACTCAGGTCGATCACTCTGGGTGGTGCCGAGACGTGAGTCATCGAAAGAGGGGTCCCGAAAGGTTCCTGAGCTCCAACGTGTGCACGAAGAAATTGAACTTTGATAAGTCTGGCGCCTTTTCCATTCCTTTTTTTGTATTGAACTTATATTAATCTCACAGACTTGGTAATATCTATAAAGTGTAATTGGTAAAACGTACAGTGTGTGCTGGCTGATGATTGATCTTTGAAGCTGAAATCAGTGGCAGTTGTACAGCAACCGACACAACCGGGAGACCAAGCGGGCGACGGCGGGGTTTCCCCTAGAGACATACGAGCCAATATAGCTGAGTATTACATTATTTTATGCAGAGAGGCAATAGTATAAGATATTTGCCATCTCCAGTGGGATCCCACACCAAACACATCTTTCAGCTTTCCACAAGGATCGCTCCTTACGTGACTCCCATGTCCATTCATCTCTCCCCACTGATCTCCCTCCTGGCGTTTATCCTTGCGAGTGAACAAGTGCTACACCTGCCCCTATACCTCCTCCCTCACTATCATTCAGGGCCCCAAATAGTCCTTCCAGGTGAGGCGACTGTAGGGGGTTGTATACTGTGACCGGTACTGCCAGTCAGGCCTCTTGTATATGGGTGAGACCCAATGCAGATTGGAAGACCGCTTAGCCAAGCACCTATGCTCCATCCACCAAAAGAAGTGGTCATCCATTTTAATTCTATTTCTCATTCCCATTCTGATATGTCAATCCATGGTCTCCTCTACTGTTGCAATGAGGCCACACTCACATTGGAGGAACAACACCTTATATTCCATCTGGGTAGCCTCCAACCTGATGGCATCAACATCAATTTCTCGAACTTCCGGTAATCTACCCCCCTTCACCATTCATCATCCCTGTCACCTTATCTCCTATCCTGCCCATCACCTCCCTCTGGTACTTCTCCCCACTTTTCTTTCTTCCATGGCCTTCTCCAGCCTGTATCTCTTTCACCAATCAACTTCACCCCTCCCCCTCCCAGCTTCACCTACCAGCTTGTGTTTCTCTCTCCCCTCCCTCCAACTTTTAAATCTACTCCTCATCTTTTTTTCTCCAGTCCTGCTGGAGGATCTCGGCCCAAAATGTTGACTGTACTCTTTTCCATAGATGCTACCTGGCCTGCTGAGTTCCTCCAGCATTCTGTGTGTATGTATGTGAGTGTGTGTGTGTATGTGTGTGTGTGTGTGTGTGTGACTTCGATTTCCAGCATCTGCAGATTTTCTCTTCTTTGAGAATGAGACATTTATTGTCTTGTTGTGCTTTATTGTCTCATTTTACATTAATGGACATAACCCAAACACTAATGCACATCAATACAAATTGGGATTATCTCCAAGATCCGACACATGTTATTTCAGGCCAAGTCAAGTCAAGTTTATTGTCATTTAACTATAGATGTGTATATTCTCAAATGAGACATATTTCTCCAAACATGGGTGTAAAGCACTGTAAAATAATACACATAATACATAATAACTTATGAAAGTAATGATGCAATCTACAGATGGATTACACACAAATAAGTGTGTAAATTAAATATTGTGCGGTACAAAACAGATTAACTATTGATATTTTGAATGTGACATGGCAGGGAGTTCAGAACTCTAATGGCTTGAGGGAAGAGACTGACTATTCCTGTTTTTATGCACCGGAGTCTCCTGCCTGATGATAGAGAGTCAAAGAGGTTGCTGGATGGATGGGTGGGATCCTGGATTATACTAAGGGCCCTACACATGCAGCGCTTCTGATAAATGTCCTCGATGGATGATAAGAAGACTCCTAGGATCCTCTCAGCTGTTCTCACAGGTCTTTGTTACTACTTCTAGTCCAACGCTCAGCTGTTTCCATCCCCGATGGAGATGCGACTTGTTATCTCCAAGTGATGTGAACTCCCAGGAACTTGGTGCACTTAACTCTCTGCATGGTGGAGACATGTATTTGCAGAGGGGTATGGTTCATCTGCACCTTCCTGAAGTCCACCATGATTTCCTTGTCTTCTTTGCTAAAGAAGCTATTTGGTCAACTGTGCTAAAGTTTGCTGAGAATAGTTCAGGACTTGTTTTTTTAAGTTCATTTAAAACATGTGGGTATTGCTGGGAAGGCCAGAATTTATTGGCCAACTGAAACAAAATGCTGGAAGTCAAGAATCAAAATGGACTACGCCGGCAATACTCAGCAACATTGCTAAAGAGTGAAACTGAGGTTCTGATAAACTTTCATTTGGAGTCTCATTTTATAATTAATCCCCATCACTAATTGCCAATGAAGTCGACCCACGGGGCTTTCCAAATGTTGGGTAAGAGTGGTAGTTTTGGAAACACATATAGCCAGGCTAGATTTGCAGTGCACAAGTCCACCAAGGACCATCCGTTGCTCAGGGTCGCCCATGGGTGTTGCATCCCAGCTGGCTACATGATACACCAGCCAGGGCAGTACGATATGGAGAGCAAGCTGTTGACCATGGCTCCCCACTCCATACAGCTGATGAATCCAAAGAAAAGGGAGAGACTGATACAGTTTGGCACCAGTAGCATCGCAGCAGTTGCTAGTCAATGTTGAACTTAACTTAGGACTGCCTTAGGGACACAGCTCTGGAGTTTTCCTCAGGAGTTCACTCCTGAAGCCTTCGTTGTGAGTGTGTATATCTGCAAGGCAGTGGAGGCTTGAGATTAGAGTTTTCCCTCCCCTAGATGAGCTGCCACTCACGGTTGGCAAGTCCCACCTGCCCAAAGTGACTGGTCTTAAGGTGCCAGTAACCCAACCTTTGCCGTTTCTCCTGTCAGTAGAAATGGTTCTGTGGGGCCCAATATCTAAGCCACAGGTGTAGGCCAGGACCTGGACTTGGTTGTCAGAGGTTATTTGAGACACACGCTATTGGGAGCATTTAATAGGTAGTGGGAGCTCATCCCCACTACCATGCCTGGCTATAACGACCTTAAGGAACTACAAGTCGATAGCTCCCCGAAAAATGACTGAACAGGATGATTGGGTTGCTTTTATTGGTCAAGTCACTGAGTTGAAGAGCTGTGGAGAAATGTTGCAGCTTTGTTAGGCCACATCTGGAGTATTGCACTCAAGTCTGGTTGCCCCATCATAGAAAGAATGTGAGGTTTTAGAGACAGTATAGAAGAGGTTCACCAGGATGCAACCTGTATGAGAGGCTATGTGATATAGGGAGAGGCTGGAGTAGTCTGGGTTGTTTTATCTGGAGCGTTAGAGGCTGAATGGAGACCTGATGTATGTTTATAGAACTATATGAGGCATAGATAATGTAGACAAGCCAGTGTGTCTTTTCCCAGGGTCCAAATACCCTATACGAGAGGGCATACATTTAAAGTGCAAATGGGTAAACTCGGAGGTGATGTGCTGGGCAGGATTTTTACACAGGGAGTTGTGGCTGTCTGGAATGTGCTGCCAGGGGTGGTGGAGGAGGAAAATACGGCAGGGGGGTTTAAGAGGCACATGAATGTGTGGAGTGAGATAGCTTATGACATTATGTAGGCTGAAGGGATCAATTTAGTTAGGCATTTAATTGCTAGTTTAATTAGTTTGGCCCAATATTGTGGGCCGAAGGGTGTGCTCTTGTGCTGTGCTGTTCTATGTTCTAAGTTCTATTCTTGAAGGGTATCACTGGACTAGATGGGATTTTATAACTATTGATAGTTTTAATGAAAACACTTAACAGATTAGGAAAGAGAATCTGAACACGAGGAAATCTGCAGATGCTGGAAATTCAAGCAACACACACACACAAAATGCTGGTGAATGCAGCAAGCCAGACAGCATCCAAAGGAAGAAGCACAGTCAACGTTTTGGGCCAAGACCCTTGATTTATCTTAGATGCTGCCTGATCTGCTAACTGTTTACAGCATTATATGTTTTTATTTCAGAATTTCTTGCATTTTTTTGTCACTGATCGAGTCTTTAAATTGCACATTCAGTACTTTGAACTTTAATTCCCAAACAGCCATAGCGGGATTTGTGCCCATATCTCTGGATTATTTGTCCTGCATAACTGCTCCAATAGCATATACACAATATTACAGTCCCACACATTGAAAATAATCAGCAAGATAAACAGAGAGTGATAATTTTTGACAGTGGTAGCTTGGAAGTGTAGCTTAAAATTTACTCCACTGCCTCGCTCATTTTGGGATGGAATTTGAAAGGATGAGGGGTAGTCTATGGTGAAACGCACTGCAGAACCAACACTATTCTGGGAGCTGAATTGTGAAGGAAGGCAGTTTTTTTAAAAAACTTCTTCGAGTGCAAGAAGGGCGAGACTGTGCAGGCGCGTGACGTCAGCAGGACCGCGCAGAGAGTTTAAAAAGGTGACCACCCTATACAGCGGGCGGCTGTTGGAGCGGGCAGCGGAGTGAGTGGTGGCAGAGTGTAGGGTTTGGCTTCAACGGGCTTCGGCGATAAACGGGAAGAGGCGACAGCGAAGCGCCAACTCTTTTTTTTCTCCCCCCCCCCACCCCTTTCGCGAATCGGCCCGGACAGACAGGAACAGCAGGGCTCTCACAGCTAACGGTTTAAAAAGTTTGTCTGTTTGGCGAGGTAAGTGGGTGAGTAGACTTATTTTTCCTGTTTCATTCGTGTAGAATTAGATAGCATGCCTGCAGGGTTAGTGCTTTGTTCAGGGTGTCAGATGTGGGAATCCTGGGAGACTTCCAGCCTCCCTGATGGTCACATCTGCGCCAGGTGCACCGAGATGCAGCTCCTCAGAGACCGTGTTAGGGATCTGCAGCTGCAGCTTGATGACCTACTGCTTATCAGGGAAAGTGAAGAGGTGATAGACAGGAGCTACAGGGAGGTAGTCATCCCTAGGCTACAGGAGTCAGAACACTGGGTCACTGTCAAGAGAGGGAAGGGAAATGCCCGGATAGTGGAGAGCACCCCTGTGGCTGTCCCCCTCAGCAACAAATATCTTGTTCTGGATGCTGTTGAGGGGGATGACCTGACGGGGGACGCCCACGGTGACCAGGTCTCTGGCACTGAGCCTGGCGTTGTTGTGCAGGAGAGAAGGAGGGTGAAGAGAAATGCGGTAGTCGTGGGGGATTCCATAGTCAGGGGAATAGACAGGAGATTCTGTGAGCCTGACAGAGATACCCACATGGTGTGTTGCCTCCCAGGTGCCAGGGTACGGGATGTCTCGGATCGGGTCCTGAATATTCTAAGGGGGGAGGGTGAGCAGCCAGTTGTCTTGGTACATGTTGGTACCAATGACATAGATAGGACAAAGGAGGAGGTCCTGAAGAGAGAATTCCAGGAGTTAGGAAGGAAGCCGAGAAGCAGGACCTCCAGGGTAGTAATCTTGGGATTGCTACCTATGCCATGTGCTAGCGAGGGCAAGAGTAGTCGGATCAGGCAGATGAGTGCCTGGCTGAGAGACTGGTGTAGGGGGCAGGGCTACAGATTCTTGGATAATTGGGATCTCTTCTGGGGGAAGTATGACCTGTTCAAAAAGGACAGGTTACACCTGAACCCGAAGGGGACCAATATCCTGGCGGGAAAGTTTAATAGAGCTGTTAGGGAGGGTTTAAACTAATTTGGCAGGGGGATGGGAACTGAAATGATAGAGCGGAGGAAGGGGAAAACAGAAATAAATCTAAGATAGTGAGCAGTAAAGATGTCAGGAAAGACAGACAGGTGATGGGGCAAATGTGTAGCCATTGGGATGAGTTGCAGTGCAATAAAGTTGCAGTAAAATCAAAGCAAGAAGTATCAAATACTGATCTTAAGGTGTTGTACTTAAATGCACGCCGCATACGAAATAAGGTGGATGATCTTGTTGTACAGCTACAGATTGGCAGGTATGATATTGTGGCCATCACTGAGACCTGGCTAAAGGATGCATGTCTCTGGGAGCTGAACGTCCAAGATACACGGTGTATCGGAAGGATAGGAAGGTAGGCAGAGGGGGAGGCGTGGCTTTATTGGTAAGAAATGATATTAAATCATTAGAAAGAGGTCATATAGGATCGGAAGGTGCAGAATCTTTATGGGTTGAGCTAAGGAATAGCAGGGGTAAAAGGACCCTGATGGCAGTTATTTATAGGCCTCCAAACAGCTGCAGGGATGTGGACTACAAATTACAACTGGAAATAGAAAAGGCTTGTCAGAAGGGCAGTGTTATGATAATTGTGGGGGATTTTAACATGCGAGTAGATTGGAAAAATCAGGTCGGCACTGGATCTCAAGAGAGAGAATTTGTAGAATGTCTGCAAGATGACTTTTTAGAACAGCTTGTTGTTGAGCCCACTAGGGGATCGGCTGTACTGGATTAGGTATTGTGTAATGAACCGGAGGTGATTGGAGAGATTGAGGTGAAGGAACCCTTAGGAGGCAGTGATCATAACATGATTGAGTTCATTGTGAAGTTAGAAAAAGAGAAGCTGAAATCTGATGTGTCGGTGTTTCAGTGGAGTAAAGGAAACTACAGTGGCATGAGAGAGGAACTGGCCAAAGTTGACTGGAAAGGGACAATGGCGGGAAAGACGGCAGAGCAGCAGTGGCTGGAGTTTATGCGAGAAATGAGGAATGTGCAAGACAGGTATGTTCCAAAAAAGAAGAAATTTTTGAGTGGAAAAAGAATGCAACCGTGGTTGACAAGAGAAGTCAAAGCCAAAGTTAAAGCTAAGGAGAGGGCATACAAGGAAGCAAAAATTAGTGGGAAGACAGAGGATTGGGAAGTCTTTAAAACCTTACAAAAGGAAACCAAGAAGGTCATTAAGAGAGAAAAGATTAACTATGAAAGGAAACTAGCAAATAATATCAAAGAGGATACTAAAAGCTTTTTCAAGTATATAAAGAGTAAAGACAGGTGAGAGTAGATATAGGACTGATAGAAAATGATACTGGAGAAATTGTAATGGGAGATGAGAAGATGGCAGAGGAACTGCACAAGTATTTTGCATCAGTTTTCACTGAGGAAGACAGCAGGATACCGGACACTCAAGGGTGGCAGGGAAGAGAAGTATGCGCAGTCACAATTACGACAGAGAAAGTACTCAGGAAGCTGAATAGGCTAAAGGTCGATAAATCTCCTGGACCAGATGGAATGCACCCTCGTGTTCTGAAGGAAGTAGCTGTGGAGATTGCGGAGGCATTAGTGATGATCTTTCAAAAGTCGATAGATTCTGGCATGGTTCCGGAGGACTGGAAGATTGCAAATGTTACTCTGCTATTTAAGAAGGGGGCAAGGAAGCAAAAAGGAAATTATAGACCTGTTAGCTTGACGTCGGTGGTTGGGAAGTTGTTGGAGTCGATTGTCAAGGATGAGGTTACAGAGTACCTGGAGGCATATGACAAGATAGGCAGAACTCAGCATGGATTCCTTAAAGGAAAATCCTGCCTGACAAACCTATTACAATTTTTTGAGGAAATTACCAGTAGGCTAGACAAGGGAGATGCAATGAATGTTGTATATTTGGATTTTCAGAAGGCCTTTGACAAGGTGCCACACATGATGCTGCTTAACAAGATAAGAGCCCATGGAATTACAGGAAAGTTACATATGTGGATAGAACGTTGGCTGATTGGCAGGAAACAGAGAGTAGGAATAAAGGGATCCTATTCTGGTTGGCTGCCAGTTACCAGTGGTGTTCCACAGGGATCAGTGTTGGGGCCACTTCTTTTTACATTATACATCAATGATTTGGATTATGGAATAGATGGCTTTGTGGCTAAGTTTGCTGACGATATGAAGATAGGTGGAGGGGCCGGTAGTGCTGAGGAAACGGAGAGTCTGCAGAGAGACTTGGATAGATTGGAAGAATGGGCAGAGAAGTGGCAAATGAAGTACAATGTTGGAAAGTGTATGGTTATGCACTTTGGCAGAAAAAATAAACGGGCAGACTATTATTTAAATGGGGAAAGAATTCAAAGTTCTGAGATGCAACGGGACTTAGGAGTCCTCGTATAGGATTCCCTTAAAGTTAACCTCCAGGTTGAGTCGATAGTGAAGAAGGCGAATGCAATGTTGGCATTCATTTCTAGAGGAATAGAGTATAGGAGCAGGGATATGATGTTGAGGCTCTATAAGGCGCTGGTGAGACCTCACTTGGAGTACTGTGGGCAGTTTTTGTCTCCTTATTTAAGAAAGGATGTGCTGACGTTGGAGAGGGTACAGAGAAGATTCACTAGAATGATTCCGGGAATGAGAGGGTTAACATATGAGGAACATTTGTCCGCTCTTGGACTCCTTGTATTCCTTGGAGTTTAGAAGAATGAGGGGACACCTCATAGAAACATTTCAAATGTTAAAAGGCATGGACAGAGTGGATGTGGCAAAGTTTTTTCCCATGATGGGGGAGTCTAGTACGAGAGGGGATGACTTCAGGATTGAAGGGCGCCCTTTCAGAACAGAAATGTGAAAAAATTTTTTTAGTCAGAAGGTGGTGAATCTATGGAATTTGTTGCCACGGGCAGCAGTGGAGGCCAAGTCATTGGGTGTATTTAAGGCAGAGATTGATAGGTATCTGAGTAGCCAGGGCATCAAAGGTTATGGTGAGAAGGCGGGGCAGTGGGACTAAATAGGATAAAATGGATCAGCTCATGATAAAATGGCGGAGCAGACTCGATGGGCCGAATGGCCTACTTCTGCTCCTTTGTCTTATGGTCTTATGGTCTTATGTTCTGTAGAGAGAATTCTTTATGTAGTGAAATCCTAGCCTCAGTTATGTCAAACTGGCGGAGTTGTACAGCGAGGTGCTGTTAAAATAAGAGGAAGTGGTCTGGCTCATGAATGTCATTAACAAAGGCCCTCTCATCTAGGAACGCCATGTCTTTGGGATAGTTCACAGGAAAGAACAAAGTTTTAGCAAAACATCATCACAAAAAATAGTCCATAAGAGACTGTAAAATATGTACAGGATTTCAATTGCCAAGGATAAACCTGGAAGTAAAAGTAAAGTTAGGGTGACCTGATAAATTGAATTGAGACAATGAAAATAGAGGAACAATGTATTCCCCTGGGCAATTCAAGCACAACAAGAAAGGCATAACACTGGAAGCTTTGAATTTATTGCAAAATTTTAATCTGAAAATAGTGCACTCTTACAAATACTTCAATTCTGGCAGTCTTGTGCATCAGAAGTAGCTACAGAGATCGGGGCAAGGGCAAACAGAATAAAGTCAGGAATGGAGTTGTGTTTTGAAGACAGTGTGTCAGACCAATAAAGGAAGCTGGGATTCCATGAAAACATGATCCAGGATTTTTTTTCAGGATTTTCAGAAGGAGCCATGGATTTGAATTCCTTTGGATTCATAATCAAGACTGTGTGATTTGTTTGAATTACTGCCAACTATAGATATAAAACAGGTTTAATGTGACTTTTGCCTGATGCCCAACTCCAAATGAGCGATCTAGGGTTATTACTGTGGAATGATTGTGATTTGTAGATAATCATGTAATATAAAATGCAAAGACAATCTTTCCCACATGATTTATTAATTTCTCTAGTTTCAAGTGTAAAGTTTGGGATTCTTTTAAACTATTATTGCTTATTAAATGTAGTCCAGCTGAACATGGAAAATAAAACTGGTTTTGTTAGTATATCGATTGAAGGAAAAAGATTCAATGTTTCAAAGATCCATTTATTATCAAAGTATACAACTCTGAAATTTGTCTTCTCCAGCTAGCCATGAAACCAAGAAAGGAAAGAAAGGCAGCATGATCATTAACACTCAGATTCTTCCTCCCCGCACAAAAATTGAACAAAAATGGAACAGGTACATTAACCCCCAAATCCCACTACTGCACACACAAAAACACAAAAATACAAAACGAACATGACTGAAAAAAGTCTATAGTCCATGTCCACAACCAAAACACAGAAAACCTGGGCAACATTCTCCCTCCCCATTGCAGAGCAATCTTACCAGCAATAAAACAGCAGTTACCCCTCTCTGTAGCACAGCAATCTTACCAGCGATAGAAAGGCTGTTTCCCCTCTCTGATTGCAGAAGAATCTCACCATTGATAAAAGACAGTCTCCTCTCTGTGTAGTGGAGTGATCTCACCAGCGATAAAAAGGTAGTCTCCCTTCTCTGACAGCAGAGCGATCCCCCAGTGATGAAAAAGTAGGTAGCCAGTGTTTCAATCTCCCTCATCATTTTAATCAGCAAACAATGGAAGTATTAATTGGCAAAATGGAGTTGAACACTGGCTCACAGCCTTCTTGTGTTTTGTATATGTAATTAATTTATATCACTTTGTAGAGATCTGTTTTCACTTTGACTCGAAAGTTTTTTTTCTGTTGATCAGTGTCAAAAACTGCCAAAATTAGGACTGTGACTCAATGTTGTAAAACAATAAAACATGAAAACTTCCGGGGGGGGGGGAGAAGAATACTTTTTATAAGCATGGTAGGAGCAGTATTAGGCTATTTGGCCCATCAGAGGTTGTTCTGTCATTTGATTATAGCCGAATTTTTTCAGCTTTATTTTCTCACCTTCTCCCCATAACCCTTATCCCCTTACTAGTCAAAAACCTGTCAGATTCTGTTTTAAATATACCTAATGACTTAGACGCCACAGAAAAAAGCATTCCAGAGATTCACCAGCTTGTGGTTGAAGAAATTCCTCTTCTTCTCAATTTTATAGAAATGTCCCTTTATTCTGAGGTTGTGCGCTTGGACTCTGGACTTTCCCACTACTGGAAATATTCCCTCCACATCCATTCTATCCAGGACTTTATGTATTCAATAAGTTTCAATGTAATCCTTCTTCGTCTATTTGAACTTCATTGAGTATACGTCACAGACATTAAACACTCCTCGTATGTTAAGGTTTTCATTCCTGGGACCATTCCTGTGAATCTCCTCTGCAACCTCTGCAGAGCCAGCACATCTTTTCTTAGATGCTGACCCCAAAATTGCTCACTATGTTCCAAAAGTAGTTAGACCAATAACTTATAAAGCCTCAGAGTATGTTCTTGCATTTATATTATAGTCTTAAATCCATGTTAGATCATCTGAGATGACATCAAAAACACATTATTTTGAAATAATATTTGGATCTGCAATTTATTTTCTTTGTTTTATTTTGGCTTTCATGATCTATTTAAATGATGCAACTTTGTGGAAGAGAAGATTGCTGATAATGTCACCACTGGGTCAACTGGACAAGAAGGTAATGTAACATGACAGGACTTCAGTCATCCCATCGTGTAATTACTTTTAGGCTTTATTGCTTTGTTGCAATGACTTAATGAGACTAGATGTGACTTTCACATGCAGTACTGCACAAAAATCTTAGGCACATATATATAGCTGGGGTGCCTTAGACTCTTGCACAGTACTGTATTGGTCAACGTGGAGCGGAGAGCCGGTTTGTAAGTCTGGCGGGAGCAGAGTATGTTGGGAATGGTGAGGGTGGAGTGCCGCAGGAGGGGTGTGGGACAAGGGGCAGAGAAGGAGTGCCAGGCGTGCGGGCAGAGCAGGTGCCAGCACACCCAGCCCTGAGACAACAGACAAGGTCATCTGATTCCAAACAATTAGTTTGTTCATCGTTACACAATGTCTCTCTGGTGCTTCCTGCTCCCTTTCCTCTTCATTCCCCTTTTCTCCAACCATGATTCCCCTCTCCCTGCCCCCTTCCCACTCTCAGTCCACAATAGAGACCCATATCAGAATCAGGTTTATCATCACTCACATATGTCATGAAATTTGTTTTTTCTTTGTGGCAACAATACAGTGCAATACATAAAATTACTACTGTACTGTACAAAAGTCAGGCTATATACAGTATGTACTGTATGTGTCTCTGACTTCTGTGCAGTACTGTACTCCTCTGTGGCAGACCACTCCCAAAGTTTCTAACACAAACACAATGTACAAATCTGGTTATAAGTATAAATTTTCCCTCCTATTTCTCAAAACAGTGAAGGTGTTTACAATATTAAAGAGTTTCATCATTAATTAAATTCTGCTGACTAATTTTAACAGTGTAGATCGGTCAGAGCTCTTACAAGTGAAGAGTTCCTTCTTGGTTATGCTATTTTTAAATTGGGGGTTGCTAGGCAGCGTGGATCAAAGTCAGAAGAGGGTCTATTCCACATTGTATCACAATAAATAAATAAATAATAAAACCATTGATCCTTTCAAATACTGAAACACCAGTTTGACAACATTTATTAGAAGATTGTCACTACGGGTTTCATGTGAATGGTTCAGTACTCTGAGAGCAATTAAGGATAGAAAATAACTACTGACCTTGCCAGTGATGACCACCTCCCATAAATGGGTTAAAATGAGGTCTTCCACACACTTCAGAAAAGAATGTATCCTGGACAGGGATTTGAGTGAGGAATCAAAGAAAGTTGACCGAGTGAATAGTGCTCTGTGACCCTCTGGAATATAAACGGGGAAAATAAACGTGACATCTTTCTCCTAATTTTGGTTCATCAGGGACAATAATTCTCAACAAAAAATAAAAATGATGCTTATTAAGATAATCCATCAGTTTAATAATTACATTCAGTCAAATTAAAAACTCACTGAGGGAACAGCTTGCCACATTAATCAAGTTTCCCTAGAATGGAATTTCTGGATCATACTGACATCAATGGCATATTTTAATTAATTAATTTCTATGTACCATGTACAAAAAACCATTTAGCACCCAAAATTAATTAATTTTTTACCTGCATACATTTATGATGATTTCAAAAAATGATTAAAATTATCTATAATCATAAAAATTATCTATGAGCAAGCCTAGTTACCCATATCTATGAGCTGTGGAAAGCTGTGAGAACCTACTATTTACAAGCATGGTCTCACAGCTTTCTATAGCTGCTACCTAATACTTTCCATTTGAATTTATGCACCTCTTCAGTGAACATCAAGTTTACTTGTAAAGGTCTTAACTTTACAGAACTTTACAATATCTATAGGGTAAGGATGTCACTATCAACTGCAAACAGTATTAATGATTTGCTTTACAACTAATGGTCCTGCACTTTCAGAATGTAGGATTAAAAATGTTTGGAAGCTAACACGATTTTCTCCCCACACACAGAAGAATAAAATAGAAAGCTAATCTGAGCTGTCTTAAAATTGATGTTCCTCTCAAAGACTCATTGAATAGATCTGAATTACCAACGTCCTTGAATGGAAAGACATACAAAACGTAGAGAATACAGCCCTGTCCATCACTGCAGAAGACCTCCCAACCACTAAGTACATTTACATGAAATACTTTCTCAGGAAAGCAGCATCCATCATCAGGGACCCCCCACCACCCAGAGCATGCTGTCTTGTCACTGCTGCCATCAGGAAGAAGGTACAGGAGTCTCAGGACTCACATCACCAGGTTCAGAAACAGTTATTACCCCTCAACCATCACACTCTTGAACCAAAGAGGATAACTTCACTCAGCTTCTCTTGTCTCATTGTTGAAGTGTTCCACAACCCGTGGACTCATTTTCAAGGACTCTTCATCTCATGTTCTCAATATTCATTGCTTATTTATTAATTATTATTATTATTTCTTCTTTTTGTATTTGCACAGTTTGTTGATTTTTGAACTCTGAATGAACACTGTACTTGGGCAGTCTTTCATTGATTCTGTTACGTTTACTATTCTGCAGATTTATTGAATATGCCCTCAATAAAATAAATCTCAGGGTTGTAAGTGGTGAAATACATGTACTTTGATAATAAAATTTACTTTGAACTTTGAATTAGCTGCAAAACTGTTACAAGCCTGCTGAAAAATGAAAATAGCAATAGGATAACTGTTCCTCACCTGGTATATATTTTATTCATAATGTAACTACTTTCTGTAGTATTGAGCTTTCTTTTAATAATTTTCATATTTTAAATATTTTCATCTCCATTGGTTGTACAGGCATAAAGCACATCAATCAACTTGGCATATCGGAACTTCAGCCACATTAATACATTAGATTTAAGACTGGCTAATCATTAATAAGATCAGTAAATAAAAATATATAGTGTTAAGGTTATTCACATAATCACCTGTCAGTAAATAACTTCCAATATGGAAGTACAAGGTTGCCAATAAACTGCAGTTTAAAGTAGTTCCAGTAGTAAGTTAAAATGCTAAGTTGAAGCTCAGCTTAGAAAACCAAATGTGCCTATCTGCAAACTTGAGATGCACTATGTAACCTTTATCAGATACCTTCCAGGTGATAGTTCAGTAGAGCCATTTAGAAACTTTGTGGCCAGCATTAAAGAAAAAGAAACATTATATAGTTTATTTATTCATTTGTTTATTTATTGAGATACAATGCAGAATAAGCTCTTCAAGCCGTGGCACTCAGCAATGCCCGATTTAACTCTAACATCGTCACAGGACAATTTATAATGACCAATTAACCTACTAACTGGTATGTGCTTGGACTGTGAGAGGAAATGAGAGCACCCAGAGAAAACCCATGCGTTCCACAGGGAGGATGTACAGACTCCTTACAGATGATGTCAGAATTGAACTCTGAACTCCGATGTCATGTGCTGTAATAGCATCACTCTAATCACTATGCTGCAATAATGCCCCACAATAATCTTAGATCAGTCATTGAGCAGTAGGGGGAAATTATGGTCTTCATCCATTCACACTATAAGAAACAGCCCTTAGAGAAAATAACAAGATATTTTAACAGAGCTTTTGTTCTTGGGTCAAGGTGTTGTTTTGGTTCCATTTTCAGTGGAACAAAATGGAGCCTGCATGCTAACTGTGACCAGAACTGATCTTTGACTCCATTTCCAGTTTCATGTGTGAAACAAGATGGCTCTTCAGATAACCAATGAGCCTTTTGAAATGGACCCATTACACGCCAAAGTTAATGAATCAATAAGGATGCAAACTCTGGTCTGAGGCCATTGACAAGGATAATAAATCACACTATCTCCAAACTATTTTAAACTCTATCTCAGCTTCTCTAGCTCTGGTTTTTGTAGTAAGCCTTGTTGCATTTCCACTTATTAATACATATTGGTTAACAGTGGCATTAGCAATATTTCAATAGATCAGTTGTTTTCAGAGCGGTTAATAATGCTAATTCCCAAGTTATCTTAGTTATGAAGGCAAGGTACTAAAGCCTGAAGAGAGTCAGGCTTCAGTTGTGTGCTTCAGTTTACAGGATTTAAAACAGCACAGTATGTGGCTAAGAAAACTAATGAAATACTAAATTTTACAATGTTCATGTGGTACAGTGGTTATTGTTGCTGTCTTGCAAATCCAGCTTCGACCCTGAGCTTGGTATTTGATGTGTGGAATTTGTACTTTCTTCCTCTGAAAACACAGGTTGTCCCCAGATGTTCCTATGTTCTCCCACATCTCAGGGACGTGCAGGTTGGTTGGCTAATTAGTAACCAAATTCTCCTAGTATAAGAGATAAATGACATGAAAATTAGATTGGCGGGGGAATTAATGGAGATGCAAAAGGACAACTTGCTGGTGTGGACATAATGGGCCAAAGTGCCTGATTGTCTATGTCAAGAGATATCATATCAATGGAGTGCAAAGGAATTGAATGACTTCATGCATCTTTTGCTTAGCATATCCCATAACAGAGAATTTCCATGTGATGGTATTGGGCTTGCTCTCCATGAAGTACTGAACTCAAATGAAGAAGATCATATGTCCTATCCAATAGAGATAGCTACTGGAAAACCTCACTAAAGGGAGGTTATACTGTCGCCACCTACTCCTCAAAGACTAGATTACTTCCCTGTTTATCCTCCATGGCAAATTTAGCTGCCAATACCCACTATTTGAGTGGGGGGTCCTCCCCTCCCAATCAAGGAGGAGATACTTCCAGCTGACAAAGTAGTTGAACACAGTTAACTTATTTTCAGAGATACATGTTTAGGTTTAGATAAAATTCTTAAAACATATTTAAAACTCATATTGGTTTTCTATTTTATAGAAGATTTTCAATTAAAAACAATTTCCAAAACACAGGTATAATTCCTATGAGGTAAAAAAAATACCAACAAAATGCAGAAAAACGAGCCGTCTCTCGTAGAATTCAAAGGCACAGGAATGGATTCTAGTCTTTCTGTTATTCTTCATGCTCTTCCTTGACCATTCCTAACAAGTTTGACTGCTATCTAACTTGGGTGACTTCACAGAGATTCCAAACACCCAAGATTAACGCTGTGAAAGCTGTCTCTCTGAGTACACAGATCATCCCGCTATTGATAGATCAGCTATTTGACGTGCCAAGTGACAGTATCAGTCTGGTCTGCAAGCTTCTTTGAACAAAATAACTTAGCCAGTGTTCTCTAGTTTGATGCAGGCCCAGTTAATCTAATCCTATTGCCTTATGCTGAATTTCTGTGCTGTGAGCCAGCAGCCTCTGTTCTATATAGACAGTACAGTTTGTTTGTAAAACTCTCCTTTTAACTTCAGTCTGATTATTGCTTGCCATTTCTATTAAGATCTGAAGACTGGCTCCCATCTACGCCAAGAAGCTGAACAAACAATATTGGTTGGAAGTTCAACTTATTCAAAAGCAACTCTTTCATCATTTGGGGAGTTCATCTTTTGGAGAAAGAAAGGTGAATTTGGCAAAAAGACCCCTATCCCCAACCTAGCCACGGACGGTGAATATCCATCACATCCTTAACTGTAGGAAATTATTCTCTATAAACAATTGAATATCAATTCCACCCAACGTGGTTTTGCCCAACAGATATTCACTTTTTATTGATGTTTAAAATCAACCCCATGAATTTGAAACATTATGTATTCGGAAACAAGTCTTGTGTAAAATGTGTTCCTGCTTCCCAGGGAGACCTCTTCTTCTTCGCTCTCTCACTCTCTGCCTCATACACACACACGCGCACGCACACACACACACACACACACACACACACACACACACACACACACACACACTCTCTCTCTCTCTCTCTTAGACAATCCCTCAGAGTTGAGAATGACTTGCTTCCTCTCTGTTCATTGGCTCTGAGTTGGCTAATGAGACTTTGTCTCAGATGGGGTGGCAGAGTGGTTGGGAAGGTACTTGGTGAGATAGTGAGCTGCCTTGAGTACTCATACAGAGATCATGGCATATAGCCTCAAGGATATCAATACCACCTCGAATGCTCCTGTTCAAATTTCATTGTCACTGTGCTTCTTCAAGGAAGGAAGTTTAAGCACACAATTGAATCTTTTCCTCTACCTGATTAGTAAGGTCCTTCTACAACAGAGCTTAGGATTGAGTCTCTGTTTTGGGAACCTAATGCTGGGAATGTGAAAATGTGACCAGCCTAATCAGTAGCAATCTCTGCTCTCCTATGTGATCCCAAGGGCTGTATTACCTACAGTACTGTGCAAAACTCTTAGACACATGTATATAGCTAGGGTGCCTGAGACCCTTGCACAATACTGTAGTAATTTTATGTATGCACTGTACTGCTGCCAAAAAAATTCAGATTTCATGACATATGTGAGTGATGATCAACCTGATTCTGATATGGGTTTCTAACGTGGACTGAAAGTGGGAATGGGGCAGAGAGAGGGGAGTCATGGTTGGGAAAAGGGGAAGGGAGAGGGGGAGCAGTGGGAAGCATCAGAGAGACATGCTGTAATGACCAATAATTCTATTGAATCAAATGACCCTGCCTGGTACCTTAGGGCTGGGTGTGTCTGCACCTGCACCAACCCTGTGCCTGGCACTCTGCCACCTACCCTACACCCCTTGCGCAGTGCTCCATCTTCATCATCTCCAACATCCTTTGTGCCCACCAGATTTACAAACTTGCTCACCACTCCATGTTGACAAATACAATACTGAAAACAGCAGGCATCTCAATTCATGGTGCAGATACCAATAGTTAGTTTTTAAGCCCATCATCCCTACAGCAGCTTGCCAGAGTCCTCTGTCCCGAGCCAGTCTTCCATTTTGCCTCCAATTGTATCCCATCTTCTTGGTGCCTCCCTCTCCCAGGGATGAGGTCTTCAGAGCTCCTGTTGGCATTTCTGTAGCATTGGGTTTTTACTGAATGGGGTTTGCTAGCCCTATGCTCAACCCTCTCCTTTTCACAGCTGGCCTTGAGACTGTCCATGGTGGAGTTGTAAACAGCAATGCTGGTTGAAAAATCTTTCAAATTCACTGAGACTAGCAGCAAACCAATGTCAGATTTCCAGTGTCCTCTCCCAGGCCCCATCATCTACTTGTTCTATACCAGCGGTCCCCAACCACCAGGCCGCAAAGCATGTGCTACCGGGCCGTAAGGAAACGATATGAGTCAGCGGCACCTTCCCTCATTCCCTGTCACGCACTGTTGAACTTGAACATAGGGTTGCCAACTGTCCCGTATTTGCCGGGACATCCCGTATGTTGGGCTAAATTGGTTTGTCCCATATTTCCCCCGCTAAGGTAGACATTCCTATGAAACCTTCTGTGCCGAAATGGTGTGAAACGAAGAAGCAATTACCATCAATTTATATGGGGAAAAATTTTTGAGCGTTCATAACCTGACAAACCATACCAAATAACATAAAACCAAAGATAAAGAACACTAACATATAGTAAAAGCAGGAATGATATGAAAAATACACAGCCTATATAAAGTAGAAATAATGTATGTACAGTATAGTTGGGAAGATGAAGGGAAAACCGATGTGTAGGGAAAAAATCGGCAGGTACGTGAATGCGCACATCACATGCGCACCCAGGCGCCCGCGCAAGACTTCATAGTCATGGAGGTCTTTCCTGAGGTAAAGTGTCCTGGGATTTGACTGCTACTTTTGTCCCTTATTTGGCAACCCTAACTGTAAAAGACATGTTGAGGTGAGTTTAACCCTACTTGAACACCCCCCCCCCCAACTGGTCGGCCAGTCAGCAAGAATATTGTCAATATTAAACTGGTCCGCGGTGCAAGAAAGGTTGGGGACCCCTGTTCTATACTGTTTCACACACACATTTTCCCGAAATTTGGAGCTACACTAAGTTTCCTTTGGATGTCATTTTCCATATTACTTGTACAGGTCAAATGACTGTCTTCAATTACTCAAGCAGTTAATTTAAATTGGTTCAATCAACTATGCTTCAGTGGACCTGAACATTGCTGGGTTCTTCATCTGGTTACCGTTTAAAGAGGTTACATCACTAGGCAGAGAAATCAGTGCCAGGGTTTGCAAGGCCTGCCAGAGCCTTGGTTGACTGCTATTGCATGGGTTGAACCGGCTCTACATCCACCTGTCCACAAAGCTAAAGGTGGTCAAAGCTGTTGTCCTCGGATGTGAAACCTTGAGCGTGTACAGAAGACACCTTAAAATGTAGAGGGATTCCCTATGCATAGCCTGAGGTCAATCCTTGACATCCATTGGCAGAGCCCAATAGCAAACCTAGAGGTCCTCGATAGGGCAGGGGCCATGAATGTTGAGGGCACGATTGTAAAAGCACAGCTTCGAAGGACAGGGCATGTCATACACATGAAGGGTTCTTGAATCCCCAGGCAGCAACTATAAGGTGGGCTTTCGCTGGGCAAGGGGAATCGAGGCAGGTCCCATAAGAAGGTCAAAGACTGCGTGAAAGCTAACATTGCACACATTCAGCTCGTGCCAAAATGGCAGGACAGAGTGCACAAGATCGGTGTGGCTGGTGAGTTTTGATCAGAACCGCTCACAACGACCTGGAGGAGAGATGACGAGCAATACTAATGGCTGCCCAACAGAGGAGAAAAGCAATAGCAGTGGCTCCACTTCCAGACCCAGCACAGTTTTCATGTCCTTATTGTGGACGTCTCTGTTGCTCACAGCTTAGACTCAGCAGCCACCTATGAACACACACAGAACTACTCAAAAGTGTCATAGTTGGATTCGATGGACAACTAATCAATCATATCTATACATCTGGACACAGGGACCAGGGTTTACTTCAGTTTACTTTGATGGAATTGATGGGGAAAACCTGTAACTATTTATTTGTTTGAGAAACTAATTTTAAAGTTTAAAAAAATGCAGCCTGTCATTATTATCACCAAGAGGGTGATTTCCCTTAGGGTTTGTGAGTTCTTATCTGCTGCAAGCAGAATGTAAACTGATAGCGGTGTTTCAGAAAGCCATCACATACAAAGTCCATCCTTTGATCCTCTCACTTGATCACATTGTCTTAATCCTCTTAAATTTAAAAAGTGACAGATCTTGCACAACCGATAATATGTCCCTTTGATTGCATTCTGATCGGTGATGCTCCCATTGGTTGGAACCAGCTAACTTTAGCCTTTCTACATTGTAAAGCAATGGCTTGTGTTCTATCAGTAATTCTTCTTAACTTTATATATGTCACTGAGTTCACTTTGGCAAGTATTGAGTGTGCTGTTTTATTTGTTTCCACACTTTAAGAGAGGGTTTTATTGTCTGTCACAAATACGTCTCTTCTGCCAAGGCAATGATAAAAACAAATATCAGTGTATTCTCCATTTCTATCAGTATTTTCCATCCTGAATGAAGTTTTGACATTTTGTGAAAATGTACTGGCTGCTCCATATTACTTGAAATTCAAATTTAAAGAAATGTTTGATGACAAAAAAATTAGGGTAACCTTGCACAAAGAAGAACCTTTGATTTCAAATGCACAGATCAGGCAAGATTTGAGCACCTCATGGCCTTTGAAAGAAAAATTTTGGAGATGGCAAGCAATTTGTGTTATGGAGAGTGAGGATTATTATTAGTTTTAAAGTGGGGCGTGATGTGTGATTTGCCAAAGAATTGCTATAAATATCAGTTTTAACCTTTTTCGTGTTGCTGTCATGCCAAGGGATTCAAAGCCAACAGCAGAACCCCTTTTATTGAAGGCAGCCATTTCAAAATGAACATCATCTGGCACAACAAAGTACAAGATCATAGAAGGCACCTAAGTCTTCTTCTTCTTAAAGTGGAATTGCAAAGACATAGTGTTGCCTGCAAGTGGTTGCTTTACCCTAAGTTGTTCTAATTAAAGGGTTTACATGAAGGTAAATACCTTCAACTATCAGGCTCCTGAACCGACATGGATAACTTCACTCACCTCAACTCAGAACTGATTCCACAATCTATGAACTCACTTTCAAGGTCTCAGCAATTCATGTTCTCAGTATTATCTATCCATCTATCTACAGTACTGTGCAAAAGTCTTTGGCACGTACTGGTTTGCTAGGCAGCCTAAGACTTTTACATGATACTATAGTAATTTTATGTATTACACTGTACTGCTGCTGCAAAAATAGCAAGTTTCATGACATATAGTGAGTGATGTTAAACGTGATTCTGATATGGGTCTCTATTGTGGACCGAGAGTGGGAAGGGGTCAGGGAGAGGGGAGTTATGGTTGGGAAAAGGGGAAGAGGGGAGCGAATAGGAAGCACCAGAGAGAAATTGTGTAATGATCAATAAACCAATTGTTTGGAATCAAATGACCTTGCCTGGTGTCTCAGGGCTGGGTGTGTCTGCACTAGTGCCATCCCTTGCCCCTGGCATTCCTTCTCTGCCACCTCTTCCACCTTTGCCAGTCCCAACATCCTTTGCTCCCGCCAGATTTACAAACCCACTCTTTGCTCCATGTTTACAAATACAATACTGTGCAATGCTGTTAGGCACCCTGGCTATATATATATATATATATGTGCCCAAGACATTTGTGCAGTACTGTCACTATCAATCAATCTATTTATTTATTTATTTTGTACTTGCAGTTTGTTGATTATGAGCAGTTTCTCATTAATTCTATCGTCATTTTTGTTCTTCTCTGAATGCCTGCAAGAAAATAAATCTCAAAGTAGTATTTGACGACATATATGCACTTTAATATTAATTTTGAACTTTGAACTTTAAAATCCCACCTAAGAAAGTCAAGAATTTTCATGCTTTCTCTAATATTTGTTTTACACTTGTGATGTCCTTGATGGAAACTTTGTGCTAAATCTGAAGAGTAATTGTTAATAGAAGTATTATAATAGAAAAGGCTGGAATTTAAACTCAATTAATTGTAACCTCAGAAAAATCTCTGGTGCCAGTAATACTGCAGAACGAGAATGCTGGTCTGTCAGTTTATCAAAAATATTGCCAAATGAAATCATATTAATGGCAGATGCCCAGTTATCAACATCAGCCAGTAATTTTCCAATTAACTGATAGTGCCTTTAACAATAATTTCTCCCTATTCCATAAGTAATGGAACTATAAACATTTTCTCTTACGCATTTAAGATGTCACTACACATGGAAATAATAATTCCTGGAACATTGTTCAGCCAGATTCTGCTCTGAGTGGCTGTTCATTAGACTTGCACGCCCTTCGATTTATGGGCTGTTTCAAGGGCAAAAGCCCTTGAACATATGGACTTTTGTAGGACTTTTTTCAGGATGGGGTCCTGAGAGGCAACTATCTAAGTAGTATCCATTGTAGTTATGTTAGTTACTAGTAACGTCGAGACCCACTTTAAAGATCCAGAAACACTAATTTGAAGTCTTCCATTATTCAATTCAAGTTTAATTGTCATTTAACCATATATGAATACTCATGAATGCAGTCAAACAAGACCGCATTTAAATTGTTAATTAATTAAAATGGAATACAAAGAAAATACAATTAAACTGGTAGATTTTCATAAAATTTATTAGGTCCACTAAGGTACTTCATTCCTGCTCAAGTCCATAGCAAGGCAGTTGCTTCTGAACTTGCTTCTGAAATAAACAGTCATTAATATCAAACTATTCTGTTCAAGCATGATAGCAACAAAATTGAACTAGTCATTGTATTCGACCCAGAAAATGATACACCAACCCAAGCTGACCATGCAAATGCTCCTCATGAGTATCTATGGCCTTAATTGGGAGAGTTTCTATGTGAAATGGTTAGCCATAACCTGACATAGTCACACTCACAAAACCGTAAATTTTGGCTAACATTTCAGACCACATCAACATACTTGGCCATGTCCTCCTACGTTAGCAGACACACCAGAGATGATGGCATGGTAGTTTTCAAAAGGAATGAACCTCAGAGTCTTTGAAACTGACCTCTAACCACTAACGCACCCCCCCCCCACACCCCATGATGTCTCTTGATATTGGACCAAGTATGAGAAAACAAACCTCTTGTTGATTATTAACAATGTTCACAGAAAGTATGACTCCTCCTTCAGTCTATTTTTCTTTATTAACAGAGTCATGACAGTGCTAACAAGCTCTACATATTCTATTCAACAATATGCTGCTCACTGATGATCACCATGGTAACCACGGGGACCATTTTGCTCCACATATCATTGCAACAATTGTCTGAAAGAGTGGAAGTTCAGCCATGGCTTTCTACCCTCTCCTATCAGATTCCCCCCTTCTTCAGCCCATTATCTCTTTCACCAATCGACTTTCCAGCTCCTTACTTCACCCCTTCCCCTCCCCAGGTTTCATCTATCACCTACCACCTTGTACTTCTTCCTCCCCTCCCCCCAACCTTCTTGCTCTGACTTCTCCCCTTCCTTTCCAGTCCGGATGATGGGTCTCAGCCCGAAACGATGACTGTTTACTCTTTTGCTACCTGGCCTGCTGAGTTCCTCCAGCATTTTGTGTGTTGCAATGAAAGGTGTCGTTTTGTATCGATGACCAACATGGTCCAAGGATGTACTGGGTCAGCCTGCGAGTGTCCCCATGGCTCCAGTGCCAATATAAAATGCCATAATGTACTAACCCTTATTCACTGCCACCTATTGCAGATAAACATGAACTGCTGGCTCTCCCGGTAATCTAAGCACCTCTTAATGGAATGAATGTAAAAGAAGCAGAGATCCTTTGACAGAACATTGAAACTATTTGAATAGCTGCAGTCTGTGAATACGTTCAAGGCTGAGGTCGATCTTTATACTTAAGAGCAATCAAGGGCAGGCCAAGATCAATTCAGCCATGATTTTATTGTTTAGTGGAGCTGCTCATGGGTTATATTGCCCTATTCCTACTCCGGTTTCTTCAGCAGCTGATTTCCCTAACCAATCAGATTGAAGAATTGTTAATGAGCAGTACAAAACATGAACCCGTATGTCCAGGTATTAATAAAGTCAAATTCGGTACAAGGAGGATAGAATCAATGACGAATTATATTATGACAGAGAAAACAAAAGGAATATATTGCAAGTAATAACAAATAAGTCTCCATACAGGACTGTGCAAAAGTCTTAGGCACATATATACAGCTAGGGTGCCTAAGACCTTTGCACAGTACTGTATTTGTCAATATGAATGGAGAGGGAGTTTGTAAATCTGGTGGGAGCAAAAGATGTTGAAAATGGTGAGGATGGAGCGCCATGGGAGGGGTGTGGGACAGGTGGCAGAGAAAGAGTGCCAGGGGAGGGGCTGGCGCAGGTGCAGACACACCCAGCCCTGAGACACCACACAAGTTCATTTGATTCTAAACAATTGGTTTACTGGTCATTACAGAATGTCTCTCTGGTGCTTCCCCACTCCCTCCCCTCTTCCTTCCCTTTTCCCAACCACGATTCCCTTCCCCTGCCCCCTTTCCACTCTCAGTCTGCTGTAGAGACCTATATCAGAATAAGGTTAATCAGCACTCACATATAGAGAGAGAGAGATAGATAGATATTTTATTGATCCCAAAAGAAATTACAGTATCACAGTAGTATTACAAGTGCACAGATATAAATATTAGAAGTGAAGTAAAAAGAATAAAAAATAAGTTATCACAATCAGTCTAACAGGAGGAGGTCCTGTTAATGTTGCAATTTATTTATTCTGTGGTAGCAATATATAACATTACAAGAGTACTGTGCAAAAGACTTAGACATCCTAGCTATATATGTCTGCCTAAGATTTTTGTGCAGTAATATATGTAAAATTTAATTAAATCATAGCTTTTTAGTTATTTACCTGATTTTAAACTTGCCAAGTCATTTATAAAAGAAAGTACCTGCACTGAAATAGAGAAGCCCTAACCACCTCTTTTCTTGAAATGTACTCGTATGTGCAGTAAGTACTCTGAGAGAAATCAGCACACGGATAGTGAGATGTAATTTCTGTGGACCTTGTGAAGAAACAGGGCAGACTAACAACTTCTCACTTTGCAAATTTACCTGCACTGCAACCTGTTACAGAAGTTGCTGTCTGATTTCCCCATACTGACTACTGTGAGCCTCACTGTTGGGCTGCCATGAACAAATATCAGTCGTGTCTTCAACTGCAGGTACATGAAGTTATTTAAGCCCAATGATGTCAGTTGCTTCAGCACCAATAGAATACTACAAGATATGTGTGACAGTGTCTTACTGCAAAGGCACCCACTGTTTTCACCCGCCATCTCTTTCAACATAAAAGGTTACAATGTTTTCCCATTGAGTGCAAACTGTATGGCACCCTGGAGTCTCCCTTTATAGCTAGATACAGTAGAATGTATTAAACCAAGTTATTGTTTCCTCTGAGATTCAGTTTAGTGATTGCTTAGAAAGTGCTCCCATTATATGCTATATGTGCCAAAACCAGTAATTCTCCACATCTAGATCACAACAAATATGGTTCTAATTCAAGCTTGTTGCTTTGCTTTAGAACATGGGGCAAAAAAACACAGTTTTGAAAGGCATTCAAAAAGAATAAGGATTGCATCCTTTTTTTTCAGTATTGGAGAAAAGAATAGTGGTACAATTCATTTAATGTTTAAACAATCATGTTGTCTGTTCCAAAACCTGGGATTAGATAGGAAGAAATCCCCCGTTCGTGATACATTAACCCTCTTTGTAACTGCAGGGAGGAATGAATGGATGAATTTAGCCCTTCCAGCCCTTCAAGCCACATCACCAAACAACCCCCAGTTTAACCAACGCACACCAAATGCTGGAGGAACTCAGCAGCCCAGGCAGCATCCGTGGGAAAAAATACAGTCGACATTTCAGGCCGAGACCCTTTGGCAGGACTGCAGTGAAAAATATGAGGAGATTTAAAAGGTGGAGGATGGGAGAGAGAATCACAAGGTGATAGGTGAAACCGGGAGGGGGAGGGGTGAAGTAAAGAGCTGGGAAGTTGACTGGTGAAAGAGATACAGGGCTGGAGAAGGGGGAGTCTGACAGGAGAAGACAGAAGGCCATGGAAGAAAGAAAAGGGGGGAGGAGCACTAGAGGGAGGTGATGGGCAGGCAAGGAGATAAGGTGAGAGAATGGTGAAGCGGGTGGGGACATTACTGGAAGTTTGAGAAGTCAATGTTGGAGGCTACCCAGACAGAATATAAGGAGTTGTTCCTCCAACCTGAGTGTGGCCTCATCGTGACAGTAGACGAGGCCATGGATTGACATATTGGAATGGGAATGGGAAGTGGAATTAAAATGGGTGGCCACTGGGAGATTCCGCATCTTCTGGCGGGCAGAATTAACCGTAGCCTAATCACAGGACAATTTACAATGACCAATTATCCTACTAACTAGTATGTCTTTGGACTGTGGAAGGAAACTGGAGCATCTGAAGAAAACCCGTGCACTCATGGGGAGAAAATACAAGCTCCTTACAGGCAGTGGTGGAAATTGAACCTGGTTTGCTGGTACTGTAAACCAGTGTGCCAACCACCACGCTACAGTGCCACCAAAATCTCTGATGATTAAGCAAAAATGGGTTGACGAAGGGTCTCGGCCTGAAACGTCGACTGCGCCTCTTCCTATAGATGCTGCCTGGCCTGCTGCGTTCACCAGCAACTTTGATGTATGTTGCTTGAATTTCCAGCATCTGCAGAATTCCTGTTGTTTGTTGTTGACGTATGAATGTCTGGTTCTCGGCAATTGGAAGCACAGATAAATTTAACTCCTGTGCTTTGAATGGCTGATAAGCTGTATATCTGAATTACCTAAACCTGCCCAATAATGGACCTGTGATTGGCTGGCAAGTTTGAATAGTAAAATGCCACAGAATTTCAGAGATTATCTGCTGTTCCCATTCTGTGAACTTGTAATAAATAAGCTAGAGCAATTTTTAATATTAACAGAAAAAAATAACAGACTAGACTATTTCATTTCTTGGGAAATTGAAAAATAATTTTTAAGTCTCGCTTCATATGGTCAGGTAAAGTTATGAAAAGACATATCATGCCAGGCACTGTATAAGCTTGATAACAAGTTATGCTGATGCATTGGTGGAACTGCCTCACTTCAATTAGAAATTATAATTAGACTCTTAGTGCATGGCTTGAAATAAATAGTATTTTATGTAACTTTATAAAAATAATTCCAGACATGTAAAATGTATTCAGTTATATCACCTTGGATAAACTCGTTCATATATTGTATGCATTAAACAGGGACCAGTTTTAATGCTCTTCAACTGAACCAATGCATGCTTTGATTGATATTGTAGAAAGAAAGCCACCTATGAAGTCACCCTTCGTATGTTTCTTCTGACTTTGAACTTCTAATATGTGATACCCTACAGACAAGCATATTTTGTGGATCCTTGTAATTTTCTACCACAAATGGAAAATGGTTCCGCAGCCCACATTTTGTGTAATCATTTTAATGGATTAATTCTAGCTTGTATCCTGAAAACTCAAAGTGTATTTTTCCTTTCAACACTGACTTAAATAATAAATCAGTTAGATTGGATGTTTCCTTATAAAAGCTAAGTTTTTGTTACAAGCTAACTTTACGATGTGAACTCGCTTGATGGTAGTATACGGTGAAGGAGTGTGGAGGACTGAAACCATTTGTCGACTAACATTTGGCACTGTAGTCTAGTGTTCCTGTCGGGACAGGCTTCAAGATGAAGAATATAAATTCAACTAAGAGCATCTTGTAAAGAACTCAGTCTCTGAGGTATGCAGCAAGAGCTGCTGTTTGCTGGGGTCAGCAAATTTGAATTATCAACCTCCTGTTAAATTTTAGAAGCTGAAGATAAACTGTAGGATAGACAGGCAGGAGGGTAGGAGTAGGGGAGAGGCTGAAGAGACAGGACGTATGACTTGGCTGATAACTAAAGGGTTGAAGTAGAAAAGTTAGCTAAAGTGCAAGAAGGGGAAGTTGTCCAAATAAAGGAGAGAGAAATGTGCTTGTGAATGTGAGACCACGTCATTATGTTACAGAATTATATGGCTCGTCGGGCCAATGCATTCATGTCAAACAACTATTCTACCTGACCTAGTCACAGTTGCCTGCATTTCGCCAATATCTCTCTAAACTTTTCCTATCCATGTTCCTGTACCTGTCTGGTTGGTTGTCCATCTTATCCATTTGTGCAATTCTAAGACCATAAGGCCGTAAAATATAGGAGCAGACTTACACCATTTGGCCCATTGCATTTGCTCCACCATTTCAGCTCCCTGATCCATTTTCCTCTCAGCCCCAATCTCCTGCCTTCCACCCATATCCCTTCATGTTCATCCCAATCAAGCTCTTCATTAAATATACATAAAGACTTGGACTCCACAGCTGCTTCTGGCAAAGAATTTCACTGATTCATCACTCTTTGGCTAAGCAAATTCCTCCTCATCTCCATTCTAAAAGGATGCTCCTCTATTCTGAGGATGTGTCCTCTGGTCTTAGACACTCCTACTATAAGATACATCCTCTCCACATGCACCCTATCAAGACCTTTCACCATTCAATAGGATTCAAGTAGGTCACCACTCGTTCTTTTGAATTCCAGTGAATACAGGACCAGAGCCATCAAACGCTCTTCATATGACAAGCCATTTAATCATGGAATCAGTTTTGTGAACCTCCTTTGAACCATCCCCAGTTTCAGCACATCCGTTCTAACATAAGGGGCCCAAAACTGCTCACAATACTTCAGGTGAAGCCTCACCAGTGCTTTACAAAGTCTCAACCTTACATCTCTGCTTTTATGTTCTAGTCTTCTTGAAATTAATGCTAAAATTGCATTTACTTTCCTCACCACAGACTCAACCTGCAAACTAACCTTTAGGTAATCCTACACAAGGACTCCCAAGTCTCTTTGCACCTCTGATTTTCATATTTTCTTTGTATTTAGAAAAAAGTCAATCCTTTCATTTCTTCCACCAAACTGCTTGACTATACATTTCCCGACACCGTATTCCAACTGCCATTTCTTTGTCCATTCTCCTAATCTGTCTAAGTCCTTCTGTAGCTTCTCTATATCCTCAAAAGTACCTACCCCTCCAGCTATCTTTGTATCACCTGCAAACTTTGCAGCAAAGCCATCAATTCCATCATCAAAATCATTGACATATAGCGTAAGAGGAATCATTCCCAACTCGGCCCCCTGTGGAACAACACTAGTCACCAGCAGCCAACCAGAAAAGGCTCCCTTTATTCCCAGAATTTGCCTCCTGCCAAGCAGCAACTGCTTTATCCATGCTAGAATCTTTTCTGGAATACCATGGCTTGTAGCTTGTCAAGCAGCCTCAGGTATGGCACCTCGTCAAAGGCCTTCTGAAAATCCAAGTACACAACATAACTGATTCTCCTTTGTCTAGCCTGCTTGTTATTTCTTCAAAGAATTCCAACAGACTTATCAGACAAGGGAAACCACGCTGACTACGCCTATTTTATCATGTGCCTTCAAGTACCCTTAACAATTGACTCCAACATCTTCCCAACCACTGAGATCAGACTACCTGGCCCATAATTTCCTTTCTTTTGCCTCTCTCCCTTCTTGAAGAGTGGATTGACATTTTCAATTTTCCAGTCTTCTAGAACCATTCCAGAATCTAATGATTCTTGAAAGATCATTACTATTGCCTCCAAAATCTCCTCAACCACCTCTTTCAGAACCCTGGAGTGTACATCATCTGGTCCAGATGACTTATCTACCTTCAAAACTTTCAGTTTCCCAATAATCTTCTCCCTGATAATAGTAACTTCATGCACTTCATGCCCCTGACACTTGGAACTTCTGCGAGTGTCTTCCAAAGTGAATATTGATGCAAAATACTTTTTCAGTTCATTTGCCATTTCCTTGTCCTCCATTACTACCTGCCAGCATTGTTTCCCACCAGTCCAGTATCCACGCTCACCTCTCTTTTACACTTTACGTATTTGAAGAAACTTGTATTATCCTCTTTAATATTATTGGTTAGCTTTCATTCATATTCTATCTTTACCTCCTTAATGACTTTTTAGTTGCCAACTGTTGGTATTTCAAAGCTTCTTTATCCTCTAATTTCCCACTAAATTTTGCTCTATCATATGCCTTCTCTTTGGCTAATATGTTGGTTTTGACTTCCCTTGTTAGCGATGGTTGTGTCATCTTTCTTTTAGAATACTTCTTCCTCTTGGGGATAAATATATCCTGTGCCTTCCGAAATGCTTCCAGAAATTCCAGCCAGTGTTCTTTTCCAATCAAGTCTGGCCAACTCCTCTCTCATGTCTCTGTAATTCCCTTTACTCCACTGTAATACTGATATGTCTGTCTTTAGCTTCTCCTTCTCAATTTTCCAGATGAATTTGATCATATTATGATCACGGGCTAAGGATTCTTTTACCTTAAGCTCTCTAATCAATCCAAAATCATTGATCCCCAGTGGGCTCAACCATGAACTGCTGTAAAAAGCCATCTCATAGGCATTCTAGAAATTTCCTCTCTTGGAATTCTGCAACAACCTGATTTTCACAACCTACCTGCATATTGAAATCCCCCATAAATATTGTAACATTGCCCTTTTGGCGTCCATTTTCTATCTCCCATTATAAATTGTAGACCACACCCTTACTACTGTTTGGGGGTCTGCATCCAACTCTCATCAGGATCTTCTTACCCTTGCAGTTTATTAGCTCTATCCACAACTTCCAACCCTTTGTCACCTCTTTCTAATGATTTGATTTTGATTTTTACCAACAGAGCAATGCCTCCCCTTTGCCTTCCTGCCTGTCTCTTTGATACAGTTAGTATCCTTGGACATTAAGCTACCAGCTATTATCTTCTTTCAGCCACGATTCAGTAATGTCTACAACATCATACATGCCAATTTGTATCTCTGCAACAAGGTAAGAGGGTAGATCCTCTCTTCATAGGTCAAGATGGCACCTGTGTATAATGCTCCTTCGGTCGACATCTTTTGGATAGATCATGAAACCATACATTTCATTTCTCTTATGTCTTTTTATGTTTGATTTTCACCTTGGGTGTGATTTTGGAAAAGCTGGAACCTGTCATTTGCTGTTTAGAGATCGTTTGGGTGTTCCAGCTTTCTGCAGTCTCTGGGAGGATTCTGGGAGGCAGAGGCCATGTGCGAGAAGCTCATGGTGGGCAGGCTGTGCAACAAATTTCGACTCCATTTCGCCGATTAAAGCTTTCATCTTTCGCTGATTAAAGTGATGAGGGAGATTGAAGCATCGAGGTGAGTGTGGAGGGTGAGTGCTGGCTCCCTGTCTTTTGCTGAGGGATCTGCTACAGAGAGGGAAAGATCTGCTGCTGGGCCCAGAGAGTGTTGCCCAGCCAGGTTTTCTGTGATTTGGATGTGGACTTGGACTATAGCCTATTTTTTTTCAGTTCCATAGTTTTTATATTCTGTGTTTTACAGCCAATCTTTTTTGTGCGGTGAGGGAGATTTGGGGGTCGATGTATCTGTTCTGTTTTTGTTCATTTTTTTGTGGAGGGGGGTATCTTTGGGGGTTGATGAATGTACTGCCTTTCTATTCTTTCTTGGTTTCATGGTTACCCAGAGAAGAGGAATTTGAAGTTGTAGACTTTGATAATACATGAAACTTTGAACCTTGGAACCTTTGAATGATTCAATGCCTTCTGACCCATTGTCACCTCTTCCTAATGATTTAATTTCATTTTTTTTAACCAACAGAGCCACATCACCCCTCTGGCTTCCTGCCTGTCCTTTCAATACAACGTGTATCCTTGAACATTAAACTCCCAGCTAATTCTTCTTTCAGCCATGATTCGGTGATGCCTACAACATCATACATGCCAATCTATAACCGTGCTGCAAATTCATCGACCTTATTCTGTATACTGTGCACATTCAGATATAATACCTTTAGTCCTGTATTCACCTTTTTCAATATTGTCTGCCTTTTGTGTTGCAAGTGATTCTGTTTACTGCAATTTTGCCCTATCATCAGCTTCTCTTTGCTAGAAGTCTCACTACGCATTGCCTCTGTTTGTAAACCAGCTACTTCATCTTCAGCTCCCATCCCCCTGCCAAATTAGTTTAAACCTTCCTGAACAACTCAGCCAACCTGTCCACAAGAATGTAGGATCCCCTTGCTTTCAGATGTAACCTGTCCCTTTTGTACAGGTCATACTTTCCCCAAAAGAGACCATGATAATCCATAAATCCTGTCCCCTGCTGCAGTTCCCCAGCCATTTATTCACCTGCCAAGTCACCCTATTCGTACCCTTACAGGGACGTGGCACAGGCAGCAATCCTGAGATTACTACCCTGGAGGTTCTGTTTATCAGCTTTCTACCTAGCTCCCTAAAGACTCTCTTCAGGACCTCCTCACCTTGTCTATCTATGTCATTGGTGCCAATCTGTACCAAGACTTCTGACTGCTCATCCTCACCCTTGAGAATGCTATGGACACAAAAACATGCCATGTTCAGAAACACAGTAGTAGGCAGCCGTCGATTCCAGGTCTTCATAGGTTTGTGCCTCTGATGGACTGTGTCCTCTCCAGGGTGCAAGCCTGGGCGGGAAGATTTGAAGAACCGGCTGTTGCTCATGCAGCGGGTTCCCCCTCTCCACGTCACTGATGTAGTGCAAGGGAAGGGCAAGCACTGATACAGCTTGGCACCAATGCCATCACGGAGGTGGCCAGAGTGAAGTTGTAAACCACATCAAACTGCCTTAGGTACCCCAGCTCCGGATTTCTTCCCAAAGCCTCTCCCATGGGTGGGTATGGCCGCAAGGCAGCAGAGGTTTAAAATCAGAAATTTCCTTTTCCTAGGTGGGCTGCTGTTCAAGGCTGTCAAGCCCCACCTGCCCGAAGCAACTGGTTTTGGTCCGCCTTTTCCCCTTCTCTTGTCAATAGAAACAGTTCCGCCGGGACTAGTAGCTAAGCCACACGTGAAGGCCAAGAGTTGGACTTGATTGTCAGAGGCTGTTAGAGTTGCCCACCATTAGGAACACTTTATAGGTAGTGGGAGCTTATCCCCATTACCACCCCGGCTGTGACAACCTTAGGAACCATAGAAACATAGGAAATCTACAGCACATTACAGGACCTTCAGCCCATAATGTTGTGCTGACCGGTAATCTACTCTAGAAGCTGCCTAGAATTTCCCTACTGTGTAGCCCTCTATTTTTCTAAGCTCCATGTACCTATCCAGGAGTCTCTTAAAAGACCCTATTGTATCCGCTTCTACCGCTGTTGCTGGCAGTGCATTCCATGCATCCACCACTCTGTGTGTGAAAAACTTACCTTGGACCTCCCTCTTGTACCTACTTCCAAGCACCTTAAAACTATGCCCCTTCATGTTAGCCATTACAGCCCGGGAAAAAGCCTCTGGGTATCTACATGGTCAATGCCTCTCATCATCTTATACACCTCTATCAGGTCACCTCTCATCGTCTGTCACTCCAAGGAGAAAAGGCCAAGTTCACTCAATCTATTCTCGTAAGGCATGCTGTCCAATCCAGGCAACATCCTTGTGAATCTCCTCTGCACTCTCTCTATTGTATCCACATCCATGACACGATCCAAGACATCCCTGATTCTGGCACCAGGGAGGCAACATACGGTCCGGGTGTCTCTATCAATTCTGTGTGTGTTTGTCGTTCGCTATTAAGTCCAAGTGAGCAACATAGTCGTCCACACTATGGACATGAAAACAGTGCTGGGTCTGGAAGTGGAGCTACTCATACTGTTTTCCTTCTCTGTTGGGCAGCGATTAGTACTGCTTGGTTGTTGTGAGTGGTTCTAACCAAGGCTAGCCAGCCATACTGGTCTTGCGCACTCTCTGCCAGCCATTTCGGTACAAGCCCATCATGTGTAATGTTAGTTTTCACGCAGTCTTTGACCCCCCTTATGGGGCCTGCCTTGATTCTTCTTGCCTAGCGAAAGCTCACCATATAGTGGCTGCTTGGGGATTCAAGAATCCTTCATGTGTATGACATGCCCTGTCCTCCGAAGCTGTGCTTTTACAATCATGGCTTCAACACTCATGGTCCCTGCCCTGTCAAGGACCTCCAGGTTTGTGGCTGGGTCCTGCCAACGTATTGACAACGTATCAGTTTACGCATATGGAATCTGCCTAAATGTCTTTGAAACATCGTAATTGTACTCATCTCCACACAACTTCTACACTCGGCAGAAGTTTCCCCTCAGGTTCCTTCTAAATATGTCCTGGAGCTTTGCTGGCATAAAAAGGGAGAAGGAGTGGGGCTCACTGGAAGGGGGAGAATAGGAAGGTTTGATTGTAGGCTGCATTAAAATGAAAGGAATTCTGACCATCAAAGGTGTGTCAACTTGTCCTGAGAGGAGAAGACGGCGGCGCGCCTGCGTGTGCGCAGCCCTCTGGTGAAAAATGATATCGTATCTGTTAAATAGGGGCCGTGGACAATTCTGATTTGATGGAGAATGGACGTGAAAGCACAGAGGAACATCTGGAGAAATTTCTGAAACGCCCGTTCGCTGCTGTTGTTACTGCGTGATCGGGAATCTTCCGGAGGGTAGGCCTCAAAATCCCCGGCCTTGCCTGCTTTTGGCGACCAAGAAGGTGACTCAGAGGCGGATTGTGGTCGGGCATGGCAGGGAGAGTTTTTCTTCCTTCTCCCGTCTACGCGAGATGTGGGACATTTGAGAAACTTTGAACTTTACTGTGCTCGTGGACTTCTTCATCAAGTTATGGTATAGAGCACTGTTGTAACTATATATTATATTTATGTGGTTTTGTCAGATTTTTTTCAGTCTTGGTCTGTTCTGTGTTTTGTGATATCACACTGGAGGAAATAATGTATCATTTCTTAATACATGCACTACTAAATGACAATAAAAGAAGACTACGTGTCTTCATAATCTAATCTAATATAGAAATTTAGCAATACAGAATGTTCTCCAATTTTTAGAACTGTCATTGATTAATTAGTCTCTAATTGGTGTTTTGTCTGCTTTTGGAATCACAATATATGAATGTTTCTGTCACAAAGAGATGAATTGTGAGGGTCCTTCCCTCCATGAAGGGTCATTCTCTGCATGGAGGGTCAAATTACACTATCAATGAAGGGAGACATAAACTCCTGAGCCTCTGACCAGAAATGGTGCAACAAGTGGTGCAAAGCAGCTGGTTCCATCTAAAGCTGTACTGAAGTCCAAGATGAGTCCGTCTGCTGCAGGTTTGTGACTGAGTGAGTGCAGGTTTGAAAGTATGGGAGAGAACGATCCTTGAAGGCCTCATTCCCATCAGCGTTGTCTCTCCTCAGACTAACCAGCTCTGAACAGAATTGCAAATAAACGACAGACTTGCTGTGCAGATTTTAAGGACGGATTCTAAGTGTCCATTAATAATTCAGATTCAAACCTTCTGAAATAAGCGCATGTATGAATTTGGGTGGAACGCAGCAGGCCAGGTAACACCTATAGGAAGAGGTACAGTCGACGTTTCAGGCTGAGACCCTTCGTCAGGACTAACTGAAAGAAGAGATAGTAAGAGAGTTGAAAGTGGGAGGTGGAGGGGGAGATGAAATTAGTCAGTTTCAGCCTGTATATGCTTTGCTTCTTTTCCTTCCACTTTGCTAGCCTGAATAGAGTTAAGAAGCAAACCGGGGTCACATCGATGATAAGTAGGCACCTTGGGCTATTTAAACTATGAAAAAATTAAGCAGGCAGGTGCAGTCATGCTGACAGTGATGAATAGCAAAGTATTCTGTAAAATACAAAGGGATGACAAACTCAGGCAAAACATCTGCTGAATGTTCCAGCACTGTCAATCCATAATCGTTAAACTTCTTCATATCTGCCTTAAAATCTCAAGTATAACCAGCAGTGAAATAGTTCATAGATCAGCGCGAGTCAGATGCTCGCAGCCAGGAGTGAAGGAGTTGCATTCACCGTTCAGCCCGTTGTCAGCGGCCCATAACGTGTTGGAGACTTCAGAACCTATCCACTGTAACACCTCTGTAGGGTGTGCGAGACCAGGACAAGCAGCCTTCAGATCATTCTCAGGCACCTCACTGTGTGAGATGTAAATTAGAATAACTTTTACAATATTCATTTTCAAAAGAGAAATACAGCTGGAATTTAGAGAAAGATAATATTTTAAAACATATATTTCTCTTGACCTTAGGGTACTCAGGGTACTTGGAGGCAGATGATAAAATAGGCCACAGTCAGAATGGTTTCCTCAAGGGAAAATCTTGCCTGACAAATCTGTTGGAATTCTTTGAAGAAATAACAAGCAGATAAGGCAAAGGAGAATCGGTTGATTTTATGCAGTTGGATTTTCAGAAAGCCTTTGACAAGGTGCCACATGTGAGGCTGCTTGACATGGTATTACAGGAGAGATTCTAGCATGCATAAAGCAATGGCTGACTGGCAGGAGGCAGACCGATGGTGATTAGTGGTGTGCCACAGGGGTCTGCCTCGAGGCTGATTCTTTTTACGTTATATGTCAATGATTTGGATGATGGAATTGATGGCAAAAAAGTAAAGTTTGCAGATGATATGAAGATAGGTGGAGGGGCAGGTAGTTTTGTGGAAGTAAAGAGGCTACAGGAGGATTTAGGCTGATTAGAAGAATGAGCAAAGAAATGGCAGATGGAATACAGTGTTGGCAAGTGTATGGTCATTCAGTTTGGTAGAAGGATTGACTATTTCCTAAATGGAGAGAAAATACAAAAAAGCTGAAGAGCAAAGGGACCTGGGAGTCCTTGTGCAGGGTTCCCTCATGATTAATTTGCAGGTTGAGTCTGTGATTGTTAGCATTCAATTGAAGAGGACTAGAATATAAAAGCAAGGATGTGATGTTAAAACTAAATAAAGCACTGATGAGGCATCACTTGGAGCATTGTGAACAGGTTTGAGCCCCTTATCTTAGAAAGGATGTGCTGAAACTGGAGAGAGTTCAAAGGAGGTTCATGAAAATGATTCCAGGATTGAATGGTTTGTCATAGGAAGAAAGTTTGATGACTCAGGGCCTGTATTCACTAGAATTCAGAAGAATGAGGTGTGGCTTAATTGAAACCTATCAAATGGTGAAAGGCCTTTATAGAGTGGATGTAGAGAGGATGTTTCCCATGGTAGGAGAGTTTAAGACTAGAGGACACTACCTCAAAGTAGAGGAGTGTCCTTTTAGAACAGAGATGAGGAGGAATTTCTTTAGTGAGAGTGCGGTCAATCTGTAGAATTCTTTCCCACTAGCAGCTGTGGAGGCCAAGTCTTTATGTATACTTAAGACAGAAGTTGATAGATTCTTGATCGGTCAGGGCATGAAGGGATACGGGGAGAAGGCAGGAGATTAGGTTTGGAGAAAAATTAGATCAACAATGATGATCTATTTCTTCTTTATGATTACATATCGATATAGTTATAAAGAAGGCAAGACAGCGGCTATACTTTATTAGGAGTTTGAAGAGATTTGGCATGTCAACAAATACACTCAAAAACTTCTATAGTTGCACTGTGGAGGTCATTCTGACAGGCTACATCACTGTCTGGTATGGAGGGGCTACTGCACAGGACCAAAAGAAGCTGCAGAAGGTTGTAAATCTAGTCAGCTCCATCTTGGGTTCTAGCCTACAAAGTACCCAGGACATCTTTAGGGAGCGGTGTCTCAGAAAGGCAGCGTCCATTATTAAGGACCTCCAGCACCCAGGGCATGACCTTTTCTCACTGTTACCATCAGGTAGGAGGTATAGAAGACTGAAGACACATTCTCAGCGATTCAGGAACAGCTTCTTTCCCTCTGCCATCTGATTCCTAAATGGATATTGAAGCTTTGGACACGACCTCAATTTTTTTAATATACAATATTTCTGTTTTTGCACATTTTAAAAAATCTATTCAATACATGTAATTGATTTGCTTGTTTACTTATTATTATGTTTTAATTTTTTTATTATTGTTACTATTTTTTCTCTCTGCTAGATTATGTATTGCATTGAACTGCTACTGCTAAGTTAACAAATTTCACGTCACATGCCAGTGATAATAAACCTGATTCTGATTCTGAAATGGTGGAGCAGACACGATGTGCCAAATGGCCTAATTTTGCTCCTATGTCTTATGGTCTTATAATCTATCTTATGATCTTGCAATACACACAAAATGCTGGAGGAACTCAGTAGACCAGGCAACACCTATGGAAAAGAGTAACAGCCAGTTTCCAGCGGAGAGCCTTTATCAGGACCAGATGAAGAGCCTTGGCTTGGAACGTTGACTGTTTACTCTTTTTCATAGATGCTGCCTGGCCTGCTGAGTTCCTCCAGCATTTTGTGTGCATTACTTTGATTTCCAGCATCTGCAGATTTTCTCCTGTTTATGATCTTGCAACTATTTTCTAACTACACTTCTCCTGCTCTGCAGTGCTACACTTTATTCTGCATTATTTTATTCCTCGGTTCCCAATAATCTTTTCCATGAATGAAGCGAGTTTCCAGTTTGGAGTGTGGTTTTGGCCATGAGGGCAGCATAGCCTGGGTAACACAACTAACTGAGTGTGAGCAGGATCTCAGCGATGAAGCTGTTGGACTAGAAGAGAACACTGCTACTCTTCTTCCACTGAGTTTGGAGGACTTTGTGGAGACAATCATGGTTGTATTTTTTTCAGTGCCTTGAAATGCCTTTTTTTAAATAGTCCAGGTCTCAGAAGCAGAAAGGAAGACAGGAATTACTGCTACTGGTGAATCATGAGTTTTGTGTTAGGGCTGAGGTCTGGTCTTCAAGTACACTTTTCCTCAATCGACCAAAGATTGTACTAACGTGATGAAGGCTGGGATGAACTTTATCATGGATGCCTGCCTTAACTAAGAGGTGATCCCTGAGATATGGGGAGTGGTACATTTTTTTCAGGGACTCGCCATGAACCTTGTTTGTTTGAGGGCACCGTGATGAAGCAGGAGCTGGTAGGTAGACCATCTTCATCTTGCCCACCCTCTTTTATGCTACCGTAAGACAAAGCATCAGAATTAGGCCATTCAGCCCTTTGAATTGTGATCATTGCTAATTTACTTTCCCTCTCAATCCCATTCTCCTGCCTTCTCCCCATTATATTTGACATCCTAACGAATTAAATATCTATCAAAATCTGCTTTAAACATACCCAATTACTTGGCCTCCACAGCCTTCTATGGCAATGAATTGCACAGATTCATCATCCTCTGGCTAAAGAAAGTCCTCCTCATTTATGTTCTAAAGGATCGTTCTTCTTTTCTGAGGCTGTGCTCTCTGGTCTTAGACTGTCCCACTATTGGAACTATACTCTGCATATTTACTCTGTCTAGGTCTTTTCAGTGAAAGCATAAGCGATGGCTTGGGACTCAGCCCCTGAATGCGTGCAAACGTAATCGTTGTCTCCTTACTCTGGCTCAGATATTGAGGATTGGATTCTGAAGTCCAGCTGCTCTTGGCTGGACAATTTCCCTCAGTTTCTGACGATTAGTTCCGCTCTCACAGGAACCTGTTGAAGGTGAGGTGAATTTTGGCAAGAAATATTTAGAAGGTTTTAGGACAATGAAATAATCTTATATAATGCTAGTCTTCACCACGAATGGTCATTAGTAAACCCTCAGTTAAATACATGGCTTGTTGCCATCTTGGAGCAAGTATAAGATGGTGATGGATTTCTGTAGATAAATGCAGAAAGCTGCAATGATTACAATATGTACATGATGTTTCTCAGTCTCACCAAAGCCTTTTGACTTGTTTGTTAGAAGGACTATGATACTTCCCTTAACTCGATAAGGTGAATGAGTCCACCCATGCCTTGCATTATGCTCCTCGTTTTAGACGGTTACTGGTCAAATATCTAGTCCTTCTTGCTTAGGATTTGTATAGAGTTGGGATGGAACATGAAGTATAATTTTGGATAAATTGAAATGTTTCAGTGTTTGAGCATCAGGAAGATTACAAACAACGATCCCAGTAGGAAATGGGCCGGGCAAGGGATGGAGACAAGGGAATTCATAGAGGTAAAATCATGTGTTCTGTATGATGGAGAGTATATGGGTATAGCAGCACATCTGGGGTTCACCATTTTGACTAGATGTTCCTCCTTGCATTTTTATCCAAGCAATTTTCTGCTCTGCTGATTGCCAGAACCTCTGCAGAGCATGCTAAGGCATTGTGTAATATCAGCCTAGTGTGTGTATTCAGCAGATCTTCAATACATTTACATTATTCCTCTTGACAGTTGCTTAACAACTGGGAAAATAATAAATATAGGCTGCTGCCTTGACTTGCTTTCAGCCTTCTTACTAATGCAAATTCTTTATGCATCTGTTGGTATTCACTCCATTGGTACAAGAAACACAAAATTACTGTAACTCAATAGAAGCTACCACAGAGTCTTAGAACTGTGCAGCACAGAAAGGCTCTTCATCCCATTCTGAACTGATCTACCCTAGTCTCGTTCACCCCTAAACCTCCTGTATCACACAGTAAACCTATGTTGGCTTTTCATAGACATCTCCTCCATGGCAAACCTACCTAACCAATTACTGTCTACCCCATCTATCCCCCTGTAACGTTGAAGCAGGTTCACCAGTTTGGTTAGTGAGACAGAAAACACAGATTACGGATAAGCTTTTATTTACAAACAGTAAAAAATTCAACCAAACATTTAATTTCCCCCAATAACACAGACTTCAGAACTAAATATTCAACAAACAGATACTTCTCTAAGAGCGCGCATGGAGCATGCCTTCCCAATGGTTCTGTGCAGCATCCCCTAGGGGAAAAAAAGAGCGAACCTCTCACATGTACTAGTCTTTATACCCCTGTTTCCTTGAAACTGGACGTTAGGTGCCATGGCACTCAAGGCAGCCAATGGCAAAAGTTACTACAGCTTTAAACTGATCAATCAACAATCAGCATGGCGGAAGCGGCTTTTGACTGGCAAATAAGCCACACCCCCTCATTGTTTTATATACTTCTTTCAAGCCACCCCTCAGTCCTCTCTGTTCCCGGGAAAACAAAGCCAGGCCATCCAGTCTCCCCAGATAAATGAGATGCTCAACTCATAGCTCTATGCTGGTTAATTTCTTCTGCTCCCTCTCCAGCACAATCACATCCCTCTTATAATGTAGTGACCAAAAATGGAGGAGTGCATGTGGCTTAACCATCGCTTTATAGAATCATAATATGACATCCCAGATCTTATACTCTATGTTTCGGCCAATGAAGGCAAGAATAAGTCTTCTTCACTTCCATGTCCACCCATTCTACGACAGAAAATAAATTCATCTACCAGAAGAGATCTGTGAGAACACATCTTATCAGGAGCAATTCTAGATTTTTTTTAGATTAAAATGCCAGCTTTATTTTTTAAAAATATGATAATAAGGATATACGACCAAGTTTTGTTACTCACATCCTACATCTGGAGATTCATCTGAATTATATCCAATCAGTAATGGGTCATCATTAAGAATGTTCATGCATGAGGTAGCTTTGCTCAGTATTAGCCCCAGTGCGACAATGAAGAGACAGACCAAGTCTTGGAGTGATGTCATTAGTTAATAAGCATTAAATTGACATGCTTCCAATTCTCTGCAGTGTTTTCCAGATGTTTTTCCCAAACAACTGAAACCTGTAAAAACAAAATATAATGCAGCTTTTCTTAACTGGATGACAACTATTCAAGTAACAGGAGTCTTGGCAGATGCCCGACACTAAGCACTGTAGGCGTGTCTCGACCTTTGGGAAAGAAACTAGAAGAGACATGAAAAACTCTGCTCCACCATCCTTTCATCACACGGGTTTTTCCAAAAGTAAGTTCAAAGGAAACTTATTATCGAAGCACATATATGTCACATGTATGTGAGATTAATTGTCTTGCAGGCATTCACTGTAGATAGAGAAGTAAAATAGAATCAATGAAAAGTTATACACGAAATGTGATAAGCAACCTACATACAAAAGAAGCATGCAAATCAAATAATAATAATAATGATCCAGTTTTAGAGACAGAATCCCGCAAATTATATTACCACCGATCCATTCAACATACAGATAGGACAATCCATAATAACTGTCTGGATGTAATAATACAGGATAAACAAGCAAGAACAATTTACTGACTAGATATAGCCATTCCAGACAAACATAATTTACAGAAATCAATAAGTGAATAAAACCTGAAGTATTGCTGTGGTGATATCACGTGTCAGAACATGATTGGACAGAGTTCTGAGCATGCGCAGAAATGAGAGAATGATCGAGAAACATTGAGACGCATGGCAGTGTAAAACGTGGTTGCTGTCGCTGTTGTAAATAAAAGTTCTAGTTCTATTCTTCCAGAATGTGGTTTGTTATTAGTAGCCCACGGCATGTATAAAGAGCACAACATGGTGTCAGAAGTCGGTCTGGAAGAATAATACGTTTGCTAACACGGGAGGAGCGAAGATAAGTTTCTGAAAAAAGAGTGCGAACTGTTTTGGTGCTTGCTAACAGTTTTACAGATGGAAGGACGGCAACCTCCATTGTCACTTCATTCGTCTAGGAATGTAGCTGAGAAATGGAGAAAATTCAAGCAATGTTTTGAAATTTATTTATCGGCGATTGGAGCAGATAAAAAATCAGAAAAAATGAAAGCTGTGATTCTTCTCCATGTAATAGGTGACGACGTAATTGAGGTATATGATCATTTTACTTTTGAAGATGTAGATAATTTAAATTTAAAAGCGATAATGGACAAATTTGAAGCATTTTGTATACCGAAGCGTGACGTGATGTATGAGTGGTATAAATTTTTCACATGTAAGCAGAGACCTGGTGAAACGATTGATCAATTTGTTACTGAGTTGAGACACCACGGTAAAACATGTGAGTATGCAGAACTGACAGACTCTCTCATTAAAGACAGAATTGTTTGTGGCATTCTGGATAATGGTCTGAGAGAAAGACTGTTAAGAGAACAAGACTTAGATTTGGAAAAAAGCTTTGATGTTCTGCAAAGCTTCGGAAACCAGGACGTCACAGGCTAAAGAGCTTTTTATTGAGAGCTGCAATGTAGACGCTGTGAATAAGAGCGAACATATTAGAAAAAAATAATAAAACGACAACAAAAGGGACAGAGAGCAAGACGTCATCTGAGATGGAAAAGCTTTGTGATTGCTGTGGGCGACAGCACCGGCCAAAACAGTGTCCAGCGTATGGGAAAATGTGCAATGACTGTGGTAAGAGTAATCATTTTTCACGCTGTTGCAGCAGTAGAAAGAAAATAAAACAAGTAAATGCAGTGCTTGAAAATGTACGTGAGGAGATTTATATAGATGTGCTTTGTGAAAACAAACTAAGTAAGAATGACTGGACTATTCCATTGCAAGTGAACCAAAACAATATTCTGTTTAAACGTGATACTGGAGCACAAGTAAATGTTTTTGCAGAATCTGAGTTTAGTGCATTAAAGCCAAGACCAAAGTTACATAAGACAAATATAAAAGTGACTGGGTATTCAGGTGCAGACATTCCAGTTAAAGGAACATGTGTGGCAAAAGTGTCACACAAAACTACTGTGCACACGCTTTCATTTGTGGTGGTGCCAAGGAATGTACAGTCAATACTGGGTCTATCTGCCTGTGAGAGACTGAATTTGGTGAGAAAAGTGTTAGTCCTGGACAGTGACACAGAGTCAGAATACAGTGACTTGAAGAAAGAGTATGAGGAGTTGTTCAAAGGGCTTGGTTGTCTTCCAGAAGAGCAAGAGAGAAAAGAATTTGATTCCAACACGGCAAAAGTAAAGTAAGTCATAAAGAAAGCTCCCAGACCCATCCCTTTGTTACCAGCATCTGACGAAGCATTGCCACCAAAACCAGGAGTTGCAATTTTGCCCTCTAGAAGTAACGCACATGCGTCAGTGGGCCATGCATTCCATCACAATCTCACTCTGCAGGAGGACAGAGACCAAACTTGCTGGTACAGTACAATACTGATCTGAAGCCAAGGAGTGACAAGAATCAGGATTCAATTGAAGAAGTGAAAGCACAAGTGAAGGAATTGTGAAGTCTTATTGAAATGATGAAGTCTCAGCATAAAAAAGAGATTACACAGTTAATGAATGAATTAGATGAAGAAAAGAAGATTCATATTTCATTACAAATGGAAGTGGAAGGAATTAAGAAAACTACAGTACTTGAAACAGTACAACCCAGATCGTACATGATCCAAACAGAAGAAGGAGCAGTGTTAAGAAGAAATTGTAAAGACTTCAAGAAAGTGCCAACATCAGAGTTTCAGTTAACTGTTGCAGACCAGACAAAACATGGAAATAATAACGAAACACAAGAACTGTGTGAACCACTTAGAGGGTCTACTCGTGCTCGTAAACCCCCAGAGAGACTGATAGAGACATGTTAAGTTATGTATTTGTTCTGATCAATGTTGCTAATTGTTTTTTCTTTTTAAGGAAAGGAAGATATGGTAATATCACGTGTCAGAACGTGATTAGACAGAGTTCTGAGCATGCGCAGAATTGAGAGAATGATCGAGAAACATCGAGAAGCATGGCAGTGTAAAACATGGTTGCTGTTGCTGTTGTAAGTAAAAGTTCTAGTTCTATTCTTCCAGAATATGGTTCATTATTAGTAACCCACGGGACATATAAAGAACACAACATATGCTGAATTAAAAACGGAAATTGAAAGACTTTGAAACATGAACAGGGTGAACATTAATCCGATAGTAATATCTACAACTGGTATCATTCGAAAGGGACTACGCAATAGCATTAAAAAATTAGGGCTACACGGTAATATCTATGTAAATCTTGAGAAGGTCACAATACTGAACACCACTAGACTAGTCCGACAGTTCCTAGCAATTGAGAAATGAGCATGCTTGGCTATAGTTTTAGCAGTTTAAGCTGAGGAAAGATAAATTTCTATAATAATAAAAAACAAACAAATAAATAAATAATACTGTCAGCATGAGTTGTAGAGTTCTTGAAAGTGAATCCAAAGGCTGTGTTCATAGATCAGTTCAGAGTTGAGGTGAGTAAAGTTATCCTCGCTGGTTCAGGAACCTGATGGTAGTAACTGCTCTGGAACCTGGTGGTGTGGGACCTAAGGCTCCTGTACCTCTTCTCTGATGGACGCAATGAGAAGAGAGCATGGCCTGGGTGGTGGTGGTCCTTGTTAATGGATGCTGCTTTCCTGGGGCAGTGCTCCTTGTAGCTTTGCACAATGGTGGGGAGGGCTTTTCTTGTGATGGACTGAACTGTAGCCACCACTTTTTGTAGTATCTTCCGTTCTTGTGTTCCAGTCTCTGTGGTTGGGTCTATAGGCAGGCAAATCGCTTTATGATCTCTTCCACTGTTGGTTATGGTTAGCCTCAAGGAGACATAATATCTATCATGGTCTGCCTCTCACCATGTACCTCATGAGGAAATAATTGACTTCTGCTCATCAGTAGAGGCATAGGCAGTTTAGTGAACAGAAAGTGGAATCAGTTCCCCATAAATTTATGGTGCATCAACACAGCATATTAAAGCAGCCTCATAGCATATTATAAGAAATAGGTTCACTACATCCACAGGGAAATCTTGTCAGTAAGTTGAGCAATCCCACAGTTGATAACTTCTTTGCAAAACATTCTGTTTGCAGAGCTTGTTGTAAGAACTAACTTTGTAAACTTGGCAGTTACTTAAAATTAAAGTTCAAATTTATTATCAATGTATATAATATACAGCACAGTCCAAAAGTCTTAGGCACACATATATAGCTAGGGTGCCTGAGTCTTTTGCACAGTACTGTATTTGTCAATGTTGAGTGGAGAGCAAGTTTGTAAGTCTGGCTGAGCAAAGGGTGTTGGTAATGGAGAGGATGGAGTGCCGCAGGAGGGGTGTGGAACAGTTGGCAGATAGGAGTTCCGGGGCAGGGGATGGTGTAGGTGCAGACACACCCAGCTCTGAGACACCCGACAAGGTCACTTGATTCCAGACAATTAGTTTATTGATCATTACAGAATGTCTCTGGTGCGTCCCCCTCCCTCCCCTCTCCTTTCCCCTTTTTCCAACCAGAATTCCCTTCTGCTTGGGCCGTTCCCACTTTCAGTCCACAATAGAGACCCACATCAAAATTAGGTTCATCAACACTCACATATGTCATGAAATTTGTTTTTTTTGGCAGCAGTACAGTGCATTACATAATACAGTACCTTGCAAAAACTCTTAAGCAGATATATATACCTCAGGTACTTTTGCACAATATTGTACAACGTTGAGATTCATCTACTTGCAGGCACTCATAGAATAGTATAGAATTCATTAAGAAACACACACAAGACCTCCACACTCATTCTCCACTCCACGTTTATAAAATACAGTACTGTGCAAAAGCTTAGGAACTCTCTCTCTCTCCGCCTCTATCTCTCTCTCTCTCTTTCTCTCTCTCTCTCTCTCTCCGCCTCTCTCTCTCTCTCTCTCTTTCTCTCTCTCTCTCTCTCTCTCTCTCTCTCTCTCTCTCTCTCTCTCTCTCTCTGTCTCTCTCTCTCTCTATATATATGCCTTAGACTTTTGCACAGTATTCTACTTGGAACTTTGTACCATTAAGCAAGTTACATTTACCTTTTACAGGAGTTAAAAACTTGGGTAAGTAACATTTAGAATATTCTGTGGGATTTTTGTCAGCAGGTTTTACGGTCTCTGGGAAAATGTTGGTGTTTTACCCAGTGGTATTTGGAATAAGGTACCAGTGATATGAAGAATACATATAAAAGTTGTGGAGCTTACCATTAGAAATGAGGTGATTAGTAGGGTTACAGAGGGCACCATGGTAATATAGCAGTCAAAGTAACACTATTGTCGTGCCAGCGACTTGGCTTCAATTCCACCGCAGTTTACACGTTATCCCCGAGAGTGCATGGGTTTGCTCCCGGTGCTCTGCTTTCCTCTCACAGTCCAAGGATTAGTAGTTTATTGGTCACATGGGTGTAACTGGGTGCCACGGGCTCAATGAGCCAGAAGGGTCTGTAACCGTGCTGTGTCTCTTAGTAAAATAAAAATATCAAGAACAGTATTAAACTCACGATGCACTGTGCAGCCAGGATTCCCTCTTGTGTGTTTCTGAAGCATGAACTATATACACCACTGCACTGTGCCATCATTGCATTTTCGGGAACATTTTCCAAACCCCATGAGCAGGTAAGGGATTGAGTATCAACATCCTCTCTCAGTTACCTTGCCATAATTACACATATTTGGGGTCTAATGTGCAGGGATCATCATTTGCATATTGAAATTCAAATTCCCAAAGCAGTCGCTCTACTCTGAGCTCTTCCGCAGTACAGGAAGGAAGGCAGCACCTCCATTTCCCGAGGAGACCACGGCCAGTGAGACTCTCACCTCCCCATTCTCACCGCATTCTACCATAGCACCAGCGAGAAGGGCCTGACCAGCTGCTTCACCGTCTGGTAAGGGAATTGCAATGCATCAGATCGCAAAACCCTGCAATGGATAGTGAGGACTGCTGGAAGCATATCGAGGTCTCTCATCCCCCCCATTCAGGACGTACACTGGTTAAGCGTAAACTAGTTTGACCATTTTCCTCTGATTAACAAGGCATTTTCACGCACAGAACGGCCACTCACTGTTTTTCATTTTTTGGACCACTCTCTGTAAACTTTAGAGACTTGTCCAGGAGAAACCCCAGAAGATCAGCAGTTTCTGAGACACTCAAACCACTCCATCTGGCACTCCATGGTCAAGTTCATCTAGATCACATTTCTTTCCCATTCTGATGTTTGGTTTGAACGACATCTAAATTTCTTGACCATGTCTTCGTGCTCTTATACATTGTCTTGCTGCCACATGATTAGCTGATTATTATTTGCATTAATGAGCAGGTGGACAGGTGTAGCTAAGAGAGTAGACTTGCCCTGTTCTGAATTGTTACGGTTTGGAAAAGTGGCCACTGGGTATATATCAGAAGTGTTGCATACACAGCATTGTGAAAGACCCTTCCCATCCTTCCTACAACCTCTTTGACTTCCAGTTATCAGGCAGGAGGTCTGCAGCATGAAAACCAGAATTGTCAGGCTGGGTAACAGGTTTTCCCCCAGACTGTTAGACTTCCTGAACACATGTACCTCCTGTCTGAAAGCCATGGGGGAGGCAGGACGTTTAGACATAGGTGAGGAAGCTATTCTTAAAATGTTGAGTGTGAGTCATCAGGCTCCTGTAGCTCCTCCCTGACAGTAGTAGTGAGAAGAGGGTATGTCCCAGGTGGTTCGGGCCCGTAGTGAAGGATGCCACATTCTTAAGGCACTGATTTTTGAAAATGTCCTAAATGGTGGGGAGGATCGTGCCCACGATGCAGCTGGTTGAGTCCACAGCCCTTTGCAGCCTCGTCTGACTGGTGTATTGGAGCCTTTATACCAAGCAGTGATGTAACCAGCCAAACACTCTCCACCAGACATCTGCAGAAACTTGTTAGAGTCTTCAGTGACATACCAAAGTGCTTTCTTCTGTTTTGCATCAATATGTTGGCCCGGACTGGATCCTTTCAGATGTTGACAGTCAGGAACTTGAAGCTGCTCACAACCCATCGCCACCAAAATACCGCCAACCCACCCAGTCAAGCATCTCCATCTTCTCCTGGGGCTGCTCTGTGGGTCCCATATTGGTGTCATTAGCCACCTCAGAGTGTTCGTCCATCGTCAACGTCAATGAGGATCTCGACACCATTATGATGGTGTCGAGACTAGAACATGATTTGGATTTAAGTGAGAGAGAGTTGTGTAACGTCAGCCTCACTCTCTCTTCCCAATTCCCATCTGGATCCAGTGCCAAGACAGAGTCGAGATGGGTGGAAATGGGACCAGGACCTCTTCTGTGTCTTGTCCTGCTCTACACGTTCCACGACGCTTGCAGAGACTACCTTCTTGACTGTTGGACCTTCCATTGGTCTCATCCGCTCAGTCCGCCGGAGTCTGTCTTCACATGCTGGGATAGACAACTCCCTATCTCACCGAGGGTTTGAGACCCGTCAGCTACCCTCATCTGGCTTAGCCGGCTTGTTAAAGCCATTGCCTGGGGTGTGTCTGCTGTCGTATGCAAAGTGCTACCGGGAGGCACAGGTGAGAGCTGAGTGCCAGGTGGGGACCAAAGGTGGACTAACCGCCTTGAAAAGGATGCGACGTGTTCCCCCACCAGAGGTGCTACCCCTCCCTGACACCCCATACACAGTACTGGGAGGGAAGCAAGTCATTCTCGACCCCAAACAGTGAGAGATGACTGATTCATTCCTTTAGTATTGCGGTAAATAATGACCCCAAATTTAAAGATAGTGACAAAGAAAATTAAATGTCACTTACATAATGAATAGTAAGATTATTTAATATAGAGCCATATCGAAACAACAGCCAGGAAAACTGTACCAACTAGGGCTCTTGCTCCACAGTTCGTATTCTGAATGTGACTGAATTCAATGGGCTGGTACTAACTCTGCTGTGAATCCAGATGGCTTCCAAATGATAATGGTACCAAAAGAACAGGGAAGAGCTGGAATTAGTTAGTGGAACTTTTTTGATGATGAGAACTGAATGCAGAATGAAACAATAAACGATTTTTCCGCCTGCAGAATTGGTTCACTGGTGAATGCAATCTTTGAAGAGAGGAGAGGGAAATAGCAGGGAATAATATTACATTGGAAGGAAGGGCTACACACACACTTTAGAGAAAAATGGTATTTACAGTATTTACCATTGAACTTGAGGAAATTACAGTAATTCATATCAGATATGTCCAAGGAATTCTTACTAGTGATAAATTAAATTAAAACAATGCAATTACAGCTTAATTTTCATTTTGGTAAGTTAATCTTTTTACACAATGCCAGCTTTCATGGAATCGACATGGTACTCCAGAGCCTCCTGTGGCTTGGCTGTTTGCATGATTGGTACTTCAAAGCTAGTTGCTTCAGGCAGTTGGGGCTCATTAGCCATGGCTGGCAGATCATCCAGGAGAAAGATAACTCTGATATCAAACCTCCACTGCCTTGTGGCTATACCCACTCATGGGGAAGGCTTCAGGAGTAAACTCCAAGGAAAAATCCGGAGTTGGAGTCCCTAAAGCAATCCTACTGTGTTCAACACTGAGGGGCAACTCCTGTGAGACCGCTGGTCCCAAACTGCATTGGTCCATTGGAATCATCAGCTGCGTGAAGTGGGGGAGCCTACTACACGGGCAATAGCTTGCTCTCTACAACGACATGGACCATGGACGCCACGTCCATGGTCAATCCTGACCAACAGAGGGCCCCAATTGGTTGCTCTTGCACATTTTCTGGTTTCTGGTGGGTCTGAGACTCTTCCCATGTTCAATGGATGTCAGGTACTTCCATTGTACAATAAACAAAATTTCAGATCCACGGAACATTGACAGTAACAGGAACTGGCCCCATAACAAATGGCAGTTGTGCTTCAAGTTTGTATCCGCACTGTTTATTGCTTAATTGCTTATTTTTCTGCTTGATAAGCTATGAATTGTCTTTTTGTTTTGGTCTTGCTTCTTCCTGAACTGCCATTAATCATTTGTCAGACATGCAAGAACACAGCGATAAGTGCCAAAGTATGTAAACACAAAAAAATAGAAAATAAACGTGTGTTTGTTTTGGAACGTTAACTCACTGAGTACTGGAGTATGCTTTCAGTAAGGCAACTTCTACATCACCTTTTGGTGCTTTCCATCTGTTGATGCCTTAATCCAATGATTTTACTTACAATTTACCCAAAAGACACCAACTTTCCAACATTCTCTTCACCTAGGTATCTTCAACAGGTAGTCACAAACCCCGATGCAGGGTTTCAACCTGAAACATTCCTTTTTTTTCCCCTTTCTCCGTGTTCCTTTCACCCTCACAGATGCTACTCAACCCACCGGCTTTCTCCATGAGATTGTTTGTGGTTCCAGATTCCAGTGACCTGCAGTCTCTTGTGTTTCCTCTGTTCAGGAAGAAAATTGCTTCGGTCATTTTTCTTGATGACTTAAGAGGTTTCATCACTTTTAGGTTTTCCCTCAGCAAATGGTCGGGTGCTACTTTTCCATCTCTTTGTTTCATTTGCAGAATAAGATACAATTCAAAACTAGGAAATCCCTCTGGTCACAAATGCTTTCAACTTCCATCAGACTGCCCGCAGGCTAAAGGTTCCCAACCTTTTTTATGCCATGGAGCCCTACTATTAACTGAGGGGTCCCCGGACCCTAGGTTTGGAACCCCTGCTTGAGAGCCAGTGATATGAACCCTGGTGAATTGCTGGAATTTTCTTCATCAGTAAGTTGTGGAGGTGAAATAATTAGCAGTATTTAAAAGGGCACTGGATACGTTTTTGCAAGGCACAGGAAACTGGCACAGGAGGAGGTGAGGTCCGGGCCAGATCAGTCTTGATCATATTGAATGTCAGGTTAGGCATGGAGATGCAGGTGTCCTACTGATCTATTTCCACCACCCAGGCCATGCTCTCTTCTTGCTGCTGCCATCAGGTGGAAGGTATAGGAACCTCAGGACCCACACCAACAAGTTCAGGAATAGTTACTGCCCCTCAATCATCAGGCTCTTGAACCAAAGGGGATAACTTCACTCAACTTCACTTGCCCCATCACTGAAATGTACACACAACCTATGAACTAACATTCAAGAACACTTCATCTCATGTTCTTAAAATTATTTATTTATTTATTATTAGTTCTTTCTTTTTGTATTTGCACAGTTTGTTGTCTTCTGCACACGGTTGAATGCCCAAGTTGGGTGCAGTCTTTCATTGATTCTAGTATGGTTACTATTCTATCATGGCCTTATTGAGTATGCCCGCAAGACAATGAATCTCAGAGTTGTATATAATGACATATATTTACTTTGATAATAAATTTACTTTGAGCTTTAATAAAAATATTTGTGCTTTCACCTACAACGTATGTACTGTGTGCATTCACAGAGGTCAAAGAAAGTGAGTCCATTTATTGAATGAGTGGGGCGTCAGAACTCTAAAACTTTATTTGTCACGTGCTTCTGGCACCAACAAAGCATTTCCACAGTGCACTAACCCTAACACATACTGTCATGGGGAAAACTTACAGACTTCTTACAGATAGCAGAGGGAAATGAACCCTGATTTTACAGCTGGTGTTGACACTACTGTGAGGCCAGTCCGAAACCCGCATTTAATGGAGGGTCAGAGGAGTCCATTGAGTTGGCTCTGATACCATAGCCGTGATTACAGCTTTTCTTCCACTGTTTGCCTTACCAACACGGAAGGAAAGAAATTTATCAAAACACATGGAGAAAATAGAGTTCTTAGAAGCTGATATCCTTCAAGGACTTTGTGCGTTCTCCTGGCAACTGTGTGGGTTTCCTCTGGGTGCTCTGGTTTCCTCCCACAGTCCATACATGTACCAGCTGGTAAGTTGATTGGTCGTTGCAGATTGTCCTGTGATTCGGATTGAATCGGGGACTGCAGGGTGGTGTGGCCTGAAGTGCTGGAAGGGCCTGTTCTGTGCTGTATCTCAATAAATAAATCAATAAGCTGGGACAATATTGGGATTATGTCTGACTGGTATCATCATTGCACAAAATGCAGCCTCTAAAATCACTGTGCTATTCCTACAATTCACCAGTTCCTGGCCGCCCAAACCACAGGCGGTAATTGGTAACCAATAAATAGTAATTGGTTTATTGCTCTCACGAGGTCCGAGATACTGTGAAATGCTATCCGGGAAGATCTGTCTGTACATACATATTGTATATTGACATGGTTTAAAAAAACAGAGTGCAGAATATAGTGTTAGCAGGAAAGTGCAAAGACCATCACGAATAGATTCAGAGATTAAGAGCGCATCTTAATTGTATTAAATGTCCATTCAACTCTTATAACAGGAGGATGGAAGGTGCTTACTTATGAGTTTGCAAAGTTTCAGCATGAAATTGACAACTTTGGCAAACTTCTATAGATGTGTAATGGAGAGTATATTGACTGGCTACATCACAGCCTGGTATGGAAACACCAATGGTCTTGAGAGGAAAATATTACAAAAAGTAGTGGATACAGCCCAGTCCATCATTGGTAAAGCCTTTCCCTCTACTGGGCACATCTACATGGAATGTTCTCACTGCTGCCAATAGGAAGAAGGTACAGGAACCTTAGGACTCACACCACCAGGTTCAGGAATAGTTATGACCCATCAGCTCTTGAACCAAAGGGGATAACTTCACTCAAGTTCACTTGCCCCATCATTGAAGTGTTCTCATAACCTTTGGCAACAGACATCAAAGTTGCTGGTGAACACAGCAGGCCAGGCAGCATCTCTAGGAAGAGGTACACTCGATGTTTCAGGCCGAGACCCTTCGTCAGGACTAACTGAAGGAAGAGCTAGTAAGAGATTTGAAAGTGGGAGGGGGAGAGGTTATCCCTTGCCCATCCTCTGGGCTTCCCCCCTCTCCCTTTTCTTTCTCCCTAGGCCTCCTGTCCCATGATCCTCTCATATCCCTTTTGCCAATCACCTGTCCAGCTCTTGGCTCCATCCCTCCCCCACCTGTCTTCTCCTATCATTTCAGATCTCCCCCTCCCCCTCCCACTTTCAAATCTCTTACTAGCTCTTCCTTCAGTTAGTCCTGACGAAGGGTCTCGGCCCGAAACGTCGACTGCACCTCTTCCTAGAGATGCTGCCTGACCTGCTGCGTTCACCAGCAACTTTGATATGTGTTGCTTGAATCTCCAGCATCTGCAGAATTCCTCGTGTTTGCGTTCATAACCTTTCAAGGACTCTTCACCTCATGTTCTTGGTATTTATTGCTTACTTATTTATTATTATTATTTCTTTCTTTTTGTATTTGCACTCTTGCCTTTCGCTCACTGATTGAACACCTAAGTTGGTGTGGTCTTTCATTGATTCTATTATGGTTATTATTCTATAATGGAGTTATTGAGAATGCCTACAAGAAAATGAATCTCAGGGTTGTATATGGTGACATATATGTACTTGGATAATAAAGTTCCTTTGAAGGTTGATGTATTGGTGAAGGAAGCAGGTGGAAACCTGGGATGACATATTGACCATTGAATACTGCTCAAAAATTTGGCCAAGGCAACCGGTTACATTGTTGTGGGCACCGAAGCAGCATCCACACTTCCCATGGATCCATGAAAAGAACGTCCCACTAACTGCTGACCCTTCTGACATCCTCCTTGTGATTACTTCACATTTGCTTCAACTAAACACAATTTATCATCTCGTGGTTTGAGAGAGACATTTTTCTAATTTCAACTTTTGGTGAATTTCAGGTGCCAGAGAGGTACCCTTCAAATGAGGCCAGATCTTGACTCAGACCTTGAGCCAGCAATGTAAATGTATCAATCAACTTGTCAATTTCACTTCCATTTAAGAAACAGTAACTCTGCTGCCTCATTTACCCAACCCCCTTTAATTTGCAAGCCCTTTTGAAGATGTGAGTGATAAGAAAACAGAAAAGGTTGTTCATTATGCCTAAGTATACTCATCAAGACTTCGTCCAATTCATCCATTCACTAAGGACTTTGGGTGACGGGATGGAGATACGTCTCTAACAAAGGAGGTGTAAGGCGCTCCTTCCCTCCACTAGCTTGCAGGCCACCCTTGGGCAGGGTGTAGCACCTGCTTAGCTTCCTGATCAGAGTCACATAAAGCTATGGGAGCAGGTGGTGGATGGTCGTTTGAGCAGGTGGTCCATATCACAAGTCCTGGTTATGCGACCACTGACGCCAGGGCAGACAACCTCTGAAGAGTATTGATAATGGCTGGGGTCACCCTTCTTGTAAAGATACTGCCCAGAAGAAGGCAATGGTAAACCACTTCTGTTAAAAAATTTGCCAAGAACAATCATGGTCATGAGAAGACCATGATCCCCCACATCATATGATGTGGCACATAACGAACAAATGAACAACCAAGGGTACAATACGGAATTAACTAGAAGAGGTGCTTTTAAAGATCCTCTTCAAGAAAGCGGCTGTACAGGCCAAGTCATTGGGTATATTTAAGGCAGAGGTTGATGAATTCTTGATCAGTCAGAACATGAAGGGATACAGGGAGAAGGCAGGAGATTGGGGCTGAAGAGGGAAAGTAGATCAGCCATGATGAAATGGTGGAGCAGACTTGATTGGCCAAATGGCCCAATTCTGCTCCTATGTTTTATGGTCTTACGGTCCTATGGTCTTAATGGGTGTATCTGAAATACGCCTTTGTTAAAATCAATATACTTGAAGATGAAGATACCTAGCCTTTTGTTTGCAAGAACAATGGTGAATGCATAACAACTAAGTTTGGTGATGGTTTTGGAAGCCTTCATAGGAAACAGTCCAATAACTGAGGGACACAATGGTCATCATTGGCAAGACGGGCCAAAGGGCTCATTTTTGTGCTGTACAACTATATCATTCTATGCCCGTAAAAAACAAAATGTGAATTTAAAACAATAACACAAAAAATCCACAGAACCTTTGGAAAGTATAAAAGTCTGATTATTCACTGGGTTTATTTGAATTTGTTTTGCTTATTTTATTTATTGAGTCATGGGGCCTGGTTATCTAATGGCACTATCATTATATTAAGAGCCAAGTAATTTGAATTTGTAAAAGGCTTGTATTGATGCATCAAATAAACATTTTAGATCTTTTTTGGCAAAACTCCACATTGAGCTGTAATAACTTGTACCACCTCAATACATTTGCCAAGAAAGCCATTTTGAAGTGATTCTATTTGAGCAACAGCTAACAATAACTCTGCCATTCTTCTGCAATTAATTTACTCCTCCATCATTTTAAAAAGAAGTGTGTTACATACCTGCAAACTTTTATTGTTTTGTTTTAATTCAGTCATTGCTGCAGAGTGCAGCAGATATGACAAAGCAAAGTGTGTGATTGTCAAACAGGAATACTTCTTCTCCAGCCCTTGATCTTCCTTGAATCAGAATCAGAATCAGATTTAACATCACTGGTATATGCTGTGAAATTTGTTAACTTTGCTGCAACAGTACAATACAATACACGATAAAGTATAAAAAATAACTGAATTGCGGTAAGTATATATTTATATGTATATTAAATAGTTAAGCTAAAACAAGTGGTGCAAAAACAAAATAAATTTCAAAAAGTAATGAGTTAGTGTTCATGGATTCAATCAGATGGCAGAGGGGAAGAAGCTGTTCCTAAATCATTGACTGCATGCCTTCAGGCTTCTGTACCTCCTTCCTGAAGGTAGCAATGAGAAGAGGGCATATCCTGGGTGGTGGGTTCCTTAATAGTGGATGCAGCTTTCCTGAGGTACCGCTCCTTGAAGATGTCTTGGATACTACGGAGGCTAGTACCCATGAGGGAGGTGACGAATTTTACAATTTTCTGCAATTTACTTCAATCCTGTGCAGCAGCCCTCCCCCATATCAAACGGTGATGCAGCCAGTCAGAATGCTCTCCATAGTACATCTGTAGAAATCTGAGTTAGATCCTTCCTACCGACCTGGCTTTACCTTCCAGCTAGCCTTCTTCCTCTCCCCCACCTTTTTATTCTGGCGTCTTCCCCCTTCCTTCTCAGTTCTGAAGAAAAGTAGCAGCCTGAAATGCAGACTACCTATTCATTCCATAGATGATGTCTGATTTGCTGAGTTCCTCCAGCATTTTGTGTGTGTTGCTTAGGAATACCTAATGATTTTAAGGCATAAACATGCGATTATGCCAATCTTCAACACATTGTGTAGCAGAATGATGGAACAAATTAAAGTCAGATGTGAAAGGGTGAATTTAATCTTTCCACAGCAGTGGCTTTACAAGTCCTTGTTGAGTTGGATATCACTCGAGATTACAATGAATTGATGCTGCCCCTGGTAACAGAACTGCCTTCTTCTTAACTCAGAGGAGAAAATGAATAAGGGTTGAAAAAGATCTCAGAAACAATGGAGTTCACCAAGAAGAATCTGATTTTGTTTTTGAACATTGTTCAGTTTAACTTTTAAAAATGAAGAATGGTTTCTTTTAAAGTCATTCCGTAAACAATCAAGTGCATACAATGGTAATTTTTCATGGAAACAGATTACATTTTGAATTGACTATGGCATTGAAATCTTTTTCCTGGCATTCAATATGGAAATTTTCAACCACCTCAAGGAGGTAAATGACATTAAGAAAAGAACTGATTTATGAGGGATATTATTTTCAGGAAAAGATGAATCGCTATTTGTACCATTTATCAAAGAGACATTTCTCCAGGAATCGTATTCATAGAAAGATACATTTACCAATTTATAAAATCCCTAAAGCAAAGCTTATGTTCCATTCTTACCTTGATATTTGATCACTCAGTCTTCGTAATGTTGAATTACTCAAACTAATTATTTATTTTGATTGGGTTGTTATGGCCTATTTAATGAAGGTATTTATTGATGGAGAATTAGCAGTATCTTTTTCTTTATCTTACCCCTATTTTTGAGAAGCTTTTCTTCAATTCCATAGATGTTTGTTTGCCATTCCACACTCCCCTGGGACAGAGAGCCTACTGGCAAGACTACTAACAATTTTGCTTGGCAGTTTGTAAGGCGAACGCTAGCCTGAACAACTTCACTGGCAGCTGGGTGATGACATCTCACCACCATAGGATACAGCAAATTTTTGCTTACTGCCTCCTTAACAGCCTGGAGAAAACTCAGGACTTGTGATTTGGTGAGTGAGGCTTCACGTCTATATTCACACATTACAGTACAAGTGAACTCAACTAAATCCCTTATGTACATTTGCCAAGTTTATGTATTATCTTACCCTTATATTTATCTAGGAAAAACACAACATCGCTTTGAAAGCCATAACAAGAATGCATACTCTAAAAAGGGCATTCTTCGTACTTTATCATGCTGGCTGACATAGCGTATCTTGCTAGATAAGTTGTTATTAGATATAGAATCCATTCTAAACAGTGTTAAAATACCTTGAGTGACTACCTGCTACCTTACAGCTCCAGGAACCTGGTTCAACCTGATCTCTAGAATGTTCCATGTGAAGTTTACATGTTCTCTCCATGGCAGTATGGGCTTCCTTTGAGTTCTCTAGTTTTCTCCCACGTCTCAAAGGTGCACTGGTATGTTAACAAGCTACAGTAACGCGCTCTTCAGTGTAGGTGCATAGCAAAAAAGAATCACAGGCCAGTCAGTAGGCATGTATGAGAGAGAACAAAGATATAATGTTCTTACGGTTTAGAACAGAGAGGAGGAGGAATTTCTTGAGGTAGAGGATGGCGAATCTGTGGAATACATTGCCATGATTGGGTGCCAAGGCCAAGCCATTGGGTATATTTGAAGCAGAGGTTGATAGGTTCTTGATTAATAAGGGGGCCAAAGTTTACAGGGAGCAGGCAGAAGAATGGGGATGAGAATGGGGATGAAATCAGCCATGATGGAATAGCAGTACAGACTTGATGGGCTAAATAGCCTAATTTTGCTCTTATGTCTTAAGATCTATAAGGAAATAAGGAGAAGGTTACTCCCCTGAAGCTGATACAGACCAAGTTAGCTGTATGGCCAAGTTAGCTGACTTTATTCTTACACGATTACCATGAGTGGACTTTTTTTTAATACTCTCCTAATCTAGAGAGGTCTGCTCCTTATAATAGCAGATCTCTTAAGGCATTGGATGTGGTTAATCGGGATTTTCTGGGGTGGAAATTTAAGCTCTGTTATGCACATTAAATACACAAAATTGTGATGGATGTACATTGAACATTGTTTCTGGAATTCAAGTTCATTGACCTCAAAAGGGACTATATTTCATAAGGGGAGGTTAATATGGATCTATTATTAAATTACACAGTCAGTGTGCATTAGTGAGGTAATCCTCTCTGGGAGAGGTTCTTTCAGGAGGTGTTATGATTCTATTGTTATGAACTCCCTCTAGTGGTCTGGTAACACAATAAATAACTCCCGCACATAAGACAAGCGCATGAAGAATACTGTCTTAACTGTGAGTGTTGTTCCTGCCCTACGTTCACACACACTGAACGATGCCATTATGGTGGCTGGCAATGAGGATGAAAGAAAACTAGCCAGGATGGCTGGAAGAATAGGCATTGCTTGCCTTCATGAGATCTGGGTTTTGTCTGGAGCTGAAGACCAGCCTAGCTTACCAAGACTGTACTGGATTTCACAGATTCATGAGAGTAGAATGAATAGAAGAAAGTATAGGCCATTTGGTCCTTTGCATCTTCACCATCATTCATCAAGATCATGTCTGCCTTTCTATTCTAGCTCCACCTACCTCTAATGTCTAGAAGTCCACCAGTCACTGTGTTGACTATATTAAATGAATAAGCCTCTACAGTCTTCTTAGTTGGAGAATTCCAATGATTCACCCGAGTACTGAATGCAGGCATTTTTACTTCAGTCACAAATGGCCAAACATTAAGGTTGTGACCTAGGGAAGCCATCCTCGTGTCTACCCTGTTAACCTGCAATCAATATGTATCAATGAGATATCTTTCAATGACTCTCATTCTTTTAAATCCAGTAGAGTATAGGACTAGTCTGCTTAATCTCTGCTCCTGGGACAAGCAATCCATTCCTTGAAACAATATGGTGAACATTTGTCGCACTCCACCTCTTTCAGAAGTATCCTTCCTTGGACAAGGAGACCAGACGTGTCTACCATATTCCAGGTGCGTTCTCATGAAGGTCATGCATTCTTGCAGTAAGGTATCTCTACTCCTATACTCATATCCTTCTGCAATAAAATACAACAGAATGTTTGTCTTCCTAAATGCTGTCTGTACCTGCACATAATTTTCAGTGATTCATATACAACCCAGGTATCTCCAAGCTCCTTTCAATGTAACAGCATTTAAGATGCACCACTTCTATATACTTTCTATCATAATAGATATTTCACATTTTTCCTATAATTATGTCCTATGCGCCTTCAACCATTCTCCTCATCTCTCTGTATATCCTTGAAGCGTCTCTGAGTCCAACACATATTTCTTTCTGCTACCCTCCTTTGTATCATAAGCAAGTTTGACTATACTTCACTTGTCTGTTCATCCAAATTATTGTTCTATAATGTAAACTGATGGGTTCCTGCTGTCAAAATGTTTGAATGTGGTCCAGCTGCAGCAAGAGAGAGACACCAAAACTAGTGGACAGTTCACTGACTTTAATAAGAAGTATTGCAGAATTTAAAGGAAAAGAAAAGCAATAAACACAAGGCTAACGGGGTTGTTAACTATAACTCTCAAACTGAAAGTTAACGCCAACACTGTGGCTGGAAACAATATCTAATACTTCATAAATACCGTTCCTTTACAGCGTCAGTTGAAACAGTAGTCGCCTTGCTCGGACAAGGATGAGGAGAAGCAGGGAGCATAAAAGTTGTTGTGCTTTTGGTCAAGTTTCAAAAGACTAGAATGAAAAGAAGGGAGTTAAATAGCCCCATAATGGAACACTAATTAGCTGAAATGAGCATGGTACGAGCATGATTGATGAGCCTGTTACACAGCCCACCTTCCTGGGTGTATAGTACCTGTGGCAGAATCCATGGTTGTGACATTAGTTACAGACTCCTCATGAGCACCAATCCCTGCAGAACCTCAGCAGTTATTACCCAATTGTTTGTACTCCTTTATTCAATTCGGGCCAATCATCAATCCTTGCTACTATATACCCGCTGCTGCTGTACTTAACAAGTATTCAGAGATACTTGTGATGAATTTGGAAGCATTTAAGGTATAAAAGCCAATATTTACTAGGATGAGAACATTGTATTCTAAGTTCTTCAAAACAAGACTGCCACCTTATAGTTTGAGGGATAGCTGAAGTCATTTTACTTAACCTTTCAGTGAAAGAAGCTACAAGCAAGTACAAATTATCTGGGATGGAATCAGTACAAGGACTGAAGAGTTAAATAGTCAATATGAATTTTGCTGCAATTGTTACATTAACTAATTCAATAATGTTCTTTTAAGACAGTAGCTATGATTGTTTCAGATATTTTAGTTTAGATGTTTAAATAAATCATTGCAAATGCTGAGAATAGGACAACAAAGCAATATAAGTATGAATAAAATATTCAAAATAAGCTCTCCATCGAAGTTAACTTACATTTTGTTTCTGATAGAAAAACTCTGAGGGCAATTTCAAAAGCAGAAACACTTAGTTCTAATCTTCTGGATTGATAAACCGGTCTTTGAAAATCCAAAAATGTTCCTGTCAGATATTCAAATTCATTCTGCTTAATTTCCTCCTGTTTCTGGCTTTTTTGGGCTGGATTGACAGCTTTGAATATAATTAAGTTAAAACCATTTGATAAATACAAAGTGGACGCCATTGGTGGAGAGTTGTAATTGGCCAATTTTTTGCTGGCGAGGCTGAAGAGAGGGCTCAAGTGAGTTCATGCAGAGATAAATTGAAGTAATTAGCATCTCCATCTTTTTCTGTTAGTTGAGAGAAATGCTAGATCTCCACTTCATGTGATTTTTCTTTGACAAAATCAGCCAAATTCTCAAGGGAATGAAACCACTTTCAGTCCTTGTATAAATCATTTAAGACACTCTTTACAGTTTTCTTCTGTAGTCCATTTGATCGTCACCATCTCACTTTCAGATATGGAAACAGAGGGTATTCTTGAACCTTCTTAGGAGTAAAGAAGCCAAGTCTCCCTCAGGACCTAGTTACCTGCACAAAGAGGGGAACTGGGTCTGTACATATCACCATTAAAGGCTTGTGAAGATTTGTGACGTTTGCTTTATATATGGTGCATGCTGAGAGAGCGAAGGAGCAATATATGTGCACGAGATTGAGAAGGTTGTTTGAAAGAAATTGCACAGATTGTAGAGTTGATAGCTCTCCAGGAGTTGCCTGGAATTCAATACTAATTTTTTTCCTGGAAAAAAAATCCTGCAAACGACCTTGGAGAAATAATGCTAGCATCATAAACAATGTGAGTTTTCTCCCCAGTTTCTTCATTAAAAATAGAAGAGATAGAGGAAAGCAACACACATCAAAGTTGCTGGTGAACGCAGCAGGCCAGGCAGCATCTATAGGAAGAAGTGCAGTCGACGTTTCAGGCCGAGACCCTTCGTCAGGACTAACGAAGAGATAGAGGAAAGCATCTTTTGGTGGGCAGAACAGTTGGAGGGCAGGTACCATTTGATTAAACCTTCGGAATTGTTCAACCAGAACTGTTAACTGTAATGAGATGTAACATGTGGTGACAACTGCAGACTAGGGTAGCAATCTAAAGGTAAATGCTAATTTATACAGATTTGAACAGTAAGAGCAGTGATGAGTGTATGAGAGGTGGCTGCAGGAGAGGTGTGGCCTTTTCTTATCTGGTGATTGAAGGAAGATCTTGTGTAACAGGGAAAATAAAACACCATTCTACTAATGTTCTCTCTCTTCTCATTATATGGTCCTATTTTCATGCTGTTATACTTTCTTAGGAGCAATCAAAGCTTGAACATCTGCTATTTCTGCCCATGCCATTCAGTGCCTGTCTTTGAGATTTCAGTATCTGCAGTCTTGTGTGTCTTGTGATCTTTGAGTATCTGCTTCAATTCCCTACTCTACAAACTCAAAGAAATCTTTACCTACTGTTCCAAAAGCTTAAGAATTCCAAACAGGACAAGCCTACAGTCTTTATTAGGTATGCCTGCTCGTTAATCCAAATGTCTAATCAGCCAATCATGTGGCAGCAACTCCTGTATAAAAGCATGCAGACATGGTCACGAGATTCAGTTGTTGTTCAGACCGAACATCAGAATGGGGGAATAAATGTGATCTAAGTGACAGTGACTGTGAAATGATTGTTGGTGCCAGAAGGGCTGGTTTGAGTAAAACAGAAACTGCTAATCTCCTGGGATTTTCACACACAACAGTCTCTAAAGTTTACAGAGAATTGTGTGAAAAACAAAAAAACATCTAGTAAGTGGCAGATTTGTGGACAAAACTGCCTTGTTAATGAGAGAGGTTAGAGGGCAATGGTCAGACTGGTTCAAGCTGACAGGAAGGGGACAGTAACAGAAATATCCACACATTACAACAGTGGTGTGCAGAAGAGCATCTCTTAATGCACAACACGTCAGACCTTGAAGTGGATGGGATGCTGCAGCAGAAGATCACACTGAGTTCCACTGCTGTACCTAATAAAGTGGCCACAGAGTGTACGTAACCCTTGAAGGCGGCTCTAACATTCAATAAGATCTTGGTGTCTTGTATCTTCCCAGCTATCCTGCCCAAATACCATATTGTCTGATTTTCTCAATATTCAGAAAACCCACAATCCCCACAGGCCTCTGAAGTGGAGAAATATGAAGAGATACAACCTTTTCATCTTGGCCTTAAATGTCCAAGCTATTTGCCCCTAGGTTCTGTGGCCAGAGGAAACAGTTCTCAACAGCTACCCTGTTCTATTTAGCAAAGTGTGTTAATACAAAGTATGGTCTTGACAACATTAAAAAGACATTTAGACTGGTATTTCAGTAGTACAAAATATATTTCTAATTAATTTCATTCTCAGCATGCAAAATAACTATCTACTGAAGGAAATTAATTGTTTTTGGAAAATTAATTTTGCTTATCATACTGGACTCAAAAATAAGTTCAAATGTGAATCTCTTTACAATAATTCACATGCTTGTACGATATAGTTTCCTAATTACCAGTGAACGTGTTTATTGAAATGATATACTTAGCTGAAGAAGTCATTTCATTGACTTTTCCTCTGTCAAACATAATTATAAGTGTCTTGTTGCAGAGTTTGCATTATCTCCTGTATAATTGAAAACTTGCTTCCTGTTGCCATGTGCCTTACTTTTAAAGGATGCAAGAGACAGGGAACAGAATATAACTTTAGCCTACAGTATAGATTCTTTGCAAATGCCTACCAGTTCACCCTTTTAATCCTGCGAAATACAGGACAGGAAGATAAAATAGTAAGTCATAGGCAAACAGAAATATCATCTGCAAGATCGAAGTACAGAGATAATCCATGACAGCAAGTAGTAATATTTGCCAAACTCAATTTACGTGATTACAAATCTGTTGAAAGTTTTGTGGAACTCATACTGTATCACACGATGTGCATTCTGGTCATGTCTAGCTGAGTTCTCAATGAGCAGACTGAACTCGTGTTCCAAGTTTGAACCGGTGCCAGCCCAACTGCTTGTGGTCATTTTAATCTAACTTAGCTGCTTGGAAATTGCTAGCAACCGCTCAGATAGATTTCATATCCATCCAGCAGTAAAGTCAGGAGCACGATGGGCAACACAATTGATTCCATCAGTTTATGATGGGGAGGGGGTTGGTTAAAATTACCCCCAATTTATCTTGCTCAATTTTCTGCACTGGACACTTGTATTAAGAAGAACAATGTGCTAGCAGCTGGTAATATTATTTATATACATTTTTAATATCAGAAATAAAGCTCCTACTGGATAAATGCACATACCAGAGACACTGATTTGTACACACTAGAGTGACCCCAAAGTTCCAAATTCAATCCCTGATCTGAGCTTTATTGTAGTAATGAAATTGTTAAAGGACAATAACCACTTTCAACTGATCCCTTGTGGAAATGATGAACAGTCAAAGCAGGCGTTAACATAGACTGAGTCAAGGTAGAGAATGAGGGCAAGAAATAGCGATGATAAAAGAGAGAAGTAATTTGTTGTATCATACATCCTTGTTAGGAAGTTTGAATAGGCAGGTGAATGGTCCACCTGTATGTTTTGAATGTTCATTCATATAACCATATAACCATATAACAATTACAACATGGAAACAGGCCATCTCGGCCCTTCTAGTCCGTGCCGAACTCTTACTCTCACCTAGTCCCACTGACCTGCACTCAGCCCATAACCCTCCATTCCTTTCCTGTCCATATAGCTATCCAATTTAACTTTAAACGACAACATCAGACCTGCCTCAGCCACTTCTGCTGGAAGTTTGTTCCACACAGCTACCACTCTCTGAGTAAAGAAGTTCCCCCTCATGTTACCCCTAAACTTTTGTCCTTTAACTTTCAACTCACGTCCTCTTGTTTGAATCTTCCCCACTCTCAATGGAAAAAGCCTATCCACGTAAACTCTATTAATCCCCTTCATAATTTTAAACACCTCTATCAAGTCCCCCCTCAACCTTCTATGCTCCAAAGAATAAAGACTTAACTTGTTCAACCTTTCTCTGTAACTTAGGAGATGAAACCCAGGCAACATTTTAGTAAACCTGCTCTGTACTCTCTCAATTTTATTGACACCTTTCCTATAATTCGGTAACCAGAACTGTACACAATACTCCAAATTTGGCCTTACCAATGCCCTATACAATTTCAACATTACATCCCAACTCCTATACTCAATGTTCTGATTAATAAAGGCCAGCCTACCAAAAGCTTTCTTCACCACCCTATCCACATGAGAGTCCACCTTCAGGGAACTATGCACCATTATTCCTAGATCCCTCTGTTCTACAGCATTCTTCAATGCCCTACCATTTACCATGTATGTCCTATTTTGATTAGTCCTACCAAAATGTAGCACCTCACATTTTTCAGCATTAAACTCCATCTGCCATCTTTCAGCCCTCTCTTCTAACTGTCCTAAATCTCTCTGCAAGCTTTGAAAACCTACCTCATCATCCACAACACCACCTATTTTAGTATCATCTGCATACGTACTAATTCAATTTACCACCCCATCATCCAGATCATTAATATATATGACAAACAACATTGGACCCAGTACAGATCCCTGAGGCACACTGCTACACACCGTCCTCCAATCTGACACACAGATACCCACCACTACTCTTTGGTGTCTCCCATTTAGCCACTGCTGAATCCATTTTACTACTTCCATATTAATGCCTAATGATTGAACCTTCCGTGTGGAACCTTGTCAAAGGCCTTACTGAAGTCCATATAGTCAACATCCACCGCTTTACCCTCGTCAACTTTCTTAGCAACCTCATCAAAAAATTCAATAAGATTTGTTAAACATGACCTTCCACGCAAAAATCCATGTTGACTGTTCCTAATCAAACCCTGTCTATTCAGATAATTATATATACCATCTCTAAGAATACTTCCAATCAATTTACCCATCACTAACGTCAAACTCACAGGCCGATAATTGCCAGGTTTACTCTTAGAATCCTTTTTAAACAATGGAACCGCATGAGCAATATGCCAATCCTCCGGCACCATCCCCGTTTCTAATGACGTTTGAAATATTTCTGTCAGAGCCCCTGCTATTTCTACGCTAACTTCCCTCAAGATCCTAGGGAATATCTTGTCCAGACCCGGGGACTTATCCACTTTTATCGTCCTTAAAGGTGCCAGTACTTCCTCTTCTTTAATTGTCATACTTTCCATAACTACCCTTCTTGTTTCCTTTAACTTACACAATTCAATATCCTTCTCCTTGGTGAATACCGAAGAAAAGAAATTGTTCAAAATCTCCTCCATCTTTTTTGGTTCCGCACATAGCCATCCATTCTGATTCTCCAAGGGACCAATTTTATCCCTCACTATCCTTTTGCTATTAACATAACTGTAGAAACCCTTTACCTTCTTTTAGCTTTTCTAATTTCTTTCTTAAGATTCTTTTTACATTCTTTATATTCCTCGAGTACCTCATTAACTCCAAGCTGCCTATATTTATTGAAGACCCCTCTCTTTTCCCAAACCAAGTTTCCAATATCCCTTGAAAACCATGGCATTCAGTTCTCTAGAACATACCCAATGAATAAAATTGGGATTCTAAACAGTTTGGGAGGCTAATGGGCTAGGAATTAACAAAAAAACACAGATTAGGTCTTTAATCGGAGTAAAAAAATCAGAGCAAGCTAACTTTAATTTGCACATGGAATCTCTTCTGAGAAAGGTGTGGTGCTCTCGTTTATGTTCTATTTACATACGGTTCATATATTGTTCTGTTTTATTTCTCCAGCCCCAAGTGTTAGTTACAGCTGAAAAAAGTTGCTGTTAATATTCTGCCTCCATTTGCAGTCACTTCAATATGCACTAGATGCAAATCCTGAACTACTTTCTAACCTTCTGTGTCCTCAGGCATTGGTTTACTGAATTTATCCAGTACTGTGCAAAAGTTTTACACACACACACACACGCACACACATACACACACACACACACACACACACACACACACACACACACACATGGAGTTCTGTAGTAATTTTATGTATTGCACTGTACTGCTGCCGCAAGAAAAAAACTATTTCATGACATATGTAAGTGATGATAAACCGGATTCTGATATGGGTCTCTATTGTGGACTGAGAGTGGGAAGGGTAAAGGGAGAAGGGAATCATGTTAGGTAAAAAGGTAAGGGAGCAGGAAGTTACAGAGAGACATTCTGTAATGATCAATAGACCAATTGCTTAGAATCAAATGACCATGCCTGGTGTCTCAGGGCTGGGTGTGTCTGCGCTCACACCCCCCCCCCCAGCTCTCGTTCTCTGCCACCTGTCCCCCCCGCCCCCCCCGGTGCTCCACCCTCGCCATTCTCAACATCTTTTTGCTCCTGCCAGATTTACAAACTCGCTCTCAGTTCCACATTGATAAATACAGTACTTGCAAAAGTCTCAGGCACCTTAGCTAAATATATGTGGCTAAGTCTTTTAAACAGCACTGATTTTGGATTTCAAGAGTCATGTTTGAATTCTGTTTCTAGTCACCCCAGTAACTCTCAGAGTGTATATAAATAAATGGACATGTTCACATCCACTATCCTGCTGAGAGGTGTTAAAAACATTTCATCTTGGCATTCAGGCTTTATGATAGCAATATTTTATTAAACATTTGCATAATTTCTTCAAAGTTATAGTTTTGCAGCCGGGAGAAGGACTTGCGAATGTTGCAATGCTCCCATCACTTATGGCTGTTTATTTGGATTGCTATGAAGTTTATCATGAGGCTAAGACAAATAAAAGAGAAGATTGTGTGGGTTTTGCAGAAACATAAGGTCTCCTATCCTTTGAAAGGCAATCTGGTTGATTTTATATTTATAAAATATGACCCACAAAGGCCAAGGAACTGCAGCTCAAAAGGAAACATTGTGCAGATATTTGTCCCATTGGATTGAGGTGCCGATTCTCCGACAAAGAAACCAGATGCTCTGCTTTATTCCTCACCAGTTGAAACTTTGCCCTTTATCTTCAAGGCATGATAATTGTTTCTATAAGAAGATTAGGAGGGTCGCTACAACATGTTTAACAAAACTTGCCAAAAATGGCCTGGCAGATCAAAGCTCTCATTACTTCCTGTCTGTTAGCTATGACAGCACATTTACTCTGACAGATTGGTAACTACTGGAGACATTCTTGGATATCCTATCAGTCTGACTGCTAGCCTCTGCAAAACCAAATGCATCTGAATGTACTCACTCGTACCAGTATGACAGCAGAAGAATCTTTTCTTCTATTGACAAAAGGGAAATTAGCAATTAATTATGAATTATAACTAACCAAGTTTAAACCATACCATTCTAATCAATGCAACATGCTATTGACAATAGTGGGAAGTAACAGCAAATAATTAAAATTAGTCAATTTTAAGAGCAAGAAATTAGTACAAATTTCTGCTTTACAAGAGCTCTTTAAATTTTGAAACGTTTTTATTTATTGCAACTTCAGGACTTCAAAGAATCAACTCTTTATGTAAACTATTCCAATTAATTTACTTTGGGATAAGAGTATCAATAATTTATTGCAACAGATTTGGTAAAATGCCCAAACCTATTTTATGAACTTATTTTTTGACTTGTCTAATAGAACTTGCAAGAGGCTCTAGTAAACATTTTAATCTCTTGAACCTTGTATGAATTAAAGATATGAATAATATGAATTAAAGGTATATATTTATAATTGACATAATGAGTAACTCTTGCATCCTTACCTCATGTACAAGTATGCTGTACTGAGTAGCTGGTTAGCAAATGGTATGACCTTTTAAATATGTGCAATCTGGAAGGTAGTATGCTACGTCATAAATAATGGGTTTAAAAGTGTACTATTACTGAGGAAAATATCCCACAAGCCACCAATATCATACAGCCAATGAAAAGCCATTATTTTTTTCAAAACTTGGCTGTAGAAAGACACTGAAGTTCATTCTGTAAGAAATGTACCAAATTACTCAACATTTGCTCCCATGAGGAAAAATGTGCAAACGTTGAAACAGACAAGCAGAGATCTGCTTGCCTTTGTTTGGAGCTTTTTATATTGTTTTGTCATTTCAGCATTCTTCACCAGAATGAGTAAGGTTGGAAGCTTATCATGTGAGGAATCTCAGTCATGAACTTTTTTTTTTATCAGTGTTGGGTCTCAAAGAATCTTGGAAAGGCTGCTGCAAATCTTGAGCTCAATCGTTCAAGATACTCATTACTTGAAATGGATTGTTTCAGTGTTAGATCTGGATGAATTTAATGTACCAACAAACATGAGCAAATTCCTCCATTTCTGAACCTATTGCAATACAAGTCATTATATAGCAGTTGAAAATGATTGGGCCTAAGACACTACCTTAAAGAATCCATCATGGGCACTACCCTCCTTAGTATCCAGGACATCTTCAAGGAGCGATACCTCAAAAAGGCTGCGTTCATCATTAAGAGCCCCCATCATGTAAATCATGCCTTATTCTTATTGCTACCATCAAGAAAGAGGTACAGAAGCCTGAAGGCACACATACTCAACAATTCAGGAACAGCTTCTTCCCCTCTCTCATCTGATTTCTGAGTGGACATTGAATGCAAGAATGCTACCTCACTGCTTTTTATTTCTATTTTTGCACTTATATTTAATGTAATTATTTCATATATATACTTACTTTAATTCAGTTTTGTTTCTATTATTATGTATTGCATTGTACTGCTGCTGCAAAGACAACACATTTCACGCCATACACTGCTGATATTAACCCTAATTCAGATTCTGAATGTCGTGCAATAATATCTCAGCACTGAGTTAATTGACTTCCTTTAACCACAACGTGCAAGGGAACACGAAAATTTCCTCCTAGTGGATGACCTAAAATCATGCCTGCTTTTGTATATCTGGATTGTTCCTTTCTTTCACTTTGCCAGCTTCTCAATTCAGGACACAATCTGTCAATGTACCTACAGCTTCTCTCCACCAGCTAGACCAACAGTTTCTGAAAATTCATGGCTCCCCTTTCCGTGCTATCCAAAGTACACATGTGTCACCATAAGCAACCCTGAGATTCATTTTCTTGCGGGCATACTCAATAAATCCATAATAGAGTATAACCATAACAGGATCAATGAAAGAGCACACCAACTTGGATGTTCAACTAGCGTGAAGAAGACAATAAAGTCTGCAAATACAAAAAGAAAGAAAAAAATCATAATAGATAGATAGCAACACACATCAAAGTTGCTGGTGAACACAGCAGGCCAGGCAGCATCTCTAGGAAGAGGTACAGTCGACGTTTCAGGCCGAGACCCTTCGTCAGGACTTGATCCCAAATGAAATTACAGTGGTCCTTTGTTCTACCACAACCTACAATGTGTCCAGTTTGACTCCTGTAACAGAGACAGCCTTTCTAATCAGTTTATTGAGCCTGTTGGCATCACCTGCATTGATGCCATTGCCTCAGTACACCACAACAGATTGGTAGAACATGTGAAGGAGAGGTCTGCATACTCCAGAGGATCTCATTCTCCTCAGGAAGTAGAGGCGACTCTGGCCCTTCTTGTACACAGCCTCTGTGTTGGTGTTCCACTCAAGTCTGTCACCCAGGTGCACCCATGTCCTCTCCATCAATGGAGTTCAGCCTTAATCTTCCCAAAGTCCATCACCATCTCCTTTGTCTTACTGATGTTGAGCTGCAGATGATTCAACCTGCACCATTTGACAAAGTCCTCCACCAGGGGCCTGTATTCATCCTGCTGTCCTCACTTTATACACCCAACGATTGCTGAGTTATCAGAGAATTTCTTCAGATGACATGATTCAATGTTGTATCTAAAGTCCGAGGTATACAGTGTAAAAAGGAAGGCAGCCAATGGAGGGCCCCGGTGCTGTTTATAACCATGTCAGCTCTGAAGCCGCACAAATAAATAAATAAACAATAAATATCGAGTAAATCAGATGAACAGCCCTTCAAAGTGAGTGTGGGAACACTTCAAAGTTGGGGCAAATGAAGTTGACTGAAGTTATCCCCTTTGGTTCAGGAACCTGATTGCTGAGGGGTAAAAACTGTTCCTAAACAGGGTGTGGTGAGTCCTAAGGCTCGTACCTACTTCCTGATGGCAGCAGTGAGAAGAGAGCATGTCCTGGGTGGTGGAGGTCAATAATGCTGCATAGTGCTTTCCTGTGTGAGCATGTGGCCAAGTGGTTAAGGCATTCGACTAGCGATCTGAAGGTCATGAGTTCGAGCCCCAGCCAAGGCAGTATGTTGTGTCCTTGAGCAAGGCACTTAACCACACAGTGCTCTGCGATGACACTGGTGCCAAGCCGTATCGGCCCTTGACCTTCCCTTGGACAACATCAGTGTCGGGAGAGAGAAGACTTGCAGCATGGGCAACTGCTGGTCTTCCAATCAACCTTGCCCAGGCCTGCGCCCTGGAGAGTGAAGACTTTCCAGGCGCAGTTCCATGGTCTCGCAAGACTAACGGATGCTTTCTTGCAATAATGCTTCATGTAATGGGGCGAGCTTTACCCATGATGGACTTGTGGGATATTCTGTTTTAGAGCATTGGTGTTTCCATACCAGGCTGTGGTACAGCCAGTCAATATACTCTCCACTACACATTTATAGAAGTTTGTCAAAGTTTTACATGCCAAATCATCGCAAACTCCTAAGGGAGTAGAGGTGCTGCCCTGCTTTCTTCGTAAGAATAAGGAACATTAGGATAGCAGAGATAAATGAGAGGGCATTCTCTCTAATTTACTGTCAGCAACTGTGCACAATGTTCTTTGACAACATTAACAATCTTGGATGAGGCTTCTTATTTAACCCCCTTTCATAAATGTCACCCCTCAGCTTCTAGACTTTAATTAGCTCCTGCATTGACGGATTGGCTCAAAGTGATACAGCAGGAAATAGGATCCAAAGCAGGAAGCAAATAAAGCAAAAGTGTACTAATGAAAAGCTAATATGGATTTGAGGAGAAAAGACCTGGAAGTTTATTTTACACAGAGTATTTTGTGAAAGCAATTAATTCTGAATAAAATAGCTTCCATTATGGAGTTGCGCTGAGTATATTTATTGAGATACAGTGCAGAATAGGCCCTTCTGGCATTTTCAGCCACACTGCCTAGCAATCCCCTGATTTAATCCTAACCTAATCATAGGACTATTTACAATGACTAATTAACCTGCTACATAGTATGTCTCTGGACTGTGATAGGAAGCTGCAGCTCCCGGAGGAAATGCATGCGGTCACGGGGAGAATGTACAAACTCCTTACAGACAGCAGTGAGAATTGAACCCGTGTCGCCAGTACTATGAAGGGTTGTGCTATCCACTATGCTACTGTGTCACTCCTGTGTACTGTTCATGTTAGTCTGGCTGTCAATCTCCTGGCACCAGACTCACACCTACTAATTTCACAAAGAGCCATTTCTGTACTTAACAATCTGAATTAGAGGTCAAAGATGCAACCTCTGACCATTGTGGATGAATACGATGAGGAGAGCACTGCCATTATTTAAAGGAAAATTCTACTGAAACTTGGCAGCTTCAGAACTTACTCTGGGTAGGCCATTCAATCACTGTCTGAAGTTCACAGAACATTTTAAACTAACAGTGAGAGGTTTCTTGTGCTTTTAGCTTCTGACATACTCAGCCAGCATGTGCTTCAGTGTTGATATGACAGGAAACTCTCTATTAGCCATCTTTCCAGGTGAGGCATGCTATGCTTTCAGCAGTGCTAGTGGCTATCACACCTGCGTCACTTATCCCTTCAAGATCAAAGATATAGAGGCAAGAGATTCTGCAGATGCTGGAAATGTTAAGCAGCGCACACAAAATACTGAAAGAACTCAGCAGGTCACGTAGCAACTATGGAGGGGAATACACAGTCGGTGTTTTGGGCCAAAACCCTTCATCAGAGGCTAGCACAGTGGCCATCTTTGTAGCAGCTGTCGTCTGAGTGGTCAGAGTCAGAGTGGTTGAGGCTTCCACGAAGAGAGGCTTCAGTCAGAGAAAACAAAAGAAAAGCTCTAGGTTAAGTTTTTTTTTCCCTTCCCCTCTTTATATCTGCTCAGCTAGGACAGTAGAGATGCCAGGTTCCTATTGCAGGATGTAGGAAGGCAGGGAGATGTCCTTGATGACTACAACAAAGAGAAGTGCCTACAGCCACAGCTTCTAGCAATCCACATTAAGGAGCTGGAACTGGATCTGGATGAACTCCAGATCATTTGGGAGGCTGAGAGGGAGAGAGGGTGATAGATAGGGAATACAGAGAGGTAGTTACTCCCAAGGTGCAGCACACAGGAAACTGGGTGACAGTCAGGATGGGGAAAGGGGTTAAGGAGCCACTGCAGAGTACCCCTGTGGCCATTACCCTCAACAAGAGGTATATCAATTTGGATGCTGTTGCGGGGGGGTGGGTGGGTGGTTGCCCTAACAGAGGAAAGTCACAGTGGTCAGGCCTCTGTGACTCAGAAGGGAAAGGGGGAGAAAGGTATGCTGTGGTGTTAGGGGAATAAACAGGAGGCTCTGTGGGCAAGAACGAGATTCCCAGTTGGTATGTTGCTTCCCAGGTGCCATTGACCATTGGACAAATTGACTATCCGATGCCTCCCACAGTTACCCACATATAAATATTTTTTCAACAGGAAAGCCCAGAAGTTCAGACCTACATTTTATGACTTGCAATTTTCATACTTTCATATTACATAAGATACTTAAGCATGAAGAAAACTAGCACTGTTCAAATATTTCCTTCTTTAGCGAAAATCACACCCTTGATTCTCACACATAATGCTGGAGGAACTCAACAAGTCAAGCAGCATTGATGGAGGTGAATAAGCAGTTGATAATTCAGGCTGAGACCCTTCATCAGGACTCTGAAGTTCAAAATATTGCCCGGATTAGAGAGCAGAGCATTAGCCATAAGAGGAGACTGGGGGATAAAAAAGCTTTGATTGTGCTCTCTGCAGTGTTGGAGGCTGAAGGGTTACCTGATAGAAGTATATAAAATTATGAGATAAGTACATAGTATAGATAGTCAGAGTATTTTTTCTCAGTATGGAAATTTCAAATACCAGAGGACATAGTTTTAAGATATGAGGGAGAGGGAGAAAGGAGATCCTCCCAGAGGTTCCCGAACTAGGGACATGGACCCTTGCTTAATGGTATTGGTCCATGGCATAAAAAAGATTAGGAACCCCAGACTAAGCCCTGTTCCACCTATCCCCACCCAGCCTCATCCTCACTCCCCGACTCACCCACCCACCCCTTCACCTGTTCTCCCCCATCATCTTCCAGATTATACTCCTTCCCATCCCCCTACCTGCCAATCTCTAACTGCACAACAGAATCATCTACCTTATTCTCTGTATTGTGTGCTCTTAAACATAACACCTTCAGTCCTGTATTCAATTAACCTTTTTGATTTTGTCTCCCTGTTACACTTTAGCTCATTCCATTGACTGCAGTTTTGCCCTATCATCAGCCTGTCCTTCCTCATAGTCAGACTACACACTGCATCAAGTTGAATACCAGCTGCCCCATCCCCAGCCCTATCTGGTTCCCACCCCACTGCCATATCAGTTTAAACCCTCCCCAGCATCTCTAGCTCCCCCTCGGGTTCAGGTAAAACCCATACCTTTTGTACATGCCTTACCTTTCCCTGAAGAGACGCCAATGATTCAGAAATCTGAAACCTTGCCCCTTGCCCCAATCCTTCTATACATTCATTTGCTAAATCATCCCATTCACACTCTCACTGGCAGGTAACACAGGCAGCAATCTAGAGATTACTATCCTGGATAGCTTGCTTTTCAGCTTTTTACCTAATTCTGTTCAGAACCTCTTCCCTTTTCTTACCTATGTCATTGGTACCAATATGTACGAATTGGTACCACTGCCTCCAACGCTCCAGAGAGAATAATCAGTCTTTTTTATCCCCCAGTCTCTTCTTATGGCTAATGCTCTGCTCTTTAATATGGGTAACATTTTGAAGTTCAGAATCCTGTTGAAGGGTCTCAGCCTGAATTATCAGGGGAAGGGAAGGACACAGGGGTACTTTGCACTGGCTGCCTATTCCCTTTCCTTCTCCTGACAGTCATGCTGCTATCTGCCTCCTGCAGCTTCAGGGTGACTTCCTCCCTGTACCTCCCATATATCACTCCTCATTTCTCCTATGAGCCGAAGGTCATCCAGCTCCTGCTCCAGTTCCTTAATGGTCTCTACGTAGCTGCAGCTCGGTGCACTTCATGCGGATGTAGTTATCAGAGACTGGGTGTTCCAAAGTTCCCAAATCTCACACTGCACATCATCAAAAACACACTATCCCTACCGTGAAGCATGGTGGTGGCTGTATCATGCTGTGGGGTGTTTCACTGCAGCAGGCCCTGGAAGGCTTGTGAAGGTAGAGGGCAAAATGCATGCAGCAAAATACAGGGAAATCCTGGAGGAAAACCTGATGCAGTCTGCAAGAGAACTGCAACTTGAGAGAAGATTTGTTTTCCAGCAAGACAATGACCCCAAGCATAAAGCCAAAGCTACACAGGAATGGCTTAAAAGCAACAAAGTTAATGTCCTGGAGTGGCTATGTCAGAGTCCAGACCTCAATCCAATTGAGAATTTGTGGCTGGACTTGAAAAGAGCTGTTTACTCATGATCCCCATGCAATCTGACAAAATTTCAGCAGTTTTATAAAGAAGAACAGGGAAAAATTGCAGTACCATGACGTGCAAATCTGATAGAGCCCTATCCACGCAGACTCATGGCTGCAATTGCTGACAATACTGATTTGAAGGGGTGAATACTTATGCAATCAATTATTTTGTGTTTAATATTTGTAATTAGTTCAGTTCACTTTGTAGAGATCTGTTTTCACTTTGACCCAAAAGAATCTTTTTCTGCTGATCAGTATCAAAAAAGCCAAATCGTATTCACTGTGATTCAATGTTGTAAAACAATAAAACAGGAAAACTTTTTATAGTGAATACTTTTTATAGATTTTATATATATATAGGCCATAATATACTGTATATATGGGTCCTCTGCCAGATGCCTGGAAATTTGAGGGTTCGATGCAGTATCCTTACTGTTCCTGGTAATGCACTCTTCTGGACTAAGATCTCAGATGCTGCTTTCAGGATTTGTTGGAGCCACTCTCCCAGCCCAGGTGTCACAGCTCCAAGTGCTCCTATCACCACGCAGATTACTTTGGCTTTAACATTTCACATCCTTTCTATCTGCTCTTTCAAGCCCTGGAATTTCTCCACCTTCTCATATTCTTTCTTCCTGATGTTACTGTCATTTGGGATTGCCACATCCATTACTATTGCTTTCTTCTGTTCCTTGTCCAGTATTACTATGTCTGGTTGGTTGGTATTTGGAAGTCCCACAGGATCTTAGCTCTGTCATTCTTGATTGATTCCCATTTGGACTTGGGAGTGTCCAATTCACATACAACGCAGATGTCCCTGTACACAATTCCTGCGACTTGGTTGTGCCATTCAGTGTATGCTGTCCCTGTCTGCATCTTGTACCCTGCTACTATATGCTGGATGATTTTAGCGGATTCTTCGCTACAGTCTGCATCTTGGAGTCTTGTCTGTTCTGATAGATCCTGTCTCTATGCTCTTGTGCAGCCACGAGCAATCCTCTGTGCTGTCCCTCAGCCCTGCCATTTCCAGCCATTGGTAGGATTTTTTAATGTCAGCCACCTCTGATATCTGACAATGGTACTCTCTGAGCAGATTGTGCTTAGGAGCCATCTTCCTTGACACTTTCAAGTCCCTGTCCTCTTTTATTCCGGTGGGTGTACAGTCATTTGACATTGGAGTTTGGTTGGAATCCTCCATGTATTGTTAGCAGTTCCCGGGTCTTGATGCCAGCAACATCCATTTCAGTCCTTGGCCAGCACACTATTGCAGCTCAGTATCTGATGATCGGTGGGGTGAATGTGTTGATGGCTCTGATCTTGTTCTTCCCATTCAGCTGGCTCTTTAGGAGTTGGCTCACTCTTTGGGGATACTTGGATGTTGCAGCTTTCCTTGTGTCCTCAGTGTGGCTTCCATGTTCTTGCAGGATCCCCAGGTATTTGTAGCTGTCCTGTACATCTGGTATGTGGCCTTCAGGTAACTTGAGTCCTTCAGTCTTAACGAGTTAAGACTGAAGGACTTTTTTCACCACTATCTCTTTTCACCACCATCCAGCTGCACTTCTCCAGTCCAATGATAACCTATTGTCCCTGCTGTATACTCTTATCAGGCGGATTAGTCTGGCTGAGGGGGTTCAAGCCTATACAGAACAACAATGGGGATAGTGCATCACCCTGAGATGTTCCACATCTGATGGACACTTGTGTTATTGGCTTTGAGCTAATTTCCAGCATTGTCCTCCAATGGCCCATTGAGTTCTTGCCGAAGGTCCTTAGTGACTTTTTGAACAGGTACAGAGACAGGCTCCATGTGTGGGGCATTGAGACTTATGCTTTCTGTAGTTGATCCAGGCTGTGCTTAGGTTGGTTTGCCTGATCCTGGAGTCTCACATGACTGCTTTGTCTACTAGTAGTTGGTGCTTGGAGACTCTGGTTCCATTACTCACCCCCTCAGAGCAGGGCTCAGGGATTTAAACACATGTTCCTTCAGCTTGGTGGCTATGATGCCTGACAGGAGCTTCCATGTTGTTGACAGGCAGGCTATAGGCCGGTAGTTTGGTGGTGTTGTTCTTTTGTGAGGATCTTTCATTATGAGTACTGACCTTCCTTGAGTTAGCCAGTCAGGGTGAGAGCCTGCTTCAAGCTGCTGGTTCATTTGAGCTGCCAGCAGTGTATCTAATGCTGTTAGTTTCTTCAGCCAACAGGCATGGATCATGTCAGGCCCTGGTGATGTCCAGTTCTTCATACTTGCTACCTGTTGCTGGACGTCTACTGCTGAGACAGTGACTGGTTCTTCCTCTGGGAGGTTGCAGAGGCTTACTTATAGGTCTTTCAGCCACTGGGCACTGGTGTTACGCGATGCTTCATTCTCCCATATACTCTTCCAGTGCTCCTCATTTGCTGTCTTGGTTGGTTCAGGAACTGGCATGCTGTTGCTCTGGAATTGTGTAAATACTTTTCCTCGTTCTTTAGAGAAGGGTGCAGTAATTGCTTGGCCTTTGCATCCTTAGCGAACCTCTGCAGTCTGGTAGCCAGAGTGGTTAATCGTTGCTTGGCAGTTTCCAGGGTTTTGGCTATGGACATACCTCTGTACCTCCTTCGTAGCAGAGAAGGGTCTTTGCTCTTCCCACCCTCCTGCAGCTCAGTGAGTCTGCTGACCTCCACCCTTGTGGTTTTCATCGTGGCTTCCAATCGTTAGCTATAGGGTGAGGTTATAACAGTACATTCCACTCTTTTTCCTTTTGTAGCCCAGTATTTCTAGGACTGCTGCTGCCAATGCATATATCAGGTTAGTGGTCTCAGTTATGTTGGAGGTTGCATTTGTGAGTAGTGCTTCATACTGTGTGATGGAATTTTATCACTGGGAGCCTAGTTCGTTGATTGACAGTTGCCAGTTTAGCTGTGATCATCTCTCTGACTACAGCAGCCAGTGTTGATATACCCCGAGGTGAGGTTCGAACTCGCATTTCCCGTGTACAAGCTGATGCTATTACCTTTGCACCATCTGTGAGCTGTGGAGGTGGGGTTTGAACTTTCCTGATCGGCTCCGCTCTGCGGTGAAGCTGCTCTGATGCATTGTGTTTGTAAGTCTTCCAATTCAAGGTGTGACAGCCAATTACAGCTGATGAGCCCTATCTGCCTGAAGCGACTAGTTTTAAGGAGCCAACAATCTGCCTTTGTCCTTTCTGCTGTCAGTAGAAATGGTTCCACCAGGCCTAGTGGCTAAGTCACATGGTAAGGCCAGAAGCTGGACTTGCTTGTCAGAGGTTATTTGAGATGCACACCATTGGGAGCAATTAGTAGATAGTGCGAGCTTATCCCTACTACCTTCCGTAGCTATAATAACCTTGAGGAAACATTAAGAGCATAGCCCTTATACTTAATGTACCTACTTGAAGACCCTATAAAGTAAGTTTAACATTTGCAGCCTCACAAATCTATGACTATAAAATGAAATAACTTTCTCTAACTTCTGCCCCATACAACTGTGAATGCCTGCAAGAAAATCAATAGTACATGGTGACATAAGTGTACTTTGACAATAAATTTACTTTGAACTTTGAAATTTCTGATGAAAGTGACTATTCAAATGGCTCAAATGGTTCAATTTAAGATTAGAGAATGCATACAGTATACAACCTGAAATTCTTATTCTTCACAGACATCCACAAAGTGAGAAATCCCATAGAATGAATGATTGAAACATCAGAACCCTAAAGCCCCCTTCCCCCTCCCATGAAGAAGCATCGATCTTCTTCCTCTCCCCCACTTACACCAGCAGAAGCGCCACCTCTCCCAACCCCACTCCCCCCAACAGGCACGCAGTAGCAAGAACTCATCCCAAAGAGGCCTTGATCCAGAGTTCATCACAAACTACAGTCCACAACCCAGCACTTCAACATCTCAGACCGGCTCTGATAGTTGCTTTGCTTTGTAGTCAAAGGAGGCTCACAATGTCCTCCCTCACTTCATTCCATCTACCCATCATCTCTTCCATATCTGGTTTTATGACACCTACCAGATTTTGTTCTACCTACCCCTTCCAAAGTTGGTTCCGCCTGCCCATTAGGTTTCACCTATCACCTACTAATTTCTATTTCACCCACTACTGCTATGCTTCCATGTTCCCTTTCAGGCCGGATGTAGGGCTTCAACCTAACTCATTGATGTACTCCTTTTGACTTCTCTGAGTTTTTCCATCTTTCTGTTTTGGTTCTAGATTCCAGCGTCTCCAGTCTGTTTTGCCTTCAGGTTCCAGAATGTTGTCCAGCAATAGAGACAGTCAGGAGAATTTTTTTGTGGAGATGACTGAGCCAATTCTGGAAGATGGCTGGTTAATTCTTTTTTTTTCTGATGTCATTATATTGGCGGGGATGTGTGGGGACTTTCTTGGACACAATGATTTCAGTCTTGATATGAGCCGTTTTAAAGCTCTTCACTATTTTTTTTAACTTTTGAAACTTGGAAAATAGTGCTAATAACTCAAACTGCTTTGGTGGAAATAAATAACCATGAAGATGATTTAAGGTCACATCTATAAAAATGATCCTCCTTGCTTTCAAAATGTTTTTAAAGGATATTTTTACAAGCACATCTAAATATAGACCACTGACAGAGGGTTGGTAGCCTAAATGGATTTGTTCATTATGCTTATGATGTTCCCTGGAATATGTAATATGTATTTGAACAAAATACTTTATCTGTTTTGTGTCTACACTCTCCCTTTGATTCTCATCACTTAAAGTGAGCAATCTGGATCAAAAGCTATTACATTTACTTATCACAATGTTGCCAGGCTACAGAGATATCTTCTTTAACCCATCTTCCTGATGTCAGTTGAAACTAATCTCTTGGAGAAAAGAATCTCATCTGGAACATATAAATATTATTAACTATAATCCGTTTAGATCTGCTTGATACCAGTTAACCATGTCTGTCTTTGCTGCGGAAGTATCAGCAGCAGCAGCAGTTAATGGCAGCTTCTAGGATTTCCTTCTCTTGATTAGCCCTGATGATAGATGGCTGATTGAGAAGCTGATGGTCTAATTGGTGGCTGTTGAATGAAATTACCCTATGCTGAGAATCCCAAATCTTGTATTGCCTCTTTTTGCTTATTCTCCCTGTTATTGTGGCCAGTCTTCAGCCAGGCTCCGCCTCCAGGCGGGATATGGCACACTATTGCCCCCCGGGATCAGTGCTCTGGAGGAACATTCTGGCCAACATTTCACTCTCAGTTTGCCAGCTTTGCAGTCATCACATACAGGGTTGCCGATTTCTCTTTGGAGCAGTGACTTTTTTAAAATGAATGTGTGGCATGTTCTGTCCCTTTTGCATAATTTATTTTCTGAGTTCCCTTTTAGTTGCTTCTCCTTCAATGACTGGCAGCTCTTTAGTGCAACAAAATCAATAAGCTATAAAGGTGGTTTGCCCAATCCAGCTTTATAACCAAGAGCATAAATACGATTGTTACATTGAGGTAGACAGTTTGGCATTTTTACACAATTTAATATTCACCTATACACATTCTTCACTGTCACTGCAAACCAACTTTAGTATTATCTGCAAATTTACTAATTATACCACCTACATTATCATCCAGATTGCTAATATACAAGACCAACAGCAGGGATCTCAGCACTGACCTTTGCAGTACATCACCAGCACAAGCTTGCAATCTGTAAAACAACCTTCCACTACTACCCCGACAACTTACACCAAGCAAATTTTATGTCCAGCGGCCTGTTCAACCTGGATCCCTTGTAATCTCACCTTCCAGACCACCTTAGAATGTAAGGTATTATTAATATACTGATGTTCTCAAATTTTTCTCTTGGTCTCTAACCTGTATGCTGGTGAGATTTTATTTTCTGTCCCCTCCAAATTGCCATTTTCTACCTTCTTCAATTAGATAGCACTCAAAAAAAGTTCAAAGATCAAAGTTCAAAGTAAATTTATTTTCAAAGTACATATATGCCACTATACACAACCATGAGTTTCATTTTCTTGCAAGTATACTCAATAGTTCCACAATAAATAATAAACATATTAGAATCAGCAAAAGACCGCACCAATTTGGGTGTTCAGCCAGTTTGCAAAAGACAACGCGGGCAGCATGATAGCACTGCGCTTCACAGTACAGACAACCAGAGTTCAATTCCCGCCACTGCCTGTAAGGAGTTTGCATGTTCTCCCCGAGGCTGCATGAGTTTCCTTCAGATGCTGCAGTTTTCTCCCACAGTCCAAAGATGTACCAGTTGGTAGGTCATCATAAATTGTCCCATGATTAGGCTAGGACAGGATCAGGGGATTGCTGGACGGTGTAGCTCAAAGGGCCAGAAAGGCATATTCCGCATTGTATCTCAGTCAATCAATCAATAAATAAATATCAAATTGGGCAAATACAAAAGTAATAAACAAATAAATAAATAAACCATAAATATTGAGAACATGAGATGAAGAGTCCTTGAAAATAAGTCTATAACTTGTGGGAACATTTCAGTGATGGGACAAGTGAAGTCTCCTCCTGATGGTTGAGGGATAATAACTGTTCCTGAACCTGGTGGTGTGAGTCCTGAGGTTCCTGTACCTTCTTCCTGATGGTAGCAGTGAGAAGGGAGCATGACCTGGGCGGTGGATGTCCCTGATGATGCAGGAAGAAAAAGCTACATGCTTGCTCTTTCTCTTTATAGGAGCACTAATATGTTACCCTCATAAGCTTTTGAGGCTTGACTGACTCAATATTCTTGCTGAATTCACTGCAAGTAATTTAATTTATTTTCCAAAACTCGATTTCTAGCTTTTGTTCTCAAGTTGCTTGATATTTCTGGTCATTTTGCTACTACTGACTTGATCTTGAATCTTGAAACTAATGTGGTGCTCCTAAGGGTTTGCCGGTCCACTTTAGATATCAGTCATTAATACAAATGAGAACCAGTCTTCAATCTACCATGAGGAAAGTTGCATTAACACACACCATTGGCTACAGAAAGCCGCCTCTCTATTCAATAACATAAAGAATCCTGCTTTGGGTGTCTAGATTCCCAACTAAGGTGTTTGAATATAGAGAGGTGTTCTTGTCAATAGGTTCCCTTTGCATATACAGATCTACAGCCCAAAATGGTGAAATTGAAACCATATATATATATATATACACTTAATTAAATACGTAGTCCAAAAGAAGTAGTGAGGTAGTGTTCTTGGGTTCAATTGTCCATTCAAAAATCTGATGGCAGAGTGGAAGAAGTTATTCCTGAAATAGTGAGTGTGTGCCACTCGGCTCCTGTACCACCTTCCTGAGGTTAATAATAAGAAGGCATGTCCTGGATGATGGGGGTTCTTAAAGTTTGCTGCTGTCGTTTTGAGGCATTGCTCTTTTTAGATGTCCTGGGTGCTTAGGAGGCTCGTGCCCATGATGGAGCTGACTGAGTTTACAAGTTTCTGCAGCTAGAGTTCACTGAGATTCTCTAAAGATTCTCCAAGAGAAGGATCTTTTCCCCAGAATGTCTGCTTACCACACTGAATAAAGACCATCCATGTCTACAGCTCCAGTCTCACGCAGGGCTGATTATTGAAGGTAGCTGTGTGCAAGGAAACCTGCAAGCTGCAAGCTTCCTTGTTCACATCTGACAGATGTAGGCAGACTGTAGCTTTCCTCAAGCTTATTTGCTGAAGTCCTTACCAAACCCAGGTTCTATAGTGGCATACGCTAGGAGGAGGAGTGGAACCTGGAATGAGCATGGGTTCTGACAGGTATCTACTGCTTTATTTGGAGGAACCATCCACCATCCTGCCCTCCTGAAATCAGAGAGGAACTCAGCAGGAAAGATGCATCTTGGGGATGTATAAATGAGAATGGCATATATCAACATGTGGGCTTAAGTTTATAAGAAGCCACTTTTACGAAGTTTGCAGGTGATCCCAAAGCTGATAGTATGATTGACGGTGAGTTCCAGGTTTCAAGAGATTATCAATCATTGTGTTGGATGGCAGAAAAAAAAGGCAAATGGTCTTCATTCTGAAGAAATGGGGAAGCAGGTACGCAAGTAAGATGCAGTTTAACGTGGACAAATGTGAGGTTATCCACTTTGCTGGTAAGAACAGGAAGGCAGATTATTATCTAAATGGAGTCAAGTTAGGAAAAGGGAAAGCACAATGAGATCTAGGTGTTCTTGTACATCAGTCACTGAAAGCAATCTTGCAAGTACAGCAGACAGTGAAGAAAGCTAATGGCATGCTGGCCTTCATAACAAGAGGAATTGGGTATAAGAGCAAAGAGGTCCTTCTGCAGCTGTACAGGGCCCTGGTGAGACCACACCTGGAGTACTGTGTGCAGTCTTGGTCTCCAAATTTGAGGAAGGACATTCCTGCTATTGAGGGAATGCAGCGTAGGTTCACAAGGTTAATTCCCGGGATGGCGGGACTGTCATATGTCGAAAGATTGGAGCGACTGGGCTTGTATACTCTGGAATTTAGAAGGCTGAGAGGGGATCTTATTGAAACATATAAGATTATTAAGGGATTGGACACGCTGCAGGCAGGAAGCATGTTCCCACTGATGGGTGAGTCCAGAACCAGAGGCCACAGTTTAAGAATTAGGGGTAGGCCATTTAGAACGGAGTTGAGGAAAAACTTTTTCACCCAGGGAGTGGTGGATATATGGAATGCTCTGCCCCAGAAGGCTGTGGAGGCCAAGTCTCTGGATGCTTTCAAAAAAGAGATGGATAGAGCTCTTAAAGATAGCAGAATCAAAGGTTATGGGGATAAGGCAGGAACTGGATACTGATAGTGGATGATCAGCCATGATCACAGTGAATGGCAGTGCTGGCTCGAAGGGCCGAATGACCTACTCCTGCACTTATTGTCTAAAGCGATGTGGGGCAATGAAGGGACTTTGGAGAGTATGTCGACAGATCCCTGAAGCTAGTGGGACAGGTGGATAAGGTGTTCAGGAAGACTCAGGGGAACATAGGTCACTTTATTAGTTGAGGTGAGCAATTTAAGAGCAAAAAGGTCAAGCTCAAAATGTAGGAAGTACCTGCAGTTTGTAAAGATAATTGTCTTTCACTATCAGTATGATGTGACAGCAGCCGAGAGAATACAGAGTATACTTACAAGGAAGTGGTCAGGGATGGAAGATTTTAATGTTGAGGGACCATTGAATTGACGTTTGAAAAACATGCAGTCTGAATGGAGATGCAAAAAGTTTTAAAAGGCCATTTTCCTAACCAGAGACCAAGAGCTCGAATTAGCATAAATATTTTATTTGCATAGCATGGCTATAGACTGCAGTGTTTCCTGGTGAGCCATAAATTTCTAATACTTCCAGACTATTGCAGTTTTTACTATAATTCTTTGCCATTAGGAAAATTAAATCTGAGAACATGAAGCCTTTTTCTTGAAAGGTATGCAACTCTTTGTAACAAGGTCATTCTCTCAGATGGAATAGCAAGTACCATTGAGTTAGGGAATGTTGAAAAAGGCAAGAGTGGCAGCCTTCCTTGATCTTTGTAATTCTTCTGCATGGTGTGGTTCAGAGTGAAGTCAGAATGGTGGTCTGAAGAGGTCACTTGGCCACCAATTAACTGTTGTCTCCTGAGGGAAGACCTTTGGAAGAAATCTGTTGTCACTTGGATCACTACTTTGGGTACCACTGAGTAAAACCTCTGACTGAAGTGGATAAATGGGTTCATTCGGACTGTTGGATCTCTGTTCATTTTCTGATCCTTAGGGTTCTTCTGGGAGTCAGGGATGACAAGCAGTCTTAATTCCAAGAGTTCAGGTTATTTTAGAGTACAACAAACAGATGAATACTAAGCAAACTAAATAAAGAACCAAAACACCATGCTAGGGTGTGGATTGATGTGAAGACAGAAGATAATAAAGGAGCCAAACTGGTGCCTCTGAAAAATCTATGACTTTTATAGGTAAGACAAGCCATTCCTTAGATAGGAATAAACTAGCTAATAGGCTACATAATTAAAACAATTGCATCACCCAGTAACTTCTGGAGGGGAGGAGAAGATGGTGGCGTGAGGCAGTGCGCATGGCCGCACGAAATGATATTGTATTTGTAAGTAGGATACCATGCACAATCCTGATTTGATGGAGACAGACGTGAGAAGCATGGAGGAACATCTGGAGAAACTTCTGAAACACCCGCTTCGCTGCTGCTTCTACTGTGCGATCAAGAATCTCCGGAGGGGAAGGCCCGAGTCCTCGGCTTTGCCTGTTGCTTGTTGCCGGGGCCGGGGTCGAAGCGCTCGGCAGAGATGGTGCTCGGTGCACTGTGTCGGAGGGCTGGTTGGAGGCTCGAAGTTCTCGGACGGACTCTAGAGTCAGTTGTGGTCGGGTGCTTCCAGGATGCTGTATCGGCAAGTTTGCGGCGCTGGAAGCTCATGGCAGGGAGAGTTTTTCTTCCTTCTACCATCTGCGTGAGATGATGGGACCTTCTAGAGACTTTGAGACTTTTTTTACCGTGCCCATGGTCCGTTCTTTATCAAATTACGGTATTGCTTTGCACTGTTGTAACTATATGTTATAATTATGTGGTTTTTGTCAGTTATTTTAGTCTTGGTTTGTCTTGTGTTTCTGTGATATCATTCTGGAGGAACATTGTATCATTTCTTAATGCATGCACTACTAAATGACAATAAAAGAGGACTGCATGTCCTCATAATCTAATCTAATCTACTCACATGGGTAATGAGCCAATGAAAAATGAGAAAGGTGATAAACTGTTAGATTAGCTGCCATATAGCTTTCTGCCAGTGAGTGTGAAAAATACACCAGTAGGCTAAAAAGTACAAATCTTATAAAAAGTATTTTTAAAAAAGTGATTTCCAACAAAAGCCAAAACAATCTATATCAGATTAGATCAAAAATTATCAAAATGCAATCTGAAAACAGGGCAGCAAATCTAAATAAAGAAAATTATTAAGGTATAAGGAGCAAATTGTCGGTGGTTGATTGAGAAACTACATTAGAAGGTATGAAGGTGGAGAGCCAGCGATTAGCATTTAAAGAAGTAATACATGATTTGCAAAAAACAAAATACATCCCTTTAAGGAACTAACCCCAAAAGACAAATGACTTATCTGCGGCTCATAGTAGAATGTAAATATAGTAGAAAGTCATGGGGTCTCTGTTGGTCAGGGTCGACCGTGGACGTTGCGTCTTAGCTGTCTAGATGCACAAACCTGGCCAGTACAATATGGAGAGCAAGCTGTTGCCCATGTAACAAGCTCCCCCTCTCCATGCATCTGATGAACCAAAAAGAGCAGTAGAGACCAATACAGTTTGGCGCCAGCAGTGTCACAGAAGTTACTAGCGAGCATTGAGCTCAATGCAGGAGAGCCTTATGGACTCCAGCTCTGTATTTTTCCTTTGGGGTTTACTCCCAAAGTCTTCCCCCATGAGTGGGTATAGCTGCAAGGCAGTGGGGGTTTGAGATCAGAGTTTTCTTTCTCCTAGGTGAGCTGACAAGCTCCAGCTGCCCGAATCGACTGGTTTTAAGGCACCAGCAACCTGCCTTTGCCCCTTCTCCTGTCAGTAGAAACGGTTCCGCCGGGCTCAGTAGCTAAGACACATGTGAAGGCCAGGAGCTGGACAGTGGTCAGAGGCTATTTGAGGTGCATGTCATTGGGAGCTTTTAATAGGTAGTGGGAGAATATTCCCATTACCATCTCTGACTATAACAACCTTAAGGAAACATAGTGGCGAGTGAAGTAAAGAAAAAACAAAAAACACAGATCAGAAAACTGAGAATATTTTTAGAACTCAGCACCAGATGAGGAAGAAATTAATATAGAAAAAGTAAAATAAAAATTGAAAACAAACAGGCGAAGTTAATATCAGTGACTTTAAGAGTTTCTATAGGCATGTAAAAAAGGAAAAGATAAGAGGGGGAAAATGTAGAGACCCTTATAAAAAAGAAATGGGTCAACTTAACATTGAGAATTAAGGAAATGACAGATGAGTTAAACAAATACCTTTGTCTTCTTAGAGCCAAAACCCTGCTAGAAATATGAGAAAGCTAAGGCTCCAGTGAGAGTAAGAGACTGAAGGAAATCAGTATACGAAAAAAAGCAGTTCGTGCTACCGAAGTCCCGGAGGCCCAATGATTTACATCCCAGAGTTTTGAAAGTGATGACTATGGAGTTAGTAAATTCATTGGGTTCTGAGAAGGGACGAAGATGAAAAGAGCCTTTAAGCTAAGTGAATGCACAAGGGTATGGCAGAGTGGCAATAAAGTTGAACAAAGAGAGGTCTTCATTTTGGTGCACAAAAACAAAATGCAGGATATAGGGAGACATTAATATCCAAAAGGACTCAGATGCCCTTGTTTATAAATCAATGAAAACTAACATGCGGGTACAACACAGAATTAGGAATGGAAATGGTACATTGGCCTTTGTTATGAGAGGATTTGTGTGCAAGGGTAAAGATATCTTTCTGCAATTACATAGTGAGACTGCATCTGTAGCACTGCGTACAGCTTTAGTCTCATTACCTAAGAAAGGGTTTTCTAGAGGGAATGGAGTGAAAATTCGCCAGCCTGATTCCTGGGAAGACAGATATGCCATTGGAGGGGATGATTCAGTGGACTAGCTTTGATTTCTTTGGAAACTAGAAGAATGAGAGATGATCTCACTGGAACTTTCAAAATTATGACTAGGATACAGATGAATGCAGAATGTTTCACTTAGTTGAGAAACCTTGAATCAGCTATGAAGCTAATTGGCAAAGTACTTTTATTCTAATGGGTAGGAAAGAATCAGAGAAGCATATTCTTTTAGGGAGACTAAATGTGCATTAATGTTTCCATGCAAAATGCTGACTTACTTGCTTAAATAATAATTTGATACAGCACAAAATCAAAATATAAAAGCCAGAATAAAATGTTACAAGAACAAAATGCTAAAGAGCTTAAATTTACAATTTAAAGCTCCATACATCATTGTTGAACTTAAACCAAGTGTTGAACTCGTTTTAATAGATCTCCAGGGCATTAATTCAGGCTGTCTGACTACCTTATGCAGGGTGTAATAACCTGACCAATCACATTCTCTAGGTTTTGATAAGACGGCAGGTCGTGCTTCTTTGTCCAGCATAAATCATCCAAATTTAAAGAAAGCATTGTTGAGTCTGTCAACTGAAGTGACTCATGCTTAGCAGTTAACAATTTGTCTTTTATTTTGTTGAAAAGTTTATTATTGTTAAGCATTTACCTTGGCTGAATTATGCTTAGCTGCCAAACAGAAGCATTAGTCTTGATATCTTAGGTTTTTTTTGTAAAGCTGCTTGATTGGATTTGCTGGAGTGTGCTTTGCCCAGTCACTTGGTCTTTTTATTTGGTTTGTATTGTGCTACTGTGGGATTGTCAATAGAGCTTGCTGGTTTAACATTGTGTGGTTGGTTGTGAGTGTCTAGAACATCTCGCAGGTATTAAACAAGCTTGCAATCAATAATCAGGGAAAAAGCACATTATTCATTCATGAGCACACTGAGTGATATATTTAAGCACTGTAAAATAAAGAGCTGCAAATTACTGAGGGCTTGTTCACTAACAAAAGCTGCTATTCTTTCTTCAGTTAAATGAAGAAAGAATTCAGTTACAGGAGTGAGATAGATCAACTGGTTGAATGATGTTGAAACAACAACCTTGCACTCAACCTCAGTAAGACCAAGGAATTGATTGTGGACTTCAGAAGGGGAAGTCAAGGAAACATACATCAGTCCTGGTCCAAAGTGTTGTATATTTAATACTTCAGTAGTATTTGAATAATATTATAAATATATTGTTTGATTAGGCATTCTTGTTCATTTAAAAAAATCATTACAGGTTATATGTAGAAATAAGTGAATTGCATATGTCATGATGCTACCACACGCTTGTTTAAAGTAAAGAACAAACTAAGACTTGCATCTCTTGGGATCCTCCCTTTTCCTTTTAATTAGTTTAATGTTATGGAGTTTCAAAACATAACAGTGGCAATGAGGTATTTTTAAAACAAACCCGAGATGGCTGTCTACCTGTTGAAGCGAAACAAAACGTTCGAGTTTAACAAAAAAACAGCGCAGTATGTGTCTCTTTGCAAGGGAGAGAGAGAGAAGCGGTTGAGTTAAAAAAAGGCAGAAAATAGACAAATTCATGGATTCATGAATAGTGAGCACTGGGTGATAATCATAAATAAAAAAAGGGCAGAATTGGCTGACTGTATTTGAAATATTGACACGCGTGATTACATAACAGATAACTGGATATTGTATAGGGAGTGAATTGAGCAGTATTTTAAAGTAAATGGAATAACCAAGGAGAAACAAGTACCAATTTCGCTGAATGTTGGATTTAAAGGTATACAACTTGCTGAGGAGTTTGACTGCTGTAACCAAACCAGCAGAAATGAGATTTGCTGATATCATAAAAGTAATGCAAGAACATTTAGAACCAAAATTATTGTTGATTGCAGAATACTTTAGATTTCATAAGTGGAATTAAAAGGAAGGGGAGTCCATTTCAGCTTATGAGGCTGAATTGAAGAGATTGTCTGAACATTGTCAGATCAGAAATGGGCTTAATGATATAATGAGAGACTGATTAGTTTGTGAAATCTTGCAAGACAGCATTCAAAAATGGCTCCGAACTGAAACACAACTTACATTTAAAAGAACAACTGAAATTGTGGTATTAAGGAAAACAACAGCTAGAGATGCAAATAAATTGCAGTCAGGAATTAAAGTGAGTGAGAACAAAATTGCAATGCCTAAACAGAAACCGGTCTAGTAGAACAAATTGTGTTACCGTTGTGGCAGGGGCTCACATATACCAGACTAATGCAGGTTTAAATGTAAAACTTGCAGAAAATGCAACAATTTAGGTCACATACAAAGAACATGTTGGGCAGACAAAAATAAATGAACTGCACAGAGAAGAGAAAGATAAAAAATCAAGTTGTAGCTTCAAAAAGAGAACTAGTTAGATGTCGTTGATGAAAAACCTGGTAATGACGTGAGTGACACAGGACTGGGTAACATTGATATGTACAATGTGAAAACTAACAATAGACAAGCAATATGGCTTACAAAAGAAGTGAACGGCAAATTAATTAAAATGGAATTGAACACTGGTTCAGCAGTTTCAGGCATTTCACAAAATAAGTTTGAACAGGATTTCGAAGATACTAAGCTGAAGCCTGCAGATATCCAACTAAGAACTTATACTGGAGAAGAGATAGCTCCTGTGAGATTGTCAGTCATAACAGTGAAATACAACAACCAACAATTCACTTTGAGCTTGTATGTGGTAAAAACAGAAGGGCCAGCAATGAGGGGACATGATTGGCTGAGACAACTACAACTTCATTGGAGATCCATCTACAATTTGCATACCACATCCGCTGCCTCACTTTCCCTTAGCACTGTAGATAAAAATTATGCAGAGATTGATGGAGAGTCCTTGAGTTAGCGTGTAAAACATTTCAAGCAGTACGTGTATGGGAAACGTTTGCCCTTATTACTGATCATCAATTACTGGTGTCTATTTTCAATCCACAGAAGTGCGTTCTACTTACAGCAGCAGCAAAAATATAGAGATGGGCTCTGTTTCCTGTAGGACTCAATTACAAGATCAAATTCAAGAGATTAACTGATCATGGAAATACTGATGGATTGTCCCATTTATCCTTGGAAAAGAAAACAACTGAAAAACTTACAGAAGAGGACATTCTTCAATGTATTTTCCCTAATGACGAGAGGAGAAGATGGCGGCGTGACACAGCGCGCGTAGCCTCTCTGGTGAAATGATATCGTTTGGTTAAATAGGGACTGTGCACAATTCTGATTTGATGGAGACAGACATGAGAGCACGGAGGAATATCTGGAGTAACTTCTGAAATGCCCAGTTCGCTGCCGCTGCTACTGTGTGATCGAGAATCTCAGGAGGAAAGGCCCCAAAATCCTCGGCTTTGCCTGCTGCTGGCAGCCGGGGCTGGGGTCGAAGTGTTCGGCAGAGATGGTGCTCGGTGCTCGGTGTCGGAGGGCTAGTCGGAGCTCGAAGTTTTCAGACGACTCAGAGTCAGATTGTGGTCGGGTATGGCAGGGAGAGTTTTCTTCCTTCTCCCGTCTGCGTGAGATGTGGGACTTTCGAGAGACTTTGAACTTTTTACTGTGCTAATGACCTGTTCTTCATCAAGTTACAATATTGTTTGCACTGTTGTAGCTACGTGTTATAATTATGTGGTTTTTGTCAGTTTTTCTGTCTTAGTCTGTCCTGTGTTGCTGTGATATCACACTGGAGGAATATTGTATCATGTCTTAATGCATGCATTAATAAATGACAATAAAAGGGGACTGTGTGTCCTCATAATCTAAACCTAATGCAAATTAAAAGTCCCCCTGTTATGGCAGAGATGATCCAAAAGAAAATCAGTAAAGACTCCCAGTGTCTCAGGTCTACATGGCAACCCAAAATGGCTGGAATGTGCAGCAGAAGTTCATCTTCCCCCATTTTTACCAGTGCTGATGGAGGCTACCTTACATGGGGATTGAGAGTTGCTGTATTATCCAAGCTGAGAGCTTAAGTTTTGGAGGAGCTACATGCTAGTTATATAGACATAGTCAAAATTGAAACTTTGGCTCAAAGCTTTGTCTGGTGGTCTGGGATAGATCAGCAAGTCAAGCAGTTCACCATGCACTGTTCAGGGTGCAACATGCCCAGAAGATGCCAAGAGCAAATTTCTTGGTAGCAGTGGATGCAGCTACAAAGTGGCCAGACGTGCTCCCAATAGACACCATTACATCCTCGCACACTGATGATATGTAGAGAAGCCTCTTCTCAAGGACTGATGTTCCAGAATACTTAGTCAGTGACAACGGACCACAGTTTGTTGTGGAACAGTTTCAGTCATTCCTGAACATGAATGGAGTTAGACGTATTACATCTGCACTGTACAACCCAGCGACAAAGGGCTTGACAGCAAGGTTTGTCCGGAGTCCAAAGAACACATGGTGAGCAACGTCAGCAGAACACACTACACTGACACTGAATCAGAAGCTCGCAAATTTCCTCCTTGCGTATCACAATGCATCACCCTCCACAACCAACCACTCACCAGCTGTGCTGTTTCTGGGATGACCCTTGTGGTCAAGCTTGGATCTCCTCAAACCCAGTTTCAAAATGAGTATGCAGGGCAAACAACTGAGACAAACTGAGGGCTTCTCAAACAAGGAGGTTCAACATTTCACCCCTAGACGAACAGTCCTGGCGAGGGACTACAGAGATGACCAACAGAGGGAACTTGGAAAGATTAAGGACAGAACTGACTACATCTGGAGATGACACATTGATAGTTGAGGAGAGCAGAGTCAATTGTTAGAGAAGAACTGTATCCAGAGCTGTCAGAACCACTTCCTGTGCTCCCAGTCAACACCATGGAGGAGGCCCCAAAATAATGTTCCCTGTAAGGAGTGAGCATGTGCACACACACACATCTTTTGCTTCTGGTGCACTAAGAAATTTGAATTGTGCACAAGAGGCTGTCACCTTCTACCTCATTGGCATGTCAAGTATATTTCATGATCGTACACAATCACATTTCCTTTTCCGTTTCTGATGTGGACCGTGTTGACAACGTGGAGTTTGGGATGATTTGTCTGCAGAATTTAGAAATAGCTTATTTATACTGTTTTTATTGAAGAAATTACTTAGTGCGCACATGTTGTTGTTACTGGGCAAAAAATTGTACAGCACAAGATTTTTGCACCCACTGGTTATTACAAATTTGGGGGAACACTGTCTTAGAACCTGAGATTGTTTCACAGCCACAAGTTTCACCTGCCAAGTGAAGTGATCCCCCTTGTCAGGAAAGATTTTATCCCACAGGATATATATATACACACACACATACACGCAGTATATAAGATGAATAGAGAGCAAACTGTTACATATTTGAGTTGAGATGCATTCTGTATTGAGCTTGAGTTTATAGCTAAGCAGAGAGCAGCGCAGTGTATTTAGTAGTTCAGTAATACTTGAGTAATGTAAATATATTGTTTGATTAAACATTCCTTGTTTGTTTAGGAAATACGTAAATGGCATACGGTAAACGCCACCATGTCGTATAGAAACATAGAAAATAGGTGCAGGAGTAGGCCATTCGGCCCGTCGAGCCTGCACCGCCATTTATTATGATCATGGCTGATCATCCAACTCAGAACCCCGCCCCAGCCTTCCCTCCATACCCCCTGACCCCTGTAGCCACAAGGACCATATCTAACTCCCTCTTAAACATAGCCAATGAACTGGCCTCAACAGTTTGCTGTGGCAGAGAATTCCACAGATGTGTGTGCACCTCACTAAGAAAAAGGAAAAGAAAAACTAAGTAGGCAGGTGTCCCAGCTCCTGTTTCTGAAGCTAAAAAACATAACAGAACCCATATAAATGACCTCACTATTTTTTTTGCTCTATTTTTTGCACTGTGGATTTAATTTTTTTAATATGCAGTGGCTTCCAGTTAATTGGGATACATCGGGATGATTGTATTTTGGCCAGATTAAGCTGCTGCTCCAACTAAACAATTTTTCATGGAAATAGTTAAAAAGATATAAAAAACGTAAGTTACTGTTTAACTGAATAGCAAATATGTATTTCTATTAAATACATAGCAAATTAGAAACTAACAACGCTACTACAGGATTATAAAGCTGTTCCTATAGTTATCAATAGAGGAATTCATCTAGTATAGGCTACCATATTCTTTCAATTGGCTGTAAATGAACAAAATCATCACATCACAGACACCTAGAGCTGATAATAGACTGCCTTCATACAATGCTTTTGATGATCGCGCTTTCCAAATCTTCAATTTCGGTGTAACACGTAACATTCAAGTTGATTGTCGATACCTTCACATTCTTCATAGTTTCTAACTTGTTGAAGTAGTGAAATTGTTTCACTTTCACTCCTGTCCTGAATGTTTGAAACTGCAGTGAGCAAAGCAGTTCTGAATTGTCTTACTGCTTATTTCCCACCAGTATCAGTGTCAAAAATCACTGCTTTTTGAACGCAAACACATGCAACAGACGCTATTTAAAAAGTGTTCGCTCTGAACACGGTGTAGTGCCAACCAGCCACGCTAGTTAGAAACTGTTTGCAGCTGTCTCATGTCCCAATTAATTGCCATAGTGTTCAAAATAAACAAAAGGAATCCCAGCTATTTTCTCAAGTAACTTTTATTCTTCAAGAGTTGCCCCAAATAAGCAGCAGCCCTGATTAACCAATGGACCAATTAACCAGATCCATAGTACATATTTCTTATTGTAATTTATAATATTTTATTATGTCCTGCACAGTAGTGCTGCTGCAAAACAATGTATTTCATGAAATAAGCCAGTGATATTAAATCTGATTCTGATTCTGAAACTCGTGGGGGTTATAGTCGGTCTCTCTTTGTCTTTTTCCATTTTCAGAAAGTCTTTGGTTTTTATGAGGTCTTTACTTACTACTTGGCTAATAACATTTTTCATTAATTTAATTCAAATTGATTTTAAAAGTAAATTGGAAAATAGTGTTGAAATTCATCTTGGATCACTGGCCCTAACTAAATGCTTTAGTTTCAGCTGTTGGTTGTAACCTCGCTTGCTCCCATTTGATTCCACTGTCTTCAATGGAACTGATCAGTCGATAACTCAAAGCTTATTAAGTTCTAGTGATCAAAGATGATGGGCAGCGGGTTCCCAAACTTTTGTTATTCCACGGACCCCTATCATTAGCCGAAGGGTCCATGGACCCCAGGCAGGGAAGCTCTGCTCCTGGGTATTGACAGAAAACCCCTGAATGAATCAGCTCATTACTGCACCAGTACTGTGGATTCTACAAAAGATATTGACCAACCATTCAAATTTCAGATGTTTCCACTGGCTGACTGATTGCTGTTTTAGCTCTCCATGAGCACCTCTAACATTATCAATTTTAGTACAATAGGTAGAGTGATTAGTAACGGCTAATTATTTGAATTTGACAGAAAATAAATATTATAACCTTTTACATAAATAGCTGCTATGAATATTATGAATCTCAAAAGGCTTGTCATCTAGACCAAAAGAAACTTCATGGAAAGAAGCCACATAGGAGAATGTTGAAAACAAATTTATGGTTTGCACTAGAATGGAAGTGTTGGAAAAGGGGTTAACATTGTAAAAATGTCTCAATGCTTAATACCACTAATTATTCTTATATAGTATACATACTTCAATAATAACTGTACTTTGAACTTCGAACTTTGAGATGATATTTACAATCATCAAAGTGTTTTCTTTTACCCATTTGCAAAATTACTATGTGGAGTAGAAACAGTGAAATGTAGATCTTCCCATCTTCCCCTCTGAAACATATGGAAATCTTTGGGCTGGTGACTTTTATTTGGGAATTGCAAAAGGTCTGGTGCTCTATAGAGAAGGATGTGTCTTTGTAACAGGGTTATGGAGAACATCCTTCCAGTACATGACACCAACCCAAGCAACTTGACCGAAGGCAACATAACACATTTTTTAATTGAACAAAATAGACATAAGTATTGTTCTTATCAAGATGTGAATAATTCAGACAGTAAGTCTGAGGCCAGCGTGCATAGTTCTTATAACCTGGAAATTAAGTTTGCATCATGTGGACTTCATTGCCAGCAGACTGTATGATTTTCAGAGTGCTGAGAATAGTATTAAGAACATTCTTTTTTTCAGTTTAATGTGTTTACCCAGCTGTAATCTATGTTCAGCGTGTCATTCGACTGAACTCCAGAGTGCGCGGTGCACAGTGATCCCAAAATCATGTTTCAGTCCTCATGGCAATAACATTCTTTTGCAAAAAGATATTCTAAATGCACTTGACGGTCTTTGGCCTCAGAAACAAGGTAAATGTTCTCCTTAAATCTGGAAGGAAAACTGGCCTGTACACTAGTTGAGCTATTTCCAGCATGTTGTCCTTATAACATTCTGGCATGACTCTCCTTCAATGTACTGGAAACACATTTAGGTTATTTCATGAATACTTATTACTGGCAAAACGTAATGCTTCCATGGAAATTAGAGTGTATAAATCAGTGCCCTAAGGGACTGGAAACTCAGCATGGGTGTTGATCCATTGGCAGAAAATAAAATTTAACATTTTGGATTCTTTATCATTAGGGAATCTTACACTGAAAGAATTTCTTTAGGAAAATATAAAGCCTAGGAATTGCAGCTTGCGATTTCAATAGATAACTTTTAATAACGTTTGTATCCATTCCACTGTCTGTTACTTTAATGAAGTTTTAACCCACTTAATCAGTCTTAAGTAGTGTATCACTTTATCAGTTAAAATGTATTAGTATTTTAACAGATGTTATAGAGCAAAATGTGGTTTTTCAAGCAGCCTCTACCTGAATGTAACACAGCTCAGATTCCTTACTCGAGCCCCAGTAAATTTGCTGCAAAGCCTACCTGTGCTTCTTAACTGTCTACTTCAAAGTGCAAAGTTCATAGTTCCAAGTAAATTTATTACCAAAGCAAGTAGGTATTGCCATATACTATCCTGCAATTCATTTTCTTGCAGGCATCACAGTAAAACAAAAAAATGCAATAGAATCAATGAGAAGCTATACACAAAGACTTGCGAACAACCAATGTGCAAAAGACAAACTGTGAAAATACAAAACAAATTAATATAATAAATAAACAAACAAACAAACAAATAAATAAATAGAGAGATAAGTAGATAGTAGAGTCCTTGAAATTGAGGCCACAGGTTGTGGATTCAGTTCAGTGTTGAAGTGAGTGAAGTTATCCGTGCTGTTTCAGGAGTCTGATCACTGAGGGGTAATATTTGTTCCTGAACTCGGTGGTGTGGGACTTAAGGCTCCTGTTCCTCCTTTCCGATGGCAGCAGTGAGAAGAAGGCATGGCCTTTATGGTGGCCATCCTTGATGATTGGTGCTGCTTTCTTGTGGCAGCGCTCCTTGTAGATGTGTTGTGTTTTCAACTCAATGAGGAGTTTGAGATGAAAGAAAAGGTTGTCAGCTTGTTTAAAGGATTGTTCACCAAGCCTAGAGGTTAGGTTGCAAACATTTTGTCACCAGTCAAGGTGATATCATCAATGAGCAATTGAGTGCTTTTTCTGCAGAGTGCTCACGTTTATATCGATCCAACTTACTCCTCCGATTGGTTGGCTGTTGTGCTGGCCACTAGTTTCCACTGGGACCTGGCCCACTGGATACTGAGTGGTCTTCATTGGCCTGTATCCCTGGTGATAGGTTGATGTGAATGTTGATTCCTCGACATTCTGCGGCTAACTTCTCGCACTGAATTGCACACTGATGATATCATCTTGACTGGTGAAGAAATGTTTGTGACCTAATCTTCAGGTTTGGCAAATGACCCTACAAATAAAAAATGAGGAGTGTTTTTTTAATCAGTCTATATACTGATAAGCAGCATGGCTTTTGTTTGCCTAACTAATCCTACCATTTCGCTTTAAGTCTTGGCTAGTGCCATTGTGAACTGAGGAGCTGAAGTGGAAGCTTGTGCTGGCTTGTTATCTAGAGATTCCTTGGATAGGAGAGGACCCATTGTATTTCAGGACAAATAGTTATTTTACTTTCAAGAGTTTGTTAATCCTTGGTTTAGCAATAGTCAATAATGGTAATGGGTTTTTGCATGTTTCAAATATTCTGCTGCCGAGAAAATGTTTTTTTTTTCTCCGTCTGTTTTCAAAATCTATCCAGTATGATCATATCCTAGGAGTCTGAAGGCACACATTCAGTGATTCAGGAAGAAGCTTCTTCCCCTCTGCCATCAGATTTCTGAATGTACATTGAACCCATGAACACTACCTCACTACTTTTTTGCACTATGTATTTAATTTAACTATTATATATATATTTACTGTAATTCATAGTTTTTATTGTTATGTTTTGCAATGTACTGCTGGCACATAGCAACTTTCATGACAAATGCCAATGATATTAAACCTAAATCTGATTCACTTGTGAGACGATTTTTACCAATCTTTTAACTTTTCTGGGTGAAAGGAGGTGAAGTGACATTATAATTCGTGCATATAATTAGTTATCTGCTGTACTTTTGTTCAGCGTCATTGTTAAAAGACACTGGCCCTTTGTTCTAAAATATAGAACAGACTTTTATTTGCCACAATCAGAAACCAAAATGAATCCATTTCAAATATCTGTTTATACTATCCACCTGTCGAAAAGGTTTATCTCTGTTGTTGGTTTGGGAGTTTATCATTTATTTACATTTCAAATTCCATTATTTTCCATCTGCCCTCTCTGCTCGCTAAGTTAATTATCTCATTTATTGTACGCTTATTATAAGCAAACCCTGTAGAGTCTGACAGTGCCGTCACATTGATAACATCCATACCTTTGGTAGGCCTTTTTCCTATTACCCACATTGGCTTCTCATATTTAAAGAAAACCTAGCAGGAAAAAGGCTCTCCCTCTGCCCTGGAGCTAAAAACAAAGGTTGTAGGGTCTTAAGAAAACTTCAAGTTTAGTTCTTTTTCAGGACCACAGTCTGTGAATCTTGTCAAAGTGATATACTAGATGTGTCTGTTAGGCAGGTCAAATTTCATGTGGAAAAAAATAATGAAAACTATTTCATTCACAATATGGAGCAGTCAGGCCTGAAGCATGAATAAATGAACCATAGAGTTTATTAACTGAAGGCAGGAAGTATATCAGACTGAATGAAAACCATATAGAGTGTTGGCCAACCCTCACTCCTCAGTGGGCGCTGTGCCTGACTGGATGTGAGGTATACAAGGAGGAGGAGAGAACGCTGATAAAACAGCACTGTATGTCTCTTAATTGAGCACAAACAGCTTCAAAAAACACGAGGCAAGTTTTGAGGCTGAATTTAAAATGATTAAAATGGGTCATTTTAAATCCAAGGAATGGCAGATTGCTGAGACTGTTTGCAGGCAGTGACATCATAATACCTGCATCAATACTCACATCATCTGACTCCTATAAATGTGCTGCACACTTGCGCAAACCCCCAGACCTTTCAATGGTTTTGAATGGCATTTTTATTTCCTTCTTTGCTCCTGCTTTTATTGTACTCAGTTACATTGCTTTTTCTTATGTTGCAATGGCAATGGAGTTCAAATTAATGGTCTTTTTAAAATAAAACAAGTCTTGTTTAAAAGGCAAATAAGAGTTATAATAAAATACCTGACACTAAACCAAATAGCTTGCTGAAGATAACTTGCTTTTTTGCTTTTTTTGATTTTTGTAGCTTTGTGTGAGACTTAACGTACAACTATTTGGACATGGCATTAAAATGCATGGTTAGAATTTTGATTTATAATATCTTTTAAATGTTTTCAAGGCATGGTATGCTCCTAAACACTACTAGCCCCCCGAGAACAGGCTGTCACTATTCAGGTCTCACCACGTGTGAAGCAACATTATACTGTTTACTTTTTAACTTGTGATGTAATTGCACCTTATTATTTGTTGTAATATTTCTTTATGTGTTGCGTGTGAGTTATACATACTGTGTTGTGCACCTTGGTCCGGAGGAACATCGTTTTGTTTGGTGGTAAACATGCATGTGGTTGAAATGATCATAAGCTGGAACTTGAACAGATTTCACAGCACGATTCTGATTCTGATTCTGATTCTGAATCTGTTGTGAAGCACTAAAGACCAAAAGTGATAGCTTGCCACTTTATTTAATACTGAACTGCGATTAAACCACACAGCAAGTACTTATAGTAAACAGAAGAGACTCTGCAAATGCTGGATATCCAGAGCTACACACACACACACACACACACACACACACACACACACACACACACACACACACACACACACACACACACACACACACACACACACACAATGCTGGAGGAACTCAGCAGGACAGGCAGCTTTTATGACATGAATAAGCAGTTGAAGTTTCGGGCCGAGACCCTTCATCAGGCCTGGAAAAGAAGGGGGAAAGATGCAGAACAAAAAGGTGGGGGGAAGGGAAGGAGGATAGCTAGGAGGTGATAAGAGATGCCAGGTCTGAAATATTGACTGCTTATTCATTTCCACAGATGTTGCCTGACTTGCTCAGTTCCTCCACCATTTTGTATGTGTAAACATAAGAGTATCTGCAGATGCTGCAAAACCAAAGCAGACGTACCACCTCTCCCGGGAGTTCCGGGAGTCTCCCGCATATTAATAGTGGCTCCCTGATGCCCGCAAATTATATACAATATCACGAAAATCAATTTTTTGAGAGCGAGTGCGAGAGCGAGAGACAGAAAGCAAGAGAGAGCGCGGGAGCGACCACGAGAGAGAGAGCGCGAGCCAGAAAGAGAGAGAGAGAGAGAGAGAGAGCGAGAGCACACCATGGCAGAATGCTCCAAAAAAAGAAAATATAAAATGTACGTCACCCCAGACTACCCTAAAGTGTACCCCTGCCTAATAGGGGTCAAAAATAATGACAGTGTTGCTCGCTGCACTGTTTGCAACAGTGACTTTTCTATTGCCCATGGTGGGTTAAGACTGTAAAAGACATGTTGAGGTGAGTTTAACAGGTGTCATTCGTTCATTAGTATAGCTAACGTTATTTAAACTAGCTGGCCAGCTGCTTAGGAGCTACTCTATTTCAGACATCCCACCTCTCCCGGAAGTTCCAGGAGTCTCCCGCAAATTGATGGTGCTACCTCCCTGAAATGAGTCTTTGCAGGTTGGGATGTCTGGCAAAGCAACACACAAAAAGCTGCCGTAGTAACTCAGCAGGTCAGGGGGCATCTATGGAAATGAATGAACAGTCGACGTTTTTCGTGCCAGGACACCTCTTCAGGACTGAGAAGGAAGGGGGTAGCTGCCAGAATACAAAGACTGGCGGAGGGGAAAGAGGCCAGCTGGAAGGTGATAGGTGAAGCAAGGTGGCTGAGAAAGGTCAAAGGCTGGAGAAGAAGGAATCGATGGGACAGTAGACCATTGCAGAAAGGAACCCAAGGGAAGTAATAGGCAGGTGAGGAGAAGTAAAGGGTCAGAGTGGGGTATAAAGGAAGGGGATGGGGAACTTTGTCCTCGGGGAGGAAAGATTTATATTCACGCCATCAGGTTGGAGAGTATCCAGACAGGATATAAGGTGTTGCTCCTCCACCTTAGGGTGGCCTCATCTTGGCGTAAGTGGAGGCCATGGACCGCTATGTCAGAACAGGAACAGGAATCGGAATTAAAATTTTGGGCCACAAGGAAGACTTGCTTGCGGTGGATAGAGCGGAGGTGTGTGTGTGTAGGTTGCTAAGCATTCATAGTCATGGAACAAAGCCCTACCAAATAGGATACCATAATTATTGAAGTGAAGGAGCAGGGAGGTACTACTGCAGTTGTACAAGGCCTTGGTGAGACCACACCTGGAGTATTGTGTGCAGTTTTGGTCCCCTAATCTGAGGAAAGACATCTTTGCCATAGAGGGAGTACAAAGAAGGTTCACCAGATTGATTCCTGGGATGGCAGGTCTTTCATATGAAGAAAGACTGGATGAACTGGGCTTGTACTCGTTGGAATTTAGAAGATTGAGGGGGGATCTGATTGAAACGTATAAGATCCTAAAGGGATTGGACAGGCTAGATGCGGGAAGATTGTTCCCGATGTTGGGGAGGTCTAGAACGAGGGGTCACAGTTTGAGGATAGAGGGGAAGCCTTTTAGGACCGAGGTTAGGAAAAACTTCTTCACACAGAGAGTGGTGAATCTGTGGAATTCTCTGCCACAGCAAACTGTTGAGGCCAGTTCATTAGCTATGTTTAAAAGGAAGTTAGATATGGCCCTTGTGGCTACAGGGGTCAGGGGGTATGGAGGGAAGGCTGGGTTCTGAGTTGGATGATCAGCCATGATCATAATAAATGGCGGTGCAGGCTCGAAGGGCCGAATGGCCTACTCCTGCACCTATTTTCTATGTTTCTATGAAATCAAGTAAAACAGTCAATAAGTATTCATAAACCCAAATTTTAAGAACGAGTCAAAGGTTATGAGACATCTATTAATGTCATCCAAGTATAATCCTCAGTTCTGTGTAGCATTCCAGTACATAACCTTTTCTCATTTGTTTTGTTATATAGGTTTTTGATTCTGCTGCCTGTTATGCTTCTTGTTAAATGATTTGCATTTTATTGTTCAACTTGTTAAGAACTGTTCAGCTACTATCTATCAGTCATTTATTGCACATGCACCCTGCTAGAAAAGGTCAAAGTTAGAATAATTACATTGTTAATTTAGACTCTTTGAAAGCTTGTTTGATTAAATCATCTGATGTCAATGTATTGCAAATTTGTTATTTTTATCATACGTGGTCCACATTCAATCTTGATCTCATCGCAACCTTGAGCCAAGGAAACCATTTCATGGCCAATTCGTTAAGCATTTATCATGATTTGTTTGTGCCTGACCTAGGTGGAGGGGTGTGAAGTGCAGAATGTTCTGCGTTAAATAATCCTACTTCAAAGATTACGCAAAACCTCCAGCAGATGGTTTCTTGCTCCTGGGCTCAAAGGTATTTCTTATCAGATTCAAACTGTACTTAGATAAACATCGCGGAGCAGGTTACCATATGGCATCATGTACCTGTACATTAAATCCAAGCACATTTCAGGTAATGGAAACTTCTGTCAATATAAACAGTTTGAAGTTTGTGCACAGAGCAAATGTTAACCAATTGACAGAGTAATTTTTACAAAGTGAAATATAGTCTTCTCCTTTCTCAATACAGGCTTAAATCCAAGAATTCTCCAGGTGGAGTTAAATGGATGTCTGGCAGAATGACCAAGGACTCTGCCCCAGATTAGATATAAAGGAAAGATATAATCAAAGAATTAAAATTAAATGGAATTATGAAGTTCACCCTGGGGTGTTTAGGGGGGGATCTGAGACAAAAGATTATGCCTGTGGTTTTTTTGTCTCAAGTTCTAGGATCACTGAGCATTGCATCATGTGGAAAGACAGCTGGAGTAAATGAAGTCAAATGTGGTCCCAACATGTGACTACCCAAGAGATGGTAAAGTTAAAGATGTTCCCACTTTAATCTTTGTCAATGCTTTCAGAAAAGCAACCTTTAAAAAATTATATACAACAAGAGGTTCTGCAGATGCTGGAAATCAACACACATAAAATGCTGGAGGAACTTGGCAGGTCAGGCAGCATTTGTGGAGAGGAATGAAGAGTTGCCATTTTGGGCTGAAACCCTTCTCTCAGGAAAATTATTTGATTTATTCTTTATCTTTTTCTTTCTCTTTCATATCTACCTTTTTTTGCTCTTCCACTCAATAGCTTTTTGCTCCCTTTTTTCCTGGTTTGCTTAATTTTTCTTAATGTCCTTGGTGTGCTCTTTCACTGTCTTTCATCCTTTGCTTATTTTCTCTCTTATTAAACTTGCAGCTTGCTTGTTTTTAGTCTGTTCCCCTCTAGTTTGCTCTTTCTTTTGACCTTCCTTCCATTCGTTCTTGCTATATCCTCCCAAAATGCATCTACCAATTTTGAAAGTATCTGTCATATATTTTTATATTTTATATCCATCAAGTCCATCAAGTCAATGCTATTTTTCAGAACAATCCCATCAATGCCATTTCTCCAATGTTTTCCTTCCAGTCAACCATTTCTCCAATCAGTTAGTTTCTCCTGCCTCCCACTTGCCCTTGGAACAATTTACCAATGAACCAAGTAACCTTACATACATTGTAATAATTGGAATGCTACAAGCAATGTGAGTCAATGCACTTTTGGTTCTTCATGAATATCAGGTTGATCAAATTCCACAAACCAAATTTGGAGAGTGTTTTTCATGAACAGCTTTGACCATTGAAAGGAATCTCTTAAGTTGGTTTTGATAATGCTTGCAGTGTTTCAGCTGGTAGCAATCAGCCGATGGATTCTGAGTTCAAGTCCTTGCAATGCTCAGGAGTAGTCTTTTGGATGGGATGTTCAGCTGAAGCCCCATTTTCTCTCTCAGGTGGACACAATTAAGAAATACTCTGAAGGAAGGAAGCGGAGTTATTGAAGGCAACTCACAGGCAATGTCAGAGAAACAGATTGTTTGCTCATATTACATTACTGTTTGTGGGAGCATTCTTTGCTGAAGTTGGCTGTGTGTTTCTGACTTTACAAATAATTACTCTTCAGAATTATTTCATTGGCTTCAAAGTATTTTGCTTGATTATGATAGTGTTACGAGAATACACATAAAATTAAGATGTTTGCTGGCCTGGGCTAGCATCAGTGGCATCAGCAGTTGGTCTGCCACCTGCCCTCAGGGGAGGGAGAGATAAGGAACAATGGAGCAGCGTCTGGAGATGTGTAATGAAGGGATGTGGGAGAGAGAGCTGTCTGGAGCGGCTCCCCCCTTTGAACCCTGAACTGTTTGAAGTGATGGACAGGCGATACCCCAGCAGGGGGATAAAAAGGGACAGGTTCGCTAAGACGGACACACACGCCACCCGAGGTAACGAGACCCTGGAAGCGGTGCGCCTCTCACGAGTGGGTGAGAAGTACCAGACAACGACAAGGGTGGAAAGGTACGATCAGCGGGAACCCGGTGTGTGTCCGCCCTTGCCTGGGTGCCGGGTTCACTGCAGAGGATCGACCGCATCTGGAGGAGGGGTCACAGTCGGTGACCTCAGGTGACATCACCAAGGACCCGCCCAAATGCTGTTTGTGAGCCATCTCGCTGGTCTGTGAGTGAAGCCGTTCTGAATGATCAGTTGTTCCTGTTCTCTCTGTCTCTTCCCCCACGTTGTCCATCGCCATGGCAAAGATTACTGCGAACTGAACTTTGAGTCATTTTGAAATTTGGTCATTTACCCCTAGACAACGATAGAGCTTGATTGATGCTGTTATCTTAATTCTGTGCACATGTGTGTTTATCATCACTGAACTGTTGCATTTATTATCCTTTCGATTACTGTGTTGCTTGTTTCTTTAATAAAACTTTCTTAGTTCTAGTACTCCAGACTCCAACTGAGTGATCCATTTCTGCTGGTTTGGCAACCCAGTTACGGGGTACGTAACAATAGATATTTGAAAAATGGTACGTAAGTAGAACTCCTTCAATCTTTATGAACATTGGAAACAATAGAAAGATAACTACCTGAAATATGATCTTGATTTTGAAGGATACAATCAGAATCAGAATAAAATCCGGTTTAATGTCACTGGCATATGTCGTGAAATTTGTTAACTTAACGGCAGCAGTACAATGAAGTACATAACAAAATGGAAAAAAGGTAAATCAATTACAGTAAGTATATATATGTATTTTTAAAAGTTAAATAAAAATAGTGCAGAAACAGGAATAATAAAAAAGTGAGGTAGTGTCCATGGGTTCAATGTCCATTCAGAAATCGGATGCAGAGGGGAAGAAGCTGTTCCTGAATCATTAAGTGTGTGCCTTCAGGCTCCTGTACCTCCTTTCTGATGGTAACATTGAGAAGAGGGCATGTCCTGGGTGATGGGTTCCTTAATAATGGATAGTGCCTTTCTGAGGCACTGCCTCTTGAAGACGAAGGGCATCTTATCTTTTATCTGGAGTACAGAAACATATTTATTTAGTAAAGTGAAAACCAAAAATAAAAATCTGAACTTGTGAAGATGATGCTCTTTATGTTGGGATACCCACCTCTGAGGGATTTCAGTCCACAACTCTTTTGAGTCAGTCATCTTTTGTATTTTCATCCATTGCCCTTTTAATTTAGACCTGCTACAAAAAAAGCTGAGGAACACATATCTTCCACTAATATACCATAATATTCAATGTAGTCATGAGTCAAGCCAATGATGTTGGGCAATAGTTCAATGTCAGGGTCTGGACTTTCTTCTTGACTTCTCCCTGCCATTTTGTTCTTCATTGGGACATTGGAGACTGTGGGTGTGGGGCTCGCAATAGAATTCCTATCTCCAATTGACTGCAAGCAACTGCTTTATACATAGTTATAACTCCATCAATCTTTATGAGCATTGAAGATTATAGAAAGATAAATATCTAAAATATGATCTTGATCTTGAATTTGCATAATCTCTCTGTGACCATGTGGATTTCCATAATTGTTCAGTTTTCTCCCCCATTTCAAGGTTAATTAGTTACTAATGCAAGTGGGCGTTAGGTGAATCAGGGAGAGCAAGATCCACTTATAACAATGTGGTTTAAGCAGGGAGGAAAGATTCTTTCTGATGTTACATTCTCCTTCCTTTTGAGTACTATACAAGCGTCTGTTCTACAAGTATGGAAGTGGTTCTGTCGAATGATTTTGAACTGGTAGGAAGTGCCATTTAATATTGCCAGATGTGTGGAAAAAACAACAGGTAAGGGAACTTAACTGAGGCATCACATGGAGTTGCAAAGAGAGGGTGCGGTGAGATATCTGAATGAGAACATAGAAGTTCCTTGAGATGGGGTTTCAAAACAAAGACCAAACATAAAATAGGATGGTTGTATTAATGTGAAGACAACTATCAGTTGAATTCTTAACTTGGAAAACCTTATGAAGTCATTTAATTTATTCCTACCCTGTGACGAGTAGCTAAATACAATATCTCTGCCACTAACTTACCCAAGCACCTGTGTCTGTTTGAAAATTAACCAGATCACCTGGAATTAATCTGAGTTAGAGAGTACAACACCACTGTTTCTCAACTATTCCATGAGGTAAATAGAACACTATGTTCCTGTTACACACACAACAAATGCTGGTGGAACGCAGCAGGCCAGGCAGCAACTATAGGAAGAAGTACAGTTGACGTTTCGGGCCGGGACCCTTCCTGGCCTGCTGCGTTCACCAGCATTTTTTTGTGTGTGTTGCTTGAATTTCCAGCATCTGCAGATTTCCTCGTGACTATGTTCCTGTTGAAAGGTTTAGGGCACACAGGTGAAGAAGTTCTGACTTTGGAAAGTATGAGATGCAGATTCACTAAAATGTTTCTGAGGACTAGATGAGAAGAAAATACCAAAACCATTTTAGTAGTTTCTGAAATATTGTAGATCAAAAAGAAATTCAACAGAAGTTTTTGAAGTTGATTTATTTCAAGGCTCAAGGATCAACTTTATGTGCCATATACATTTATATGTATTAGGAATTCGCTGTGGTGTTTTGGCATGACATACAACAGGGGCAACTTTCAACAAGTACAAGAATAAAGAACTATATAAAAATAAACTTAGAGGTTAAAGTATGGATATGGAATAAAATGTGCATAAATACATGAATACCAACACGCATTTACAGTGTAAGCAACATTATTATTTCTGGTTTAAAGTGCTTACAGTGCAGCACAGTGACTGAGGTAATAGATAAAGGGAGTAAGGGCTACCTAGAATGGTTGATCAGATTAACTGCCTGAGGGAAGCAACTTCTAAGATAGTGTGAAGTTTTGCTTTAATACCCTATAGTGTTTTCTGGAAGGGAACTTTAGGAAGAGGTATTTTGCTGGGTGGATATTGTCCACAATGATTTTTTCCTGCCTGCTGTTTGTCTTGGACACTTAGGAATACTGCGGTGATGTTAGGCTGTAGCCAATGACCTTTTCTGCTGACCTTACAGCAGGTTTTGTATACTGTGAGAGGATGCTCACAATTTAATTTTATTTAGATATCATAATTTATTTTAGATATCATTTTCCATTTATGGAAAATGGGAGAAACCCCTGAAATCATAGACAAGCCATTGCTAACATGAAATATATTGGATACCTCCTATCCAGGAGTATTGAAAGTTATCGTGTCATTGCAGGGTGGACAAACATTTACCCTCATTTTGCAAATACATTTTCCTGTTTCATTGTTAAACAAGCACATGGCATAGAATCAAAGCAATATTCAGTTCCAATTTTTGTTTCTGTGATTCTTCCACATATATTCACTCTTTGCTTTATTTCTCAGTTCCATATGGTTCTTCATGCCTTGCTTGTCATCATCACTCAGTCAGATCACTTGGCCAACAATGTTATAATCATGATCATTGTTATAGAGTCATTATGGCACAGAAAGAAGCCAGAGAAAAACATCAGCAAAAATGGATAGAGTGTTGTGGAGCTGAATTTTATGGGAGATACTTTAATGGGGCAGGAATGGAATGTGTGATAACAATGCAGCCAAGCTAGCAATATTCACCACCATCCTAAACAATGCAGACTGCTTGAGTAAGAAATGAGCTGTGTTGACGCAAGATTTCATAACCAACAATGTTGATGCTGCAAATGGACACAAAATAAATCTTGATAAGATGTGGCATCACCCATATTTTATGTAAAATGAATTAATGCACACATGAAGGCTTAAAACAGACAGTTCTTTACAACGGATATAATGAAGGGAATCTTATCTGGAATACAACTTTATTTAGAAAGTGAAAACCAAAAATCTAAACTTGTGAAGATGCTGGGATATCCGCCTCTTTTGAATCAGTAATTTTGTTGTACTTTTGTTCTTTGGCCTTTTAATTTAGACGCTACTAGAAAGGTCAGGACACCATGACTTCTACTATTAACCCACACAAAATGCTGGAGGAGCTCATCAGGTCAGGCAGCACCGATGGAGATGAATAAAGTCAATGTTTCAGACCGAGACCCTTCCTCAGAACCCTTCCTTAGGACTTCCACAATTACGCTATTTTCAGAACTATAACTCTTTGTCTAATCTACCGTACTATTCAATATTGTCATGAGTCAAGCAAATGATGTTGGGTAATAGTTCAATGTCAGGGTCTGGACTTTCTTCTGCTCTTCTCCCTGCCATTTTGTTCTTCATTGTGATGTTGGAGACTGTGGGAGTGGGAAATCCCAATAGAATCCGTCTCCAATCAGATGCAAGTCACTGCCTTCACAGACAATGATGGTGTTGCATCATTAGAAGAAGGAGAGTCCTTTCTTTATTTGCAAATCGTGGGGAATGCGTAACCAGTGACAATGCCAGAAAAGGCCAGGGAGAAAGTTTGGGATCAGGAGCAAACTACTGATAATCTTGCAGTCATGATTTTCCCACCTTCTCTATGACTTCCAATTGAAAAGCCAAAAAGACAAATATCCTACTGTTATCAATGGAATAGTCAATTGATAGATGACCAAACAATAGCATATTGTGAAAATCAAAAGAAAAAAAGTTGCAAAAAATCTGAAATAAAATCAGAAAATGTAAACTTTCAACAGGTCAGACAGCTTCTGTGGAAAGAGAAATATTTCAAGCCAAAGACCCTTTGTTAGTAATCACTTCATTTGTCTCAGGCATGAAATGTTAACTCCGTTTCTCTTTCCACAGATATTCTTGTTAAACACACGCACAATGCCGAAGGAACTCAGCAAGCCCAGCAGTATCTATGGAGGGGAATAAACAGTCAATGTTTTAGGGCTGAGAAAATGTCAACTGTTTATTCCCCTCCATAGATGCTGCCTGACCTGCTGAGTTCCTCCAGCATTTTGTATGTGCTGCTCTGGATTTCTAGCATCTGCAGAAACTTTTGTGTTTATGATTTACTACTTGGTAAAGTTCGATGGAATATTTCTTCAGTACCTTATAAGTAGAGCAGTACCTCAAATCTCTATATGAGGCAGGTAACAAAATCCAGCCAGATAAAAAGAAAAATAAAGGGGAAAGGCTGCAACATAAAGATTGCAGGAGTAAAGTAGATGGCAAAAGATTTCTTCAAAGAAAAATTGGACGGAAAAATCTTAGAGACTGACTGAAGAAATTTCTGATAGTGACAATACATGATGCAAAAGAGCGGCTATCAGAAGCAATGGGAACTAAGGAATAGCATAAGACATATGTGAGAATGTGACTAACAGTGATGTAGATTTGAAAGTAGAGTTGAGTTTACTGGGATAGAGTGCAGTTTATTCAGCAACATAACAAAGGAAATGCAAAGTCAACAATGCAAATGACATTTAACAAATGCAATGTTAGCATTCATTTCAAGAGGACTAAATATAAAAACAAGAATGTAAATGCTGAGGCTTTATAAGGCACTGGTGGGGCCTCACTTGGAGTAGTGAGATAAGTTTTGGGCCCTTTATCTATGAAAGGATTTGCTGGTATTGGAGAGGGTTCAGAGGATTTTCACGAGAATGATTTCAAGAATGAAAGGCTTATCATGTGAGGGGTGTTTGACGGTTCTAGGTCTGTACTCATGGGAATTTAGAAGAATGGGGGGTGGAGGATCTCACTGAAACCTATTAAATGTTGAAAGGCCTCAACAGACTAGATGTGGAAAGGATGTTTCCTCTAGTGAGGGAGTCTAGGACCAGAGGGCACAACCTCAGAATAGGGGGATGTCCATTTAGAATGGAAATAAGGAGGAATTTCTTTAGCCAGAAGGTGGTGATTCTGTGGAATTTGTTGCCATAGGCAGCTGTGGAGGCCAGGTCACTGGGTGTATTTAAGGCGGAGGTCGATAGATTCTTGATAAATCAGGACATAAAAGGAGACAGGAGAATAGGGTTGAGAGGGAAATGGATCAGCCATGACCAAGTGGCGGAGCAGACTCAATGGGCCAATCGGCCTAATTCTGCTCCTATATCTTATGGTCTTTTGACTTATGGACCTCCAAGAGGACTGCAACCTTGTCGTAGGGTTTGGAGGCTTGCATACCTCTATGACCTGGAGAGATATGTTGGCTCGAGACAGGGCTTTGTGCTTTGACTCTTGGTAGGGTTACCCATGCCAAACAGGTCAAAGGGTAGAGGCCAGACTAAGAGTGGTCCACCAGTCTTCCAAGTTCGGTTTCAAGCAGATGGGAAAAAATAAAGTATACAGTGACTTTAATGTCAGTGTATCATTTAAAACAGAGAAGTTTCATATGTGGTCTTGTCACTTTGTCTGCCTCTGCACTAATCTCAGTGGTTCAGCTCAGAGCCAACAATGCTGACTGGTAAAACAAAATTGTTACGGAAACAGCAATGAAGAATCCTTCTACACTTGAGTACAGTATTCCTGAGTCTCCAGCTAGGACTTGCATGACTGACAGTAGTGAAAACCGAGAGGAAGCTACTGACATGATGAAGGAAGCCCAGAACACCGCCAGAGATGGAGGATGTTCATTGCTGTTCTAAATGCCAGTGGCGTTAATGGGTAGTAAGCAAGTATGTCTTATGGAATGTGATTTTCATGTATTGACTTGCAGTTAATGCTGAGTGGTGAGGAGAAATCAAAGGATTTTGGGAACAAGAGCAAAGAGATTAGTGCAGGGGCAGATAAAATGACAAGACCACATATGAAACTTCTCTGTTTTAAATGATACACTGACATTAAAGTCACTGTATACTTTATTTTTTCCCCATCTGCTTAAAACTTAGCACTTCAGAAGAAATCAAGGTCATACTGGCACCTTTTGTCAGTCCTACCTGGTGGTGTCATCTTACAGAGATCTTGTAACACATCAACAAAATATCTACAAACACATTTTTTTTAAGTTAAGGTAATACTGCTTGAGTTATTTTCATGGTTATAGTACCTATCCATTAGGTGTAAGAGTTAACTATTCTGGCTCTGTATGGGGAAATTACAAGTTCTTAGCCGTTAATATTGCTAAGTTTGAATGAGAGATGCTGAGGTACATCCTCGGATGTGTTGGGACACATTGTCAGTGATGTAACCTGGGGTCATCGGGTGAAGTAAGTGCAGCACAGTGTAGATATTGCAAAGAAACAAAGACGGTGTGAGAAATAAACGGAGACAGTGCAGGGGAGAAGATCACTGAAACAGCAAGGACAGGAGAGGAATTAGTCTCAGGAAAAGCACTGACTCAGTGTGTAAGTGAGTCCCACAACACTCAGGTTCCAGTTTTGCTTGGCTCGACCCTGCTCTAGATTGTAGTGGATGGGGAGAGAAGACACGTTGAAATGCCTTGGTAGGAGAGGTATGCAGCCCTGAAGCAGCTGACAAATGCTTCCCTGTCTGCCCACACCTATCTCACAAACATTCGTTCATATGTATGGGTGTTCATAATTGGAACACTTATAGCCTAGGCTGGACCTGTATAATGATAACCCTGCTATAGGAAAACATATCCACAACTTCTAGGCAGCTTGATCTGACTCCAGTGAAATTAGGTATAAGAGGGATTCTCCAATCCAAACCCGAGAATATTAATAGGGGAGAACCGTTGTGCTCTACCAACCAGAAAAAGGACAGCTAAAACTGACATGGAACAGTAAAATCATGACAAGCCAGTATTAAAACACTATTACCTACATTCATAAAAAGATATTTGATGATATTATAAGAATCAACTCCAATAGACTCTTGCTCCACTTTGGGAGAAAGACTAAGTGACCAGCAATCTCACACACACACACACACACACACACACACACACACACACACACACACACACATATAACTAGGGTGCCTAAGACAGTACTGTATTTGTCAATGTGGAGCAGAGAGTGAGTTTGTAATTCTGGCGGAAGCAAAAGATGTTGGGAATCGCGAGGATGGAGCGCTGCGGGAGGGGTGTGGGAGTGGCGGCAGAGGAGTGCCAGGACCGGGGACTGGTGTGGTGGCAGGAACATCTAACCCTGAGACACCAGGTAAGGTCATTTGATTCCAAACAATTGCCTTATTGATCATTACAGAATGTCTCTCTGGTGCTTTCTGCTCCCCCTCCTCTCCATTCCCCTTTTCTGAATGATGATTCCCCTCTCCCTGCCCCCTTCCCACTCTCAGTCCACAGTAGAGACCCATATCAGAATCAGGTTTATCATCACTCACATCTGTCATGAAACTTGTTTCTTTTTGCGGCAGTGCAATACATAAATTTACTACAGTACTGTGCAAAAGTCTTAGACGCCCTAGTTACATATATGTGGCTAAGACTTTTGCATAGTCTGTATTTAATTGATATTTAAAAATTGCTATCACTATAATTTAATTGTTTTCTTTTTTATTAATTTTCAGTTTTCAGGCTACAGCGATGAATATAATAACTGCTTTTAAGGGATATATTTTTCCATTATTTCAGAACTTTTCACCCTCCTTTCCTGAAGACCGAATTTTTAAAAACATTCATCCCAAAATCTCTTGAGCCTGTCAGGGCTCGGGTCAACTATAACTCTCTGACGCAGACCTGCTGTGCGTGAATCATGCAGAAACTTAGCACAGTAAGTTTTGACCATCTGAGCTCTTTCCAAATTATTCTTTTCAGCTTGGTAGCCACCATCAGTGGGCATATCTGAATCCCCTCCCTCCACTTCTCTTTTTTTGCTTGGTTGCTATATAGAAAACCATCTGTGATTCCCTTGGTTCTGCCAGGTCAGTTTGAAAGATAAATATCTGCAGTCCAAGCTGAGAGTTTCCAATTCGTGACAGCATATCAGGTGAAGTATCAAGGCCATTAATGAATTAGATATAAATAAATAATAAATAAAGGCATCCGTTAGTCTTGCGAGACCATGGGTCTGCGCCTGGAAAGTCTTCACTCTCCAGGGTGCAGGCCTGGGCAAGGTTGTATGGAAGCCCATGCTGCAAGTCTCCCCTCTCCACAACACCAATGTTGTCCAAGGGAAGGGCATTAGGACCCATACAGCTTGGCACCAGTGTCATCGCAGAGCAATGTGTCATTAAGTGCCTTGCTCAAGGACACAGCACGTTGCCTTGGCTGGGGCTCGAACTCATGATCTTCAGGTCGCTAGTCCAATGCCTTAACCACTTGGCCACGTGCCAACACTGAATTAAATATATAGACAAAAATACACAGTATTGAATGTAAATCACCCAATAATGGATCAGCTAGTTGCAGGTTTTTGTATGTTCCGTGTTAAAATATCAATAATAACAGCACAATGCAAGAGAACTTACTGCAACGTGCATAAAATCCAGTTTTTCTCCTAATTCTGCCATGCATACATGTATACAGAACATAAAACAGTACAGGATAGGAACAGGCACTTCTATCTATGGCTCTCATAACTTTGTCAGCTTCTATTTTGTAAACTGTCTCTCCTCAGCCTCTGCCACTCCAGAGAAAACAACTTTAACTTGTCCAGCCTCTCCTTATAGCACATGCCGTCTAAATCCATGCAGCTCTCTGTTGAGCATCTTCTTAACCATCTCCAAAGACTCACCATCCCTCCTATAGTGGGATGGCCAGAACGAAATGCAATACTCTCGATGTGGCCTAACTAAAGTTTCATAATGCTGCAACATAATCTCCCAGCTCTTGAACTGAATGCCTTGATTAATAAAGAAAAGCATGCAATACTCTTTCTTTGTCAAGGCCTTAACGCATGAAAGAACATGGGCAGTCAGTAACCGCTAGTGGAATGCATCAAACCATTAGACACCATCCGTGCATGGGAGCTGCATACAGCAAGGGTCACTTATGCTCTTGTGAAATCTGCTTCAGAACCACTTAAGTGAGACCTTGCCTGAGTAGATCTATGGGACCATACAGCGCAATGCAGAACCCATCCTTCCCAAGAGTTTCCTATTATCTTCCCCAGCTCCCAATGCTTGGCTGATATCCACACCCAAAATAAAACTCAATGATGACTTCTGATTTGCAGGCCTAAAACTCCCTACACCCAACCGTGCCACCCAGCTATTCCTCAGCAGTTGACTATCTGTTTCAACTCCCTCCAACACCAATAATCAGATACCAAATCTCCAGAAACTTCCAATGAAATGTAGCCACTGTCATGCCTTCTTTGAAATTGTATCACTATGTTGGGCCCAGGGTAGATCCTCAGACATGTTGACACCCAGGAACTTGAAACTGCTCACCCTTTCCACTTCTGATCCCTTGATGAGGACTGGTGTGTGTTCCATCAACTTGCCCTTCCTGAAGTCCACAATCAATTCCTTGGTCTTACTGGCATTGAGTGACACCACTCAACCAGCTATTTGTCTCACTCTTGCATACCTCAATGTCACCATCCCAAATTCTGCCAACAGTTGTGTTGTTGACAAATTTATAGATGGTGTTAGCAGTGGGCTAAGCACACATTCTTGAGGTGCATCAGTGTTGAGTTCTCTCAGTGAGAAAGTCAAGGATCTAGTTGCAGAGGGAGGAACAAGGGCCGAGGTTTTGGATTTTGTTGGTTAGAACTGAGGGTACAATTGAATTGAAAGCTGAGCTTTAATCAGTAAACAGCAGCCTGACACAGGTATTACTATTGTCCAGGTGCTCCAAGGCTGAGTGGAAAGCCAGTGAGATTGCATCTGCTGTAGACCTATTGTGGAGATAGGCAAATTGCAGCAGGTCCAGGTCCTTGTTTAAACAGTTTCTGGCTATGACCAACCTCTCAAAGAAACTTCATCACAGTAGATGTGAGTGCCACTGGGCGATAGTCATTCAGACAGTCACTGGGCACTGGTATGATTGTTGAAGCAGGTGGCAGACTCTGACTGCAGTATTGAGAGTCTGAAGGTGTCCTTGACCACTCCAGCCAGTTGGTTGGCGCAGGGTTTCCGAACTGTACCAGGCATACCATCAGGGCCTGACGCCTTGTGAGGGTACACTCTTTTGAAAGATATTCTGACGTCGGTCTCCGAGATGGAGATCACGGTGTCCGCAGACGCCGCAGGGATTTGAACAGGTGTAGTTTATTCCCCCTTTCAAGGTGTACGTTACAGGCATTGAGCTCAGCTGGGGGTGAAGCATCACATCCAGTAATAATGTTAGGTTTCACTTTTATTGCCTGCAAGCCCTGTCAGGGCTGAAGTGCATCTAATTCCGTCCCAAGCTCAATTGGAATTGTTTTCTTGTCTATAAAATAGCCTTCCATTTGCTGTACCTGTACTTCCTGTATAGTTCTGATATTCACCAATACCGGTCTCCTGAGTCAACCAATTCTCCAATCTCTGACCACCCCCCCCCAACTTAACAGCCTGATATTCCTCTCTATGTCCCCTTTTGAACAATGTCATATGACCCTCCACACAATCATCATCCCTCCCCCACAAACCCCACCCTATATTCACATTCTCCTGTGTCTGCTTCCACAACACCTCCACAACTCCATGCCTCCCACTCCCAAGGATTGGGAAAAGAAACACTCTCTGAGTGTGCACCCCTTGCAAGATGCACACTCTCTGAGCCTTTCACAATATAGAGCGTTCCAGTCTTGTGACTTCTGTTCATTCACTCAGTATGCACTGATAGTTCAACCTCCCTCAACAGTCAATTTCCTGATATTAAAGTTTTAGGAATTGGGCTGAAGTTCAGTTTTGACTTTAACAGAGTTTAACATGATCAGTAAATTCACCTTTGTCCATTTTTTTTTATCACCAGATTCCATTTCATTGCCAGTCCCAAGCCTTTCTACAGAATATTTCCTGTAGTAGGGGAGTATTGGACAAGAGGCACAGCCTCAGAATAAAAGGACACCCCATTACAACAGAGATGAGAAAGAATTAGTTCTGTGGTAGATCTGTGGAATTCATTGTCACAGACTGCTGTGGAGGCCAATGGAGGTTGATAGGCTCCTGATTAGTAAGGGGGTGAAGTACTATGAGAAGAAGGCAGGAGAATGGGGTTGAGCAGGATAATAAATCAGCCATGATAGAGTGGTGGAGCAGACTCGACGGGCCAAATGGCCTAATTCTACTTCTATGTCTTATGGCTTTATGAGCATGATGTTCGATACTTCTACCTGCTGAACTTTGCACTTATGTTTTTACGGAGAAGTTTTACCAAGCTGCTGATCAAGAACAGTGTAGGGTGGGGTGGGGTCAGGAGGGAGGGGCTGCTGATGGTGGTTGTTCCTTGGCCTTCTTTCTTTCTTTGTTAAAGCTGAGTGACATTCTCAACCAGATATTTCAGGTTTATTGAATAAAGTCTAAATGAAGGCATTTATTGGCAGCCCATAAAATGTTAATTTATACCAAAAGTATTTTCTTTGGCTTCATTACTTCAACATCATCTCCTTGTTATTTTCATTAGCGTGCCAGATATCATCTCTTGACAGGTACATCAGCAACACATTGTTACAGATGGTCAAAATCTCCAGATATTACAGCATTATTACCTGAACTTTACAGAGAAAGGCCTGCAAATCATACTTTCTAATCCATTAAGTACACCGCTAACCATTTTAGCCTACAAAATGTACACATGATTTCTATCAAATGCATTTTCGCAAGTGAAGTTCTGAATTTTTCTAATAATAAATGATGCCAAATATAGAAGGCAAAATGAACCAAACTGTTGACTGCCACCTTATTTTTAATCCTATTCCACTGATAATTTTTATTATTTAAAAATGATTTTGTTTCCTTCACTTCCCCTATGTTTGGCAAAATTCATCATCAAAGCTGTGGAAAACTCCTGAACTTTATGTCACAAAGCAATATTGACGTGGTTTCGTGAAAAATATCTTTTCCTACTGATCTGAAGAAATTTTTACAGGTACATAAATAAAGTGTGGTGGATGAGCTTCAGGTAATCTGTTTTAATCAATCCTGAGATTGTAGGGAAGGTACAGGGACACATACAGAGGAATGTAATCCAGATACAGTTTTTGATAGTAGTTGAGCACAGTCAATATAACAATAAGGAGTTATTACAGTGAATGAAAACATTCTGTCAGAAAAATATTTCTTCCATATAGGTTTCTTAGTTTTGTGGCTGCCTGTAAGGAGACTGATCTCAAGGTTCTCTATAGTATACATAATATATGTACTTTGAAATTTAAAATAGCTTTTGCTTAGTTCTATGAAAACAAGAAACTTCATACTGAGTACTGAAGAAGCGTCTTGGTCTGAAACATTGACTGATTAGTAAAGGGGTGAAATGCAGGCAATTCATTTCCATACAGGCTCCCTGACCTGCATTGTTCCTCCAGCATTTTGTGTCTGTTGCTTTGGATTTCCAGCATCTGCAGAATTTCTCCCGTTTGTCGTTTTCATACTTCTGCTATTTTCACTTATTTTCTCTGCAGTTATTCTGCATTGCCAATAATTACCAGCAGGTGAATCAAATATAGAATCATTCTGATGAAAGGGCATGAACCTGAAATGTTTACTCTGCTTCGATCTCTGCATTTGCTACCAGACCTTTTCCGTTTCTAATTGGGATTTCCAGCCCCTGCAGTCTTTGCCTTTCATTCATGAGTTTGTAATCTTTTAGTTGATTTTCATGATAGATTTATAGTTAACTGTTTTTATTTTAAGCCAGATGATACAATAGAAAGGAAATACAGGCAGGAGGCAGGGATGGGCCACATGAACCCTTGAACTTATTCAGCCATTCATTAAGGTTAAGACTGATCCTGAAAGTTAAATCCACTTTCCCACCTGATCCTCATGTCTTTCAATGCTCTCAGTGTCCACTCTCTCGCTCATTAGCAGCCATGAGTGTATGTACTCTAAGGGCTCACAATGATAGCCACAGCACCCCAAAGGTAGTGTTGGTCAACAGTTTGTTTCAAAGGTTTCAAATGTACATTTAATGTGAGAGAAATGTATTCAATATATATCCTGAAAGCATCGGCACCCACCACTGAGCACTCAAATGTGCAGCAAAGCAACAGCAAAGACACAGACTTGCAGTACCCCAAAGACTACTCGTTCACCACAGGCTCTCACACATATTCGACATACCCCAGGTTCTCTCTCTCCCTAATATGGGAAAAGAGGTGTCTCCGTTTCACAGAGAGAGGGGAGACATGATAAACAACTCGTTGGTTTACGATGTTAAAAGACCGTTGCTTCGTTTTTTCTGAGCTCTGTGCCCAAAGACCTCAGGTCTCTGGACACGCAGCCAGAGATCCTCCGTCTCCCACGACACACCGATCTCCTGCTGGGACACTGACCTTCGATGTGCCCGTCTCCAGAGCCACGAGATCTCGGACCTCCAAAGGCAAGCTAAGCTCTTAGACCGCATCCTTGGCATGACAAATAACGGCCAGTCATGAAATCTCGAGAGCAGGTCCCATTCCCACAAAGAACCAAAGTCAGCGTGTAATTCCAGGTCAGGATCTTCAAAAGAACCCTGAAAGGGAAAAATAAAGATATTAAATATGGAAATAGAGCTGTTTCCAAAGATGCAAACAAAGGAGTCGCTGTTTAGCGCCATCATCACTAAGCTCCACCCTCTACAGTTTGTAGCCTGATGCACAAAGACACTGTCAGCGGGCCACAATAGTGTACCTTCCTTAAAGTCACCGTTAGTTTGTGAGTGATTGTGATGCCATGAGGTCTTGCCTCGAGCTGTCATTTCTGAGGTATTCTTGATGTGGGGGTGGCGGGGTCATGCGTTTCAATGTCGGTTGAATAAGGTCTTGTCTCAAGAACCAAAGTACCTGTAAGGACAACCGACAAAAGCATTGTGGTGTACAAAATCACCTGAGGAGACTGCAACAAGAACTATCTCAGCTCATTTATGGGAGCGCAAACTGGCGGTACAGAGACATGATCCTCTGTTGCTGATCTTGGAACATGCAGTCTGAGAAAGACACTACTTTAACTGGGAACTGTGGAGGTTCTGGTGCAGGCAAACACGAAGCAGGCACGAGAATTTTTAGAAGCATGGTTCACTTCTGATAACTCGGTTAACAAACATAACGAAATAGAAGCCATCTACAAACCCCACAAGAGCCAAGGAAATGAGAGCCAATAGAATTCAAAGGTCAACTGAAGGGGTAACCAATCAGGACCAAGCCAAGCAAACAGGGGCCTATATAAGCAGAAGCACTCCCAGAGAGAGACACCAACAGCTGTGCACTGAGGATGTCACCTTAACTGGTGGGATGAAATGTCTGCAAGATAATCGCCAAGCTCAGCAAACACAACAACAAATGCTTGAACTCAAGCTTCCAATATCCACCACCATTCTAAGGTTAATTGGTCTTTTTAAATTGCCCATTGTTTTTGTTGGGATTTGTGCAATGGCTCAAAGGGCTGGAAGGGTCTACTCCATGCAGTACTGCTAAACAAATAAATAAAATAACATCTTGGCCTTAAACAGTCAACCCATTATTCCACCATTATAATCCCTGCAGTGTATAATTAAATGGATTCTATCTTCTGTGAAGTTCTGGTTGTAATTACTATTCTGTGATACAGGAGCTCAAAACAAAACTGTTTACATTATTCCAAGGAACTCAGTGCAGTTCATGTTTGTATTATGTATATACATTTTGATTGTGTGACTACATCCTCTGACTACACTTACACATTCCTAAACAATAAATGATAACTTGTTGAAGAAAATATGTAAATATCTTTCACAATGATACACAGACCCTACAGATTCAGTCTGAGTATCTTCCTTGGCTGGCTTGACCTCTTCAACTGTTTGCACTCATTTCTGACCTTGTATATTTTCCTGGAATAACTTGCAACCTCCTGATTCATTTACTCCCATTCTTTGTCTCTTGAACAAAATCTGATTCCATTTCAATGTCAGAACAAGCTCATCGTCATGCACTGGTGTCCACAGGTATGTCTTTTGCCGTCGCCACTTGTTCTGTAGGTATATCTCGGACATAATTTCTAATATTAATGAAGTACCTGGTTGGATCACAGATTTGAGCATACTTCTCCGAGGGTCTATCCCTCCATCTCCTACTTGTTCACTAACCCCGTGACCCTAACTCCTTCACTCTGTTGAAATCACTTTCTTCTTCCTCAAGGCACTCCTTCTACTTCAGTATTTACCTTTCTCCTCTCCTCTTTAAGTTAGACTATTGTTCGTTCTGAGCCATGTTATATGACATAGGCAATCATGGTCTTTCTATGACCATGATTATTCTTGGTAATTTTTTTTACAGAAGGTATTTGCTATTGTCTTCTTCTGGGCAATGCCTTTACAAGATGGGTGACCTCAGCCATTATCAATACCCTTCAGAGATTGTCTGTCTGCCCCCAATGGTCACATAACCAGGGCTTGTGATATGCACCAGCTGCTCCCATGGCTTCATGTGACCCTGATCGAGAGGCTAAGCATGTACCCCACTTTGCTCGAGGCTGACCTGCAGGCTAGCGGAGGGAAGGAACACCCTACATGTCCTTTGGTAGAGACATATCTCCACCCCTCTACTCAAAAAAGTTTAAAGTTAGTCAGTACCAAACCCAATTGCATACAAGTTATTAACAATAAAAGCAACTGTGGAGCAATTGCTAGCTAATTGACGAGTCATGAAATTTGAGTCCTTTTTGAATATGTTCTTCTTCAAGACTTTAACATGCAGTCAGAACACTCAACTGATCCACTGGAAGCAGTATCAATAACTGTCTGCTAATACTTTGCAAAGGGAACTGTGATTCATTATGGGACTCAGATTCTATAGGCTCCTGAATGGCATGTTCCATTGGACAATTGTATACAACTACTTGTGTTACTGACCTCAATCCATTTTGCATGTACAGTACTGTGTAGAAGTCTTAGATACATATGTATATATATATATATATATATAGCTGAATCGCTAAGACTGTTGCACAGTATGGTATTTGTCAACATGGAGGGGACAGCAAGTTTGTATATCTGGCTGAAGCAAAGAATTTTGTGAATGGTGGGGGTGCAGTGCCACAGGAGGGGTGCAGGACAGGTGGCAGAGGAGTGCCAGGGGCTGGGGGTGGTGCAGGTGCAGATGCAGACACACCCAGCCTGAGTCACCAGGAAAGGTCATTTGATTCCAAGCAATTGGTTTATTGATCATTACAGAAAGTCTCTCTGGTGCTTCCCTCTCCCTTCCCCTTTCCCAACTATGATTCCTCTCTCTGTATTGTGCTTCGGATTTGTTATATTTTATTGTTAGGTCTTCTCCAGTTGATATTTAAGTTGCAATTGTCCTTGATTACTTCCAATTACTTCTCCAGGATTTTGCAGGTGTCCAATTAAGTATCCTTGGACTTTTGTCTCTTATTAAAATAGTTACTTGCTAGCATGGAATTAGTCTGGCATTTTATCAGCTGGGCTCAGATTCTTTTGTGTCTTTGAGTGTATTTAAAGGGGCAGTGCTAACCTCTCGTTGGCACAGTTGTCTTGATTCTTACCAACTGTACTTCTGGCCAAGTTATCCAAGACCTTGTAAATTCAACTGTTTCGTTTTGTTAATAAAATTTTAATTTTGTTAAACCCATCAAGGTCTCTGTGTGATCCTGCACTTGGGCTCTGAAGATGCAGAGTGACAATTTCCCTTGACTCAAGACCCGACCAGGCACACAATTTGGGGATGAAGTATACACCATTTACGACAGTGACAAAAAGAAATTTCCGAGGTGAACCTCTGCTGTTCTCTACCCTGGGGAGCTGAGGTAGTCCAGTTGTTACATCAGCTTAACACAGTTTTCTGGAATTAAGGGAAATGCAGGATTTAGGGATAGTGTTGGAAAACGGCACTGAGGTATCAGATTGCTTTTGATCTTGATGGGTAGCAGAACTGTACGAAGGGCCAGGTGACCAAATCCTGCCTCTGTTTCTGATGTTCTATCCTTATGTAAATTTATTGTTGCACTTACAGACAATCATCTATGCATCTCAAATGAAGTGCTTCAAATTCACAGTGTCGAGCTTCATTATCAATCTCATGCATGAAGCATATGCCATAGCAGCTCATGTGGAGTATATTACACTCCACTTCTAAAATTCACTGGCACTGATCTCACTGAAGCCCAGTTTGAAAAGCAGAGTTAATTGTAATCATCTATTCAGGAAATGTGACAGAGGATACAGTTTTAGCAACTTTTAAACACGAGAAAATCTGCAGATGCTGGAAATCCGAAGCAACACCCATTAAATGCTGGAGGAGCTCAGCAGGTCAGACGGCAGCTATAGAAATGAATAGATAGTCGACATTTTGGGCCAAGACCCTTCTTCAGGACTGAGAAGGAAGGGGGAAAACTTCAGAATAAAAAGGCTGGGGGAGGGGAAAGAGACTAGCTGGAAGGTGACAGGCGAAGCCAGGTGGGTGGGAAAGGTCAAAGGCTGGAAAACAAGGAATCTGACAGGAAATGAGAGTGGGCCATAGGATGAAGGGAAGGAAGAGGGGACATAGGGGGAAGTAATAGGCATATGAGAAGAGGTGAAAGGTCAGTGGAAAATAGAGGAGGGGGTGGAATTTGTTTACTGAAAGGAGAGATTCATATTCATGCCATCAGGTTGGAGGCTACCCAGACAGAATATGAAGTGTTGCTCCTCCACCCTGAGGGTGACCTCATCTTGGTATAAGTGGAGGGCACATACCAACATGTCAAAACAGGAATAGGAATCGGAATTAAAGTGTTTGGCCACCGGGAAGTCCTGCTTGTGGCAGATGGAGCAGAGAAGCTTGACGAAGCAGCTCCCTCAATTTACAGTGGGTCTTACCAATGTAGAGGAGGGAGCACCAGACACACCAGATGACCCAGATTTGCAGGTGAAGCGTCACCTCACCTGGAAGGACTGCCGCGGGCCCTGAATGGAGGTGAGGGAGGAGGTGTCTGGACAGGTGTAGCATTTTGGCTAGTTGCAGGGATAAATGCTGGGAGTAAGATTAGTGGGTAGGGATGAATGGAATTGTGGAAGGAGTGATCCCTGTGGAAAGCGGGTGGGGGCGCGGGGAGGCAAGGTATCAATTTTATTTTATCGCAGGGATCAATGACTTAAAACAAACTCCAACTGTCTGCCTGCCTTTAGTTAATTTTATGATTTGTTTTATAAGAGAGATTTGTACTCAGTTTTCCCGTGGTTGAATTCTTGCCCCTGTCAACAAAAGAATTGTATTCAGTGAGGACGTTGTGTATTCAAAAACCCAAACGTATCAGCTGTAATGGATCTCAGAAATGACTCACTTCCAATATCTGTGTGAAAATCTTGAAAAATTCTTGTCTTTTTAAACAAGTTGGTTTCTTACTGCTGCTGAAAAACGCGAAGATTATATTGTCCATATGTAAATTCTGTTTTAATATCTTTTTCTTGATATTGAGGACGATGAAATGATTTGTGCCCCTAGTGAAGCTAAACGTTAGGTGGACATGAACCATAACCATACAGCCCGGTGCCTGTTATCCTTATACAAGGCCTGTTATTTGTCACTGTTGAAACTTTGACTAAACTCATTAAGTTTCAAGAGACATATGGACAGGATCATTGGACTATAATTTGGGCTGATATCTGAGGGTTGTTGCTGGAATTCAGCTTGATGCTGCATTATTGACCAATCTGCCATGATAGTTCCCCAAAGGATTCCCTGTCTTATTACTATATCACATGATACAATTGAGTAACTGGCCACCCAGCCCATAACATGTATGTCCTTACATTCCTCTGATTGCTTCTTAAAGAGTCTTGCCACCAGTACTCTAGTTGGACATAGACTCCAAGAGTAAGCAACTCTCTGCATGACGAGGCCAAGGCAATCAAATACAAAGTTACTTTTCACTGGTTAGAATCAATGGCCCTTGAGCTTCACCTTGGAATTCTGGATTACCAATTTTCATTCTATTCTAACTCTGAATAAAACCACCCAAGATGATTTCATAACAAGCTGAAAAGCCCAAGTTGTAGATTTACACCTTGCATTACCACCTTCAACACTGGTTGTCTTTTGGGTCCCTCCTTTCCTCACCACCCCAGATCTTCAAACCTGGATAATGAATTAAGGAAAGGCCTTTGTGAGAAAATAAAAAAAAAATATGGCTTTTGCATGGTTGTTTAAAAAAATATATTTTGTTGACAAACACTTCCTGTGTATGGTCTCTATGGCTGATTCAGTGCCATGTGTAATAATTGTGAAGAGAACACTGAGTAAATCAAAAGCACTTGGTCTTTTTTGACTCACTGTTACCATGAGAGAAACAAGCTTAGATAAGCTTTCCATCGCAAGGTCATTATTTCTTTCTATTAACAGATGTTAGTCCAAATTTAATAAATGCATTTTAGACCGTGATTGATTGTTTGTCATTGTGAACTTTTTAAATGAACTACTCATTACTCACATGCCATTGAAAAAGGGGATTTGTTAGATTTATAACCATGACCTAACTTTTAATAGCAATACCAGTTTACTACTGTTGAGTCCAAATAAAATCAGATTCGAACCTAAATTTGGTCCATTCATATAGTTCCAGTGCATTAAATCACTTTGCTTTCACTCATTTTGCCTCCAATCAGACTTGGCTGAAGTCTGACTCCATGGATCACCTCAACATTTCATGAGCAGCTTCTTCCTCTCTGCCATCCAACTTCTAAAGGGACATTGAACCCATGAACACTTCCTCAGTACTTTTTTTCATTTCTGTTTTTGCACTACTTATTTAGTTTAACTGTTTCTTATACATATCTATACTTGCTGTAATTCAGTTTTTTCCACTATGTTTGTCACGTATTGCACTGTTTCACAAAGTAAACAAATTTCACGACATACGCCGGTGATATTCAACCTGATTCTGAGATGTCGAAGTGTTAGGATGGACAGTAGTTTTTCAATGTACTCTAGATCACGGTCTCTTTGGGGACCTTACTATTGCTTGCGTGATGGGGTATTGAGGGCTTAGCGCTGGAGAAAGCGGGTGGCGGGGAGAGGATTGATGCTTTGCTTCTGCTGGTGTGTAGGTAGGGGAGGGGGTCTTTGGGGTTCTAATGTTTCTGCCATTCATTCTCTGAGTTTTTTTCCCTGTTTTGTGAATGCCGTGAAGAGTAAGAATTTCGGGTTGTATACTGTATACATTCTCTGATATTAAATTGAACCTTTTGATTTTATTTTATTGAACTGAGACCAAAACGAAGATGACACAGCTTCTAAAAAAAACTTAACCAAATCATACCTTACTGACAGTATGAATGAGCATTTCAATATGCAGCTGTCAGAATTGTCAATCTTGCTTAATAAACAGTATGCTACAGCCAGGGATAAGAACGAAAGTTGCTCAGCACTTCTTTGCCCTTTGGGGTTTTACAATTGTTTGGTTGTACCAATTTGTGGACTGGAGCATTCAGGAATGCTTTGCATTTGTAAGGGATTAGTTAATGTTAAAGCAAATACTGACTGAATCACTGCCGTTGGTTCAGTTGGCCAATGAGATGGCAATTCCAAATCCCTTGGAACCCTTAAGTAGGTCAGTAATGATAAAACGTGGCTGTTAAATTTTCATTTGGAGTTACAACTACAGTTTAATAGATGGTAGGAATTTCTTGTAACTTGAGTAATGTGCTTCACTACTGATGACTGAATAATCTGTTTCTAATATAGCTGTATTCATTTAGTAGAAATATTCTGTGTAGTCATTCACATGGCAGTAGGCCTTTGCTTTGTAGTAGAAACATGAAGAACATTTATTTCCCTGTCTTTCTCAGTGGTTTAGTGTTGTAGAAAGAGAGTATGCAATGCTCTCAACAGGAAAGTTTTTAAAGAATCATTTTCAATCAACTTACAATATTGAATTACTTCTTTTACTTCCTTACACTTCACTGATCCTACCCGTAGTTTCTCTCAGGGGCTGGATGGAGTGTCCAGGGATGGGTAGCACTTCTAGTGAAGGGGCTTGTTGTGTCCACTCTGGGGCATCTTCCTCACTTTTTGTCCCTACCGGACAAACAGCTCTCACCTGTGGCTTCAAAGAGCTATGTGTATACAACAGCGGCCATACCCTGAAACATTGCTTCAACAGGTGGGCTAAACCAGCCAGGGCCTCATACCCCAGTGTGGTAGGACATGCTCATTCTAGCACTCAAAGTCAGCTCTAGCGGACTGGACAGATGAGATCTACAGTAAGATCCAACAGTCAAGAAGCTATTGCAATGCTCCATGGAGAACGAAGGGCATGGCACAGAAGTAGTCATGGTCATCTACTGTGACCAACAAAGACCCCAGTTTGTGATGCTTGTTCATACCATTGGACCTGGAATTCTGAGGTCAAGAGAGTGGAATTGCCCCATTGTAACTTGCCATAATTCGAAGATTCAATGTACATTTATTATCAAGGAATGTAAAAATTTTACAACCCTGAGATTTGACCGCTTACAGGCAGCCACAAAGCATGAAACCTGAAAGAACCCAATTAAAAAACACCAACCCCCAATGCAAGAGAAAGAGGGGAAAAAAGCACAAATCATGCAAACAGTAGAAGTGAGCAGCAGCATAGATCTGAATCCTGAATCATCAGACACAATGGACAACCACTGCCACCTATCTCTCGACACAGCAGCTAAGGGGAAGCTGATGGCTCCTGCAAAAGCCCATTGAAACTGAATGCTGTCCAAACACAAGCAGATGAATGCCTTGGCAGGAGCTCCCAGCCAGAAATAGACTACTTGAACAATTTCCCATCCTGTGGCTCATATCCTTGGATTTAACATAGAAACATAGAAACATAGAAAATAGGTGCAGGAGTAGGCCATTCGGCCCTTCGAGCCTGCACCGCCATTTATTATGATCATGGCAGATCATCCAACTCAGAACCCCGCCCCAGCCTTCCCTCCATACCCCCTGACCCCTGTAGCCACAAGGGCCATATCTAACTCCCTCTTAAACATAGCCAATGAACTGGCCTCAACAGTTTCCTGTGGCAGAGAATTCCACAGATTCACCACTCTCTGTGTGAAGAAGTTTTTCCTAATCTCGGTCCTAAAAGGCTTCCCCTCTATCCTCAAACTGTGACCCCTCATTCTGGACTTCTCCAACATCGGGAACAATCTTCCTGCATCTAGCCTGTCCAATCCCTTTAGGATCTTATACGTTTCAATCAGATCCCCCCTCAATCTTCTAAATTCCAACGAGTACAAGCCCAGTTCATCCAGTCTTTCTTCATATCAAAGTCCTGCCATCCCAGGAATCAATCTGGTGAACCTTCTTTGTACTCCCTCTATGGCAAAGATGTCTTTCCTCAGATTAGGGGACCAAAACTGCACACAATACTCCAGGTGTGGTCTCACCAAGGCCTTGTACAACTGCAGTTTGCAGTGGATTGAGGGAAAAAAGAAGATAAAACTCAGCAGTTTATATTTATAATTATTTACAACAATTACAAACAAAGTCCAAATTTAGATAGAATTTGATGATATTCTTTAGAAGATCTGAAAACTCTCTGTACAGCAAACTTGTATCCTTTCTGGCTTTATGTTCGAACCAGACTTTCTGTTGTCAGCTTCCATGTGGACAGACTACAGTCTCCAGAAACCAGCATTTGAATTTATTTTACTTTTGTAAAAAAAATGTTAAGGCAGTTTGAATAGTTGAATCTAAACAAATGTGAACAACCAACATGTGAAGATATGGAATTTTCAGTACATAGCCTGCACCTTGAGGGAATTGAAGGCCTTATTCTAGGTGCAGTCAAGGACAAGTGCTTTGGGATCTGCCCCTTAATTGCCCATTGATTGCAAACGAATTCTTTGAGGGAATTCTTCAAGCTGCTGTTTTACTTCACTGCTTCCTTGCTGTGATGACAAAGCTGATGTCCTCATATGTCTTTAAAATGCACTAATGATCTTGAGAACATTCAGTACAGACACAGGCCCTTCAGGCCATGATGTTGTGTCGGGTACCACGATAGCTTCGTGGTTACTCTTCGGAGCACTGGAGTTCAGAGTTCAACACCAGCGCCATCTGTAGGGAGAATTTAAACAGAATTTGATGACGCAAACAACAGGAATTCTGCAGATGCTGGAAATTCAAGCAACACACATCAAAGTTGCAGGTGAACGCAGCAGGCCAGGCAGCATCTCTAGGAAGAGGTACAGTTGACGTTTTAGGCCGAGACCCTTCGTGACAAAGGGTCTCGGCCTGAAACATCGACTGTACCTCTTCCTAGAGAATTTGATGATATTCTTTAGGAGGCCGGAAAGTTCTCTGCACAGTAAATATGTATCCTTTCTGCCTTTATGTTTGAACCCCATGGCCATGTAGATCAGCTCAGAGTGCTCCAATTTCCTCCCACAGTCCAAAGTCATGCCAGTTAAGAGGTTATTTGGTCATTGAAATTATCCTGTGATTAGGCTAGGTTTAAATCAGTGGGCTGCGGGGCAACATGGCTCATGGGGCTGGAAGGGCCTGTTAGAAACATAGAAAATCTGCAGCAAATTACAGGCCTTTTGGCACATGATATTGTGCTGACCATGTAACCTACTCTAGAAGCTGCCTAGAGCTTCCCTATCGCATAGACCTCCATTTTTCTAAGCTCCAAGTACCTATTAAGAGTTTCCTAAAAGACTCTATTTTGTTAGCCTCCACCACCTTCACTGGCAGTGCATTCCACGCACTCACTAGTCGCCGTGTGAAAAACTTACCTCTGACATCCCCTTTGTACCTACTTCCAAGAATCCAAGCACCTTAAAACTCTGCCCCCTCGAGTTAACCACTTCAGCCCTAGGAAAAAGCCTCTAGCTATCCACATGATCAATGCCTCTCATCATCCTATACACCTCTATCAGGTCACCTCTCATCCTCTGTCACTCCAAGGAGAAAAGGCCAAATTCGCTCAACCTATTCTCATATGGAACACTCTCCAATCCGGGCAGCATCCTTGTAAATCTCCTTTGTACCCTCTATAGTATCAACATCCTTCCTGTAATGAGGTGACCAGAACTGAACACAGTACTCCAAGTGGGGTCTAACTAAGATCTCATATAGCTGTAACGATACCTCACAGTAATGTGAGCCTGTTCTGTGTCATATCTCCAAATAAATAAGTCTGTGGCAGCTCATTACATTAGAATTTTATGCCTTCTGCCCGCATATGGTCTATTGTTGAATTCATTGATGGGATATGGGTGCATCTGAAAAGGTCATCACTTACTGCTGTTCCTATTCCTACTCCATAAAACCCTTTGAAAAGGTGGTGGAAAGCCACCTCCTTGAATTACTGCTGCCCTGTGAGTCAAATATACTACCATCTCTGTTAGGTAGACAATTCCAGGTCAGGATAATGTGTGTCATGTGTAGGAGATCGTGTTCCTGTTCATCTCGTACCTTTCTGCTTTTAGGTGGAGGTCATGAGTTATCAGGCGTTATCAACAAAGTCTTGGGGAGATGCTGTAGTGCAATTTCTATGGAGCATAGCCACATTGATGGTGCTGGCAGCAAGTCCTTACATTCAATGGAAAATCCTTCAAAAACTAGTGGATAAGGGGCAGTCCATCGAGGGTAATGCCTTCTCTACCATTGAGTACATCTACATGAAACACTGTCACAGGAAAGCAGCATCCATCATCAGGGACCCCACACCACCCAGGACATGCTCGAATCTCGCTACTGCCATCAGGAAGAAACAGTAGGCCATCAGGCTCTCGAACCAAAGGGGATAACTTAACTCAACTTCGCTTGCCCCATCACTAAAATGTCCCCACAACCAACGGACTCACTTTCAAGGACTCTTCGCCTCATGCTCTCAATATTTTTTGCTCATTTATTTACCATTATTATATTTTTCTTTTTGTATTTGCTGTTAGTTGTCTTCTGTACTCTGGTTAAACGCCCAAGTTGGCGCAGTCTTTCATTGATTCCATTATGGCTATTATTCTACAGATTTATTGAGTATGCCCACAAGGAAATGAATTGCAGGATGGTATATGTACCTTGATAATAAATTTAGTAAGAACATTGTTGAACCTGCCCCTTTTGCTCTGGATTCCCTCAGAGTTTCTGCAGCTGCTCCCAACCAACTGACAGAAGTTAAATGCAATGCTGACATTAAATTTGGAGATGGTGGATAGGTTCTAGGGAGTCAGAGTTGCTTGTTACAGAATACCCAGCCTCTAAACGGCTCTTATGGCAATGCTGATTATACGTGCTCTCTATACAATCGATGGTGATTATATGTAAAACACACAAAATACTGAGGGCCCTCAGTAAGTTGGGCAGCATCCATAGAGTGGGATAAACACTTGAGACTTCGGTCAAGACTCTTCATTCGGACTGGAAAGGAAGGGGGCAGAACCCTCTGGTCAGATGAATTTCCATCAGTGAGTATTCTCAGGGTGTAATAGCTGGGGACCTGGCAAATATAAATGCTCTTGAGAATCATGGAGGGAAAGGTAATTATGCTCAGGTTTGAGTTCAGAGTTTAATATCACTGGCAAATGCAAAGTACGTTTATCAAAGTATGTATATAGAATGCAACTGAGATTTTCCCTCCCACAAGCAGCCACAGAAAAAAAATGAAACAGCATGGAACCCGTTTAAGAAAACATTAAACACCTAACACATGAAAAAAGAAAAAAAAATACAAACAGCAATAAGGGAGGGAACAGAACAGCACATAGAATATCAAACGTCAAACCAGTAGTGTTCAGTTTAGTTCAATTCAACATCATGAAATTTGTTGTTATGCAGCAGCGGTACAATGCAATACATAATAAAAAAAATATAAATTTCAATAAGTGTATATAAAGAAATTAAATTGAGTAAGTAGCGCAACAAGAGGGGAAAAATACTGAGGTAGTGTTCATGGGTTCATTGTCCTTTCAGAAATCTGATGGTCGAGGGGAAGTGTCATAAGCCATGTGGGCCTGTGCACTTGTATTTGATAGTTGTTGTCTTATCTACAGCCATTAAACCCTTTCTGTTTAATCTTGACAGGTTTATTTTGATTGGCATGGTTTTGTTCATACAGTGATTATTTAAAGTGGACTCCCAGTGAGCACTTATCACAGGGTCCTTGGGTGTTTTGCGAATGATTCGTATCGCAATGTTGCTTGGTCAAGCCAGGAATGTTCTTTAGGAAATCCTATGAATAAACTCTCATTTCTATCTCTACTTGGGAGTCTGTCTTTTCTCCACACCTGGGTACAGTCGTCTGTCAGCATACACCGTGACAAAAGGACCTATGATATAATTGAACCCAATGGCTGGATGTGAATATGTCTTCTATTCTCAGTTCTTGTCCTGAGGATACACTCTCAATTTTCTACAGCTACCTTCCAAGTTTGTTGAGTCCATATTCCGAGCTTCTCTAGTTTACAGTCAAGGTCATAGTTTCCTGGATCTCCCATGGCCCTCCACGTTTCTGCATTTACCAGCTCTGTCTCAAGAGCATCAGGTCTGACTTGATTTTACCAGCTCTGTCTTGAGGTCATCAGGTCTGTCTTGAAGTTACCAGCCCTGTCTTGAGTTCCCCAGGAATCCCTGGGCTGTCATGTTCTAGCCTTAAAGAGGTGAGAGTACTGTCATAAACCATATGGGCCTGTGCACCTGTATCGTTAATTGTTGTCTTATGCAGAGTCATTAAGCACTTGGGCTTTCTGTTTAATCTTGTCAACTTTATTTGGACTGGCGTGGGTTTTCGTTGTATTGTGATTACTTAAAGCAGACCCCCAATTAGCGCTTATCTCCTATATAGAGATGTGTCCCCGCCCTGCCACCCAATTTCACTAATACACGTAAGAAATGCACTGATACTGATTGCTTAAACCCAGACAATCACTTCCTTTTCATATATCAGATTGTATGTTTTGTGGGATTTGGCATGCGTCAGCTTTTTTCAAAGCAGTTGTTCAGTTTTTACAATCACCCTGGGTGAATGAATGTATGGATTTGTTGAATCTTATTAACAAAAGAGAGAAACAAGCCTTTTCATGTGCACAAATTTATTTCTATTTTTTCACACACAACAGCCATGTTTGTAGAAAGACTGGGCTGTCTGATCAGATTGTATCTATTCATTTGGAGCTGGTAAACAAACATTAAAGCATTTTAGTGGATAACAATCTGTAAAACTGAATCAGCTTATAGTAAATTTCTCTATCTCCATCTCTAACAAGAGCATATTAGCCAGTTTAGAGTGTTGGCAGAGCTAACAAAGAGAATCACTGACTTAATATTAACCTTTGCCTTTCTGGACTCCTCTATAGTAGGGTCACTCTGCACTCATGATGTTTGGATAGGATGTTTAGCTTTTTGTGGTGCATTCATCAGATTAGAAAATGAGAGACAATTAATCAGAAGTGAAGCATCATAAAACAGAAATGGCACTCCAAGTCTACAGAGATAACTACACTTTAAAAAGAGTAGGATAAAAAAGTTAAGATGTAGGACAAGATTTGATTACAAATCATTGCAGCCTTGGCTGCTAAGTGTTCTGCCTGGGTATAAATTAGCTCATCAATTACCTCATCAAATAAAATGGCTGTCTCCCATCAGGTTAACTGTCAGATCTCAAGTGTATGAGCAAAAGTATATCTTTAAGTCCAGGGTGTATTACGTAACCTGATTTTGGTACATGGCTGTTTGATGAAGAGTCTACTGTTTTCAATAAAGGCTATTCTGTTGATAGTTTTAACTCTATTAATTATATTTTTAAACAGAATCACAAGTGACCCTGCAGGTACTACAAGTCCAATAATGTTTTATTTAACAAATACTTTAATAAATGGCTTACAGGTGGAGTAGAAATATAATTTTGTTAAACTATATTTACCGAAATGTACAAGATAACACACATAGTACTACACAAAAGTCCTAGGCATTTATATATAATCTGTTAGCCTAGATCAGGATAAGAATTTAGATAGCAAAGAATGTACAAGTCCTCATAGCAACCCCCTCACAATGAGATGACACAGATGCCTTCCAAAACAGTTCCCCAAGGCTAAAGCCCTTGGAACATTTAAACTCCTAATAAGAATCCTGCACTGCTTGGCAATAAAAACTGCAGGCCACATGTGAGATAATTCTTAGCGGTTTGTGGAAAAGGGCAGTAATCATGAAATTATTTTCCATCATCAGACTGAGTTGGTAAAGAGTGACATCTGTTGCACTCTGTTGTAGGTATGTCTGCTATCTATAAATCAGATCCTGGCACTTGCCGTGGTTCTGAAAGGGTTTTTGTAAATATTACATTATTCACCCGACTGGCATTCACGCAGCTTTCCAGCTGCAGCAATGGGCAAGCGACATTTTTCCAGACTTCTCATGAAGCTCTCCAATCTTCCCTCTCTCCCTTCCCTCAGTGCTTTGGTGTGTGGGAGGTTTCCTGCCACTCACGTCATTCCAGTGAGCGCAGTATATATTGCATGAGGTGTATGTGCTCCATATGTTAGGCCACCGTGCCACCTAGCAATCAGTGGTGGAATCAATAACCTCTCCCACTTTTGGTAAATGTGAGCTCTAATCCTGGTTTAATAATCAGTTTTCTGATAGAGTGTGAGGTCTTGTTCTTTCTCTCAACCTGCTTGCAGAAAATATTTCACCTGGGGAAATCAAGTTGCTGTTAAAAATACAAGAGACAGAAATTCCATATCCTGTGATATATACTCAGTGGTTGCTACTAATTGGTTTTAAAACATTCCTTCAGCAGTTAAATCACAAACACGAAAAAGTCTGAAGATGCTAGAAATGCAAAGCAGGCCTGATGAAGGGTCTTGGCCCGAAAAGTCGCCTGTTTACTCTTTTCCACAGAAGCCGCCTGGCCCGCTGTGTCCCTCCAGCACTTTGTGTTTGTTGCTTCAGCAATTAAAGTTGTCTTTCTCCAGTGTTATTGTTCACAGCAGCCCTGCAGTTGTGAAAGAGTACCTGTGGCTAAGCCTGTTGAAGTGACTGATGTCATAGTGGTCACAGTGGACAGGCCCATTCTCACTCCCTCTGGTGCCTTGTTTGATGAAACAAGTGAACCACAAGGCTGTGGTTATAACCTCATTTACCAGGCGGTAGTGAAGCAATGCAGATGAAATTCGACTGTCAGCAGCAAACATTCCTGACCTTTTCTGAATGAAAGCCCCACATGTTCACACGGAGCAAAATACGCACCACTCGGTTACATCTGATGTCATCTCAAGCTGCTCCTTTTCACAAGTTGGAACTGTTGTAGAGATTCCCATTGGTTGCCAACAACTCTTTGGTCAGGGCAACTGGTGTTCTGAATGTATTTTTGTGAATTTTGTAACCTCAAATTATTAAGGCATGTGATTGAACACTAATGAATTTCTACAGATGTACTATTGAAAGTATGCTGACGGGTTGCATCATGGTCTGGTACAGCAATTTGAATCTACAGGAATGTAAGAAATTGTGGAAGCTAATGTATTTTGCCCAATACCTCACAGGCACATCCCTCCTCACCACTGGTAGCATCTACAGAGGAAGCTGCTTCAAGAAGATGGCATTCCAACATCAAAGCTCTCCACCACCTGGGTCATGTCATCTTTTAACAGCTGCCAACAGGAAACATAAGCATGGACATATTAAGGATTAAAGTAGCTTCAGTCAAAAGCAGAGCAATACAAGACTACACCCACTATGGAAGGATTGAAATGTCATGTCTCTTCTTTCTAATGGGTCGAGGGTGGGGGGAAGATAGGTCTCTCTCAAAGGAAGTGTAAGGCACTCCTTCCCTCCACTAGCCTGTAGATCACCCTTCAGAAAGGTGTAGCACCTGCGTAGCCCCCCAATTAGCCATAATTGAATGAAGCCAATGGAGCAGGTAGTGGGATGGTCATATGAGCAGTTGGTGCATATCATATCCTGGTTATGTAACCACTGATGCCAGACAGACAATCTCTGAAGAGTATTAGATAATGGTTGGGGTCATCTGTCTTGTAAAGACACTGCCCAGGAGGCTTTCTCAAGCTATTTCTGTAGAAAAATTTGCCAAGAACAATCAAAGTCATGGAAAGACCATGATCACCTATAACATATGGCACTGCACATAAAGAACAAATGAACTTCTTTCTAAAAAAGAAGATATGGATTTTTTAAAATGAAGGATTATATGGGGAAGAATCCAAAACTAGATGTTAAATAAAAACAAAACATGTTTGGGGTAGTCAGTCAGACAGAATAAACAATTACCTCTCTTTTTCTCTCTTTACAGATGCTGCCTGACCTGCTGAATATTCCATAGCAACTCCTGATTTTGGTTCTGCATTTCCAGCATCTGCATATTTTATTTGTGTTGGTGATTAATATAATCTCATTGCCACTTGATCTAAAATTGAAATTATACAAGTCTTTATGTGGAGAATGGTAGAGATATTGGGCTTTAATGCCTCAAGGCAAGGTTAAGAAATAACAAGGTTGAGGGTCATTTTAGAAGGAAACTACATGAATACAAGGCAAAAGATAAGTGAACATTAAGCTGGAAAATCAAGGTGATATACATGAGCTGCACACATGTACAAATCATTTGGACCAAACAGCTTGTTTATATGTAATATATTGAGTGTAATTCTAAAGAATCTTTTGGAAAACAGTAACGTTCTGCAGATGTTACAATTCTTCCAAATTATCCCCGGATGTTGCAGACTTGGTTCCAAACAATTCTAACATAATTATTTAGAGTTCACCACAGGTATAACTACTGATTTGAACTAGTATTTCCACTTATACAAGTCTTTTAAAATGCCACAATTTATTCCATGGGAATATTAGCAAAGAAAATTTGTCACTGGACCACAAAAAGAAACATTACGATAAATGATTAAAAGTTGTATAAAGAAATAAACTTAAGAAGTGAAGTAGAGAAAGAGAAAGAGTGAATATGGAGAACAAATTCAGAAGGGAATTACACAGCTGAGAAGTTGCATAGCTCAAGACACAGGAACCAGCCAATGGAGCTTAGCAGACAAGGATTGTAAGATTGGAGAAATGTCAGAGGGTCACTGGGAGCAGGTGGTAACGGAGATGGAAATGGTAAGACCATGCTGGGATTTGAGAACGAGGATGAGAATTTTAAAACTGATTCGTTTCACAACATGGAAATAATATAAGTTAGTGAGCACAGATGTGATGGGCTTTATTATCCACAATGATCTCTGAAAATTGGAATAAATTAGACCTTGATATATGACATGTCATTTGTCGGTTTATAAAGCCATTCCAAGTTGAACTAAAGATCTATTGGTTTGAAATTGTACATTTAAAATTGAACAATGTAGAGCTCATTGAAGAAAACAATATAACTGGCAAATGGGGAAACTCAATGCTGTTATGAATGAAATAATTGGTATTGTTCCCATAAAATGATTGAATACCACTATTTAGGTGATTGCGGCCATAAGATTACATGATATTAATTATAGAAGCACACAATTTTGGGAGTGATTTTAACTTTGTATACAGTGAAAGCTGCTCGGTAATTTATATACAGTATCTGACTGGTTTGGCTCCAATGTGTGGACATTTTCCAATGGGTTTTCAAACTGCTCCTTCTTGATGAAAGTGGATGTTTGGACTGGAAAGAGATCTACATACTGTACTTGGCAGACTGTGGCAGTCGGATTGGATGTAGATGAGGAGTTCAAGTCAAAAATAAAAGGCTGTAAGTGGTTGTGAGCGAATGATCGAGAAGGACAGTTTTCAAACGTTTTGGCGGACAGTTCTTTTTCCAGCTGTGTTTGCTTTACTATTTTTTCAACTGTTTAGCTTTTGTTCCACTCCAGAGATCTGATCACAAAATATCTCACAAATCATTGAAGGAATATACAGTATAATTGTCTATAAACTGCGGTATCTCCTCTTAGATAAGATGTCATATAGAGGTCCCATCTGCACACTTCAGTGAATGCAATTGATATTGTGTAATTATTTGAAAGAAGAGCAAAGGAGTTATCTGTAGTGTCCTGGGTAAGATTTATTCTTCAATCAACATCACTAAAACAGATAATCTGCCAATTATCACATTGCCATTGTGGATACTTGGCGCGCACCAAACATGAGAGTTAGGAGCATGGCTACTGGAATAGCAATCCCAAATCCTGCAATATTAACCTAGAGATATGAAATGGAATTTCATCTCCCAGCCGGGGAGTTTACATTCAATAAATAAGTAATCTGATATCAGTGCAACACTTTCAGTACGCTGGATGAACTCAACAGGTCAGGCAGCATCAATCAGAAATGATGAGTCAACGTTTCAGGTCGGAACCCTTCGTCAGGACTAACGATTGAAAGATGGGGAAGGATAGTTCTGCCTCCTTCTTCTACTACCCATTGTTTTCAGGGATATGAGGTCAATGCTTCCCCTGCCCCACCCCTTTGTCTTTCAAATTACTGGTCTTTCAACTGACGCTACAAGCATTCTTCAAATCCTTCCCCATCTTTCATTCTTCAGACCTGACGAAGGGTTCCGGCCCAAAATGTCGACTCATCATTTCTGACTGATGCTGCCCGACCTGCTGAGTTCATCCAGCGTACTGAAAGTGTTGCTTTGATCTTTTACAGCATCTGCAGATTATTTTGTGTTTACAATCTGGTATCAGTAATGGTGCCAATGTGCCTTAGGAAAGGGCATCTGCTAACCTTATTCAGGCTGGTCCATGAAATTCCATCAGTGTAACTGACTTTTGAAGCCTATGATGTGACCTAAAAGACACCCAGTTCATGGGAATTAAGGATGAGCATCAAATGCCAGCTGTACCAATGTTAAGTGAAGGGCAATTCTATAGTTAGTTAAAACAGCTCAACACATCACAGGAATCAGCCTACCCAACATGAAGGACACATATAGAAAGGTGCCGGAGGTAGGTCAACGTATCCTGAAGGATCCCACCCACCCTGCTAATGGACTGTTTGTTCTGCGCCCATCAGGGAAGAGGCTATGCAGAGTATCCACGCCAGAACCACCAGACTGAAAACCGGTCTCATTCCCTAAAAGCAGATCAAGTATCCCACACTTTCTCTTTCCGATTTCTGGGTACTGATTAAGGAAATGTTCCTGAACAGTTGTGAAAACCCTGTCCCATCTGGTCCTTTGAGTGTATGGGAGTATCTATTTGTATTTGCACAGTCTTTTGTCTTTTGCACATTGGTTAAACACCCAAGTTGAGCAGTCTTTTATTGATTCTGTTATGGTTATTATTCCATGGATTTATTGAGTATGCCCACAAGAAAATGAATCTCAGGGTTGTAAATGGTGACATACATGTACTTATAATAAATTTCCTTTGAAATTTGAACTTCTACTGTGATTCTAGTTTTACTTCTGTATAACTGAACAGTCTGGTTTATTTCCACATATCCGTGGATTGAATTTTAATAGGTTTTACAATAAGTTTAACTAGAGCAGAGTTTGCCTTTTTTTTTTACACACACATTCTCTAATTCATACTTCTTTGCAATTATAGCTCATGTTGTATAGTCCACGGTTGCTCATCTGGGACTGAAGCTAAGGGACAGGGGGTGAGTTCTGGATCATAAATCAAGCCAATGAATAGATCTTCACTTGGTTTCCTGATTATTATTTCATACAAAAGCCCTTCAGTTATGGTCCAAATCCTTAGTGTAAGGCCCTCATACCTTAGACATATTCTTTTTTATTATATTAGTCAGAAATAAGAAAGCCCCAGCACTGTTCTATGTTCTCGTTTAAATATATCTTATAAGACCATAAGACACAGGAGCAGAACAGGCCATTCAGCCCACCACACCTGTTCCACCATTCCATCATGTCTGATTTATCATCCCTCTCAGCCCCATTCTCCTGCCTTCTCCCTTTGATACCCTGACTAACCAAAAACCTATTAATCTCTGTTTTAAATATATTCAATGGCTTGGCCTCCACAGCTGTCCATGTCAATAAGTTCCACAGATTCACCAATCTCTGGCTAAAGAAATTTCTCCTGACCTCTGTTCTAAATGAACGTCCCTCTATTCTGAATCTGTGTTCTCTGGTCATAAATTCCCCCACTATAGGAAACATCTTCTCCACATCCACCTTGTTTAGGCCTTTCATTATAGGTTTCAATGTCATCCCCCCTCATTCTTCTAAACTCCAGTGAGTACAGGCCAGAGCCATCAAATGCTCTTGATGTGTTAATCCATTGATTCATGGAATCATACTTGAGAGCTTCCTCTGGACCCTCTCCAATGGCAGCACAACTTTTCTTAAATAATGGGCCCAAAACTGCTCACAATACTCCAAGTGCAGTCTGATCAATGCAGCCTCAACATCACATCTTTGCTTTTATATTCCATTCCCCTCAAAATGAATGATAACTGCATTTGCCTTCCTTACTCAATCAGGCTCAATCTGCAAGTTATTCTGTAAGAAATCCTGTACAAGGACTCTCAGGTCTCTTAGCACCTCTGATTTTTGAAATTTATCCCATTTAGAAAATATCCTACACCTTTATTCCTTCCACCAAATTGTATGACCATACACCTCCCTACTCTATATTCCATCTGACACTTCTTTGCACATTTTGCCCATTTTTCCAATCTGTCCAAGTCCTTCTGCAGAATCCCTGCTTCCTCAACACTACCTGCTCCTCCACCTATCTTTGTAACATCTGCAAACCTGGCCACTAAGTCATCAATTCCACCATCCAAATCATCAATATATAGTATAGCTTGAAAAGAAGTGGTCCCTATACAGACCACTGCAAAACACTGCTTGTCACCAGCAACCAACCAGAATAGGTCCCCTTTATTCTGACACTTCGCCTCCTGCCAATCAGCCAATCTTCTATCTGTGCTACTAACTTCCCTGTAATAGCATGACTTTTATCTTGTTAAGCACCTCATGTGTGGCTTCTTGTCAAATTCCAAGTAAACATTGACTGACGCTCCTTTGTCTATCTTGCCTGTTATTTCCTCAAAGAATTCCAGAAGATCTGTCAGGCAAGATTTCCATGCTGAAATCATGCTGGCCTACTTTATCATGTGTTTGCAAGTACCCTGAAACCTCATCCTTTATAATGAACTCCAACGTCTTTCCAACCATTGAAGTCACGCGAACTGGACTATAATTTCATTTCTTCTGCCTCCTTCTCTTCTTAGAGAATGGAGTGTCATTTGCGATTTTGCAGTTCTCCAGAACCATTCCAGAATCTCGTGATTTTTGAAAGATCAGTACTGCCTCCACAGTCTCCTCAGCCAGCTGTTTCAGAACTCTAGGGTGTAGTCCATTTGGACTACTTTCAGACTTTCAGCCTCCCAAGCACCTTCTCCTTAGTAATAACAATTATGCTCACATCTGCCATTTCTTTGTTCCCCCATTACTACATCTCCAGCATCATTTTCCAGCAGTCCAATATCCACTCTTGCCTTTCTTTGACTCTTTATATATAGTATCTGAAAAAAAAACTTTTGGTATCCTCTTTGATTTTAGTGGCTAGCTTATCTCATTTTTCTCTCAAGTTTTTTTTTAGTTTTGTCTTTTGTTCGTCTTTTTTAAATTCCCAAATCCTCTAACTTCCCACTAATTTTTGCTCTGTTACATGCTCTCTCTTTTGCTTTTATGCTGTCTTTGACTTCTCTTGTCAGCCACGGTTGCCTTATCCTCTCCTTGGAATACTGCATCTTTGGGATGTATCCGTACTGCTCTTCTGAATTGCCCTAGAAACTCCAACAATTACTGTTCGGCTATCATCCCTGTTAGTGTCGTCTCCCTATCAATTTTGGCCAGCTCCTCTCTCATGTCTCTGTAATTCCCTTTACTCCACTGTAATACTGATACATCTGATTTCAGCTTCTCCCTCTCAACTTGCAGGGTGAATTGTATCATATTATGATCACCACCTCCAAAGGACTCCTTTCCTTTAAACTCCCTAATCAAATCTGGTTCATTACATAACACCCAGGGCAGGATTGCCTTTCCCTTAGTGGACTAAACCACAAGCTATTCTATAAAGCCACCTCATAGGCATTCTTCAGATTCTTTCCCTTGGGATCCAGCACCAACCTGATTCCCCCAATCTATATGCATATTGAAACCCCACGTGACTATGTAACATTACCCTGATTACCTACCTTTTCTATTTCCCATTGAAGTTTATATCCCATATCCTGGCTATGGGTCAGGGGACTGAAATATAACTCCTATCAGTGTCTTTTTACCCTCGCAGTTTCTTAACCCTACCCACAAGGATTCTACATCTTCCGATCCCATGTCATTTCTTTCTAAGGAGTTGATTCCATTTTTTACTAACAGAGCAACACCACTCCCTCTGCCTACCTGCCTGTCCCTTCAATAGAAGGTGTAGCCTTGGATGTAATGCTCCCAACTATGATCTTTATTTCAACCATTACTCAGTGATGCCCACAATGTCATATATGCCAATAGCTAACTGCGCTACAAGATCATCTACTTTTATTCGTATACTGTGTGTGCGTTCAAATATAACGCCTTCAGTTATGTATGCATCACCCTTTTCGATTTCACCCCCATGTTACACTTCAACTCGTCCCACTAACTGCAATTTTGCCCTATCATTTGCCTGTCCATCCTCACATTCTCATTACTCACTGAATCAACTTGTATACTAACTGCCTCTTCCTCAGCCCCATCACTTTGGTTCCCAACCCCCTGCCAAATTAGTTTAAACCCTCCGCAACAGTTCTAGCAAACCTGCCTACAATGACATTGATTCTTCTTGGGTTCAGGTGTAACTCTTCTGTTTTGTACACGTCATACCTTCTCCAGAAAAGATCCAAACGATCCAGAAATCTGAATACCTGCCCCCTGCACCAATTCCTCAGCCTGTCATTCATCTATACTATATTCCTATTCCTATCCCTATCCTGACTAGCACGTGGCTCTGGGAGTAATCCAGAGATTACTACCTCGGAGGTCCAGATCTTCAGCTTTTCCTATACTCACTGCTCAGTGACATGATCCATTTACATAGGATGTAATGCATAATATTGCATTTATATGAGATCACGTGATGTCTTCTCTTGTTTCAAGGAAAGCAAAAACACTCCAACTTAAAACATAACTATTTACCAATTTTGACAACAGGCTTCTAAAGAATAATTAGTACTGTCCTTAGGATATAAAATTTTAAAGATCTCCAGAACAAAGCTACCTCTCAATTCATTAGTGCAATTACTTGAAATCTCTGCTTTCATCCGAGGTTTGTGAAACACAATATTTAGAATTATGTTAGTGCATCCTTGTGCTAATGTCAATGTTAATCTCAATCACTGTAATTAAATCAGAAATGTTTACAGCTATGGTGTATAAAATTACCTTTTAATGACAACAATCCAGACTATTGAGTATAACTTTTGTGTGAGCCAATGTATGAAGTCTCAGATTATGTTATTTTCATGAACTGTGCATTTTATTCAAAGCAATTTGAAACCTCTTGTATATTGTTCTATGTTACAAGAAACTACAGCAGCCTCTACAAAATGATTAGCTTTTATTTTAGCTTAGGAGTTAGGCATCTGAAAGAACCCTTACATCAACTGACCACAGTATTTCTACATTCAGCGAGGAAGAATTTGCTGTGGAGTCGCAGTAGACCACTGTTCCCATGTTCTTAAGTACTGTCTGAATATGTTGCCAGCCTAATGATTACCATTACTTTTATGCTGCTGCTAAAACATTAAAAGACGTCTGATAAGCATTTCGACTGCTCTTTTGCAGTAGAATGTAATTCTTGGAGAAAACGTGGGAAAATTGAAGAGAGGGCATGTAGGATTTACTTCTGAATTTTGTAATCTTGTATGATGTGGAATGCAACCTGTTGCCCACGTAGTAGGCTCCCCCTCTCAACATAGCTGATGAACGTGGCGATGCAGGAGTTGCCAGTCAGCGTTGAAATCAGCATGGTCTGCCTTCAGGACTTCAGCTCTGGAGTCTTCCTCGGGGTTTATTCCAGAAGCTTTCTCCATAAGTGGATAAGGCAGCCGTGGTGTGAGATCAGAGTTTCTCTTCTCCAAGATGAACAGCCAACGATGGCTGACAAGCCCATCTGCCTGAAGCAACTGTTTTTTTTTGGTGCCAGTAATCCACCTTTGCCCCGACTCCCTTCCACCAGGCTTGGTAGCAAAGTCACACATGAAGGCCAGGAGCTGAACTTGGTTATCAGTGGCTATTTGAGACGCACACCTTTGGGAGCATTTAATAGTTAGTGGGAGCTTATCCCCACTATCACCCTGGGCTATAACAACCTAAAGGGAACTTCCATATTTCTGACTGTTCACCCTAAAGCTCTTTAAAGCCATTGATAAATTCATGGAATTTATGTGTATTATGAACTCATGGTCAACTTATAACATTTTTATTAGTACAGAAGTCAGTTTGGACACAGTGGGCAAGGTTGCAATTCACACAGTATAGTAACAGGCCCTTCCACCCAAATTGTCTAAATCTAAACCTTTCCTAACCTTAACTCTAACCATTTCCTATGCAATGTCAAGAGTTCTTTCAAGGGTAGATGAAGATAGGGCAGTGCCTATTGTCTCTATGGGCTTTAGCAAGGCCTTCAACAAGGTCCCACAGAGCAGGTGGTCTGGGAGGCTAGGTCCCATGGAATACAGGGAGAGCTAATAAGATGGATTAACATTGGCAGCAGAAGCTGAGAGGAGAGCTGATAGAAGTTTATAAGATTATGAGTGGCATATTTAGGGTAGACAACTGGTATCTTAATCCCACGGGTCAAAATGGCTAATACTAGTAGGCACATATTTAAGGTGAGAGGGAGTAAATTCAAAGAAGATGTGTGCAGCAAGTGTTGTGGATCCTGGAATGTTCTGCTAGTGGTGGTGATGGAGGCAAATATCAGGAACAGAATTCGGTTTATTATCACCGGCACATGACACGAAATTTGTTAACATAGCAGCAGTTCAATGCAATGCATAATCTAGCAGAGAGAAAAAAATAATAATAATTAAT